>NC_053472.1:3881361-4498886 GCF_015227805.2 Hirundo rustica | reverse complement strand
CAGTAAGCTTTGCCACCACTCAGTGGCTTGAAAAAAACAATTTCCTTTAATCTGCCTCTCAATAAACAGGGGTAATGCTGATCCTTTGTCAAGCACTTAATGGCGAGCAAACATGAGACTCTCGGGCAAGTTGGGTGCAATTAAGTTGCTTTTAAAACCCCGTGGAATCCTGGGTGTCAGCAAACATGCCGGCTCTTCCTGGAGCTTGAGATTGGCAGCAGATTTATTTACGTCAAGTGAAGCTTTTCAAGTGATGTTTGAAATGATAAGGATGAAGAAGAGCAGCAGATTTCCCATGTCTCCTTCAAGTCCCTGAAGGAAACTGTTCTCTATTAGGGTTGTTCCTCTGGGTGCCCAATATGCCACTTCTGTGCTGGTGAATAAAAAAGAAATTGTTGGTCACTGTCCCACAGTTTGAAAGAAACCCTAAAGGTCTGTGATAGTTTTTTTTTTCCTGTAAGAGGGAAAACCCTTTGGAATAGGAAATCCTCCTTTTAGAATCGTTTTTTAGCCGACCTTTAGAGTTCAAGGGAAGGCTATAATTTTTTATTGCCAGTTGGCTCGAGAAATCTGGAGAAATAATTTTAAATAAGAGGGATTTTAGACTTGTTTCCTAATGATTCTGCATTCCATGACTGCGTGATCTGCAGGGCATCCCCAGAAAGTGTGGCAGGGGGTTGTGGTTTGGGGCTGGCTGGTTTTCCTGGAATTTTGGTGGGTTTTCTGCCCGAGCAGTGGTGGGGGCTCTCCAGGTGAGCTGGCGGAGCAGCTCCGTGGGGCTGTGTGGGATCAGCACATCGCTCCTTCATTTCCTGAGCGAGCGTTTGCGCTATTTATAGAAGTGTGCAGTTAATAAAGAGCGTCTCAGCAACTACCTGGGCTCTATTTATAGAGCCTTGAGGCAGCCCAGGTTAAACCCAGCTCAGGGACTTGCACCCAGCCCTTCCCCACTGCTTTGGATCCCTCAAGTTTTAAAGATTTTCCTGGTCTTCCCCATCTCTGCTGTCCACTGCTGTCCCCTAACTTGGCACAGCATTAGGGCAGATCCAATTTACCTGGCCAGACCTTGCAGAAGGGAGGGGATCTGCCTGGAATCACAGAGTCCCGGACTGGAGGGGGTTGGGAGGGACCTTAAAGCTCATCCAGCTCTACCCCAGCCTGGCCTTGGACACTTCCAAGAATCCAGGGCCTCCCCATGCTCACAAGGAGGGATTTTTTTTTTTCCCACTGTCCCATCCATCCCTGCCCTCTGGCAGTTTGAAGCAGTTCCCCCTTGTTCTGTCATTCTATCCCTGTAAAATCTCTCTCCATCTTTCCCTTTCCCTCCCTTCAGGAGGGACAATGAGATCACCACTTTTCTTTTCCGGGCTGAACAACCCCAGCTCTCCCAGCCTTTCCTCACAGCAGAGCTGCTCCATCCCTCTGATCATCTTTGTGCCTCCTCTGGCCTCGCTCCAAGCACATTCCCAGTTTGTCCCTTAATATATCCCAAATCTCCCTGTGAGACTCCTAAAAAACGAGAAAAATCTTCATTTTCCTCAGCCTTCTTTGTCTTTGAAGGACCCAGTGGCATTTTTTAGCTCCACTTTTGTTCCTTCCTCGTAAATATCCTGCTTGTAGCAGCATTCCTTGCTTGGACCTTAGTTTGGGAAACAGATTTGATGGCAGTGACCCCAGAGGTGCTGTGGGGATCGTGAGAGGGATTTCTGCCTTATTTTCAGCCTGTGACACTGCTCAGGAATTCTTCTCTTGGAAGGCTTCTCCAGCAGAGGAATATTAATTGGCTGACAATGAAATATTATGCAAGAAATTGTTGATTTCAGCAGAAGTTGTGTTTGGGGAGAGATTGGAAACAGGACAAGTGAGGAAGAGGCATCTCCCATTTCCAGTTTTCACCTTGGGTTGATTTTCTGTGTTCTTTTTACTTGGATTTTTCGAGCAGAAATTGGAGCAAATTGCCTCGATTTGGGGGAATTTTGCAGTGTGTTATTTGCCTTTTCTTCAGAGGCATAAAGAAAAAAATGTCTGGGAGCTTTTCTTAGAAAAGGAATAATCTGGATTCTGTATGGCTCCGCTATTAATGTCACTGATGTTATTCGTGATTTATCCTGGTGGCAGAGGAAAATCAGATCCCTGAACTTAAATTTCAAGGCTTTCATGGCTTTCAAATGCTTCAGTACGTTGCTGGTATTTGTTATGACACACAATATTAATAAAAACTGTTGAGATGTTTTAACCTGTGACTGCAAGGCTGTTTACAGCTGTTTAATACTGTTCTCACATTTCACACCCTTTGATTCACTCTTAAATATCACAGCTCCATGCTTTAGCTGACAGATCTAGGAAGGCTGGGATTATAACACATATTGCATAGAGAAGAGGAAGAAGAATTTTGGGCAGTCAGGATTTTGTTTTATTTTATATATATATATATTTTTTTAAAATTATTATTTTATTATTTTTTTTTTCTGGAGCTGTTTCTCTCCAATTTTTTCTCCATTTCCCTCAGAATTTGGGGCTCTCTTACATTAAAATACCTGACTGAGTCAGGTGTTTTAACGTGAGAGAGCCCCAAAATCTGAACTGCTCCAGCAGGTAAAATCCAAGTTAATCCATCACAATCACACCTGGTTTTCTCCTCCAGCTTTAGATATGAACGAACACAAACTTTGGCTGTTCCTGTGTGATTTTTAAGGAGGTTTCAATGACAAATTGTGGACAGGGCCTTTTTTTATTTTCCTTTTTTTTTTTTTTTGCTGTTACAAGGAAAGGCTGTTCTCTCTTTGTGTTTGATGTTCCAGCTCCTTTTGTGCAGCTCCAAAATTACTCCTTTAATCGTGTCCTTATCGAAACCACCTTGTTCCTATTGATGCCAGGGCAGGACAGATTTCCCTACTTGTCACCGTGTCCCCTCTGGCCTCGGCAGCTTTTTAAACTCCTCTTTGTTGTGAGTGCAGACAGCCCGGGGCAGGTCAGGAGAGCCAGCAGAGCAGCTGGAGGAGTGGAGAGTTTGATTTATCTGCACCCATATTCCAAAGTGGCCTTCCAGTGATGCCAATGTGTTGTTGTCGCCTGTCCCGCTGTTTTGGGGGATTTCAGCCTGTTCTGGTTATCAGGGAATTGGTGGGGTTGGAAGGGACCTTAAGGATGATTTTGTTCCACTCCTTGCCGTGAGCAGGGACGTTTTCCGCTGTCCCACGTTGCTCCAAGCCCTGTCCAACCTGGCCTTGGACACTTCCAGGGCATCCCCAGCCTCTGCAGACCTCTCTGGTTACAGATTCAAGTCAGGAAGCACAAGGGATGCTCCAGGAGCGTTCTAGAACCCCTTCTGTTTGTGCCCTTGGTGTTTTCTCTCTGAATCCCACGGCCAGTCCCTGTCTCTGGAGATCTCTCTGCAATCAGGGAGCTGCTGAGGTATTTCCACACCTTCTCCACTGGTTTGTTTTGAATTAGAGTCAGGAATCTTCTGTGCATTCTGTTTGAAACCCTGCTCAGGTATCTGCGTGCTCTGAAAGAGATGATTCTGCCCCCGAGGTTGGATCCTTTCTCTGGAGGGAGTTTTCAGCCCTGCTTTGAACAGGAATTCATGGAAATGTTTTCCAGGTGCTCTGGGGAAGTGAAAGACACTCTGACCATGTCTGAGGCAATGTGCATGCATTTATCATCAAGAGCTGCTCATTTGTTGTGCTTTTTCGTGTTCAAAAATAAGTTTGCAGTGCCGCCTTCCTTTAAAAAATACCTTGGTGTGTCCAAACCTGGACTTAATTCCCAAATACACCCATGGAAGTGATTGGACACGGCCCTGCTGTACAAAAGGAGGATCACCGTGTCCTGAGCACACACCTGACCCAGCACGGTCAGAGATCCAGGGTAAAGAGGTTCCTAAAGTGGTGCCACTTCCACGTCCAGCATTCCTGAGACCCTGAACTCTGAACAACATCAAATTGGGACAGAAACTCGGAGCTGCAGCACTCACAAAGAGCCCTGCACAGCCCACAGGTTTTGTGGTGCCCAGGCGCTGGGGTACGAAGGGATGGGAGTGGCGAGGGGGCTGCAATTATCCAAAGTTATAGCTCCTGTGATTATCATGGATGGATTTTGGGTACAGGACCAACATTTCCATGTCCTACAAGCGCTTGTCTGGACGCCCATGGCAGCAGCAAGGTCGAGCCTTTTCTCCCTGTGGAGCCCTGACAGCATCAGGTAACGCTCTGAAATGGGAAATGTGCTCGGATAACAAGAGGAGCTTTCCAAATGTGGTCAAAGCCTTTGCCTCAGGCACCTTCACTTTGTTTCCATTCATTTTCCTTCATTTTTGTGGATGTTTCCCCCTGGTAGTGATAAGCCAGGTCTTTTTCTTCCTCCACTTGTTACAACTCCGTTGCTATGGCTACTTTAACCCACTTTTTGTTCCTGCTGGCAGGCAGAAGGAGAAAAAATCACTCACCAAACTTTCCCCTGCACCACGGCACAAGGAAATTTTCCCCAGGAACTCTGTCCTGGTGACCTGTGAGTAAGGGAAGGGCTCGGAGCAGCTCCCTGCTCCTGGATGCTGAACGGCAGAGCCGAGAGGGGCTGATGTGCGCTGCTGAGACAGCGGGCAAGGCTTTCAAAACTGCTGGTGCTCTGTATTTGGAGAGGTTTTAAGTGCCTGTAAATTTTTTAAGCACGGAGGAAAAGCGAGCCCTGGATTCCTTTGAAGATGCTGCAGAAAAAAAAATATCCCTCATTCCGCGGGAGATTGAGTTGTTGGAGGGTGAGGGAGCTGAGAAGGAAGGAAAACCCAAGAGGAGATGTTTGCATTTCATGAGCACTTTCTGTAAGAAGTCGGAGCAATCAGCGGGGACTGGGGAGGATAAGGAGTTTTTCCTTCAAAAGAGAAGCAAAACCAATTCCCCAAAGCGACAAATTAAATGAGATTTGGGCCTCATATTCCAGTTGTGAGGCTGTGGAGGCTTCAGGAGTCTAAAGGCCAGAGACCACAGAATCACAGAACGGTTTGGATTGACAGGAACCTTAAAGATCATCTTCTTCCACCTCCTGCCATGGGCAGGGACAACTTCCAGGCTGCTCCAAGCCCTGTCCAGCTTGGCCTTGGACACTTCCAGGGATCCAGGGGAAGGCACAGCTTCTCCGGGAAAACTTGAAACTGCAGGTGCTCGCTTCCCAAACCCCACACTCATCCCCAGCCTTGCTGTTCTAAACCGACCCCAAGCACAGTGAAATTTCCTTCCACTTCCAGCCTCGATTTAAAGACTCAAAGTCCCTAAAACCCCTGCTCTGATCTGTAGCTCAGCAGTTTTGATGATAAATTCACTTTACTACCAAAAAACCATGTTCAGACTTGAATTTTGCCAGCTCCAATCGCTCTTCACAACCCTCACAAGAGCTGCTCTGAGGTGCGAGCCAGGGGAAGAGGCAGGTTTGATACTGAAGAGTGCCTGTCTTTAAGATCTCGGCTTTGGGAGGCAGTGGTTTGGTTTTCACACACAGAAACGTTGTGAGCTTGCCCTGGCCAGAACTCAGAAGAGTTTTGGTGCCTCTTTTCTCCCTTTTGGTGCCTCCTCCCTCCCCTTCAATATCCAATTTTTTTCAGAGGGTCCAGCTGAGCACATGTGGCTTCGTCCGGGGAAAAAGCTGGGTGGGTGAGGATGCTGAGGCAGGTCTGGCATTGCAGAAGGAGCTGTGGCCAGCTCTCAGGAGGCTTTTGAGCTCTCACCTGTTCAAGAGGTTTTTTCTGCACTGCAGGAGGGGTTCTGAGCGATGCAGGGAGGTGACACCAGCCAAGCTGCTCCAGGGAGTGAAATTCAGCTGGATCTGTGCTGTGAATTAAAAGGACCAAAAAGTTTAACCTGGGAACCGTTTCTTTGGTTTGCCAGGTGGTTTTTTTATGGTTCTGCTAACCTTGGTGGCAGGGAGCCAGAAGATTTAACTATTGCCAGGAAGCAAACAACACAAAAGAAAACCAGCAACGAAATCCTTGGTTTTTACCACTGAACTCTGCAAAGATGAAGGGAGAAATTCCTACAAGTCTGATACTTTGAAGCCAGGTCACTGCTGTGTGGCATCTTCCATAAAGTCTGGTTCATGTTTCTGTCCTGAGGACAGAAAGGAGTGGTACAAGAGAGGGTGAGAGATGGAGATTCTGGGGTTTTGGAGAGGGTTAGGTGGGGTTTTAAAAGGCTGGAGGAAGATGGAGGGTGCCACAGGCAGGGTGACAGCGCTTCAGGGGGAGTAAAGGGATTATTGTGATGGAAATGGCAGAGAGGGCGTGGTGCGAAGGAGATGATGCCGTGTCCTTGCTGAGGTGCAGCAGGCACCGTGAGCACGGCTGTCTGCTGGAATCTGAGATGAATTCTGACCTCTGTTCCCTCTCTCTGATGCCCACAGTGTGCCAGATCCTCCCCAAAGGCGTGGTGGGAGTCCTGGGACCTTCCTCCAGCCCGGCCTCCAGCTCGATCATCAGCAACATCTGTGGGGAGAAGGAGGTAAGTGGAGAAGCTCCTGAGCGATGGTCAGAGCGGACAGCGCGGTTTCTCCCCCCTCCTCCTGATGCACAGACTTTTGAAATGCCTTCCTTTTCCCTTTGCTCCCTCTTTCTGCCTCCCTCTCCCTCTCTGCATCCCCTTTTGCTCCATCCCCTCACGCTCATCACCACCACCAGGGTACAAACCCCACAGCTTGCCCTGAGGGATGCAAACCCAAAGCTCCTGCTGGGACTTTGTGCACATGCTCGGGAAGCTTTATGTTTACTGCTGCTCCATCCATTTCCACCCCTTTTATTATCTTTGTCCAAACCATGTGCTGGATTTAATATTTTATAAGCCTCGAACCATCCTGCGCTGATCTGGCTCTGCGCTCGGGAGAAGAAATTGAGTTCTCTCCTCATAGTTCATCCCTGTAAAGCCAGATAACATCTCTCAGCCGTTTAGTGGCTCTCTCTGGAGCCCAGCCTTCGAGGAGAGGAGGCTGGGGCTGAGCGCTGTAAATAATTTGCATTCACAAATGAGTGCTGGTTGCTGTTTCTGGAGTGTGCAAGAGATGGAAGGGATCTTTCAGCAGGGGCTGCAGCAGGAGGGGTCCCCTGGGGGTGTTTTTAGTGTTTTCTCTTGCTAAATATCCTGGACACGTGCTTCATCCCAGGAAAGGCAACTCTGCAAGTGTTTCTCCTCTGAAATCCAGATTCATCCCGAGTCTCTGATCTGAGACTCCTGATTTGTTGTTTTTTTTTTCTCTTTGGAAAGAAGAGGTGAGTGCTGGTGTCCTGCTGAGGTGTTTGGTTGTCTCAGCTGCCCTCCAAGCCATGTAAACCTTCAGGAGCTGTGCCAAAAGGGACACAGAGCCCAGCCAGAGCCCCCGGTGCCTGCAGCCACCGCTCAGGGACAGGGAGCACCAGCTGGAGGGACTGATGTTCTGTGGGGATGAACCTGTCCCGGGTCACCCCTCCCACGCCCAAAGAAACCCTTTTTCCCTGTCCAGAAAGGGGAGTTTCACCAGGGCAGAGCTCTTGGAAAGGAGAGGAGGACTCTGGGGATGAAGGCAGGGGCTGGACAGGGCTGTGCTCCGCTCTGGGAGCTGATGTGGTGGTGGATTCCTTCCCCCGTGCCTGCATCTCTCTCTGGGCCGCAGGCTGGGTCTGGATCACTCCCTGGAGCCATCGGGATGCTGCCAGGAGCTGCCCTGTCTGCTCTGCTTCCAGGAACCCGGCGTTCCTGCTGGGTGAGCGCTGCGGGCTGGAATCAAGGCAGAGAGCAGCTTATCGCTGCTGAACTCGCCCTGTGCCAGCCCACAGCTCCTGCTGCCCGTAACGCAGCCATCACCAGCTGCTGAGAGGCTCTCCCAGGAGGACAGAGGTGGGGGACAGGGGCTGATGGCTTCGGAAGGACCAGCATCAGTGGAGAGAGGACCCGACACGCTGCTAACAAAGCTGTGGCAGGCGTTTCCCTTCCTCCGGCTTCTGCTGCTTCCAAAATGATTCACCCGGCGGAAGAAAAGCAAGATTGCCTCTCTTTATGCGGCTGAGCCCGAGGTGCCTGGGCTCCATCTGAGTGTCTGCCCGGTCCATCCACTCTGGTCTGCAGAATGCTCAGCACAGCTACCTCAGAGCGAGCCCTGCGGCTTCCCAGCTCCCGAAATTCCCCGTGGAGCAGCGTCCCGCTCCAGCGCTGCTCTGCTGGGCCAATGACAAACCCAGCACTGGTGGTTCCAGCCCTGCCTCCTGTTGATCAGAAATTCCCAAGGCTCCTGGCTGCTGCAGCTGTTCCTCCTCTGCCCGGCCTCGCCAGCGAGGGGTCATCTTGTTCTTGTCTTCGTCTCTGCTAATTAATTACCCGGGGGCACCTCCACAGGGCAGGCAGGGCTGGATTCACGGCACGGGCCCTGGATGATCCCCGGTGTCCCTGCCTGCCTGCACAGCATCCTTCCCCAACGAGGGCTGGGCCCAGCTCCAATTAGTGCCCCAGCTAATTAGGTTGAGCTCAGGGAAGGTTTCCTGTGCTGTAATCACAGTCCCCGTTGCCTTTCACTGAGTGGCTCAGCAAGACTTTTCCTGCTCCGCTCCTTCCCGTGGCTTTTCTTTGCTGTGATAATTATTTTCCTCTGCTGCTGCACGAATCCCACCCTCCCCTCCTGACTCCAGTGATGCTTCTGCAGTTTTATTGGGATATTCCACTCTCTGCCCGCTGTGTGTTTCACACCACAGGCCCTTTATCGCAGATTTACTTGTTTTCATTTCCACTTCCTCTTTAATTATATTTTCTTTCCTCCCCCTCGCGCTCAGGTTCCTCACTTCAGAGTGGCTCCAGAGGAGTTCCTGAAGCTGCAGCTCCAGAGGTTCACCACCCTCAACCTCCACCCCAGCAACACCGACATCAGCGTGGCCGTGGCAGGAATCCTGAATTTCTTTAACTGCACCACTGCCTGCCTCATCTGTGCCAAAGCTGAATGTGAGTCTTTACCAGGCTGGGCTTGCCTGCCCCTCTGCTTCATCTGCTTTTGGTTTGGTGCCTGCTGGAGAAGGTCCCAGGTCCTCATGTTCTCTGGTCAGAGCAGCCTTTCCCACTCCAGAGCAGTTTCTCCAGCCTGCTGCCCTGTGGAGGTGTTTTTTGGAGGAGGAAAGGGGATGGGAGGAGATTATCCTGCCTTCTGTTTGACCATCTCAAGAGTGTTTTGCTTCCACAGATGGAGCTTTGAATAAGGAAAAAAAAAAAAAAATTAAAAAGGCATGGGCCTGTTTCTGGAGATTATTTTTAGGCAAGTAAAGCACTTTGAGATATGTCTTGCCCAAAGCCATGCGCAGTTTGTGGCCTAAAAGCAGAGCTTGATTAATAGCACAGTGCACGCCCTGCTGGGCTCTGCAGCCGCACATCTGCTGGTGCGTGTGCATCTGGACACTGGGCTTTG
Organism: Hirundo rustica; assembly: GCF_015227805.2. NCBI lineage: Eukaryota > Metazoa > Chordata > Aves > Passeriformes > Hirundinidae > Hirundo > Hirundo rustica. Next base: position 4,489,484 of record NC_053472.1, on the reverse strand, counting down.
CACCTCAGCAGGACCACATCCACCTCATCAGAGCCATCTCCATCCCTCCAGGGCGTCTCCACCTCAGCAGGACCACATCCACCTCATCAGAGCCATCTCCATCCCTCCAGGGCGTCTCCACCTCGGCAGGGCCATCTCCACCTCGGCAGGGCCATCTCCACCTCGGCAGGGCCATCTCCACCTCGGCAGGGCCATCTCCACCTCGGCAGGGCCATCTCCATCCCTCCAGGTCCATCTCCATCCCTCCAGGTCCATCTCCATCCCTCCAGGTCCATCTCCATCCCTCCAGGTCCATCTCCATCCCTCCAGGTCCATCTCCATCCCTCCAGGTCCATCTCCATCCCTCCAGGGCCATCTCCATCCCTCCAGGTCCATCTCCATCCCTCCAGGTCCATCTCCATCCCTCCAGGGCCATCTCCATCCCTCCAGGTCCATCTCCATCCCTCCAGGGCCATCTCCATCCCTCCAGGTCCATCTCCATCCCTCCAGGGCCATCTCCACCTTTGGCAGATCCATCTCCATCCCTCCAGGGCCATCTCCACCTTTGGCAGATCCATCTCCATCCCTCCAGGGCCATCTCCACCTTTGGCAGGTCCATCTCCACCTTTGGCAGGTCCATCTCCACCTTTGGCAGGTCCATCTCCCTCCCTGCAGCGCTCCTGGTGTGGCAGGAGCAGGCTCCGTGTGTCCTGTGCTCTCTGAGGTCACCGTGCAGTCGGTTCGGGGTGGCCGCACCAGCTCTGCTCGCGCCGCCCCGCGCCGGATCCATCGGCTCTGGAGCTTGCCGGACAAACCGTCCTGGAGGAGGGGCTTTGGAAAGGCAGCTTTGGGCAGGGAGAGCTTTGGGAGCGCTGCTCTGTGCCTGGCCCAGGTGAAGGGAGGGCAGCATCATTCCCAGCAGCGGCTGGCGTGGGAGGATCGCTGCGCAGGGACATGAGGAACAGGACCAGGAGTGTCTTTGCCTTTCCTCTGTGCTTTCTGTGCCCTGAGGGCTGCAGGCACTCGGCTGAGGTAAGTCAGTAAATCACCTTCAGTGAGCAGCGCTCCCGTTTACCCCAGGAAAGGCCCTCGCTCGAAATGATGCAATTAAAATCATGCAAATGGTCTCCCACATCGCTCCCAGTGCCGGGATTTTTCATTGTCTCGCCTAGACCTGGAGCAAGAAGGGAAGCAAAGATAATTAGGTTTTCTCAGCTGCTGTGCAGGAGGCTCAGGGCTCTGCACCCCTGCCCTGCTCCCCACTCCTGGGCCAGGTGTCTCCCGCTGGGATTAACATGATTAATATGATTTTTATTTAGCTGGATCAAACCCTCTTACCTGAAGCAACCCAATTTATTTCGCTCTGGTGCTGCTGGACAACTCAATATTTAAGATGTGCCGAGTCCTTCCCAGACCAGGGAAGCAGTGGGACAGGAGCCTTTCATCCACCCAGCTTTTTGTGCTCAGCAAGGACCTGATCTGAGCCAGGCTCGAAGCCCGACGTGCCCTGACTGTAACAGAGCACAGACAAGGCTTAACTGAGCTTCACGTAGGAGCACAAACCCTGATTTTCCCTTAGAACCTGCACTGCTCCTAAGCACAGTCCTTAAACAACTAACTGGAGGCATTTCAGGCTTTTGGAAAGTTCCCTTGAGGCAGCCCTTGAGGGGAGCATGAGAGCTGCCTGCTCATCAGTGAGGAAATGCTGCTTTGAGGGATGCTATTATTTAGATCCCAGGAGAGGCAAGCTGGAGCTGCCTTGGTTTAAATGTGAGGCTGTGTGATGGGACCCCTGGGCCCTACCCCGCCACACTCATCCTGCCACATCCTTCCTCCGGGGACTGGCTGTGATTTCCCCTGGCAGAAGCAGAAAATGACCCTTTAAAGCCAAAGAACTTGGTCCAGCCTAAGTGCAACGCCGTGGGGAATGTAAAATGTAAAATAGAATGAGATTTGTGTGGCTCGGTTTGGTGGCTGGAATAAGATTGTCTGCCTCAGAACCTCTGCGGTGTTCAAGAATCAGCTGGTTCGGGAACTGCCCTGGAAGGTTTTGTGTGATTCCACTGAAATTTTAAGCCAAAAAGGCAAATAGAGGAGTGTGTGGACTTTTTAGGAGCTTCTCTGATTGTGACAGGAGAGGGAATAACACCCAGTGACCAGGGCACTGAGGTCCAAGGCCTTGTGCACATCCTTGATCCTTTTTTAGTTTTTTTTTTTTTTGTTTTTTTTTTTTTTTTTAATTCAACCACCCAGGGATATGTTTGAAGCAACAGTGTTGGGATTAAAAATAAGGCTGGGTGATGGGAACATTCTCTTCCCAGCCATCCAGGGCTGCAGCCATCAGCAGCACTGCAGGTCCTCCACCAGCAGGAGCATTCAACAGGGATGTGGCACTCCAGGAGAGCTCCAGCTCCTGCCTTTCCTCCTTCCCGGGAAGCAGCTCTGGTGCTGAGAGCTCTGGAGAGAGGCTGCTCCTGCCAGCTCCGGATGTTTGCGCAAGGGAAAATCAAATAATCAAGGTCAGGACTTGCCACAGGCCAGCCTGAACCTGCCTCAGAGCTCCCCACGGGAGTGTTCAAGCAGCAGGTGCCTGGTGCAGCCTCTCTGTCGCCGCTTTAGTACTTCAAAGGTGCCAGGAGGAGTCTGCAAGCCTTTGCTGGGGTTCACATCCCTCTGAAGTGCCAGTCTGGCGGCAGCAGCAGCAGCCAGAGTCTCACATCCTCTCGGCATCAAACAAAGGGGAATCTCTGCACACAATAGAGACTTCCCTGCACACAGCAAGAGCGGCTGCAAGCAGGAGGCTTGATGAGGCTACAGGTAGGATCTAACGTGCTGGGAATGATAATTTCCTCCAGCTGAAGGTGGAGATCAAATGATTTTTTTTTTTTTTTTTTTTTTTTTTTTTTTTTTTTTTTTTTTTAACCCTGATTCTACTTCTTCCTCTCTGTGCCTGATGAGTTTCAGAAAAATTTTCCTGGGTTTCACAGCAGCAGAGTTCGCTGGGACGAGCTGTGAGTAAACTTGGTAGTGCCAGGGCTGTCACTTGCAGCAGCCTTTCTGGTCCCCTGCAGATGTGGGATGAGGTGAAAATAAACCTTTCCACATCCTCAAGGGTCAAAGGGAGCGCTTAGGTAAAATTTACTGTTCACTTGGGTTAGAAGACAAAAGAAATATTCAGGTGAGGTCCTTGTGTGCTGTAAGCAGAGTAGATTCTCTGCCTGGTAAGGAGGAGGAAGAAGCTGATGTGACCCAGGAGAGCCCTGGCACAGCTGTTTTTATAACCCCTTGCTGCGCTCCTCCCTGTACCCAGAGAGAGGTGAGAGGCAAGGGCATTGTCAGGAGCTCAGAGCAAACTCGGGCAGCTTTCAACCTCTCCCTGTGAACGAGAGGCTCCTCCTCTTGGAAGTGTCCCTTTTCCTGCACTGCTTTGTTACCTTGTGAGGTGCTGGGAGTCCTCGAGAGCAGAGCTCCAGCCCTGATCCCATCCCGCTCTGTCCCTTCCCTGCCTCCTGACCTGCTCAGGAATGAGTGGATTTGTGCAGTCAGAAATAAGTCAGGTTAAGAGTAAAACTCTGACTTGAGGGTTAATTTGCTCCTCCCCCAGCTGGGATATGACCCTGCTGATAGTTCTGTTTCTCCAGCTCAGCTTTCCCCCCTCTTTTGGGGTTGTCTTCCTGTGGGGATGGGGTGTGTGGCTGTGCTGTCTGCATCTTGCTGATGATTCTGTCTGCTGGTCCCTCTGATCAATCAAACTTGGCAGGAGGTTATTTCTTGATGAAACTCAGCAGCTGGGGAGCAGAGAGGCTTTATCAAAGCTGCCTTCTTGACTAACAAAATCTGCAGCAGGAGTTTTGACATCTTATTAGGCTTCAAGGCAGCTGTGTTGGAAGGAGCCCTTGACGTGCCCATCCTTATTTTTTGTCACAGTTTTTTAATGTTGTATTTTTGCAGTGACCTCCAGCCCTCGGCAGAGCTTCTCATCCCCTTGGAAGAGAGCAGCTACCCATCACGGTGCTCCAAGAGCTCCAAAAACGCTGCCCCTTCCTGGGCACTTAATTTGGGAGCTGGAAATGCAAAAGCTGAGGGGGAGGAATAATCCTACAGTAACCAGAACAATCCAGAACATGCAGGGAGATAATGGAGACCTTGTTTGGACCTGGTACTGAAGCGCTTCTCTCTTCCCGTAAAGAGTTTGGGGCCACTTTCTTTTCCTGGAGAAGAGCTGGAGTAGCTCCATCACTTTTTCCCTGCTGGACCAAGCAATGAGCCCTAAATCCTTTCCATTTTCTTTTTCTGGGGAGCAGCTGGAATAACTCCATCATTTCTCATTCCCTGCTGGACCAAGCAATGAGCCCTAAATCCTTTCCTTTTTAGTGCACAGACCCAGAACCTCAGGAATGCATCCTGCCATGGATCACTGTGTTCCACAGGAGAACCAAGCCTCAAATTAAAAGGGATCTGTTCTTTTTCTCTCTTTTCTTCAAAGGCCTTTTAAACCTGGAGAAGCTGCTGCGGCAGTTCCTCATTTCCAAGGACACGCTGTCGGTGCGGATGCTGGATGACAGCCGGGACCCCACCCCGCTCCTGAAGGAGATCCGAGATGACAAGACAGCCACCATCATCGTCCATGCCAACGCCTCCATGTCCCACACCATCCTGCAGAAGGTCAGTGTCCATCCCCTGTCCCCCGAGATGCTGCTGCTGCCCCCGGCCAGCTGTTGTGTGGTGGTGTGTCCTGGTTTGGAAAGACAGGTGTCTGCTGAGGAAGGCAGGAGCCTCTCTCGGAATGGGGAATGTAAACCTTCTCCTGCTGAATTATTAGAATTTTGAAATTAAGGGGCTCTCAGGCAAAGGTATGGCAATAGGAATAACAGTTCTTTACTAGGAAAATTAAATTGAAAATTCAGTAGTACAAAAACTGAAATAAACAAAAAGAAAACCCTGTCAGAGTCAGAACACAGCCTGACCCCGTGTTGGTGCTGCTCAGGGTGTTGGTCCCAGCCCAGCCCAGCCTCCTGCAGTGACAGATGTGGTTCTGTGATCCAGGATCCTGCAGCAGGGTGCAGTTTCCCTCTGCAGCTCCCGTGGTGCTGGGATGGCTCCGGGGCTCCTCTGGCAATCCCGTGCACACGGGCTGTGCTGCTGTTCCCAGGGCCAGGTGTGATCCAGCCGGGAATGCCGGGCTCCTCCCCTGGCTGCAGCATCTCCCGATGGAGGATGGAATTGTCTCGGCCCTGCAGTGAGCCTGGATGGGCCAGGAACAGCAGAGATCCCTGCAGGGAGGATGGGTGCTGGAAGGGATAAAGAACAGTGACACACCTGGATTGATGAGATGGGTTCCTCTGGGTTCGGGGGACTCCTTGGAGCACACAGCTTTGCTGTGTCTGGTGTGACAATAAAACATATTGAAAAGTGAAAATTCCCACAGCAGCGTTGGGAATGGGCTCTGCCCAGAAGGGAATTGCCACTGATGGAATTTCCAGGGCTGGATCTATGCGAGTGATGGTTTAATTGCTCTGAGGGGATGTTTGCTCTCCACAAGTGGTGTTGCCATCAAAGAGCTGCGAAGGGCTGCTCAGCTCTCTGAAATGTGCATTCTTTTTTCCCCCTCCCGTTATCTAACTTTTTCCTTCTTTTTTATTTTTATTGTCTTATTAACCGAGATTTTATTTTAATCCTGTTTATTTTTAAACGGTCCCTGGCTGCAGTTTCTAGCACTTGTTTTGATAGCCTGCTTCAAAACTGAGCAGTGGCTCCAGATGGAGCAGAGTTTCCCACATCCTGGAGGGAACCAGAAGCAGGGAACTAGATTCCTGAAGAGAGGCAGGATCCAAGCACTGGGATCCCCCTGGCTGGTGTTGGCATTCCACAGTCCTGGCTGTTTTGTCCCAAGGGAATGTGTCATCCAAAGGCCTTGCCCGTGTCAGATTTATCCTTGATGACATCCAGCAGGGATGTTTTTATCATTCCTCTCTCCTCCCCCAAAAGGTTTTTATTCTACTACATGGGAATTCTCATTTCTAAATAGACAATTTGGGGGATTTTTTGGGGTTGTCTACTCGAGGGGGGTGGGTTATGTGTTTTTTTTTTCCCCCCTGTTGCTGCCTGGCTGCTGAGGGCTGTCCCCCTGCTCTGTTGCTATAGTGACTTCCCACAGGCTCCCAGCAGCTCTCTCCAGGCACCCACATCTCCCTGCCCAGCTCCAGCCTCCTTCTGCCACCACTGAGGAACTCCGGGAATCACCGGCATTTCCCAGGAAAACCCGGTTCTTCCAGCTAGAGGACTGTAGGGATGGAGGATAATAAATAAAGAGCTCCTGATCCGGCAACTTCTTACAGTTTGGGAGGCTGGAAAGTGTTTTATTGATAGAGGTGGAGCCAGGGGTGGTGGTGGTGCTGAGCATCAGGTGAATCCACGTCCCGTCCCTCGGGGCAGCAGCGGCGGGAAAAACGCTCTGTGGTTTTGCTGGGTCTGTCCCAGGAGAGCAGCCCTGCACAGAGAGAGGAATTGAGAGTTTCTCATCCCTCCACAGGTGGGCTGGAGACATGTGGATGGTTCCCAGATTCCCAGCCTGTCTCGCTCCCAGGTGCCAGGGCCGGGTGAACGGATGGGAGAGGCGCGCTCAGGCGCCGCTTTGCTGCTCACCTTGATTTTCTGCCCTTGAAACCGAACTCAGAGTGGGTCACAGGGAGAGCTGGCATCGTCACTGTCCCCAGGAAGGGATGAGGAGAGGGAACTGGTGCCAAGTTTTGCTGTGGAGGGGGTGAAAAATGAGATGGGTTCCTCTGGGATCGGGTGACTCCTGGAGCACACGGCTTTGCTGTGTCCGGTGCAACAATGTGCAGCCAGAGGGCACAGCCAGGCCTCAGCCACCAGCAGTGGTGGTGGCCTCAGGTTTGCACAGGAACAGGTAAAAGACAGACAGGAAAAGGGAGAGGAGCAATCCAAGCTGCCTCTTTCCCTCGTTCCTGCCCTCACTCTGTTGTCGCAGCTTCTGGGAGGGATGAAAAGGGACTCGCACCAGGAGCTGCTGCCTTTGGTCCTTCCCTCCTCGCCTCCCGTCCCTCTGTGTGGTCTGGACTGCTGGGAAAACCTCTTTGCCAGGGTCTGGAAGCTTGATTTGAGAGCAGCTGCGCTTGGCAGGGGAACAGAGGCTTCCAGGAGCATCTGCAGATTAATGCCCCACTTTCCTGAGCATCTGTTCCCTCAACCAGCTCCTTGTGTAGTGAGAACTTTGGGAAAGGGCTTCAGTTGTCTGCTCTGTGATCTCTAGAACAGATCATCCCCATGGAAAATTCCGTGTCCTTCTCTCTGCACCCCTGGACAGTTTTGCCCTGTTTTCTTCTATTTCTGTGGCCAGCACAGCCCTGTCTCAATTCTGGAGAGCAGGCTGAGTTACTGGGTCTCTTCCATGCTCATTAATTTGTGGAATTTGAGCCCAAATCTGACTGATTAAACTGGAAAACCACCAGGGGCTTGATTGTCCTTTTCCTGTAGCCCCCAAGAGCTTTTCCTGCCTTTCTCTCTCCCTCCATCGTGGTGTTTGTGGTGGAAGGAACAAGCCTGGAGTTCTCAGCTGCTCTTTTCCCTCGTTATGTCCCAAAACAGGAGCAAAGCAGCATCCACGCACAAAGCAGAAATCTTTATTTTCCTCCACAAGCATCATGGAATTCCTCATCCCAAGCGGTTCTGGGGCTGCAGGACCCACCTCACCTCCCCTTTGCAGTTTCTCTGTGCCCCACTGGGGTCTGCCAGGGGCTCAGAAGCTGTTCTGCTGGGAGTTAACAGCTTCTGCTTTCCACAGGTGTCTTCCTTAGAGTTTGTCCTTGGATGGATGCGCCTGCAGGATGCAGAAATCCCTGAATTCCATCTCGGAGTGCCGCGGGGAGAGCAGGGATGCTCCCAGAGGTCTGGACCCGGGTCATTTCTGCCTGGGCAGGTGCTTTGTCAGGGCTGTCATGGGCAGGAGACCTCAGGCTGGCTCAGTCCTGCTGAAAAATTGCTTCCCCAGACTTTAATTTCCCAGGTCCAGCTGTGCTGCTGCATCCCACCCTCCCTTATTGCAGGAGGAGATAAGCCTGAAAAAGCAAAATGTGGCCCTGGCTCTGCCTTGCTGGAGTGGAGATCGGAGATTGTCAGGCTCTGGTTTAATCTCTTTTTTCCTTCCCTTCACAGGCAGCTGAACTGGGGATGGCATCTGCCTATTACACCTATATCTTCACTAATCTGGTAAGGAGTTTCTCCCAGCTTTTCCTCCCTGAGTGTGGAGTCATTTTAATGGGAGCTGATCCCCCTGACCCATGGGATCTGCGTGTGTTGGGGAGGGAGGGAGGCAGGGGTGTCACCTGCTGCCTAGAATCACCAGGCAAAATCTTTCCAAACAACAAGCAAGAATCGTAATTCGAAAAGCTTTCTGTGCACGCCTGGTATTGGATTTCTACAACTTCCATCAGGTTAATTAATTAGTTCATCTAACAGGTACATCCAACAAGAGACCAGTTGCCCCAGCAACCCGCCCTTGGTTCTGCCCCCTGGAGCTGTTCCATGTCTTGTTCCGTCTCTTAAATTCTGGTGCAAACCAAAATGTCCTCGTTAGAAATTCCCGTTGTTAAGATCAGGCTAACCAGAGTTTCAAGAACGTGTTAAGAAAGGCTGGCTTATTGTTCTGAAATGTGAGAACGGGCAGGAAAATTACTGGAAACTCTACAACTACATGTTAAAAAGCTATGATAATACAGATACTTGAAAAATATCTAAAAAGCTAAAAAACAACAACAAAAAAATCTTCAGTCATCATTCCTGCAAAGCTGGGAAGGTCTTTGGGAGGTGGAAAACGGTTGGTGCAGCATCCAAAGGCAGGAATTGTGGACATTGTGACAGGAGCAATGAGATGTGCAGGACTTTGGGAAGCTCCAGCAGATGGGTGGCTCCTGGTTTTCCTGATTGTCCTGAATTTCCTGATTTTCCTGAATTTCTTGGTTGTCCTGATTTGTGGGGGTTATGCTGGTGTTGTCATTCCCTCCCCAGCCCACTCCCTGTGTTGGAAAAGGCCAGGGATGAGCATCTGGAAGGCATCGCAGCCCTGTGCCCTCCTGCTGCTCTGCTCCCTGAGGCAAAGGAAGGATGATCCCATAAAAGTTGGGGGCAGGGGATATCTCCAGAGTGGCGCTTTGGCTTTATGGCCACCAATAACATTAACGGGGGCATGGTGTGGTTAAACCCCTCAGTGCTGTGCTGAACTGGGAAAATCCAAAATAAACATCCAAGGAACTTCTGCTGCTGCAGGGGGGAGTGAGGGAGGTCCCAGCAGGAGAGCAGGAACCCGGCCGTTAGTGCTGCTTGTGGGGCTGATGGAAACCTGGGGGATTCAGTGGAGGTGCCTCCCAGCCCGAGTGATTCTCCTGCTCTCTAATTTCTATTAATATTTCTGGCAGGGAAGCCGAGAGCTGAATCACGCTTTGTGTTTGGGTGGCAGACAGACGGGAGGGGACGGAGCCAAACGTGTGGGCTGGGGAGCTGGAGTGGATGGGAGCAGGGGAAGGAGGGAAGTGGAGGGGTTGGGAGCAGTTGGGGCACAGAATGGAGGAGGGAAGAGGGGAAGGAGGTGTCAGAGAGAGAGAAGTGTAAGGAATAGAAATGGCCACGAGGCTCCTGGCTGGACAACGCTTGTGTTCCTGTTCGGTGTTCGATCCACAGGTCAGTCCAGCGAGACACACTGCACTGATCCCCTTCATCCCCCTGGAATGGGCAGGAGGGCAGAGGGAGGGATGGATGTTCCTGCAGGGGTGGAGCCTGGGGGCTGTGGTTTGTGCCCCGAGTCACGGTGTCCCAGGCAGAGCTGCTGAGGTACAATTCCACCCCCGCCAGATCTGCCCGCAACGCCAAACCCAGCCGTTCCCATTCCCGCTCCCAGGAAATATTTCCAGTGCTCCCAACAGCTGCTCCTCTTCCACCTGCCCTCCCCAAGGCATTCCCAGTCCCACGGAGCAGGGAGGGATTTCCACCTGCACATCTCCAGCTCAGTGGAGCCTGCCCGTGGAGGCTGCTCCGACAACAGAAACAACTCTGGAAATGGAGCTCCCACCTCTGCCCCACCCCGGTCCTGAGCACGGGTGTGATTAAGCATTTGCTGGAGGTGAAATTTGCCTTTCAAACCCATTCATCTTGTGGAATGCAGCCAGGGCAGGTGAGAAAGAAATGAGTTTTGTTTCTGTCCGCTCTCTCAGGGTATTAATCTGTTTATCCGGGTTATTTTAACCGCTTTGTCCAAAAGCCCAGCCCTTAGCAGAACTGGCTGGATTTTTGGCAGGGATCGTTATGGAATGGTGACATCAGACAAAACCTGGGCAGATGGAAGAGATGTTTAAGGAAATTAGTAATATTTAAATGGGCATTGGAGATGGGAGTGAGCAATTTAGGCTCATAAATCTGGAGGGATTATCCAGCTCCTAATGAACCCTCTGAGGTTCTGCAATCACTGCCTAATAGAAAAGATAAAATCACAGTGAACTACTGTCAAGGGGAGCAAGCAAAAAGATGGCTTAAATGGAGAGAGAACCCATCAGAAAAGGGAATAGAGAATCTGTAGAGCACTGAGCTGCTTGGAGATGGAAAAATATCACAGGCAAAAAAGAAAAAAAAAAAAGAGGAGAAAATAGGATAAAATGCTGAATTAAACACCTGCCCCGCAGCTCTAGAGGGGAGTTCTGTTTCTGTCTTTTAGCGTTAATTTTATTTAATAAGCACATCCCAGGCGACAGCTCGTGGTGTGGTGCAGCTCTGCTCTCTGTGAGTGTCAGAGGAGGGAATTCTCTGTGTGCTGGGGCACAGGAGGGGATTTTGGGGGGTGATGGCCCCTCTGTCCCAGCCTGGTGGCTGCAGGGAGTGGCACCAGGAGATCACTGGAGCAGATGAGGAGGAACCCTCAGCCCCTGACATATTTCCATGGGAGCCGAGGCAAAAATGTAAATGTAAAAATATCCAGAGGCTCCTTTTCCTGCGTGCAAATTCATTATCAGCCTCCTTCAGCCGGCTCCAGGGACCCGTTTTTGTCGGCAGCGGCAGCAGCCTGGCAAATTTTCCAGGAGAACTCTCGGGTCTGGTGCATTTTTCTTCCCCACATCCATCAGCTGCATTTGGGGCACTCCTGGCAGCTCTCCTGTGCTCCATCCCCTGGCAAAAAAAATCCTCATCCAACCCGAGTTTCTCCCTGGAATCTCCACGTGGTGATGATTCCCTCGCTCTGGGACTTTTGGGAGGGAGGAAATTCCCTGAGGATGTTGCTGGGATGATCTCAGAGCTGTTCATCATCCCTTCCCTCTCTCCCTGGCAGGGTCTCCACAGAGCTCAGGGCCATGTGAGGGGACAATGTTGATGATGATGATGATAATGATAATAATAATAATAATAATAATAATAAATGCGGCACAAATAGACCATTGCAAGCAGACTGCTGTGCATTGAAGGAAATGTTCCTTCCAGCACTGGAAATCCCTGAAATCAGCAGCACAGAGTAGGAGGGGTGTTGGATGCCTTCAAAACCCCACGCTACAATTAATTCTTTTAGCTTGTTAATTCTGTGTAGCTTGGTGGTTTTTTTTGTTTTTTTTTTTCTTTCTCTGTTTAGTTTGTCATTTAGTTTCATTTTTAAATAACGTCCGGACCTCAGGCTGGGTTTAAATTTCAAAATATTTGTCAAGGCGATTTAGACGGGAATAATTGAAACAATTAAAATTATTACTGTAAAGGGGGAAGGTGCAAAGGAGGTTTCCCAGCGCCTTAAGTCAGGCAGAGCAATTCGCTGGATGCAGTTCTGTTCCCTGACAAAATTGTGTGCAGGTGTTGCTGCTGATAAAACAGCTGCCACGTTCAACTCCCACAGACCAGATAAATCGGTTTGGGTTTGGGGATTTTTTTTTGTTTTGTTTTGCCTTGTTTCGCGCACTGTCTCCTTTGTTTCGTGATTTATAAAGAGGTCTTCGTACAGGACGAGGTTTTCAAAGCTGAATTGTCAGCCTGGAACTGGAGGGGAAATTGGTGTCCAAGTCCCCCGGAGAGCGTCACACGTTTCTGCTGTCGCTTGTCAGCAGGGCGACATCCCTTGGAAGGAAAAGATGATGTCAAATCAAGCACAGGGACAGGGAACGACACATCAGGCTTTGGCCAGGTTTTGTGTAATTACCTTTTTTTGGTGAAATAATCTTCTTTTTCACCGTGAGCTCCAGCACAGGCCGTGGTGTTTGAGCTTTCTGCTGCCTGGGGCGCCTCCCTGTGCCTCCCCCAGGCGAGGAAGGCAGAGTCCCTGGTTACCCCGTGACAGATTTCCCCTCCCAGCCCAGCCAGCCCTCCCGATTCCCAGCAGCTGATGCGGAGCGTTCTGGAGAGCCCCGATCGTTGCCGGGATTTATGGATCATATTTTCAGTGGCATGTGGGAGCAGGGCAAACAGATCAGGTTTTTGCAAGGCTGCCAAAGCAATTTCTCCTCGTTGTAGTTTGCGTGAGGGAAGGAGGGTTTAGACAAAGCAGTGCCTGTGCCTCCCTGCCTTTTGCTGCCTGAGCCCTCTTTACTTTCTGACCAGATCCCTGTGCTTGATTCCCGATTTTTGGGTAAATCATTCTCTCAGATATACCCCAGCCCCTCTGAGGTGAAGGCAAATCTCTCTCTTTCCCTCTGCCTTACTTCCCACCCCTTTTTTCCCAAGAGCTGTCTTCTTTCACATCCCAACATTCAGCACTTGACCTCTTTGTGGATTTGTCTCTCCCCAAACCTCGGGCTCCCTGAAGAGAAGTTCAAGTCTGGGCAGTGTATTTTCCTAGAAGTGCTCTTGTTTGAAGAACAGCCTCCAAAATTTAACAGCTGGCCTTGTGTGAGGAGGTTCAAGACCCGTTAGGCACGGTGATGCTTTTTTTGGGGAAGAGAAATCCAATCACAGATATAAACAGGGTTCCCTTAAATTGTCCCTGAGCTCACCGAGGTCACAGCTTCTCTTTCCCCACCTGAATGGCCAAATGGCATTGCCTTGAGTAGATCTCCCCCATCCACTTACCTACTCAAATTGTTGCTGTGGTGACTTTTTTCCACTTTTTTTCCCCTCCTTGAGAAATTGATTTTCACACGTGGCCCATTAGAAACTTACTGACTCCGTCGATAGTTTATAGATAAATGGAGCCTTTCAGGAAATCCATGGAAAGCACTTAACATAATATTGTCCACTTGAGCAAACAAATAAATGTGTTCTGAGGGGAGCTTTGAATGATTTGCAGGCTTGGCAGCTCGGCTCTGAGGGCAGCAGGATCCAGAGGGAAAGGAAGGAATTTTCTCCACCTCTAACTGAGGAGGTTTGGTGATTTTTGGGGGGAAAAAAATGGTCACTAGGACCGGGGGAGAAGAGGTGACCATTGCAGGGCCCAGCTCCTTTTGGGTTCAGTGTTTTAGTTCTGCCTTCCATGACCTGGGCAGAGGCTCCCTGGAGTTCTGTTTGCCCAAAGAACCTGCTCTGGGATACTTTATTACCCCAAAAACGGTGAATGATGACACACACAGGTGATGTCGCCAGAGCTGTGCCGAGCTGGCGCCGCAGGTTTGGCTCTTGCACAAAAGCTGCCAGGAAACCTCGGGATGGACGTTGCACTCGGGGTTTGGAGAGCTTTTCTAAGCACCAAACACTCTGGACAAGGAGGTTTTGCCAGAGTGAGGGTTTAATAGAGAAATGGAAGCCTTGGCCCGGTGTTCTCCTTTCCCATCCCACATAAAAAAAGAGAAGGAACAGCACAGAGAGTCCTGGGCCAGGTGTAAATCAGCTTTTGGTGCTGTCAGAGGGGAGCGAGGTCAGTGCAGTCTCTGCTGAGTTTACAGCAGGGAGTTTCTCCTGCTGAGCACAGTGTTGGAGGGTGTTTTGGAGGCTGTTAATCAGCAGAGCCAAAAATCCGATAAAAGTCCTTGCAGTGATTAGGAGAGGAAGATGAAACTGCGAGTGAGAGGAGGGATGGAGTGGGGACCTTGCTGTTGGTGCAGCCTGAATTGAGCAAACCCTGCTCCTTCCAGAGGCCTGGGATGAGCTCAGACGGGGCCTGGGGAGGTCTGGGTGTCCCTGGCAATGAAAGGAGCCCCTGTTTAGGCTCTCCCCAGGCTGCAGGCACCGCTCGCTGCCGCTCCGGGTTGTTAAAGATGGGATAAGGATCCAGGTCCTGCACACACACCCCCACACCCACGGGCTGCAGAGCAGCATCACCGGCCAAATCGATGTGCTGGAAGGAGCTCGGGAGCTGCTGCAGTGCTGAGCAGCACAGTGGCTGCTGCAGGGGGAGGAATTACCGGGAGCCACTCTCCATCCCAGTGTGGCAGAGTAGGGGAGGCGGCTCCACGCTTTCAAACACAATTTTGTGCCAGACAGGCTGCTGTGACATGGAGAATTTCCTGCTGGGCTCGACTCCTGTGCTGAAGTTTCCAGCCAATCTTCTTGGGAAGCAGTGGAGCCAGTGGTGAGGGAAGAACTGGCTGTAATTTCCGGGATTTCCTTCAGCCTAGGAGTTGATTAGGTAGCTGCAGGTTTGGGGTGAAACCTCATTAGTGAGGCGCTGATAGATGAATGTTGGCTGTCATGTTTTGTGTTGTAGGGCAGGTTTTTAACCCACTTCTCTTTTGGGCTGCTCAGCCTGGAGAAGAGAGTTTTTGGAGTGACTTACAGCACCTTCCAGTGCCTGAACATCACCCACAAGAGGGCTGGAGAGGCATTTTTACAACGCCGTGGGTGATAGGGAAAGGGGAAATGGTTTTAAGGTGAAGGAATGTGGATTTAGATGGGATATTGGGAAGGAATTGTTCCCTGGGAGGGTGGGCAGGCCCTGGATCCCTGGAAGTGCCCAAGGCCTGGCTGGATGGGGCTTGGAGCACCCTAGGATGGTGGAAGGTGTCAGGGTGGGATGAGAGGCTGCTTGATGTCCTTTCCTACTCAGACCATTCCACGATCCCGTGTTTCTAAGAGCCGTGCTGCCGGGTACGAATCTCTTGCTGTTTGTGACTCTGCTCAGTTTCCTCCTCTGTATTTTGGGTATAATAACTCTTAATTTCCCCTGGGGCAAGGCAGCTGGGATTTCCACTCTGACCCAGTGCCGGTGTGAGGAGCAGCGTGTCCCTGCTGGGGCGTCCCACAGTGACACGGCCAGGGCAGGAGGGACAATCGAAAAAAGGTTAAACAAAGCCTGGATGTGGCACTCGGTGCCAGGGTTTAGTTGAGGTCTCAGGGTTGGGTTGGACTCCGTGATCTCAGAGATCTCTTCCAACCTGGTGATTCTGGGATTCTGTGAATTCCCTCCCAAACTCAGGGGTGCTGCAGGAGCCCCGGAGCCAGCTGAGGTGGGACAGGGCTTGTGGGTGCAGAGTCCTGGTCAGGCTCAGCTGATCCTCCATCCAGACCTGCAGAGCAGGACCTGCGGCGAGTGACAACGCTTGTCCCTGCCGGCTTCACGTCCCTAACGGAACAGGGACCGTGCCCTGCAGATCTGCTCATAACTCACACCCAGCCACGCCAAAAAATCCAATCTCACGGCTTGAGGATGGCAGAGCTCGGCTCTGTGGCTTTCATCAGCCAGATCCTCCCAGCGACCTCAGTGCCGGGGCCGTTCCACGGGGTTTGCGCGGTGCAGAGAGCCGGGGAGTGACTTCATCCTCTAATAACTCCTCCAGCGCCGTCTCCCAGGGAACCCCGTGGAATTCAATTAGCTAATGTGTGCCTAGCACTCGGAAAATACAGCATGCCACGGAATTGCTAAGTGTTGTTATTTAACAGCACGCGTTCCGTGCTTGCAGCCCCGTAGTAGCAGTCAGAAAATCTACACCGTATTTGCCTGCTGGTGCCTGCTGCTGAATTTGCTGCGATGGGAGCGAGGCCTGGGGATTTTTCTTCCTGTGAAAAAGTTCATTAATTTTGGCTGCAGATCCTCCGGGTCTAATTTTTTTTTTTTTTTTTTTTTTTTAAACCGAGTTCCCTTGAAACAGATTATTGACATGTGGTGGGTGTTTTAAAAAACAGAGTGGAAAGAGGGGGAGGAATTCAGGCAGGCAGGATTTGTGTCCCTGAAATTCACCTTGGCGTGATTCCTGGTGGTCTCCGTGCCTCACGTTGGACTGAGATTGAGGGCCAAGTTTGGGGCAATTATTGCAATTCCTCCAATGTAGGGAAAGGGATTAAAAAAAACAGTGGAATGGGAGGAAAAGAGGGAGCTGCTGCTTGCACCCATCTTTTTGATGGCATTTTCTGTAGGCCTGTGGTTACAAAGCTGTGTTTGCACAGGTGGAAGAGGCTCGCAGTCCCCTCTTAAAGAGGATGTCAGAGTTATTTTCCTAATGGCTCTTTGCTCTTATTGCATTGGGAATCTTGTATCCTGCAAAAGTTCCAGCCAGCGCTGAGGGTGAGGGAGAGGAACACCAGGGGGAGAAAAAGGCAGCTGGGAAAGGGTTTTGTGCAGGAATCAGCTTCACTACTGGAGAGAAATCCTCGGCTCTCCACCTGAGAATCCCCCTGAGATCGGGGGTTTTCCACCCCTTGTCCTGCCCGTGGCGGCAGCGTGGGAGGAGAGCAGGGCGGGTGGGAAACCAGCTGAGAGGTGCAGGTCTGGAATAGCAAATGAGGTTTTGTTTGCGAAACGCGGGTTTGGAAATGTCAAGCGTGGCGAATGAGTGCGTAAAAAGGGAAAATACAAACCAGAAAAAAAAATGAAAAAGGGGCAGAAGCTGTGCTGGCAGCTCCGGGAGTATCGGGATGCTCTCACCCCTTTGCCCTCTGCAGCAAAGCCTGACCTTACCAAATCTCTCTTATCCCACTGCAAATGAAGTGTGTCCCCCTAGGGTGGTTTATCTCCATCTCATTGCATAGGCAGCTCACGGCTCATTTCCCCCTGACCCGGCTCTGCTGGCTGCTCTTGTGCTCATCTCACGGAAAGACATTTAATGGTCAAAGATGGGAGCTGGAGCTGGAGAGGGAAGGGACGGGGAGCAGCGGGTGGAAGGGGTCGGGTGCCGGCTGTGCCACCCCCGTGTGTCACAGAGGCGATGCTTTATGGACGTGACAGACACAGAAATGGGGTTTTCCGCAGCTGGAGGCTTGCCTGGAGAAATGGATATGGAGAGGGATGGCTGTAGGAAAGGACCAAAGCTTGCACAAAGCTGCCAGTGGTGATGGGAGCTGGGCAAAGCTGCTGGTAACGCTTGAACCAGAGCGAATTACTGGCTCTGGAGCCTGTCAGGGCCTGGCTGTGGTTGTTTTGCAGGCAGAGGGTCCTGGCAGCTCCCTGAATTTACCCAGGGAAAGTGGGAAAAGGACCCTTCAGGGGGCTGGTTCTGGCCGTGGCACAGCCAGTCAGGGCAGCAGGACCTGGGGTTCAGCCCTGTGGCTGAGGTGAATCTCACCCCTGCCTCAGTTTCCCCACGTGCAGTGAGACCACTTCATTCCCCCACCAGGTAATTGCTGATTTAAAGATCAGAGCACAACAAAACCTTCAACTTCAAAAGCTTGGAAGTGTTTTCAGGGGAGAAAAGGCACAGCAAATAAACAAACACACCGATTTCAGCTGCCCTGAGGTTGGGGCGGGCTGGCACCAGATGAAACCTTGCATTTTGCGGCTGTTGGGGTACAAAACATCTCGTTTTCCTCCCGGATATCCCGAAGCCAAGAGGGCAGTGGGGCAGCTGTTTGCCTGGTGCCCTGCACGATTTGCCTCGAGGCTCTGGCTGCGGGGAGAGAGGATTTTACAGGGGTTTGAACATCCCTCCTGCCGCTCTGCCTGCAGCCAGCATCTCCTCGGGCCCAGCTCCTCATTAGCCATCTGCCCTGCTTGCCGGGGCTGACAGGATGCCGTGGGTGAATGGATCACCTGTCAGCAAGGCAGGGCTTTGATATCATTCAAATGAATCAATAGCTCGCAGGCAATTTCACGTCGCCCGACGTTAACCCGGCGGCGCGTCCGAAATGGGCTTCATCCCGGGCTTGGTCACGTTCCCGTGGGTCCTGGCCAGGGCTGGAATAAGTCTTGTAAGTCCCACGTTTGGGAGATTGACAGGAATTGCTCCTGCGTGCCCAGCAAAGATAAGAAGTGGCTCGACTTGCTGGAATCTCACCACCCCAGGGAGGGCTGGATCCGTGCTGGGCATCCAGCAGTCGCTGGAACTGTCGCTCCCACCTTCTCACTCCACTTCAGCAATTAGCAGAAGAGAAATTAGTGAGGAAAGCGCCATTATTCCCTGCTAATAGGACAAGGACTCTTCCCCAGGCTTTGTTGTGTGGCTGCTTACGTGGATGTGAGGGGCAAACCCGAGCCCTCTATTTTTGCTTTAATTTATTTTTTTTTTTTAAATGTAGTTTTTTTAATACTTCTTACAGCTTGCAGAAATGCAAGAGGAGGCTCCCAACTCCAAAACCCACAGTCAAGTCACTCTCCAAGCCTCCCCAGGGTGGCATCTCCTCCTGGCAGCTGGCAGCAGAAAGGAGCAGTGCAGGATTGGGGTTTTTTAGGGTTAGGTAGAATTCTGTTCCTCCTACTGTGGGAAAGAACTGATTTAATTTAACAGTCGAAACCTGGTGTCACCAAACTGGATGTGGTGGCAGAGCAGCTTCACTCAGCAGGTGGGTGACACCCTCTTTGGAGGGTTTGGGGTTTATTTTTTGGTGGAATTTGGCCAATGAAGTGCTGGACGGGGGTGATACCTTCATTAAAAGCCTGAATCAAATCCTGGTTCAAATCCAGGCTCTCCTTTCCAACAGCCGGATGGGTTTGGCATCCAGGATCTCCCAGCTCTCATTCCCTTCAAGGGCTCTGGGTGGGGTTGAAGCTCTCAGTGCCTGTTTTCCCCTCTAATCCCATTTTATGTTTTGGGCTGCTGCAGGAGTTTTCCCTCCAGCGCCTGGACAGTCTGCTGGACGACCGAGTCAACATCCTGGGATTCTCCATTTTCAACCAGTCTCACGCCTTCTTCCAAGAGTTTGTCCAGAGCCTCAACCAGTCCTGGCAGGAGAATTGTGACCACGCTCCTTTTACTGGGCCAGCAGTAAGTAAATTCTCAGTCCATTCCCATCTCCCAGAACCTCCCTGAGCTGGGAGCTGTGATAAACCATGGAAAAACCTTGTGGCAAGAGCTTCAGGATGGTCCTGAGCAATGCAGGGGTAGAGACTCTGGGCTCAAATAATTATTTTTGAAAGTCGTTTAAATTATTAAATAATTTAATTATTAAATCCTATTTAATCTTGTGCTGAAGGATTCAGGGATATCCCCAGGCTGCTGCTGTACCTCAGATTGGATTTTGTGAGGAGATGCTGGTCCAGGAATGGGAAGGGAGAGCCAGAGCAGAGCATTTTTATTTATTAAATAGGTAGGGGAGGACTCCAGCTGTCAATCTGTGATTTACAGAGGAGTCTCCTGATGTGCAAAATACCAAAGTGACCCTGAAAGTCCAAAGCACCTTGGGGTGCAGAGCTGCTCTGTGCTGGACTGGGAGCACAGCTCTAAATTGCAGCCTAATCTTGATTTGATTTGTATTTCTCTGTGGGTGCAGGGGGTGATGCAGTTCTGATTTGGTTTTTTCCCTCTTGAAGTTTATCCCTGTGCGTTCAAACTCCAGGAAAGCGGCTGGTGGAGGGGGGATTGTGGCTGCAGATGGCACAGGAAGGGCTGGGTCAGGCAGATGCCAGGGGCTGAGCTGTGCTCCAGCATCTCCCTGAGGAGTGTTCCCCAGGGATTCTCCACAACTGGGAGAGTTTGCAAAGCAGATTTGCTGCAGCTGCAGGAGGGGAGAGAGAGGAAAATATCATCAGCTGAACCCTTTGCAGGGATTTTAATGAACTCAGAGCCCCCTTGATGAGCTGAGCTGCTGAAAACCTCCTATTGTCACCACAAAGGGATCCTTAAGAGGCAAAATAAGGAGATTTTTGCCCTTTGTGTCCACATCACTTGGCTTGAGCTCATGTGCCTGGGACCGTCCTGCTCTCCCCTCCCACCCAGAGGCAGCTGCAATCAGCTTGCCCTGCTCAGTCCCCATGGGATTTCTACCAGGAAGATTCCTTTTTGGATCACAGGGACTGTTGAGAGGCATTAAAAACAAATTTCCTCCTCCTAGTGCAAACAGGAACCAGCAGGAGCCAGCAGCAGGTGCGATGGGAAAATGAAAATTCTCATTTTAGGTTCTTACCTTGCCTTGTCTTGAGCATCCAGCAAAACCTGTAGGGATGAGGATGCGGGATGATGATGCCTGGGGGGGCTGGAATCCTTCAAGATGCCACATCCCAGGTGATGGGAAAAGGATTTGAGGGTAGGGAAGTTACAGAGCAGAGGTGAAATATTCCCAAAGCAGAGTTCCTTTTGTCTGTGAGGTGAATCCAGGAGCTTTCTGCCCCTGCTGTTGGAAATCTGGCAAGGAGCATCTCTCTGCGCTAGAACTTCCCCTGGTAACCCTGGGAAGGAGTTATCCTGTGGGATAACTCATCCTAAAGAGAGAAAAGGAAGCTCAACAGCTGGAAGTGACAGGAGGGAGGTTTCCTGTGAGCTGCAAAAATCCCAGGGCATTCTTGCTGGAGCTGAGGAAGCATCTGACAAAGGAGGAGGGAGCTGCCTGCTCTAATGCCATTCTCATTAATCACATTGCAAAGAAAGGAAATCAGAGAAAATCATTCAAATTACAGATGGCTAGATTTGGTAATTAGGATTTAGGCTAAAACAGATGTTTGTAATTAAGTGTTTATGCCATTGAATAAAATCCAGATTGCAAAGTCTGTTTCACAGGGTTTTAATGGTTTTAATTCCCCGTGTTGGGTTTGGGGGCAAAGATACAGCTGATAATGTTCCAGGGAGGGAAGAAAAACCCCACACGGCAAAACCCAGAGCAGCCAAACCTGTTCATGTTTCAGTGTCAAGAACTGACAAAAATTTGGCTTTTGGGGATTGAGGGAAGTTCCCCCAAGGCCCACGGATTTTCCATGGAGCTCTGATGTTGCAGAAGGGCGCAAAACCAAGAGGGCTCTGCACAAGTCAGACGGCGCAGGCGAGGGAGAGAATCCATTTGTTAGCAGACAAATTGGCTTGTTTGTGACAGAGGGACAAAGCTGCGGTTTAAAATGAGGATGTAGAAGGAGTGACAGGTTTTTGTAGGTGAGATGAGGAAAGTTGAGGAACGTCCGGGAGGGCAGCGACAGATCCCTCCGGCTGGATCTGCCTGGAGGACATTCCAAAGGTGTCTTTTCACTCCTTTGCTGGAGGTTATGACCTCAAAACTTTGTGGTTTACATCTATTCCCTGCAAAGTCAGGCTGCAGAGGAGGGATTCCTATTCCATGCCACGAGGACTTGATCCTGTATATCTCCACACCCTCCCCAGTACTTAAATTGCTCGAAATCATGAGGGGTGCTGGCAGAAATCCTAATGGATTTTCCAGAGTTTGGGAGTAAAACATTCCAATCAATAATGTCAAATGCTTCACTGAGATCTACAAGTCTCTTGCTCACCAGCTAATAAGGGATTAACTGCTCAGGGAAAATGGAAATGGAAACCCAGCAGGAGAAAATTAAAAATGCTGGGCCAGTATTCTGATTTGGTAGGAAATGGGGGAAACTTTGGGGTCGTGGGGGTTGTGTTTGGTCCCGTAACAGTTTCATTTGTCCATCTGATGTTCATATGGTTCCTGATTCAGGAGAGAAATGGCTAATTGGGTGTGACATCCTGTAACCTGAACGGGATGAAGTTCATAATTAAAATTAAGTGCATGGAAAGAGTTTCATGGAAGAGGGGCTGTGAGGGCAGGACAGGCTGGAGAAGCCCTGTTAGGGAGAGAATTTGTATTGAAGGGATAAAAGAAAGGTGGGGAGAAGGATTTATCAGCTTCTCTAAGAATCTCTGGAAAAGTTTTTCCAGGAGGGGAATGTTTAGGTCAGCCTTAGGAGGCTGGAGGAGTGAAAGGTCACTGGGGTGGTCAGAGCTGGTGTTCGGGGTTTTGATGGCATCAGGCTGGAATCCTGCCTTTTAATTTAGGATGACCTGTAGGTTTGGAGGGTTTTGTGCTGCTTTTGGAGTGTCTGATCCCACACCAACGTGGCCAGTGAGGTCTCGCCACTGGTCTGAGTAAGATCAAGCAGGGTTAAATCCAAATTAGCAACAGAGTGGAAGCCCAAGGTTTGTTGGGATCACTGAGCTGGGCGAGACTGTCCCTGCAGCAGGGAATAAACCTGGTCAGGCTCTGGGAGGAGGAGAGGATGCAGAAGCCACTGCAGGGCTGGAAGCCACAGCCAGGGTAAGGTGGGGAGAGCAGCCCCAGGCTGGAGACTGAGCCCTCTGCCAGGAGCTGGGACGGGAAGAGGATGCTCTTGGAAGTATCCATGAGGAAAATGCATCTTTGATAGTAATGAGCTGCAACAGCTTAATTCCAGCAGAGTCAGGAGGTGACAATAATTAAAAGTGAAATCTCGGCCGCAACAGTGAGCACGAGGGAGAAAATAGCTGATTGGTAACGAGCCCAAAGCCATGGAAACTGCTGTGCACAGGTGAGAAACGGGGTTTGTGAGGCATGGTGGACAAAGAAACTGGGCAGAGGAGAGCAAAGCCGAGGTGAGCAGGAGAGGGGATGAGCTCTGCCACTCCGGACATTCCCTCAGCAGCACTGTTCCAGCAGGGAACTGGAGGTTGTAGCGAGGGATGGATGATCCCTGTGGGGTGTGAAAGGCAGGATTTGGCTGCTGGACAAGCAGATCTAGCAAAACCTCATTTCTTGAGGGCCTGCCTGTCAGAAGTGGCCAGAGAGGGCCACTGAAGTGGCACAATTGAGTTTCCTTCTGTGGTAGCAGGCAGGAGATCTCAGGAACAATTCCCCCTGGAAATTCCTGCTTCTCTCAGGAGCATTCCCCCTGGCCAGCAGATTGATCAGAGCCACCAAAACTCTGAAAAACTTCCCTTGATTAGAAAAGGAAAACAGCAGAAACTGAGATAGAAAGGATTGGGAAGGAACAGGGACAAGCAGAGACAGAGGGATGACAGTGATGGATGAAACAAGCCCACACAAAGGGCATCCCAGCTGACCCCAGGCTGTGCAGAGAGCACTCTCCAGCTCCAAGGTGCAGCAGGAGGGTGGATTTTTGTGTTCCAAGCTGATTGTCCTGGTTTGAAAAGACAGGTGTCTGCTGAGGAAGGCAGGAACCTCCCTTGGAATGGAGAACGTAAACCCCCTCCCTCTGAATTATTATAATTTTGAAATTAAGGGGCTCTCAGGCAAAGGTATGGCAATAGGAATAACAGTTCTTTACTAGGAAAATTAAATTGAAAATGCACTAGTACAAAAACTGAAATAAACAAAAAGAAAACAGTGACAGAGTCAGAGCCCAGCCTGACCCCGTGTTGGTGGTGCTCAGGGTGCTGGTCCCAGCCCAGCCCAGCCTCCTGCAGTGACAGATGTGGTTCTGTGATCCAGGATCCTGCAGCAGGGTGCAGTTTCCCTCTGCAGCTCCCGTGGTGCTGAGATGGCTCCGGGGTTCCTCTGGCAATCCCGTGCACACGGGCTGTGCTGCTGTTCCCAGGGCCAGGTGTGATCCAGCCGGGAATGCCGGGCTCCTCCCCTGGCTGCAGCATCTCCCGATGGAGGATGGAATTGTCTCAGCCCTGCAGTGAGCCTGGATGGGCCAGGAACAGCAGAGATCCCTGCAGGGAGGAGGGGTGCTGGAAGGGATAAAGAGCAGTGACACAAAGAGCAGTGCCACACCTGGATGAACAGCTGGTGACAGAACACAAACTGCTGGTTTCACCTCACCCTGCAGCCTCAGGCGCTGACTTTTCCCTGCCTTTCCCGCAGCTGTCCTCGGCGCTGCTGTTCGACGCCGTGTACGCCGTGGTGACGGCGGTGCAGGAGCTGAACCGCAGCCAGGAGATCGGCGTCAAGCCGCTGTCGTGCGGCTCAGCACAGATCTGGCAGCACGGCACCAGCCTCATGAACTACCTGAGAATGGTGAGAGGGGGCTGGGGGCCGCTCCTCGCCGCCAGCAGCAGGGCACGCTTTGCCCGGGCTCTCTGAAGGCAGCGAAAACAGAGATCTGAGGGTTTGGGTTGTCACCGGCCTTGGAATGGCATGAAACTCTCCTTTTTCAGGCTTTGCTGCAGAAAAGATGGAATTCAGGTGTTTTTTTGTTTTTTTTTTTAAAGTATGAATGTTTCTAAGCCATTTGAGCTCTGACTTGCGCTGACACGAGATCACGCAGTGCAATTGCTCAGAGCTCAGGGGCAAGATGCGAGTTCCCCTATGGGTTTGGGCTCCTTTCAACCCAAAATTGTCATTTCTGGAACCAAACAAGCCTAAATCCGGCACGAGAACACTCTGAAATTCCATCCTTGTGAAACAGTTGGAGTTTGTGGCTCCTCAGGGCTGAGGTGACCATGCAGAGGAGCAGGTTGCTGAGTCTGTTTGGGTGCAAATGAGACAAGGATATTTTATAAGGGTTTTTTTTCTTTATAAGGTTTTTTTGGGTTTGTTTGGTTTGTTGTTTTTTTATTTTATTTTATTTTATTTTCCAGGGGAGAGCTCAGCTGAACCTGAGCATTGAACCACTTTGGCCCACTGGTTTAAATCTCACTTTTAGCCAGGGACAACAAAATCCTCCAGCTCCCCATAGCTCTGCTGCTCAGAGACCCAGGGGTCTTATCCTTGGGATGGAGGGAGGCAGTGATGGGGCGTGGAGCTGGTTTTTCCAAAGCAAGGCAATCCGGGCACCTCGTGCTGCTGATTCCCTGCTCCTCTCCGTGTCTTTTCTCCTCCATCCAGACTCCAGAAATAATCCGGATCGAGATAAGAGGGTTGCGTTGCTGCTCCTGCCGGGAGTGTGGGGTGTGTGGGGCCGCCCCTCCTGCCTCTGGGGGGGTTCTGGGGTGGGGCAGCCTCGCTGGGCGCTGTAACTGAGTCTCTCTTGGACAGGTAGAATTGGAAGGTCTCACCGGCCACATCGAATTCAACAGCAAAGGCCAACGCTCCAACTACGCCCTGAAAATCCTGCAGCACACACGGGGAGGCTTCCGGCAGGTGAGAGCGGCCAGGGGAGGGCTGGGAGCGTGTCCTGGGTGTCCTTGGCTCGGGGGGGGGAGCTCTGGGGACCAAAAGGGGCTGTGGACCCCCCTGGTTTGCCCTGTGAGGCGCTCGGGGTGTCACCGCAGCTCAGGGTGTCACCTCAGCTCGGGGTGTCAGCTCAGCTCGGGGTGTCACCTCAGCTCGGGGTGTCAGCTCAGCTCGGGGTGTCACCTCAGCTCAGGGTGTCACCTCAGCTCGGGGTCTCACCTCAGGGTGTCACCTCAGCTCGGGGTGTCACCTCAGCTCAGGGTGTCAGCTCAGCTCGGGGTGTCAGCTCAGCTCAGGGTGTCAGCTCAGCTCGGGGTGTCACCTCAGCTCAGGGTGTCACCTCAGCTCTCAGGGTGTCACCTCAGCTCTCAGGGTGTCAGCTCAGCTCAGGGTGTCACCTCAGCTCGGGGTGTCACCTCAGCTCGGGGTGTCACCTCAGCTCTGGCCGAGCCCCGGCTGGCAAGCTCAGCGTGTTTGACTCCATCAGCAGCGCGCCTCAGGGTGGTTTGGGTTTGTCTAAAGCCATCAGGCCCCGGAGGGGGTGATGGCAGAGCCAATCTCTGGCCTGTCACAGGTGCTAATTCGGGACAGGGAGTGTGTGCCAGGTGCAAGCTCACGCTCACGACCCTTCAGTTCTCAAGCTTGTGGCTGCATTTGCTTAAAATTATTTGGATGGGTGGGGAAATGGGAGAATTTTCTGTGAAATGGGACAGAAGTGGGTACTGTGAACCGTTTCCAACTGTTTCTGGGAGGGAAAGCAAATGGGGCAACCCCATGTGAGGAGCTCCCCATCATCTCTGCCCTGGGAGGGGAAGTCCAAGCTCATTTCACTCTCGGTTTGTGGTTCCTCTCTAACAGGTTTGCTCAGCTCACACTCGTTTAGTTTTTGTCTCAGTGCTCGTAGGTTCCTCACAGCTTTCCTCTGCCCACAGAGCACCGAGCAGATTTCATTAAAATCATTAATTTGAGTGGTATTTCCTCATCTCACACTTTCTGCCCAAGCCGTATTTTCCGGTTTGAGCTGAAGTTGAGGATAGCAGACTGGTGAGATTACATGACAAAAATCCAAGGAATTTGCTGGTAAATCCAAACCTTATCCAGGAGAAAAAAAAATAGAAGTCCCAGGGAAAAAAAAAAAAAAAAAAAAAGGAATTTCATCTGTCTTGTTTCCCTGCTGCCCTTTTCTCAGAGAGTGCCATTTCTAGATGCTGGCAGAGAACAAAAGGCATTGTATCCTGCCCTCACCAACAGAGCATTTTGGCACCAGGAACCCTCTCCTGGCCTGGCAGCAGGGAATTTCAGCCTTGGCAAGGATGTTACCTGCCAGTTCTTACCTGTCGAGTGACAGCTTGGCTTTGATGCTGCCTTTCTCTGAGCGAGCAGGGGGGATCGGGTTGGCATTTCCCCCACAGAGATCTCTCACAGCGTCAATGCCCTTTTAATCCTCGCCCAAACCCATCACCCTCTGAACAGAAGTGACAGATCCAAGCCCATCTGCATTAATAAGAGCACAAATTCAGCTGGATTCAGGATGGAGACGCTGCAAAGCTCCCTGTGACAGCTTTGGTTTTGACGCGTTTGGCTGTGGCAGGGACTTCGCGTAAAGCTCACAGGTCCTCTTGGAGCAGAGCTTCTCCCAGAGCTCCACGGGGAGCTGCGACTGCAGCCTGATCTGCCCTGAGACTAAAGTCTCATCTCTTGCCCACAAACCTGCTGTGACAGGAGAAAACCTTTGCTGGCCTGTTGTAGCAGCTCGGTAAATAAGGAGCTTTGTGTCTGTGAGGTGCCCAGGAAAGCTGCACCCGGATCGAGCTTTCCAAAATCCCCATCAGGCTGCAGGGGGGTGGAACACTTCCAGCCACAGGGAAAAAGTTGCTGGAAGGACAGGGCAGTCCCTTGGGGGTGGCTGCGAGCCCTGCCCCGTCACAAACCTGCCGGGAAGGAGCTGACTGTCATAAAACTGCTCCTGTGACAGCTTTTCTGCCTTCTCTCCCTTTCCCAGGGAGTTTTCCTGATCCACAGCAGTGCCCAGAGGGGTGTCAGGGCCCCTCCCAGCCTAAGGGAGTTTGTTGAGATGTGTTTAACTGGGAAGAGCATCCCCAGAGAGCTGTGAGACCTGTCAGGCTCGTGCCCAGCCTGCTTCCCCTCCACGATCCTTCAAAGGGAAGCCAAAGGCAGCTCTGCTGTGCCATAAATGGTTATTTTCTTGTTGCCAGCCTGGCTTCTTTTAATGAAAAGGACTAAATAAATCATTAGAAATATTTTAATTAAAGGAGCAGGGTAAAGAGTAGGCATTCACATCCTGGAGACAGCCTTGCTCCCGAGGGTTGTATTAACTGATTTGTTTGAAACACTTCCCTGCTCAGTTTGAACCAAGCTCCTTTTAACTCTGCCCATTCCTCTCTTCCTCTCTTTCCCTCTCCTCTCTCTCCTGCCATCCAGTGAAGCCACAGGGACTTCCAGCTCCTCAGCTTTGATGGAGAGTTCACCAGATTTGGAGGCTGATCCAGCCAGCAAGCGAATTAGAGCCACTTAGATTCTCTAACTTGCTGCTGCTTTTGGGCAAGGAGAGGCAGGGCTTTTTGACATCCAGTTTTTAATACGTTTATGTAACGCGCCAAACGCGTCTTTTCCTGATTTAGCTTAACCAGAGGAATTTTTTTCCACAGCCATATGAGAGCTGCTCTCTCTGCTCACAGGATGCTCCATAAAGCACAGGCTCATTAATGTGCTGGTGATCTATAGATCTGACAAGGGCTGGCATTGGGAAATGTCATCTTTTTTTCTTTTTTTCCCCCTCTTCCTTTGCCCCTCTAAAATAAAACACTGTGGAGTTCCTGCAGAGGGATTCACTGGGAATCACGAGCTGAGGTTTGGGAACTTCACGGGGGGAAGGGAGTGAGGAGAGGCTGTGATTTAGGGAGGGGAAGGAGGGAGCTGCAGACCCCGAGCCCAGCTCTCCCCATCCTAAGTGAGGCCCATCAGTCTGCAGCTAACCACGGGCCCTGCTGGTGTCCTGAGACAGAGCAGTGCAAGGGCTGGGGCTGTTAATTGGGCTGGTGATGAGATACAGATGAGTTCCCCGCCGATAGCTCTGGGACCCTCCGCAGTCCCCGCCACATCAAACCTTTTTAATTTAGCAGCAGCTAATCAGCCTCGGTGGGAGCGGTTCCTCTTCAGCTGCTACCCCCAGGAACAGCCCAGGGACAGGGTCTGCCAAGAGCTCCATGACTCCTGGAGCTCCAGGGCCTGGCAAACTCCGTGTGTGCCGCTGCAGCCCTGCCTGGGCTGTGCCAAGTGGCAATCGTGTGGTGCAGAGGGGACATTTGGCGAGGAGGGGACACCTGGGGGACGCTGGTGGCCTCAGGGCTGAGGTGTGTGTGTCTCATGGTTCTTTGGTTTAGCAGTTGATGCTTTCAGCGCTAATTTCAGTGGAGGAACTTTTGCCTCTTTGCTGTGCCGGTATCAGCGGTGTCACTCAGGAATCCAACCCCCTGGCCGTGTCCTCGGAGGGATTTCCTTCATTTGTTTGTTTGATTCCCTTTTCCCCCTCCCCTGCCACTCCCGGATTCCCTCTCCTGGGGCACCTCGATTGCGTTGTGCACTCCTTCCTTTTCCTGGGGACAGGAGAGGGGGAGATGACGGCTGCAAGCTGAGGGGCAGCACTTGTAATCAGAGCCCAGAAGGTGCCTGTTGCTGTCTGCCCGTTCCAAGATCGGGATTCAGAGCTGCCTCTACCTTAATTTGAAGCTGGGAATGGGGATGGTAAATACCTGTAGTGCCCCTGAAACTCGTGGAGAAGTCTTGCCCTGTCATCTCTGTGCCTCCAGACAATAAGCAGAATACAGAAATGTAAGAAATACAGAAAAAGAAGGGGAAGATTTCATTAAAATCGTTACCTTGAGAGGTATTTCATCACCTCACACCATGAGGAGCCTCAAGGCCTCTGCTCACAGGGTGGAAGGAGTGAGCCAGGAATGCTCCACCTGGGGATTTTCTACAGAAATGAGAAATCTTTCTGTGCCACCAACCCAAATCACACCTTTTTCAGAGCAGCTAAATTGAGGCCCCTCATCTGCCTGTGGGGATGGAGCAGTGGCACTTCCCTGCTCGTTCTGGGCTTTTGGGGCTGGTTCATTCCGAGTTTCACAGTTTGTGTTTGCAGACCCGCCTCGAGATGCCTGCGGCTGTTTCAGGCAGGGCTGGATCTCCTCGGGGCACGGGGAGATGCTGGGATGTGCAGGGATGGTGCCGTGGGGGTCACACGCCCCTGGGGACGTGGAGGAAGCTTTCTCCACCCAGGCCTTGGGTTGTCACCCCTCACCAGGTCACAAAATCCCTCTCACAAAGGTGTTTGCACCCAGCTGGCTGCGCTGCCCTCGTTGCTCTTGTAGGACAGGGATCAGCTCCTGTCATCGTTAGGAACCTCTCCCCTGCTTTGGCAGCCTGTTTATTTCTGGCTGGTTTGTGTGTATTTATTTTTGTGCCAACGCCATCGTTTCAGCTTCAGAAAGCCGTTCTACCTCTTTGCTACAGACCTCCTCCACCTGGAGTATTTATACAGACCAATCACATCCCCCCCTTAAAAGCCCTGAGTCCTAAAAACCCTGAAGTCCTTGTCCAGAGCCTTAACAACAGGATGGTCTCATCTGCGTCCGTGTGGAGCATTTGATTGTTTTCTAAAAAAAACCACTTTGCAGATGGATATGTTTTTTATTTTCCAGAGGCTCTTCATATGTAGATAGAGATGATTAAAATCACCTTGACATCCATCTTGCAGAAGGGGGACGTGAGTGAGGGGCCCAGACACCCTGTGACGCTGCAGAAACGGCAGAGTGAGGAGCTTTGTCAGCCCCAGAGGGGCACCGGGGTGAGCTGGGGCCAGCCAGGGTGGGGAGAAGTGCCCCCAGCACGTGGGATTGCGTGGCCTTGGTGCTTCTAAAAGCAAGGTCAAACCCACAGCACTGTCAGCAGAAGAGGCAATTAGTCTCAGCACATGCCAGCAGGGGAGGGACAAATTGGAGAACAGCGAGGGCTGTTAAAATTAAAGTTAATCTGTCACTAATCTCTGGTTGAGAAATCCGGGAGGGAAGAAAAATTAGGCAATGTTTGTGAGTGATGACTCGCTCTGAGAGGTGATTGCTGCAGAGGTGGGGAATTCGGGAGGGATTCATCCTGCATGGGTTCAGACCGTGTGCAGGGCGCTGAAAGCTGTGCTCTAAGAGCTCCCTGCCCAGGAAATCCGTGGAAAATCTCCCAGCTTGGGGCTGTTGTTCCCGGAGGTGAGCTCTGCGCTAGGAATGGGCACGGTCCCAAGGCTGCCAGAGCTCCAGGAGGGTTTGGACAATGCTCTCGGGTGGGATTGTTGGGGTGTCTGTGCAGGGCCAGGAGCTGGGCTTTGATGATTCTGAGTGCTAAGCTGTCCTGCTTGCCCTTCCCACTGCTCCTTGGCATGGGGAGGCTGGATTTGGGACTCCTGACGGATTCCCGCTGTGGCTTGTGGGGTCGCTTGGGCTGGATTTGCACCAGCACCTGGCAGAGGAAAGGACCTGGCCCTTCCCTCAGCACCCAGAGGGAACCAGAAAGGACCTGGCCCTTCCCTCAGCACCCAGAGGGAACCAGAAAGGACCTGGCCCTTCCCTCAGCACCCAGAGGGAACCAGAAAGGACCTGGCCCTTCCCTCAGCACCCAGAGGGAACCAGAAGGGACCCACCCTCGGTCAGTGAGGGTGGGTGCTGGGCTCAGATCCAAGCCACCCCCAAGTCCCCCAGCCTTTGGTCACAGCAGAGGCCAGGCAGCGCCGAGAGCAGGCACAGAGTCAATCCCAGGGCTCCCCAGCACCTTCCCTCCCTCTCCTTGGGCATAAAGAGATTAACCCGTGACAGAAAGGAAAATCAATCAGTTCCTCCCACCCTGACAGCGGGAGGAGAGCCTGCCTCAGTCCCGGTGTCACAGGAGGGAGCTGGGCATGGATTTGCTCTGGACGAGCTCTGGAGACCCTCCCTGCACCTTTGGGGTCACCCACTGCCTCTCAGGGCCACAGCACCCCACTGCAGAGGTGTCAGAGGACACCAGCACAGTGCTGGAACCTGAGGAGGAAAAGGAGGAGAAGGGGTTCAGAGGGAGCCAACCTCCCTCAGCCCAACCTGTACCCACGAGGAAAAGCAGAGGCTCTTTTAAGGACAATAAGAGAGCAAGAGTTTAATTTGCACGCTCTGAACGAGCTGCTGGAGGTGCTGATCTCCCTGCCCAGAGCTCTGAGGGAAGGAGATTAGGCTCTTGAAGTCAAAATTAGGTTTTGTGGAATATTCCTCCCCCCTGGCTGAAGGCAGTTGTGTCACAGCTGAATCACGATGTCCTTCCCGAGCGCTCGGGGACTGGCTGCTGCCATCCACGCTGGGAATTTGGGTTTGCTGCAGCCACTGGACGGGTAAATTGGGCTGTCTGCAGAGCTGTTGGGGGTGGTGAGCCCGAATCAAAAGATTTGGAAGTGTTTAATTGTGGTGGTTAAGAGCTGCAAGAGGAGTGGTGGAGCAGCACCACTGCGAAGGTGGCTTTGTCACAGTGAGACGTTGATTTTGAAGAATCAAGGATTTTTAGGAAAGTTAAGATGGTAAGTTGCTGAATTAGCTGAAGTAGATAGGCGAGCTTTGTTTGCAGTTAACAGAAGCCGGATCTTAGATAAGCTGTCCCAGATTTAGTAACTCGTTGCTTGTCAGCTTTATGTTTATGTAGTTGTGCCTGTAATGAAAAAACAAAATGTGGTAAATAGGACATCAGATAGCTGCAGATTTCCTTAAAGGACTCATTGAACACAGGAAACTATAAGTTCTACCAAGGATTCATTTATCACAAATGCATTGAAAAGGTAGAAAGGTCAGGATGAGGAAAACTCATCTTACCTCCTCATTTTGGGTGACCCCTCCCCAGAACAGACCCCCGACTCATTTTAGGAAACAAACTACGCGTGCTTAATTGCCTTTTTTGTCAATTAGCATACGAATCGAGGAATGGGAGGTGACAGGGGTATGAATATGCATTTGTATTTTGGGTATTCAACACTTCTGTAAATAAAAGGCTTTGTAATTACCTGTGAATTTCACAGTTCGAATTAGGGAAATATCCCGCGTGCTGCCCGGCCGTAATAAACATACACTTTCTAACTTTAAACTGTTAGAGAGTTTTTGTCTGTCACATTTGGGTATCCGTACTAGATCAATACCTGTGTTTCTTTAATAACTCAACATCACCTGCCACCAAGGTGGAGGGCAGAGGCTCCCAGCACCACCTGGGAGGGACAAACCCACAGACCGGGGGTTTCTGGACACATTTGGTGGCATCTGGGGACAGCACCCAAGGCTGTGTGGCTCCCTGGGAGCTGCCCAGCTGCCAGCTCTGTCCCCGAGCGGGGCTCTGCGGGGAGGACGCGTGGGAAGGCTGCAGGGGCCGGGCTGGTGGCACTGCAGAGCAGCCGGGGCTGCGCACAGAGGGCTGATCTCTCTGCTGACCCGTTCCAGGGTGCCTCGTGAAGGTAATGGAGCGTCCCTAAGCAGGCCAGCTCCAGGGTTGTCACTCAGCAGAGCCATCTGGGCAGTGACTCGCCCTATAAATCGCCTTATTGTGCTGTTTATCCCTCCAGATTGGCCACTGGCACGTCTCTGAAGGGCTCAGCATGGACAACAGGATCTTCTCCTCCAACATATCCGACAGCCTGTTCAACACCACGCTCATTGTCACCACCATCCTGGTAAGGGAGGGGGCACCCACACTGCCCGTCAGGCCAGCCCAGCCCTCAGGGGTGGGCTCAGCTGGAATATTGCTCCCTGTGCTGATTCCACAGAGGAGAGGCGAGCACATCCCAAATCACAGCCTGGGGACTGTTCCTGGCAGTGTAATTAGGCTCCGGTCAGATGTTGCATATGGAAATGGTGTTTGTTGGGTTCAGAGGCAGCAGGGGAGGGGGCTGGGGTGAGGACACGCTGCCAGTTTGCATCCAGCTCAGAATGGGGTTCAGGGACATTTGCCCCTTCCACCCATAAAATTATAAAAATTGGCCAAGATGGGCACGATTTTTATGAAAACTTGGCAGGTACAGGCACCGCTGTCTGTGTTCAACAGGTTCCTTTCCAGGTCCTGCCTGTCCAGTGATTTTTTTTTGCTCCTTTAAAGACGCTCAAACTCCTGACTGTGCCCTCACATCCCACAATGTTTGTTGGAAGGGGAACAGGCTGGAGAAGTGGCTCCCTGCCGGGAGAGATTCAAGTCTGGATGTCCTGCCGTGACTCGGAGGAGTCACTGGGCTGCTCTTGCACTTCCCAGTTGGAAACAGCCCCCAAATCATCATTTTTGTGTCCTAGACGGGGATGAATCTGCTGCACCCTCACACAGCAGAGGCCAGAGAGCGCCGGTGTGGAGACAGCTCTGAGAGCTGGGCACCAGCTGAGCTCCCAAGCTTCCCTCATCAATTACATCCAGTCTGAGAGGGGTACATTGGGCTGGGATGTGCTTTTTGGGCTTGGAGCTAGACGTTTTGTAAGGTTTCTCCCAAACCAACCCACCCTGTGAGCCTCTGGCACTGCTCTCCTATGGGGGTTTTATCTTCTTCATTAGAGCCAGGATTAAATGCTCGAGAGACGCAGTTTTGTGTTCAGACTCGGATGTTTATTAATTCTTGTCTATGTTACAGTCTCACAAGTTGTGAGTTTTAGCTAACAAAGTGAAAAATGGCTCTGTCTCTAGCTCTTTACAAGGTCTTTTAAGCACAAATTGTCCAATTAGGAAATGGCACCTAAATTATTTTCACTTTTAACCCAATATCCAACCACCCGTGGCCCGCAATGCGGATTTTTCTACCCAATTACAAAATCCCACCCAGACCCATGAAGAAGAAGGTGAAAAAGAAGGACTCAGCCTCCACCCTAAACCCTCCACCTTGCTTTATATCTATTATTATATTCTAAACCCTTAAACTCTGAGTTTTGCACCCTGTGACATCACACACTTCTACCCAAACTCCACACCCACAATCCCAGCGCTGTCACTCCATTTTGGAAGCTGTTCCAGGTCCAGTGCAGCGTTTGTGGGGGGTCAGTGCCTGGCAGCACAGAAAGCCGGGAATTCCCAGTGCCCAGGGCTCCAGCACCTCCCTGCTCCGTGCTGGCGGGACGCCTCGGCTAAGATGGGAATGACAGCTGCCCAGTTTCACTGCAGGAAAACCCGTACTTGATGCTGAAGTGGAACCACCAGGAGCTGGAAGGCAACGACCGCTACGAGGGTTTCTGCGTGGACATGCTGAAGGAGCTGGCCGAGATCCTGCGCTTCAACTACAAAATCCACCTGGTTGGGGACGGCGTCTACGGAGTCCCCGAGGCCAACGGCACCTGGACGGGGATGGTTGGGGAGCTGATCGCCCGGGTAAGTGGATCAGCTGCTCTCTTAAACTCTGCTCTGCCGGGATTGGGCGCTGCAAAGCCCCGTGGGCGCTTCGTGGTGATGAGGATGGATGGGGTTTTAGTCCGTTCGGGAGGCTTGGAGCGGAAAAACGCGTTTCTTGGGGTGGCGTGACAGCGTGGGGAGAAGCCAGGGGAAGAACAGAGCTGTGGGATGCTCTCAGGGGTGCTCGCTTGGTTGGAAAGGAAGTTTGGATTCAGGGATCCCACGTAAAAACTCGTTACAGGATAGGTTATTTTTTTTTTTTTCCTAGCAGAAAGTTCAACGAAAACTTGCAATAGGAACACACAGAGCTTGGTAGAAGCTGAAAAAGTTTACAAAAACCACGCTGGGATGGGAGCAAGTAAGAATCCCATTTCTGCCTGGAAAAGTTTTGGCAGATTCAGTTCAGCTGCTTAACTCAGTGCTGCTTTTGGAGAGGAACATTTCCTATTTCCTTGAAGAGCATGGCTTGAGATCTTTTCGCTGCTCTGCTCTGTGGAGCTGCTGCTCAGCAGCAAAGCCAAAAACTGCGTTATTTTGCTGGGTTTGACAATAATTCTGTGTACACCCGTGCTCAGCCAGCCTGGACCCTCCTCCCTGCTCTTTGTTTTCCTCTGTCGTCCTTCCCAGACCTCCTGAAGCTTAAACAGAGCTCTCAAAATGCTCTGAGATCCTTAGGAAAATAGGCTTAGCCACAGCTAACTGTGGGATTGATGCTGCTTAAGCCAATGCTTCCTCACTGATTTCTGCCTTGTCATTACTGAAGTGCCCAGAGCCCGGCGCCACTGTCCCAGCTGGTGACAAATCCACGGTGACGTGGATTGCTGATAATCCCCCCACCGTGGGAGAGGGGACCCTGAGTCATTTGCCTTCTGCAGAGCAGAGGGGCAAAGGTCCAAATCCACCCCCTGTGGCTCCAGG
Organism: Hirundo rustica; assembly: GCF_015227805.2. Taxonomy (NCBI): domain Eukaryota; kingdom Metazoa; phylum Chordata; class Aves; order Passeriformes; family Hirundinidae; genus Hirundo; species Hirundo rustica. Next base: position 4,454,081 of record NC_053472.1, on the reverse strand, counting down.
CAGGGATCTGGGGCTCCTGCCAGATCTTTCCTCCCTGGAAAATGAGCATCACTTCAATCTGTGGTTTGTTGGGCACAGTGGGATTTGGTTGAAAGCTGGGCTTGAGGATTTTGAGATCTTTTGCATGATTCTGTAGTCATTAAAGGGTCCATGATCTCTAGAAATTCCCACTGGCACCTTCTGCTTCTTCCCCAGGCGGTGAAGGGAGATGCTCATCCCACTGCAGGAATTCCAGCTGAGTGTTTGAGGCCAGCTGGGACAACTCTTTGTCTGATAGAGGCAGGGATTTGGGTTTTTCTGAGGGTCACAGGCAGGGCACTGAACAGACTGGAGGCTCCCCTGAGCTCTCCCTGTCTCCTGGGTCACTCTTCCCTGAGCAGTGGCTCTCAACGCCAGCTGAGATCCCACCTCCATCTGCTCTTTTAAAAGAGCTTCTGTGAGGCTGTTTGCAAGTGCTCCAGGCTGTTGGCACCGTTTTTGTCCATCCCGGTGTCCCTGTGAGTGTGCACACACACAGTTACACTCCTGCAACATTCCTCTGGGGAGGCAGGAGGCAAGGAGCCGAGAGCAGCACCCCATCAGAGGAAGGGAACAGCCATCAAACTTTTGGCCTACTAACCCTGGCAGTGCCTCTTCATTAAATGGGACCTTCTGGAGGGTTGTTTTTCTCCAGTGATGAGTGTTTTAGCTTCATCTTCACACAGAAACCGTTTGTTTCTTCTGCAGCTCCAGCCTTATTTAGGAGGATTTTTTCTTTTACTTCTGCTTCTGCAGGGCAGAGCTGTCAGAGCCTGTGAGGCTGGATCACAAATTGGGGAAGAGAAACAGCTTTGTCTCCTGTTCTCCCTCTATCCCTGAGAGTTTTTATAATGGCTTCAGCAAGTTTTTGATCAATCCCAGGGACTGGGCTCAGGTCAGCCAGGGCAGAGCTGTGTGTGCTTGGTGTTGTGTTTATTCAGGGCTGCCTGGGTTGTTGTTTGAGGGCATTTCACTGCCCAAGGGGCTTCTGTGCATCCTGGACAGTCATTCCCCAAGGGAGTTTATCTTTGATTCCAGCCCTCTGTTCACCGCTGTCCTGTGGGATCCAGTGTTGGCTGCACATATTCCTCTTTCAGTGGTTTATCCCTGGACACTCTGCCCCTTTAGGACCAAAAGGGGATCAGTCGGGGCACAAACCTCTCATAAAAGTCCCAAACCCTTCCCAAAAATGAAAGCTCTGCCTCAGTCCAGCACAGTATCATTGCAGGAAAATATTTCCCCCTTGATCCTGATCATCCATGAGAAAATCAGGTTTGACTCACACTCAGTGTGCAGGACCAAAAGGTCACAGAATTATCCAGCTCCATGCAATTACGCCTCCCCTGTAATCCCTCTGTGGCGTGGAATCTCCTCAGAGCAACTCTAGGCTGTTTGGGGAGAAAATGTTTCATTTTATTGCTTCTGAATTAACCAGGTATTGATTTATTCTTAAGCGCTGGGAATTCCATTCCAGCTCATTGTGCACCCTGGTATGATTGAGCAGGGTGCTGTACAAACAGAAATCTGTTGCTGATCCAAATTCCCCGGTACATGTCTTCTTGACCCGCTCACAAAACAGGTTGGGAGGTAACGAGCAGGGGGACTGGGATCCTGGGGAATCCTGTGCAGTTTGGGATCGGCTCGTGGAGGTTTGGCGTGGGAGAAGTCACTTGGAAGGAGGCAGAATCACAGAATGGTGATTTAGTTTCGACCCCTTTCACACCTTCCGCTATCCCAGGTTGCTCCAAGCCTCTCCCAGCCCGGCCTTGGACATCCCCAGGGGATGGGGCAGCCTCAGCTGCTCTGGGAATTCCATCCCAGCCCCTCACCACCCTCACAGGGAAGAATTCCTTCCCGATCTCTCTTTCAGCTGGAAGCCTCTCCCCCTTGTCCTGTCACTCCAGCCCCTGATGAAGAGTCCCCCAAGCCCATTCTGTAGTGAAAGATGTCACAAAGGCAGAAGAGCCTGGGCTAATTTGTCCCTCTGAGCACGCAGGGCAGGGAGATTGAGCACCCTGCTCATTCCTGGAGTGAGCAGGGCAGTAAAGCCACTCTCCCTGTCAGCTTTCCTGGCTCTGGCACAGACAAACAAACGAGGGAGAGCAGCAAATCTTCCCATCTCCTCCTTTCTGGCATCAGAGACTTAAAGGGCGTTTGGGCTGGAAGAATTACATCCTGCTCCCTGCCGCTGCAGTGCAGCTCTGCCTCAGAGTCCCTGATGGTGCCTGCTCTTCCCCTTCTCTCTCTCTCCCTCGAGCTGAAATGGATTCTCCGGCGTGACACAAGCCAGGGGATGTATTTTCACAGCGGTGTGACAGCCTCAGCCTTGTCCCACCCTGCCTGGCTGGACTCTGGCCAGGATCAGCGGTGATCAAAGCTCTTTTTGAAGTGAGGGACACGAAGTTGTTCATCTTGTCCAGCCTCAGGGGCGGCAACACCGAGAACAGAAATCCCCTTAAAGCTTTGGGCCGCTGGTTTCCCTTGCTGGTCAGGTGCCGCTTTCCTTCAGCTGCTCCAGAGCTGGGGAATGGCAGGAAGGGGAAAGGAGGGAGAAAAGTCCCCAGAGCTGGCAGGGTCCTGCTCTCCGCTCGCAGTGGGTGTGGGTGTGTGGGGAGAGAAGCTGTGTGTGGGTGCAGGGGGCAGGGGGAGGGTGTTTGCAGGCTGTGGTGGTGGCAGCTGTGACGAGGAGGCTCCAGGAGAGGCTGGGAATCGAGGGGGGGGCAGTGGCTGGCTGTGGGGACGGGCAGAGGGCTCTGCAAAGCGCTGCTGGACAATCCAGCACAGGATGGGGAGCGTGGGGTGAGCTGGGCTGGTCTCAGTGCTGGCCCTGCGTGCTTTGGGTCCCCATTCCTGCTGCTTCACCTCAGCTGGCTTTGCCTCGGGCGGGGGGAACGCCTGGCACAGGCTTCGTCCTCCCAGCCCCAGAGAGAGGCCAGGTGAGGAGGGGTGGGCGAGGGCAGACTCGAGGCTGACACCTGCGCCGAGTGCCGGTCACCTCACCCTGACTGTGGCTTGGGGGAGAGCTGCAGCCTCCAGGGTTTGCAGGCTGTCACCTCTGATATGGCAGAACACAGACTTGTCCTTAAAAAAAACCAAACCCAAACACCTGTTTGGAGTGACCCTGCTGCCTCTAAACGCAAGGAGAAGCACCTGAGCATCAGGGAGATGCGTGGAATAGCAGAGAAGCTCTGGAGAGGGTCCTGCAGAGAGCAGGGTCTCCTGCAGCTGGATGGGTTTCCACTGGGGCAGCCACGCTCTGCTGGTGCTGCTGGGTCCGCAGTGGTGGGAGCTGGAGCTTGAGCAGCCCTTTCACCTTTCTGGGAGGCTTTTTGGGCACAGGGACGGTGTAGAAAGAAGGGCTTGGTGCCCCTGGTCATGCTGCCAGGGTTCTGTGGGCAGTGCTGGTGACAACGCCGCTGTCACAAGCGCCCAGGGGATGTGGCACCCAAGGAGCTGCTCAATGAGGGACTCCTGCTCCTGGAAAAGATGGCAGCCCTGCGCTCCCAGAGCTCTCCTGCCTTGTTTTCCAGGTGTTTGACGCAGTCCCAGCCCCGAGGCTCACCCCGAGCTGTGTCCCCGCAGCCTGGCAGAGGGCTGGGGGTCTCTGTGGGGCCGCAGCTGGGCTGTTCTCCCGGCTGCTTTCCGCCATCCCATGCCGTGGGAGGCTTCTCTGGGATCCTCTCCGGGCTGGGGCTGACGTCAGGGCCCATTCATCACCATTAGCACCGAGCTGAGCCCTGTCAGAGGGGGCGGATGCCGCCTCTGGACTGGCAGTCCCTGCAATTTGCTCCTGAAGGATGCTTAATTGTTGTTCCTCCTCGGGAGCCCGGCTCAGCCCCCGTGTTTAACGTCCTTTCCAGAGCCCTGATGCAGGCAGAGCCCACGGGAGTGCCAGGTAGGGCGGTGGTGGTGGCAGCTCTTGTCTGGCACGCCAGCCCACCTGGGTTTCCTCTCACCTAGCAAGGGTCTGGCCTTGTTTAGGCGGTGTTTTGTCGAGAGAAGTGCCTGTCTCCGCTCCCAAACAGCTCTGGGTCTTTTTCTAAGCCTGTTTCATGCTGACTTTTATAGCTGCAATGTGCTGGTGGGATGAAAACCACAACCCCTCTTCCCCCCATCCTTTGCCTCCAGCTTTCCCTCTCCCCAGAGCCCAGATGTGGACAGAGTGCAGGGGCACAAGGCAAAATCCATTTCTCCTGCCCCAGGGCATCCCTCAGCCCATAAAATCCCAACACCTACCTGTGCTCAGGTGGGGGAGGCCGGAGAGGGCTCAGGTTTGCAGAGCTCCTCTGAGCTCAGGGAATCACGAGAAGTTTTGTCAGGAATAGGAGCTGAAAGCATGAAATGGATGAAATTCAGGCAGAGAATCCTTTGCATGCCATTCCCAGATCAAAGTTTCCTGCTATCAGAGATCAGCTCTTAACTTGCATGACTGAGCCTGCAGAGAGAAGAGAGGGAGAGAGATGAGGAGCTGGAGCTCTGCTGCAGAAAGTTCTGCGCCTCTGAAGAGGCAAAAGTCCTGGAAAGTTAGCAGGGAATGAGCAGAAGGAAATCACTCTGATGGAATGGCAGAACCCCCAGGAAGGAGCAGAAGGAAATCACTCCAATGGCATGGCAGAAGCCTCTGGAGAGGAGAGAAGGGAGCTGGGCACAAAGTCTGAGCGCCAGGGGAAGGCTGGGCTGTGTCCCTGCTCTGTGGACGGAGGGAGGGGGATGGATTTGCGCTTTATTTTGTGTGGGGAAGAGCATTTCAAGGGAGGGGGATGGATTTGCACTTTATTTTGTGTGGGGAAGAGCATTTCAAGGGAGGGGGATGGATTTGCGCTTTATTTTGTGTGGGGAAGAGCATTTCAAGATGCTGCTGATGATTCAGTAACACCAAGATGATCAGGGAACAACCAAGATGTTTTTTTCTGCCCAGAGAATGGTCAGGACCCCAAAGCCGGGCAAACCTGGGCATGCTGCTGCTCCTTTAACAGCACCTTTATATTTGGGATATATAGGATAGGAATGAAAATTTCCTGAAAGCTTTGGCGTGAAACCCTTTTGGCCACGGCACTTTTACCCTCTTAGTCTGTGGCTTTGCTGGTGGAATTGTGCTTAGTTTGGAGAACTGGGAGAAGAATTCCATTGCCAGACTAAGCTGGATCTTCACCAGGGCTTTGCTGGGAGAGCTCTCCTGGGGACAATGCCACCTACAAACCTTTGAAGTGGAGACAAGAGAGGTTTAGGAAGCTTTAGCCTTTCCTCCTCGATAAAATTCTCCACATGCCACGTTCCAGCGATGAACTGATCCCGTTTTTAGTAATCTGCTGGTGTTTACACAGGGCTCAACTGCTCGCACACCACGTTGGGATTATCGGTGTCTTTTAAAAAGCCTGTGGGTAAATGTCTGGATATGCAGAAATTCTCCTCAGCTCCTAATTCATTCCAGCCTGAACCTCGTAGGAATCTGCAAGAGCTGCTTGGAGACAATTGCAAAAACCTTCACTGAGCGTGTCCCAGCAGCCCTGCACAGCCTGGGGAGTGTCACCTTCTCCGTGACCCCTTCCTGGGCTCATGGATCCCTTTTTTTCCCCCTTTTTTCCCCTTTTTTCCCCTTTTTTCCCCTTTTTCCCCCTTTTTTCCCCCTTTTTCCCCCTTTTTCCCCCTTTTTCCCCTCTTTTTCCCTCTTTTTCCCCCCCTTTTTCCCCTTTTTTCCCCTTTTTTTCCCCTTTTTCCCCCCTTTTTTCCCCCTTTCTTTCCCCTCTCCTGGTTCCAGCCATGCTGCTCTTCCCTCTCGCAGCCCCAGCTTTTCCCAGGATCTCCATCAGGCCTAGTGGTGCCTTGGCACCTGCACCAAATTGTCAAATTTAGGCACAAAAAGTGCAAAGAGCTTTCCTTTCTCCCCCATCTTCTCTTTTTTCCGCATGCATAATCATCCTCCTGCAAAGCAGAGAAACATGGATAAGGGAGTGGAGGTTTCATTTTTACAGAAAGCAATTACAGACATTAAAAGAGCTAAAGTAATAAAAATAATATTTAAAATTCAAATCCCTTATCTATATTACAAGGGTATTAACATGGGAAGAAGTTATTTTTATTTTTTTCCTCACGGTAATCTCATTTGCTTTGCAAGTCGATCTGAAAACTTTCACGCCGGCCCTCTGAATTTTATTTTATTTATTTTTATTTGGAGACTGATCTGCATTTCTGGAGGTCAGGGTTTGTGAACCCCAGGGATCAGGGGGTGAGGATGCTGCTTTGTCACCTACCTGTGGGGTTTGTTTGTGCCAGAAGGGACAGCTGAGTTCAACGGGGAAGGGGGAGGCTGTATTTCCTGTAGATTAATATGATATTTATTGGTTTATGGCTCCAGGTTTTAATGCATTAAATGAACAAAAGTGGCAGTTGGGCTGTGAGCACCCAGGGGAAGGAGCTGCTGCAGCCTGATAGGGAAGGGAGGATGGGGAAAGGGAAGGGAAAATGGAGAAAGGGAAGGAAAGATGGGGAAAGGGAAAATGGAGAAAGGGAAGGAAAGATGGGGAAAGGGAAAATGGAGAAAGGGAAGGAAAGATGGGGAAAGGGAAAATGGAGAAAGGGAAGGAAAGATGAGGGAAGGGGAAATGAGAAAGGGAAGAGAAACTGAGAAAGGGAAGAAAAGATAGGGAAAGGTAAGGGAAAATGGGGAAAAGGAAGGAAAAATGGAGAAAGGGAGGGAAAGACAGGGAATAGGAAGGAAAAATGGGGGATAATGCTCCAGAGCACAGGGTGGGCTAAACCTTGGGGTGAGTTTGAGCAGGGCTTGTGTGAAACCCACCCAGGACCCAGTGGATGCAGAACTCCTGTCCCAGAGGGGTGGGACATCCCCCCCGCAGGAGCAGGTGCCCTGTGCAGCCCCAGGTTTGCTGCTTTCCCAGGATTCTGACCTTTTCCTTTTCCCTCCTCCCTAGAAAGCCGATCTGGCCGTGGCGGGGCTGACGATCACGGCGGAGCGGGAGAAGGTGATTGATTTCTCCAAGCCCTTCATGACTCTGGGAATTAGCATTCTCTACCGAGTTCACATGGTAAGAGCCTGATTTTAGAGCCATTTATGTCCCTCCATTATTTGCATGCAAACCTGCCTGGTTAGAGGGAGAATAATGAACCACTCATAAAAATATTTTGGTTTCCCATTTAAACGCAAATGCGCTCGACCTTTATTTCCTGCTTTCCTCCGTCTCCCTGCTGTGTGCCAGGATTGGTGAATTCCATTCCTACTCAACCCCCCCAGCCCTTGGGCTTCTCTCCCCACTCCTCCCAGGGCACATGATGGGTTTTTGGGCATGGTGGGGGCTGCAGGATGGTTTTAGAGTGGCTTGAAGTGGCTTTAAGGCCACTGGGTGAGGTGTGTTGAGGGCAGGCTTGGCTGGAGCGTGGGTTGCAGGAACTTGTCTTGGAGTCACCGTCCAGTTGGATTTAGTGTTAGGACTGGCTGGGAGGCAGAGCTGGGACATCTGTGGTGCTGGGGCCGTTCCTGATCTCAGCTTTGCTCTCTTGCTGCCTTCTCCCACCCGAGAATCACGTCGGGAAGGAATCCTGGATTGTTTTCTTTGCTGTCACCTCCTGGGAGTGCTCTACGGGCAGATCAGCTATTCCTGCTTTTTCTCTGCTCTCCTGAGCCCAGGGGAAATGTCCCTGCTGAGCTCACAGCCCTGCCTGGCCTCTGCCCCTGTGCTCTCAGCCCTCCTCATTTGTTCACCCCAGAGAGCAGCAGCCCCTGCAGCCCAAGGAAAGCTCCTGAATCCCAGGGAGTGCTCTCAGCAGTTGTAGAATCGCAGGATCCTGGAATGGTTTGGGTTGAAAGGACATCAAAGTTCATCCCATTCCCCCCCCTGCCCTGGGCAGGGACACCTTCACCATCCCAGGTTGCTCCAAGCCCCTGTCCAACCTGGCCTTGGACACTTCCAGGAGTGGGACAATTTTTTTTTTTCAGTGTCAAAACATCTGGGAATGCTCCCAAGGGATTTGTGTGCGCAAGATCGTACATGGCGTCGCGTCTTTGCTTAGCCAAACTTGTCTTAAATTCCCACAAATCCTTTTTTATTTGAATCCTCCATTGTTTTACCTTCTCCCTGAAGCTCAGGAGAGGCCGGATTTCCCCCAGTTCCTCCCAAATTCCCGGTGTCACAGGAGGCCAGCTCCCTTTGCAGCCCCGCTCTTCCCAATGTGCATTTTGGAAACGCTCTCTGCACGGGCGTCGAGTGTGATGTGAGTGACAGCGCCTTGGTTTCTGTCAGCCCAACAATAGCAGCCAAAAGGGGAAAAAAAATTTAAAAATCTCATTCAAGCTGCCTCTCCCAGCCCCCTCTGCACCCTGCTAAGGGAGGCTGTCAAGGATGCAGCGTTGGGGATGAACAGAAACAAATGCACGCATCTATCTCTGCGCTGAGCGGCTCCTGCCAAGAGCAAACAAGTCATTAAAATCTGGTTAAAATTCTGCTTTCTCTGGTACGTGCAGAATTTAGGATCGGTGATTTAACTGATCACAAAAAAAAATTTAAAAAATTAATAAGTAGGTAAAGGGGACTCTTCCAGCTCCTGGGAGTCAAATGGAATTGGTGAAATTGTCCCTTCCCCAGCACGGTTGGGTTTTCACATCAGCTGCTGCCTTGTGGAGCCAGGATCTTTTTCTGCCAGTGTCTCCTAAGATTAAAATCAGATTTGGTGGTTAAATACTGTGTTGTATTAGGAAGAAATTCTTCCCTGTGAATGTGGGGAGCCCCTGGAATAGATTCTCCAGAGAAGCTGTGGCTGCCTCATCCCTGGAAGTATCCAAGGCCAGGTTGGATGGGGCAACCTGGGGCAGTGAAAATTGGAACGAGATGATCTTGAAGGTCCCTCCCAACCCAAACCATTCTGTGCACGTCCCACCTCAGATCTGCACCGCAATCCAGCAATTCCCTGAGCAGCATTCCTTGAGCAGCATTCCTCCCTCCAGAGGAGAGGCAGGGGTGCTGGTGCAGGCTTTGCACAGGCTCTGTCCGTCAGAGGCGTTTGCTGCTGCCTCGGGGAGCTCTGCAGGATTGTCTGGCGCTTCTCCTTTGGGTGGAACCTCCTCAGGGCAGGGAGCATCTGCTGCCACCAGAGGAGCACAGCCCGGCCCTGCTCCAGCCTGCCCTTGAGGCACTCAGCAAACGGAGCAGGGTCTGTAATTCCACACTCCAGGGGGTTTGGGGAATGTCTCCCTGCTCTCAGCAGGGTTTCAGCTGCTCCCTGAGGGACCCGGTTTGGATGTGAGCAGGAGCTGCCCGGGGATCCAGGCAGGGGTGCAGAGCCATCTCCCAGGTGGGGTCATCCCACAGTTGGCAGCACTGGGGACATGGGGAGTGGTGGAGGCGCAACCAGGGCTGGTGCCAGGACAGGGGGGATCCCCACAGGGACTCTCAGAGCCCCCCCATTCCCTCTCCAACCCTCGGCACCTCTTCCTCCAGGCCTTTCCTGCTCACCTCGAGGAGGGCTCCTGAGAGCTGTGTGGCAATTTAACTTCTCAGCCTGGTAAATATTTGTTAAACCTGACGGTTCTGGTTCTCCTTTAAGGATGTGGCTTGCAGAGCAGCCCCACAGCTTTCTCCTCCCCACCCCAAAAAACCACCTCTGCAAAGTCAAAAATTGCAGCTGACGTCTGTTAATCACAGCTCGGATGAGATGGAGCCTAATAAATAACCACAAATGATCCTCTTCCTCACCGAGGAGTCGTCTCCACGCCCTGGGCTCCTCCGAATGCGATGACATTTTATTTTAATTTCCATGTAGCTCCAGTGGCAAGTGATTTCTCGCCCCTTTCTCCTCCCCACGCCGCCAACCCAGCCACCACAGATCCTGTGCCTCTTATCACACATAACCAAATATGGCAGCTTTAACCAGGGCTGTCATTTTTCTCAATTTCACTGCTTGTGATACAATCAAGGCTGGATTTCTGACACGGGAGCTCTAACAGGCTTCCCGAACTCGCAGGCTGCTGAGAGGAGAGGCTCGGCTGGGTTTTCTTAGGTGCCCGTTCTGCCCAGCCAGGGGAGTGTGGGGATGGCAGGAGGTGGATGAGGAGCCCTGAGCAGTCCCTGGCTTTGGCAGGGGGCTGGAATCAGGTTCTCAGGGTGCTTTCTGCACGGAGGGTTAAATCAGGATTGTTTGTGTCTTACACATCTTTGCTCGCATCCTGCCTCCTTGACAGGGAATGAGGGACTAGAGGTGATTCTGGCTCCTCAGCTCTGAAAGTCCTTGCCTTCAAAATGAGGAAATGGAGGTTGGGAGAGGGCACAAGTGAGCTGAGGCTTAAAGTGTTCCGACTTGATTGCTGCAGAGGACACGAAATGGGAAGGATGGATGGAAAAGCTCCTTCATTCCAGCCAGAGGAGGCTTGAGAGGGGCTGAGAGGAGCTGAGCCCGCTCCTGACAGCGAGAATCCCTCCCCAGCAGAGCAGGGTGGGAGCAGCTGCTGGCCCCAGGACCATGGGATGCATTTGCTGGTTATGAACTAAATCAGGCTCAAGGTTCAGAGCAGCCCGTGCTGGGCTTTTATGGACTCCAGAGGAAAAGGAGGGATCTGGATCTGCCCCTGGATCAGATGTGGTTATCCTGGGACATGCCCTGCAGTTGTACCGAGCACACACCGACGTTTCTGCCTCTCCAGGCTGAGTTTTCCTGCTTTCCCCCTGACTTCCAGAGGCAGAAGGGATTTCTCTGCCCTCCTTTCTTAGGGAAAACACTTGTGAGAAATGGGACTGGCAGGTGTCCCTCCAGATTCTGTGTGTGCATGGCAGGGAGTGCTGAAAACAACAAATCCAGGGCTGTCCTCTGCTGCCCAAATGTCCCCCTTGTCCGAGCTCTTCAGTCACCAGATTCTTCCCAGAAAACTGCTGCTCACTGGCTGAACAAATGAAGATTTCCAAGAACAACTTAGGAGGAGGGTAAATTAATCTCTCCCACTTCCATCTGAGGATTTGCAGGAGGCCTTCATCAATTATTGGACATTTTGAACATATCTATTCCAGGAAAAATAGCTCTTCCAATTAACAAAGCTCTATTGGGACCGTCTAAAAATATCTGACAGACTCCAGATATTGTCATTCCCATCTTCAAAACAGACAGATAAGAGAGAGTTTGTGCCCTCCGTGGGAACAGAATATCTTTATTCTTACCCACAACTGTGAATGAAAAGAATATGTCCCAGCAGCCTGGAAATGACTGGAGCTGAAAAGAACCAGAACTACTACAACTGTAAAGTCACAGGAGAGATTCATTGCCAAGCTGGAGACTTAAAGCTTCCAACGCAATTTCCTTAATGAGAGTAATTTATTGACAAACTGCCCCAGAAATATAAAGAAGACATCAAGGCCTTAATTGCAGAAAGGGACTTTGTCACGGGAGCGCCTCGCAGGGGAAGGCTCAGCCCAGGCTCTGCCAGGGCCTGTGAGCTCCCTGCCAGCTCTGGGATGCCAGGGAGCATCATTCCCTGCCCTGCCCTGCCCGGGGTGATGTGCTCCAGGAGCTCCAGCTTGCTCGGCAGCCTGCGCCCTTCACACCCCGCTGCTTCCCCACGGCCTCATTTCATCCTTGAGCGTGCAAACGCCTGGAGGAGTGAGGAGTTACTGAGCCAGTTCAGCTGCCGAGGAGCCAGGGATGAGGGGCATCCAGGAGAGCCGTGAGCGGAGAGCTTTGGCAGTGCCACCCTTGGGCAGTGCCACCCTTGGCGTGGATCCCCTGGATGGGGTCAGTGGGAAGGGCGGAGGGCACCTGCAGGGCTGGGAGATGCTCTGGCCTCCCTGGCTTTGGGAGAGGAGCTCCAGCACGGCGAGCGAAGGGTTCTCCTGGAAGTGGGGGGTCCTGGGGATGCTGGGAGCCCCATCTGGCTTGGGAAACCAGAATCACGGCAGCAACTGACCAAGAAATTGGGAAAGGACACGAGGAATGTGGTGTCTGCAGTGTTTGTAGCTCACCTGTTTATGGGAGATAACCTGGAACAGAAGAGAGGCATTGCCTTAAAGAGAGACTCTGGAATTAAACCCAGGAGAATCTGAACTTTTCCTTGGGAACTGACTTAAAATTAATCTGAGAACCTGAACTTTTCCTTGAGAGTTGACTTAATCTGAGAATGGATGCTGAACCACTGCTCCTCAACTCATCCATTCGCTGAAAGCCTTCACGAGCCAGATTCTCCAAAAATGCTCATCGCAGAATGGTTTGGCTTGGAAGAGACCTCAAGAACCCTTTAGTTCCAACCCCCCCACCACCACCGGCAGGGACGGTGGAGATCCCCAAATCTTGTCCTGAAGGATACAGGGACAGGTTGTTGTGGTGTGCTGGGTTTTTTTCCTTCATGCAGGGTTTGCTGGGGAAGGTTCCTGACACCTTACAGGTTTCCCAGATGGTGACTGGAGCTGAGGATTTCACAGGCTTCTGGATATTTTTAGCAGGGGAAGGTTTTTGTGCAACAACTGTTGCCTTTTCTAGCAACAACTCCCAAGTCTCCGGGAGGACTGCTGAGACCTTGTGAAATTCGGGTTTTGCATAACATTCAGTAGTAAAACAGCGAGGTTTGGATGGAAATGGAATTTAAAATGCTGGGCTAAGTCTGGGGAAGGAAAAAAAGAAAAAAAAAAATCAAAGCTCTGACTCGTGGGAAGCTTCCCAGTTACAGGTGCTTGGGGAAGCTGTGGAGCTGTTTTAGGGATGCCAGGAAGTGGATTTGTGGTTTGGGACAGAAAATGCAGGGTTCTGTGAGCTGTGGGATCGTGTCCCTTGTCCCTGTGGATATGCTTGAGCTGCTCCTTCCTTTCAGTGGAGCTGCTGCCACAGAGCTGGTGGTGACAGGAGAAATCCACTTAAAATGGGAGGTGTTTGGCTTTTGAGAAACTTCTCCAAAAAAAATGATCTCCCCCTTTGCACAAATTTCGTGATGTTTGACAATTTGCTGGTGGTGGCAGCATCCTTGTGGAAGTTTAAAATGCTCTGGGAGAAGACCAACCTGTTTTTTTCTAGCAGTGGAGCCTTATTTTTTTCCAAGGAAAGGTGGTTTGCTGAGGAAAAAAACAGGAAATTCTGACGCATCCTGGAGGTAAAAATACCCTGTTCCCTGAGATAAAAGTAATAATTTTATTGGGGGTTATTGTAAAAGAAGAAACATTTCAAGGCCAGAGAGAGAAAAGTTTTGAAAGCTTTTTTTTTTTTTTTTTCTTCACAAATACATTTCAAGGATTGGGGGGACCCCTCTCAGGGGGTGCAGCAAACCCTGCCAGGAGGGTGCAGAACGCTGTGATTGCCTCATTCTTCTCTCAATTCACCTCTTTCTTTGCCTGGAGGAACAAAAAATGGGAAGAAAAACAGATTCAGGGGATGAATCCAGTGGGGAGACGCTGCAGGACTCAGTCATTTGTGGGGTTGCTTGTTTGCCCTGCGAGGCTGTTCCAAAGCCTGGTTTATCCCCCTTCGCCCATTTATTCCTCTTTCTCCCATTTATCCCCTCCTCATTTTTATTCCTATTTCTCTCATTTATTTCTCTTCTCCTGTTTTTATCCCCTTTGCCCCATTCATCCCCTTTTCTCCCATTTATTCCTCTTTCTCCCAGTCTGCCCCTTTCTCCTTTTTATTTCTATTTCTCTCATTTATTTCCCTTCTCCCCTTTTTATCCTCTTTGCCCCATTCGTCCCCTTTCTCCCATTTGCCCCCTTTCCCCCGCTTCTCCCCATTCTCCCTTTAATTTCCCTTTCTCCCATTTTTACTCCCTTTTCCCTACTTCTCCCCCTTCTCCCATCTATTTCCCTTTCTCCCATTTCTCCTCTTTTCCCTACTCCTTCCCCTTCTCCCATTTTTTTACCCCCTTTTTCCCCATTTCTCCCCCTTCTCCCATTTAACCGTTTCCCTGCCGCGGCGCCGCCGTGGCAGCTGCGTTCCCTGGCGCCCTTCCCAGGACCATTTTCACCTCTCCAAAACCCAACCAGCTCCAACTCCTCCTTTGCTTCTCCATCCCCAGGGCCGCAGACCCGGCTACTTCTCCTTCCTGGATCCTTTTTCTCCCGGCGTCTGGCTCTTCATGCTGCTCGCCTACCTGGCTGTCAGCTGCGTCCTCTTCCTGGTGGCTCGGTAATGTCGCGGCGCCTTTCCCATCCTCGCGGTGCCACCTAGTGTCACCGGCAGAGCCGCGGAGAGGGGGCACGGGGACATCCTCTGCCCCCCCAGGTCACCGCGATGGGCTGGCCTCTGCCAGCTGGGGACTGAGGTTTGTCCCCGTGTCCCCGCGCTGGGATGGCCGTCACGCTCGTTCAGGATGTGTTTGGTTGCAGTGGTGCCCAGATTCGGGTGGGAGGAGGTTTTTGGAGAAGGTTTTGGTGCTGTTTCAATGCTCCCTGCAGATTTTTATTTTTTTTTTTACCCCTTGTCCCATGCAGGGAGGGTGGAGGTTGTTAAGGACCCACGGATCCATTCCGAGGTGTCAGCACAAATTCCACGAGTGACGCGCGGCTCCCCTGGCCCTGTGCAACCCAGTTTGTGGAGGAAAGGAAAGCTCATGAATATCTCGGAGCAGCTGATGTGCAGAGCCTCGCTTGGCACCTCTCAGCTCCTTTCCCCCATGACTAATTTAAATCAGTCTTAAAATACCTCGCTGAGTGCTCTCCTGCAGCACGGCCCCGTCGAGGCCCAGGCTCCAGCGCTGCTCTCCCTGCCCTCCCGCCATCCCTGTGGAGGGGCTGTGGCAGGCAGAGTGGGGCTGTGTCCTGGCACGGCGTGCCAGGGGCTGCTCAGGGCTCGATGGCCCTTTTGGGACCCCCCTTGCTGCCCGATTCTCGTTACACAAATTGGAACTGCGCTGTCGCTCGCTCCCTCGGCGTGGCTCAAGTTGTCATCCTGACAGGGCTTTAATGGGTTCTTCGAGTGCTGTAACAGCCTCAGAAACGCAGGTCTGGAGAAACCACTGAATTATGCAGAGCTGGTGCCTCTTTAGCTCCTTCCCTGTGTTTTAAATGTGACCCCCCAAAAAGGTGCCTTGACCCAGCTCCCCGCTGGAGAGGGAGTTTTGGCTGCTGCTCCCTGCCTTGCTCAGCAGGAAGGAGCTTTTGACCCTGTGAGCTGCAGACTCCCCCAAGCACCGGTGTTTGCTGCCGGTGCTTGATCCACCATGGAGTGTCTGCAGGAAATGCCTCCTCCTCCCTGGCACCACAGTGAGAGAGGAGATGCAGGGACAAAAATGACCCCCCCATTCTGGCTAAATGCGATGTGAGCTGGCACAGCCCTGCAGCTGTTCTGGCAGCAGCCCCAAAATGACCCTCGCAGGCCCCAGCTTTCTTAGCTAGAGCAGTACGATGAAGTGCAGCACGTGAATTAGCAGACTTAGCAACCAGGGAACTGGGGACTGGAAACAGCAAAAGAGAAGAGAGCGAGGTGCAGTCACAGCAGTGACAGGCTGTC
This sequence comes from Hirundo rustica, assembly GCF_015227805.2. Taxonomy (NCBI): domain Eukaryota; kingdom Metazoa; phylum Chordata; class Aves; order Passeriformes; family Hirundinidae; genus Hirundo; species Hirundo rustica. The sequence goes on along the minus strand of NC_053472.1, from coordinate 4,438,643 downwards.
AGATATTTCCCATTCCCGCCTCTCCCCTGTCCCTGAAGAATGAGATGCTTTGAAACGGCAGCACTCAGCTTCCAACTCCACCTCAGACCTTCTCAGAGCAACCCTTTGCACCAGCGCCGTTTTTCTTGATGGTTCAATGCAGTCAGGGCTCACACGCTTCGCTTTTGAACTCCCCATCAGCGCTCGTGCTCCGGCGGGGAGCACAGCCAAAGATGTTTGATTCCTACTTCCCATCAAGTCCTTGCATATCTGGAGTTCCTGCTGCGGTGTGAATCCGCACGCAGGGCTGCAGGACGCACGCAGAGCTGCCCAGAGCGGAGCCTCTCAAAGTTTTTTTGCACATCTTTACGAGAAAGCCTCTGGCTCCTGAGTCTTAGAGCAAACGTTTCACACAGCTCCGAGCCCTGGGCATCAACTGACAGCAAAGCATTTCCTCCTCAGAAAACTCTGCCTCCAGGAGAGCTGGAGCTTCACAGCTTTCCTCCCCTTTTTGTCGTTTTTTAAAGTGTCCCACTTCCCAGCGCATTCCCTGAGCTCCCCCCGTTCTCGTGTCCTTTCAGGCTGACTCCGTACGAGTGGTACAGCCCCCACCCCTGCTCCCAAGGTCGATGCAACCTCCTGGTGAACCAGTACTCCCTGGGGAACTCGCTGTGGTTCCCGGTGGGGGGGTTCATGCAGCAGGGCTCCACCATCGCCCCCCAGGCGCTGTCCACGCGCTGCGTCAGCGGAGTCTGGTAAGGAGGGCGGCCCTTCCTTTCTGGAAAGGTTTTCTCTGGGCAGAAACGGATGGGGAGGAGGGATTTCTTCGTGGGGAGGGTTGTGGGACGTTGGGAGGGGCTGCCCAGGGAGGTGGTGGAGGTGTTCAAGGATGGCTGGATGTGGCACTCACTTGTCTGGGTGACGGGGTGGGATTGATGCTTTTGGAAGGATTTTGCAGCCTCGGTGATTCTGAGAGGCAAAGGGTGGGGATGGAGAGCAGATTTCCTGAGGGAAACCGCATCTCCTCTTCCCTCTCCCTAGGTGGGCGTTCACCTTGATCATCATCTCCTCCTACACGGCCAACCTGGCAGCGTTCCTGACCGTCCAGCGCATGGACGTGCCCATCGAGTCCGTGGATGACCTCGCTGACCAGACAACCATCGAGTATGGCACCATCCACGGCGGCTCCAGCATGACCTTCTTCCAAGTAAACCCCGTCCTCTGGCTGCCTGGGGGGCAGGGGGTGCACAGGGACCCCTCAGACAGGTTTGGGTGTCCCCTCAGCCCGCTGTGCCCGTGTCGCTCTGGTTGCTGGCACGGAGGGGACCTCTGGAGAGATCCCTGCTCGGGGTGGGGATGACGGGATGAACGGTGGGAGAGGCGTGGTAAAGGACACAGAAGGGAATTTGACCAGGAAGTCAAATTTTCATAGGTATTTGCATGATCTTAGCCTTTATTTGAGAGTCTTTCGGGTGGGATAAGCAAAGAAACGTTTGCACAGCCCAGGCAGGCTCGCAGAAGTCAAAGTGCTGGCGCCTGTGTGAGGTCAGTGGCACTGAAATAAGTCAAGTGTATGCAGAGTTATGTGGGCCATTTAGCCCGGTTTAATTTTTATCTTCCCTGCTCTGCTCCAAAGGGAAATAAATGAGTGAATCTTTTCTGCAGCGCTCTGAACACACAAAGAACTGCTTGAGGATTTTTAAATTTATTTATTACTTGTTGAAATTCCAAAAGGAGAGAAAGCTTGTTCTCACTCTTTCCCCTCACTCTGAGTCTGAACTGAATTCAGAAGGCTGGGAAATCTCTGGAGTCAGCCCGAGCTTTTCAGCCCAACTTTATGCTCTTCAGGGGTATGGAAAAGAGCTACTTTTAAGCCAAACTTTACATCTCAAATGAGCTGAGCAGAGCCTAAGTGAGTGAGGTGGTTGTATACGAGGGGCTCACTCGAGAAAAGCTTTCACGTTTAAACCCCTGACTGCGTCTCTGCACTCCCTGGCAGTGAGGAAATCAGAGAGGAAATTAGGAAAAGAGGGGTTTGTCCCATTTGGGGTGCTTTAAGCTGCATGGGGATCCATTTGCCTCCAGTGTAGGGATGGGGGAGTTAAAGCAGTGATGGATAACTGCCTCCATCTCCCCTCCTTTCCTGGGTGCATGGAGGAATGTTTGTCCCCGCCTGAGGCACCTTGTCCTGGCAGTGCTTCCCCTGACCCCGACACACGGTTTGAGGTTTAAAAATGCAGCGAATCAGGATCCAACTCCCCTCCCCTGCTCATCTGTCTCCTGCCCAAGTGGCTGCACCCAGAGGACAGAGCTGGGCAGATGAGGACAGGAATTGGGTCAGCAGCAGATTCCCCGAGGCTCTCCAGCATCGCTCACCAGCCACAGAAAACGAGCCCTTGACAGTGTAAAAATCCTCGTGCAGAGCAGGGTGCGTTTATATTCGCCCCTGGTGCGAGCAGGTTTCACTCTCTGCTCAGCACAGGCAAGAGAGATTAATCATTCTCAGCTTGCTTTTCATTGGACTGAGGTGGTTCAGCCAGCAGCAAACCCTGAGGATTTGCGGCTGGCTGAGTTTTAGTTTATTGTAATCAATGACAAAAAAACCCACCCCAGTTCTTTCCAGCAAGCACTTTAACTTGCCTCAGAGGGGAGTGAACCAAATCTGGGTAATTTTTTGAATAAAATTTGTGAGCAGCAATCTCCAGAGAGCTTTTGTGCTGCCCCCAGCCCTCAGTGCCCTCCTTGGGGTGCCAGAGTCTGGCTCTGACACTGAACTGTTGGGACAATGTTTGAGGGATGGTCAGTACAGCGTGAGCCCTACAGGGAGCACCCAGAGGTTTCAATCAACCAAGCAGGAGCTGTTTCTTCTGGCTTTTTTTGGGAGTTTTTGATACATGGTTGCTGATTTTTTTCCTAAAATTGAATTTACACAAAGAGTTTTGCCAGACCCTGTTGGAATTGGGGCGTTTCATGCCCAGCCTTTTCCAACAAACTCCCAAAATATTTGGGCCTCTTTGATGAGGCATCAAAACCCTTCCTGAATCCGAAATCTGATTTGCTTCCTTTCTCCGTCGTGGCCTTCCCACAGCGGCACCTGACTTGGGGGGTGTTTAACTTTCGGGCTCTAACTGACCCCCAAATCTCCTCCCTGAGCTGTGGCTGCCTCTCTCCTGCCCGCAGAACTCCCGCTACCAGACGTACCAGCGGATGTGGAATTACATGTACTCCAAGCAGCCCAGCGTCTTCGTGAAGAGCACGGAGGAAGGGATCGCGCGCGTGCTGAACTCCAACTACGCCTTCCTGCTGGAGTCCACCATGAACGAGTATTATCGGCAGCGCAATTGCAACCTCACGCAGGTCGGGGGCCTTCTGGACACCAAGGGCTACGGGATTGGCATGCCCGTCGGTAGGCAGTGAAGAACAATTCTAGTCCTTCTCAGCTGTCGGCAGAGGACCGGAGCGTTCCAAAGGCTGCGCCGGCTCTAAAAGCCAACGTTGCATCTCACAGCTCTGCTCAGGGTCGTTTTTATTCCTTGCCCGTGGTCAGAGCCAGATGTGAGACCCTGCTCTGGTCCAGAGCCAGATGTGCGAGGCCCTGCTCTGGTCCAGAGCCATGTGAGACGCGACGGCGGCTCTTTCGATGATTGGTGTGAAAGATGTCTCAGAATTGCTGCTTGTTTTCTGCATACCTGCTCTCTGCTGTTTCCTTCCCCAACCAGTGTCTGTGCATCGTTCTGTGCTCCTCGTTTTAATCCCAGCAGTGATGTCAAAGTAACGCTGTGGCAACTCTGGTAGTTTTTAGCAGGAATGTCTTAACAGCTGGTGGTTCTTGAAACTGCAGGCCAGAGAGTCGGGCGATTCAGGGGCTCATCATCAGGTTTAACAAATGCAAGGGTTTTCTCTTTCAAATGCATGAGCTCACAAGAGAACATCACCACTAAATGAGGGGTTAGTCATTGTTATTCCCAACGAGCTGATCTTTTGGACAGCCTGGGAGCCTTGTCCTGACCTTTAAGCCCTGGCATTTAGCGACACAAAGTTGAGGTGGATTACATAAAGCCCCCGTCACACAAACAGCCTCTCTAGTTTAGGGAACACGGGTAAGCTTGTAAAGTCACAGCAACCTGATCAAAGTGAGTACAAATCCCTACCTTCAGGGCTAAATTTGTTCTGACATTGTCTTGTTAAACAGTGAAACCTTAGCAGATAAGAGGAGCAGAAAGCTGCTGGCTGGGACAATAGTGCAGAGTTACTGGGAGAAGCAGAGTCTTTCCCATGGCCTTTCCTCGGGATCTCTGGTGGCAGACAAGGATTTCTTGTACCAGACAAGGATCTCTGGTAGCAGACACTGGGACTGCAGCAGAGCTCCGTGCCCAGCACAGGACTGAGCTCCTCCAACACAGACATTTTGGCTTCCATGATCCTTGGGCTCCTTCCAACTCAGGATTTCTATTCCGTGGCCAGTTTGAGGCAAGGAGCGTTAGAACGAGGTTGAATTGGAGGTGGAATGACAAAAGAGGGACCTTCCATGGTCTGCAGGAGCAGGATGCTGAACTGCTCATCCAAAAACCAAAGCTCCCCTTGTCATGGACCTGCTCCAGTGGCCTGTGTGGCTCCTGGTGGCCAGGTGAAGTCACCTTCTGCAAGTGACATGAGCCAGGTGACATTCCCAGCGGGGTGGCTGCAGCTTTCCATGGCTTGCATGGACTGACAGCCCCTCCAAACCACCCAGAGAGGAGCTGTGGTAGCTGGGCACGCTGGGGTGGGGCGAGTGGCGAGGGTGATGATGATGATGATGATGATGCTGGGGAGGAAGGCGGGGCCCTACCACGTCCCTCTCGGCGTTGCAGGCTCCGTGTTCCGCGACGAGTTTGACCTGGCCATCCTCCAGCTGCAGGAGAACAACCGCCTGGAAATCCTGAAGCGCAAGTGGTGGGAAGGAGGGAAATGCCCCAAAGAGGAGGACCACAGAGCCAAAGGTGAGCCCTGCACTCCCAAGGGATCAGGCACAGAAACACCCTGGCCAGAGGTGCCAGGATGAGCACCCAGCTGCATGCCTGCCAGGTTTTCTGCCTGGCACTCGCTTTTTCCCCTTCTCCTGACCTGAGATTCCTTCCTTCACAATTCAAGGAGAAAGCCAAACAGCTCCGCTGTGCCTCACGCTGTGTGTTTTTGCCTGGGGCAGAGATAGCGGGAACAACCAAATGACAAATATTGGAGGCATATGGAGGGTAAATTAGCTTCTAATGAATGTCTGGGAAAATGGATGGCTGAAGGGATCAGACCAAAATCCTGGGTTCCTTGAAGGGAGATGGATCTCCACCACAGGCCCGCTGGTTAATGGCTCCAAGTGAAAGCGTCTTTTAAACAGCCAGGGGAAGGGACACGAGGACTTTATTAGTACATCTGTAAACTGAGGAGCAAATTCTTTTGGGTAATGCTATGCAAATTGCCATAAAAGCCACCGCATTAGGCTGATGTCCCAGCGTGAGAGCAGTTGCCAGCTTAACACAGTCGCTGTATTTTTTAGCTTTGGCAGCCGCCCTTTCCTCAGCAAGTGTTTTCTGCGAGGCCAGCAGGCCCCCCAGTTAAAAGCACAGCCTTGTGACCTTTGTGAGAGCAGAGAGAAGAGCCAGGCCAGGTGTGGGGAAGCTCTTTGGGGGTTTTGACCTCGCAGCAGGTGTAGGGGTGCGTGTGTCTGTGCAGCTCCTGCTGGGACCACACCGGGCTGGGAGGTGATGCTCGTTTTTGGGCAGTGCTGCTCTGCAGACCCCAGTTATTTATCTCCAGGCTGAAGGTGTAAGACATCAGGTCACTGCTGTTAATGGAGTTACTTTTGAAGGGGAAGGATTGGGTTAGTTTTTCTCCATGGACTGTGCCAAAAGCAAGTGTAAGGTGGAATCTAGGCTGGGGGCTGCTTTGAGATGGCTTTGGAAGGGGGAAGCTGAGCTGTTTCTGGCACTACCCAGCACAATCTGTGATCCCGGGCAAGTTTTTTCTGCTGGTTTGTTCCCTATGCCGTGGTTTATTCCCTCAGTTTGGGAGATGAGGATGGCTGTAGCTCTATGGAGAAAGGAAATACCTCTCAGTGAGCTTGGGTGCCTGAGGTGGCACCCAGACAGAATGACAGGAGGATGTGGAGAGAGGTACAAACCCTAAATCGTGAGCTGCTGGGGGCACTGGGTGGCCTTTACCTTTGGGTCTGGATTGTGATTCCAGGCTGGTTTTCCTGCCTTGCCATTGCTATGGAAGCACCTCTGCAAAAGTCTCTGATTTACAGACTCCCTGCGTTGTTCTGGGGGTGGTGCCAAAAGAATGACGGAGGAGGAGGCAGAAATGTGACCTGCTAAGTTTCAGAACAAAAGAGGTCAGCGATTTACAAGGATTTTGGTGAGGTTTTATGTCTAAAAGCCACGCCGAGATCAAGTCAATAAATCATTGATTCTTACACTTTGATTTAATGCTGCAGGAGGGAGAGGAAGATTTTTATAGATGTTCTTGTTGAGTAATGGCCTCGCACAGCCAACCCAGGGCAGGGCACGTGTCTTTTAGTGATCAGTCCAATCAGGGACCCAAACCAAGCACAGGAGAGAGGAACCATATCCCAGGACATCAAAAGTTGGGGTGGGCTCAACTCACAGGCAGATGGAGGCACAGTTTTGGGGACCAGGGCTTAAGTGGCAAGTGAAGTGATGGCCTCAGCACACGGAAAGCTCAGGTTTTTAAGGGATGGATTTTCCTTCAGCTGGTGAACCTTCTGGAATGCAGGCTGGGTAAGCATGGCTGTCATCCCAGAGTTGTCCAAGCAAGGTGGGATGAGTTGTCCATGCAAGGGGCTGTTTCCTCCTCATGGGCCAGTACCACAAACAGGTACCCATGGGTGGCAGGGACCCCACTGTGTCACCCTGCAGTGTGACACAGAATCCTGCTCTTGTTCAGAGCCTCTCCTTTCCCACTGCGGTCCGAGCAGCCGGAATCATTTTCCTGCAGCACTTTGTGATGTAGTCAAAGGAGTTTTCCTGCTCCCAGCTTCCTTTAAAGCCCTTCCCTGTCTCCTTTACCTCTGCTCCTTTAACAGCCTTGCTCCTCTTCCTTCCTGAGTTCAAAGCCACTGGAGCTCGGTGAATAATTTGCAGGGATTAATGTGCCCCATTGATCCCATGTTTTTCCCCTCCTGTTTTCGGTTTGCCCACAAATTGCTTTGTGCTCCCCTCCAACGTTCTGGCTGTTTACCTGCAAAATCATCATTTCTGAGAAGGCATCTTCGATCCTGCAGTTATTGCAAGTCACTCACTTGGGCCATCTGAGTCATGCAGGGAGCTATTAATAGGACGCTGCTGGCTCGGTGATTTTGGTCGCTGCTGGGCATCCACAATGCCGACAAAACAGCAAAACCCGGGGGTTCTGTGCAGTGATACTTGAGATTTATGGTGTGTCTGCCTCTCCAGAGCGTCTCTCCTGCTTTATTTTAGGCTTGGGAATGGAGAACATTGGCGGAATCTTCGTGGTGCTCATCTGTGGCTTAATCGTAGCAATTTTTATGGCAATGCTGGAATTTTTGTGGAGTCTTCGACACTCTGAGCAGTCAGAGGTAGGACCTGGGAGTGTCCTGAGGGGACAGGGTGCGTTCATTGCTGTCTGTGGGGTGTACTAGAGTAAGTCACGCACCCAGGCTGAGGAGCAATCCCAGCCAGGACGCCTCAAACACAGGAACAGGCTTGGCTCTTTGGGCAGGGTCTAAAATCCACGAGCTTCTTGTGCGCTCCTACTCAGAGCGAGGCTGTAGAGATGCTCCAAAGGGATCAAAGATGTGTACAGCATCCAGGTGCCTTTCCTGGAGGTGGGATTTGTACCTGCAGCATGTTTGGATCTCGTGCTGGTCCGGGCATGAAGAACACAGGGGGGTCTCTGATGAGAGGCAGAGCTGAGTTAAATCAAGTGTAGATGTCTGAGCATTGATGTTGAAAACCAGCAGCACTGAGCCCAGAAAAATTTGGTGTCAGAATCATATCATGGAATCTTAAAATGGCCTGGGTTGGAAGGGACCTTAAAGCTCATCCAGTGCCACCCCTGCCATGGTCAGGGACCCTTCCCACTATCCCAGGTCGCTCCAAGCCCTCATCACCCCCGATCCCCTGAGGGGCTCGGAGCTCGCTCAGGTGAGCAGGAGGGCTCCGTTCCCCCCCGCAGGTGTCGGTGTGCCAAGAGATGGTGACGGAGCTGCGCAACATCATCCTGTGCAAGGACAGTTTCCACCCCCGTCGGAGGCGAGGGGGGGTGGTACGGACTCGCCCCGCCGCGCCCGAGGAGCGCCGAGCCCGCAGCACCACCACGCTCAGCAACGGCAAGCTGTGCAGCGGGGGCGAGCCAGACCCCCTGGCGCAAAGACTGGCACAAGAGGCAGCCCTGGTGGCCCGGGGCTGCACCCACATCCGCGTGTGCCCCGAGTGCCGCCGCTTCCAGGGGCTCCGCGCTCGGCCGGCCGCGGGGTCGCCGGCGCGGAGCGAGGAGAGCCTGGAGTGGGACAAGGCCACCAACAGCAGCGAGCCCGAGTAACGCCGGGGCCATCGGGGTGGGACGAGGGGGTCCTGTTCCGTTTTACAGAACACGGACTTGTACAATGTCGACTCGTTTTTAAATCGATAGCGGTTACCCGGCTTCTCCAGAGCGAGGCGGACCTTGGGGGCGGACGCGCGTTTCGGTGCCCGGCGTGGCAGCGGGGATGTCCTCAGGCTGGTGGGTGTCCAGAGGTTTTCTCTGGGAAGGAGGGACGTGGTGGGTGGCTGGTGTAGCAGATATTCGCCCACCCAGGGGTGGGAGGGGTTCTTGGAACTTCTCCCCGCTCCAAGGACAGGAGAAAGGACGCTGGCGCTGCCTCTCCATCACTTACTGGGGGACGTTCTCCAAGGGCAGGGGGTGGGAATTTTTTTTTTTTTTTTTTTTTGCCATGGTTATGGGAAGGGAGGAGTATTTTTTGTTTGGTTGGTTTGGTTTGGTTTGGTTTGGGTTTTTTTGTTTAATTTGGGTATGTCAGGACCCAGTCTCCAAGGCACCAGGTGCTGAACTCTTCCTTTTCAGAGGGTGGCAGTGGGTTGAAGGGGGAAGGGGAGGATGGGATGGGACACGCTCCCTGTGAGAAGCAGCATTTGCTGGAAGTCCATCTGAGGAGCTGTTAAAATCACATATGTAGAGAAATATATCTATACATAGATATATATATACACATATATATTAACATACCAAAAAACAGCCAACAAACACAGTGAACTCAAAGAGGCCTTGAAACGCCTGGAATTTCAGGGGTTCTGTGTCTTTTGTTTCATTCTGGGGTTATCCTTTGCTTTTTTTCCTTTTCCTTTCTGTTCTTGGGCTGGGGTGGGGGGAGCCTTTTGAGGGAGGTGAGTGGGGAGCACTGGGGGAGGCTGCCCGTCCCCGCCAGCCGAGGGAGGAGGTGTTGGGACCCCCAAAATGTCCCTGGCTGTGCTCTGCACGCTCCTGAAGTGACTCTGAGCTCTGCCCCAAATCCGTGACCCCACGGAGCACCCTCAGCTCCCAGGGTGAATTCCAGCCACAAAACATTTGAGGAAATCATTAGCCCGGGATCTCGTGTAAGGAAAATAGTGACTTCCCTAGAAACTGCAGCAGCTCACCCTCTGCTTGGTACAGATGTGGGGTTTACACTGGTGAATTTAATTTTCTGATTGAAAAAACAAATTCTATGCAATTTCTGGTCATAAAAGGAAAGAGATGACAATGGAGAGGGGCAGGGGGGATAAAGCCTCGAGTGAAGGTACATCCTGTTCTTGAATTGTTTTCTTTTCTTTTTGTCTTGAATGTACGGAAATAAAAGATGTCCTTGTATAATCATGCTCTTTTTTTTCTCTCTTTCCTCCCCTGTTCAGAGTCAGGAAAGTTGTGAGACAGTCTGAGGCCCGTCTGCTCAGGGAGAAACCCAGAAACTTGACAGGCAAGAGGTGCTTTGGCTGTTGCAGGTCTCTTCTGCCCGAGTGTCCACACCCCTGGTGTTGCTGTTACCTGTAGCTGAATGGAGAGCAGGAGTTTAAAAACAAAGGTCAATTTAAAGAAAAAGCCCAAATGATGACACCAGCAGATGTTTCGGGGGGGGATGCACAGGGAATGGGGCTTGATCCACGGTGAGGGGTACAGCAGGGTTGTTCTGATGCTTCCAGCAGATGTTTCTGGGGGAGATGCACAGGGAATGGGGCTTGATCCATGGTGATGGGTACAGCAGGGTTGTTCTGATAATTCCAGCAGATGTTTCTGAGGGGGATGCACAGGGAATGGGGCTTGATCCATGGTGAGGGGTACAGCAGGGTTGTTCTGATAATTCCAGCAGATGTTTCTGGGGGAGATGCACAGGGAATGGGGTTTGATCCGTGGTGATGGGTACAGCAGGGGTGTTCTGATGGTTCCAGCAGATGTTTCTGAGGGGGATGCACAGGGAATGGGGCTTGATCCGTGGTGATGGGTGCAGCAGGGTCATTGTGCTGTTCCCAGCAGGGTGTGAAGGGCAGCTCTGCCTCCCAGGGACTGTAAAACAGGCAGCAAGGATTTAGAGCTTGTGTCTTAGGATGTCGAGTGAGACGTTCACAGAGGTCCTTCCTGGCTTCACATCTGTAAATCCACAGGATGTTCCCTTCTCCCTGACACAAACTGAGCAGTGAGATAAGGCAAGGCTCTCTCACTGCCGTGGGGTTGGAGAGGCAGATCCTCAGCTGAGGTAAGTCAGTAAAACTCCATCCAACCCTGCAAGGAGCCAGGCTGGGCTTTCAGAGTCCTGACAGCAGCACTAGAGACATCAGAGAGTGCCTGTGTTGTGCTTAAAGGCCAACATGTTTCTACGAGCCGCAGAATATAGTCATCAAAAGGAAGCTGCTTTTTAAAATTTATTTACAGATTAGCAGAAGAAAAGGCTCCATGAATCATTTATCAGACCTGATGTTTTTTTCACTGCTTCCCCGCATTGAATAAAGAGAAATCTTGACAGAGCCAGACATTATTCTGCATCTCCAAAGATCTTGCAGTCATCTGCTCAGACAGAGGATGTCAAGGAAAAAAAATGATGAGAAGCCACCTGGTTTTTTGAGTATCTTTGATTTTTATCTCTCCTGTTAGCTTGCTCCACCCACATGGTATTTTATATCTGGGTCTGTATTTTAAGGAGATTTGTTTCCTGTCCTTCTTGCCCTCCTCTCTTTTTAATGCTGTTTTTTATATTCAGAGGTTTTGAACCCAGAGCAGAAATGGACCTCAGACGAGGAGGATAAAAGCTGCTGTCACTGAGGTGTCTTTTCTAATGTGCCTGTCCTGCGTTTTCTGCTCCCTGGTAAATCCTTCCAGGTCCCACCCTGGAGGGAGCAGGCAGCATTATGCATGTGCTGGGTTTGTGCTCACGCACATTTGCATGCCCAGATGGGTTTACATCTCACATATTCCCTCTCTGCCCAGGTTTTTTTTTTTCCTTCCTTTCCTCTCATCTTTGAAACCATTGTAGGGGCTCTTTTGCTCAGCCAGCCCCAATGCTAATGCAGTTCAAGATCTGGAGTCGTTTGCCTTGCAAGAGGCACTTTCCCAGTATTGCTGTCTCCTGATAAACCCTGGGTAATTCTAGTAAGATATCTCTGCAAATTCCACCGGGAGCCAAAGATTAGATCAATTAAAATGTAATACTTTGCTTTATCCCCTCTAACCAGCGTGGTTGAGCCTCCTGCTGCCCTCTGTTTTGGGCTCACGTCTCTCCCTGCCCTGACAGCCAATTCTCCAGCCCTGGCTCAGTCGACAGCAGCCTGGCAGCTTCCTAACTGAAAGGCCTGGAATCTCTGCTCGTGGGCTAAAACCCCTGTTTGTGTTGTTTTTTCCAGGCAGTTCCATTTTCACCTAATGATAAAAAGCCGTTTTCTCCCCGGAGGTTGCATGGGTGAAGGTATTAACAAGGCCTGGACTAACCTGGGGGCATTTCCTGAGCTGAGCCGTGTACATGAAATAAAAAAGGGTTGTTCTGTGAGCACAAAACCTTGGGACGAGAGATGCTGAGCTATTAATTATAGAACAGACACTAAGCCCTCAGTGGTCCTGAGGCAGGAATCTTTTTAACCATTCCACAGCCACAGAAATCTTCCCTGCTTCCGCCCTTCTCCTTGAACCCCAAGTGCTTCGCCAGGTAAGTGACAAAAAGGTGGAGGAAGATCCACAGGGAACAGCTTTTTTTGCAGAGATTTGGAGTTACAGGAGGGGTGTGAATCCCTCTGAACCAGCAAGGAACTGGGAACTGCAGCTGTGGGCACAGGGAAACTGGGATAGACACAAGAATGTGGGTGGCTGGTTTGGATGGTTCTTGGATGGTAAAAAAGAAGGGGAAAAGAAGAGACCTGTGGGTGAGAACTGTTCAGAGGAGGATGGCTGGTTCCTAAGGAGGTTTCTAAGCTGGTTTCTAAGTTTCTGAAAGAGCAAATAAGCAAAGAGGGACTGGTTTGGGGTGAAGCTCTCACAACTTGGCTGTGAAAAGCCCGGTATGAGTGATCAAAGCCCCTCCAACACTTTAGTTCCATTTAGTTCTGCAGTTAATTACCTTCGGGGTGGGTGTTTCTCTCTTGTGCTTCACTTGTTCATCCAGAGAAGGTGATGGAATTTCTTGCAGTGACTTTGCTTAGAGGGGGAAAGCAGCAGTGGCTGTCAGGAGGGGAGTGAGGCACTGCTCCAGGGCAAGAGTCGGGCAGAAGGAACTGCAATCTGCCACCAGAAATGGTCAAAAGTTACTGTGGGCTCACATGTGGCACTTGTGAGTCTGCTGAGGATCTAAGAGTGAGGGAACATCGCATTTGCCTGGAGTGAGAGGCTGAACACAGCCCAGGGAAGAGCTCAGCCAGCCCAAACGCCTGCAGAACAGAGCATAAAGCACCCACAGTTCCAGAAACACCATTAGGGTCTGATGGCCACTAACTGATTGAAAAGAGAGAGCTCAACTCTTCTGGGCACAAAGTGGCTCTCATGAATTCAGCATAAATGGGCTCCCCTGGAACCCGACACCACACTGGGAAAAACCGGCCCCATATCAGGACAATGGGCAGGTTTATGCCTCCCTCAGAGACGTTTTTTTCCCCTCCAGTGGGGGAATCTGCTGTGTTCCAGTGAGTTATGAGTCTGGTTGGTGGCAGGGCTGCAGCATTTCATCCCAGGGAGGATTCCAGCCGGAGGGTGAGGATCTGCAGCTGCCCCAGCTGTGGGGGGACGTGTGGCACTGCCACCACCAGCACCAAGGGTCACACAGCAGCGGCTCCCCGAGAGCCCTGCCGGGGCCAGAGCAGCAGGAAAATGAAGGGAGCTTAATTAACAAAGGCTTTCTCCTCTGCTGTGTTGAGGTCTGCAGTTATCAGCAGAGCTGGCAGTTCTCAAAGACTGAAATGACAGTAGTTGGCTGTAAAAGAGATAACTGTCAGATTAGCTGGGACATATCTCCGCCGGGGTTTTCTATATCACACCTATCTTGAAGCATCTCCATGTATCAAAGGGACTAGTTGGCCATTTGCCTCTCCAAAGTACCCTTTCCACTGTGATAAATAAGGCTCTGTTACAGGGGAAAGGACTAACATTTCTTGTGCCTTGACTCCAGCCGGTTTGGAGCAGCGTTTTTCGGGCTTTGATCGATGCGTGGGGACGGATCCTTGCCGTTGTTTTCGGTGTTTGATGTGTTGAGTTGAGGGTACGAGGGACAGAAAATGTCTGTTGGGGTGTAAAGGCAGGGGAAATGGATGTTCCTGGCAGGTTCTTCACGGGGTAAGTGGGATTTTCACTGGCATTGCTGAGGAAAAGGCAGTTTAGAGACATGGTTTTTCAAACCTCTTCCATCTTTCCCTTTATCGCTGAATCCCAGTCGGTTTTGGTCAGAAAAGACCTTAAAGGACCTTGTTCCATCCCCTTTCCATGGGCAGGGACACTCTGCCTCCCCCAAGGATGACCTTTGCTGTTCATCCCCAAATACTCGTCCTCCTGTTGCTCAGTCCCAGAAAAAAGGTCTCAGCCTGGCTTTTGCCTGAACTCCCAGGGAACGTTCCTGAACGGAATCCTCTGGCTTTCCAGCTCTTGCTGAGCTGAGATTTAAAGCAGTTTCCTCTCAAAGCCAGAAATGAACACAAATGAGGGGAAAGAACCAGGAGAGGAATAGAAGAAAGACCTTTTTTATTCCCAGACGAGCACGGAGATGTCTGAGCTGCAAGCCTCAAACTGATTGCTCTTTCAGAGTCAACAGCAAATGCTCCTGAGTGCTCCTGAGCCCAGCCAGGGAGGATGCTCTGATCACTGCTGGCTGAGCTAACCTGGAACAGGGAATTGTGAACACACAGCCCCTGGTTTCATTGAACGGCCCTCAGCTGGTAGGGAGCCAGACATGAGCAGAAAGCCACCAAATGTCGGTGCTCTGAGGGCCTGGGAGCCAGGCTGTTCTCCTGTGTGAGGAAGGTTTGTCTGCTGGCCATTTCCAATGGCCCTGGCACACTGTGACTGGGTCAAATGGATGATGTTTCTGTTTGGAGCTAGGCTTTGAGTGGAAAACTGGAGTTTTGTCAGGGAATGTCTTTGAGGAGGGAGTCTGCTGTTCTAGAAGATGTAAATTTTTACTGTGACCAACCCGCTTCATTCCAAGTCCTCCATGTGAACACTGTATTTCAAGGGGACATCACTATTTTGGAGTGAAACCCTGCTGATTTTAGGCTTGTTTTGGGCAAGGTCACGTCCCCAAGGAGCTGTCAGAAAACAACAGCAAAGAGGGCAATGCTGGGTGGCAGAAATGCCACAGCAGGGACGAGAGAAGCTGCTGTCACAGCACCCCGTGCTCTGTGCTTTGCTCAGGGCTATTTCTGGGTTGTTTTCTGCTGAGTCCCAGCAGCGAGGACAGAAGCAGAACTATCTCTCCACCAGTTTGCTGATCCATGACAGACTGGGCTGAGTCTGCCTCCTTTTCCTGCTTGGACTTTTCTTGCCAGTGAGATAAGGATGGAGCCTTGCCAGGCAGAGGAAGGATGGGGCAGGGCTGGAGGCCACAAAATTCACTCCTGATGCACCAGCAGTGCTTGTCGGGGCTTTGGAAATGTCACTTTTGCCACCACTCTGTGAAATGGGGGTGACCTGAGTATTTCCCGATTTCACCCTGTTTGCTAAAGGCCCTGTCAGAGAATGGAAGTGGAGGGAAATCTTTGGATTAATGTGTAGGACTGGCAAGGTTTAATCTGTTCCTGTTTGCAGAGGGCTGTAAGAGCGGGTGGAGATTTGCCAAGTGTTTGCCAGCATTAATGGTTAATAATCATGAATTCTGGCATCCCACAGACGCAGCCAGCATCGCTCTCCAAGTGGGATCCAGACCTGTAATGGAGTTGTTACACACAGGAGATGGGAAGAGACAGATTCTAGCTCTGTTCTGTCCTCTTCTCCCAGCCAAAGCCCCATTCCAAAATCAGACAGCAGTGGCACCTTTCTGTCTCATCAGAGCTACAAATCCAGGACATTTGGCAGAGGGAGGCTCAGCCTTTTCCATGTCTGGGCTCATTTGCGTCTGCTGGTGCCCTTTTTGTCTGAGTGAGCAGGATGGAAATTGTGGTCCGAGATGAGATGAGCCTGGAACAGGTGGGTGCCATGCCAGGGACAGCTCCAGAGCTGGCTGGAGAAGAGCTCTGAGCATGACCCGTGCCCAGGCTGGGTCAGCGAGCGCCTGGCTGTGCTGTGGCACTTCCAGATGTGAGGATGCCACGCTGAAGGATCACAGGGATCACAGATCGCACGTGAGTTTGGGGGTCTCCCACGCACAGCAGGGCAGCTGCATCCTGCACTGAGCACCCAGAAGGGTCCCCACGATGATGGAGAGGGTGACAGCAGCCAGCTGAGAGAGTGCAGCCCCGAGTGGGGGAGATTTGATTTGCCAGACTTCATTTGCAGCAGTGCCGTCGCAGCAGTATCTGAGAAAGCTGCCTTTATCTAATAGTAGCCATCCAGAAAATGAAATCAGCTGCGGAAAAAGGCTCAAGGCCCGTTTGGTCCTCTGAGCATGCCTAGCAAATGCCAAATTATGAAAATGCAATCCATCTTGAGACTCCGCCGGCGCTGATTTATTTCCGATTTCTCCGTTTGAACGCGCAGCCTCAATTTCCGAAGCTGAAAGCTGCATTGTCCCCATCTTTGGGCCACTGATAATATTTGAGAATTATGGCCACGGAGAAATGTTTGCTCTAAAAGGCAACTTCAAGGTGCATTAGTCTTGGATAATTGACAGAGACCGAAGAAGTGATTTGGGGAGCGTTTATGCAGAACCAAAGATCCCAGTGAACAGTTACCTTAAATTAATGGTGTAGCGAGGAGCAGCTTGGACTCCGTCAGCTGGCGCTGGTGCTAAATGAAGTCAGGCTCTAAAGTTATTAGCAAAATATCTATGAAACAGCTCTGCTGCGGATTTATGAGCTTGCTTGAGTCTTTAGGGGCCAAATCTGCGGTGTGCTCAGCGTTCCCTGGCTTGGGTGGGAGCGGGGAATGCTCAGCATCCGTCAGGATTGGGCTCTCCTGGAGCTCAGGTCAGGCTAGCAGGGCTCACACCTTGAACTCCCTTCTTAATCCCCAGATGGAATGAAAGGTCTTTTCTCCACACTTAGTAAATCTCCAATTTTATTTCTCATTATTAAATCATGGAATTGGCCATAAATGTTTAAATTAAGTGAAAGGAAGAGAGATTTGCGAGAAAATTGAAGCCTCTTTGAGGAATTGAAGAATAATCTCCAAGGATGAAGGAAGTTGCATTTGCCAGACCCAAAAGTGAAAGGATCAAAAAAAGCTACAGAAAAGAAATAGAAAATTGCATGGTTTAAATCCTCTCCCCCGCCCTCCCCCTAAACCCTCTGCTGTTTTTAATATAGGGAGAAGTATTCTGATAAGCAGCACAGTCTAAAAGATGCTCCTTCCTCTGCTGCTGCCATTATCTCTGTGTGTGACCCAGGGAAGTTGGGTGACCTCGGTGTCCCCGTGCCCCCGAGTGTGACAGTGACACTCCTGCTCCGTGTGCAGCGAGACCTTTTGAACATTATTAGTGTGAGCTGGGAATTAACTGGGTTTAGATGCCTCACTCTGAGTGGAATAAAGCCTGCTATTTTTTTTTTTTTTCCTCTTTAGCACAGTGAGTAATTAACTGTTTGATTTTTCACAGGCTGGGTTTGATTCTCCATCTCAGGTAATTTTTCAGGAATACGTGGGAGGGGGTTTTTTTGCCCTTCAGACCAAATGGCAGTGAAATTAGAGGAGTTTGTGGCTTTTATTCTGGATGTGATCCCCTTCTGGCCTCAGTCTGTGCAGCTCAGTCCCTGGTAAATGCCCCCAGTGACAGTCGTGGGTGACATTAATTTGTGGTGCATTAGAAACACGAGTAATGAGGGGAAGGCTCAGGACGGGATTATTTTCAGATATTGATGTTTTGCTCGCTGAGTTTAATCAGGTCCAGCTCTAAAAATATGAAAATAACTCGGATTTGGTGGCCCTATGGGATCCTGTTTGGGTGGGTGTGAGCTATCACTGTCGCTATCACTGCACAGCCGGGCAGAAGGAAGGATGTGCTGATCCCAGTTCTCCCAGTTCCCATGGCCTGTTTAACCCCGGGGAAGCGGCTGTGGGAAAGCGGGGAGCCTGCCAGGGAGGGGCCGGGGCTGGTAAAAGCATCGGCAAGAGGATACTTGTGTGCCAGGGAGGAGATGGAGACCCATCCAACTGGAACAATGAGACAGCCAACGTGATAAGCACTCGGGATCTGGGTTAGCTGGGGCTCAATTCAAACCGGTCCCTGGAGGGGGAGGATTATGTTGTGTTAACAATTCCCTGACCTGTCCAGGCTCCGTGGAAATGGGCTCTAAAATCAGCCAGGGGCACAGCGGCCACTTTCTCACACTTGCAGCACTGACCCGGTGGAGGTTAATGCAGACATCTGCTCTGTGCAGTCCACCTGTAATTATAGAAATGTGTTTTCACTGGAGCCGTGGTGCCAGTTAACCAGCTGAAGTTATGCTCCGTCTGCCTTCCAGCGAACTAAATAGCACAGGTGAGCGGTGCGCAGAGAAACCACGAGGATTGTTAGGGAGAGAGTGTGGCCTCTGGATGCAATGGAATTCTTTATCTCGCTGAAACAGATCCCAGAAGCAGAGGGGGAAGGAAAACCTTGCAGACAAAGCTGTTTCCAAAATGTATTGAAAGGACCAAATGAGCCGTTCAGAGCACGGGGAGAGGAGGTTTTTTAGGGAGTGTTAGCAAGGAAATGTTCGGCTCTGCTGGCCTGCCCAGGAACCAAATAAACCCAGTGCTGTGTCAACAGGGTGAAAAGGAACAACACCCAAGTGGTTTTCTCTCTGTTAAAGAGCAAACAGGCCCATGGAATGTATTTTAGCTTGGGCTGCTGCTGTTCTGGGAGGAGAGTGGGGCTGGCAGGGCGGCACACGGCCGAGCTGGTGATGGAGACGGTCTGTGTGACAGGGGCTGTGACACCTGGAGAGCCCCGAGCCCTCTCACACGGGGAAATCCGCCGCAGGATGGGCAGCAGCCATGGGAGTCTGTCACAAGCCTGGCACCAGGAAAGGCTTTCTCCGCCGTGGTCTGAAGAAAATGCGCCGTGCTTTGTTTGAGAAGCTGCTGTGAAGCCAGGCCGAGGAGGAGCAGGGAATGGCAGACAGTGCAGCTGCACTTTAGTTGTGGTAATAGGTTTGGGCACCTCTGATTAGCTCATTAGTTTCCATGACTAAGCCCATTACAGCTTTTAAGTTTGGAGCTGGGGTTGATGTGATGTGCTGATGGCTCCAGCTCTGGCAGTGGTCTCGCTGTGCTTCCTTGGGGGGAGATTTTCTGCTGACAAATCCTCAGTTCAGCTCTGAGGATCCCGGGATTGCCTCCTTGGCCTAGCATGAGTTGCGTGGGTGCAAATCTACCGTGTCTGTGCAAAGTGAGGCAGGGAATTCCCGGCAGAGCAGGAGTTAACCCAGCCCCTGGGCTGGGGCTGAGCTCCTTCTGTTGTCCTGTGCCTGGCTGGCACCCACAATGCTGCCATTGTGCCCTGCAGCCCCGGAGGAGCGTGCACAGCTCGGGGTAACAGGATAAAGCTGTCCTGATGATGTTACAGCCTGGGGAGATGCACTGCAGCCGCTCAGCCGTGACCAACGCAGCTCTCCTGCAGCTCCCCTGCCTTTGCCAGGCAGCACAGGCTGTGTTTCTGATTCCTGCCATGCAAGGATGGAGGTGGGGGACCAGGCTGGGTGGATTTGTCCTCACTCTCAGCATGATTTATCATCCAGCTCAGGCTTGGAGCAGCCTGGGCTAGCGGAAGGTGTCCCTGCCCATCCAGAGGGGTGGAATGGGATGAGCTTTATGGTTCCTTCCAACCCAAATCAAGCTGGGATTCTATAATTCTGTGCTTGAGCAGCCACTGCAGAGAAGGAGGTGCCAGCACAGAGTAAACAGGAGAGAATGGGGTGAACGGGTAAAGAGCAGGTGGGCATTGCCAGCAAAGGGGTGCAGCTGCTGCATGGGCCAATGCAGCCAGTGCTGCTGCCATTTTACATCCTGAACATGCAATGGTTGTGGGTTTGCAGGTTTTAGGTAATTTTATGTATCCGGCTCCAGCAGGACCCTGGGGGCAAGGGGGTGCCCAGAGCTGGGCCCTGACACTGCAGGGATCTTGACATAATCTCTGTGTGGCAGCACAGAATCACAGACTGGGCCGGGGCAAGGAGACCCCAGTGGGTCACCTGGTCCTCCCTGCTCCACACGGTTGTGTCCAGGTGCTTCTGGAGTCTCTCCGGTGAGGGTGACACCACACGCTCTCTGCACAGCCTGTTCAGGGCTTGGTCACTCAGTAATAAAGTTCTTCCTCTCGTCCCGGTGGAATTTCTGGGATCGGTCCCTGCCCATTCCCCTTGTGCCACTGCTGGGCCCCCGGAGCAGAGCCTGGGCCCTGCTCGGAGCCCTCCGTGCAGGCACCGACAGACCGGGGTGAGGTCCCTGAACAGGGGACAGCCCCAGCTCCCTCGCCAGGGACGCTCCTGTCCCTTGGTCTCTGTCACTCCCCTGCCTGTCCCCGCGCTGCCGAGGAGCCCAGAGCCGCCCGCGGGGCTCAGCAGAGGGGCAGGATCCCCTCGGGATGCGCTGGCCCCGCTCCTCCCGTCGCATCCCGAGGAAACCCTCCCTCGGTGACAAAGGTGACGTCATCGGCGTCGCCGTCTCCACGGCAACGGGGGGCGCTCCCGCCACGTGACCGCGCGCGGCGTCACGTGATGTTTGGAGCTGCTTCCGGGTCGCTGCGGGACGCGGCCGCCGGGCCTGGGTGAGAGGGGCGGGGGACGGCGGGGGACAGGGGACAGCGGGGGCCGCTGGCAGCCCCCGGCACCGCCCGGGTGCCCCTGGCACCCCCCGCCTCCGGCCCCGGCAGCGGCGCGGTGCGGGAGCGCGGAGGCCGCTGTCAGCCGGGGCCAGCCCGGGGCCGTGTGAGGGGACGGGGACGGGGACGGGCCGTGTGCGGGGACAGGGAACGCCGTGTGAGGAGCTCGGAGGGGGCTCAGGGCTGCGGACCCCGAGCTGTCAGGGGGCAGCTGCGTGCTCGTCCTGCCCCGGGCCCGGCAGCACGGACAAGGAGCAGGCTGGCTCCACACGGACAGGGATTTCCAGCAGGGAATAATTGCTGGTGCGGTGGGAAAGAGTCAGAGTCGGGCCAGGAGCGTGCTGAGGGATAATTCAGGTATCTCTCGGGTGCTCTCTGGTCTCCTCACTCAGTGCTGTGGTGTGGGGACAGCAATGCTGGGTTTGGCGGGGGCCTTGGCAGAGTTTCACCTGCTGGGTGGCTTGTCCTGGTGGCTCAGAGGGTCAGGCTCCCTGCCCTGCTACAATTCCTGGTAAATCCTGCTGGGATTTCCCTGCCCAGGGCAGGGAAGAGCAGAACTAGATGTTCCTCAAGGTCCCCTTCCAGCCCAAACCATTCTGTGATTCACTTTTCTGCCTCTCGAGATCATCTCAAAAATAATTTCCCTGAATCATGTCTCAGGAGAACAATGTTCCAGCTCCTTTCAGAGGGGTGTTTGTGCTGTTCATCCATTCCTGACGCTTTGTTTTCCGTGTATACAAACATGTGAGGATGTGTTTGGTGTGTGACTATTGGGGATGTGCCCCGAAGGCATTTGAGTGGCACTGGAATCTCATTAGCATGTCATTAATGATGTCATTCTCCTGAAGGGTCTCTTCTTCTCCTGGAAAGCTCTCAGCACAGGGGATGGAACTGTTTTCCATGCTGGTTTTAGTGTTTTCTTTTCACACATCAGCTGTAGCAGCACCCTGGGTTTCCCTGGAACTTCCTAGTGCTGCTTCCAGCTTGGGAATCCCAGCATGGGCAGGACCTGGAGCTGCTGGGGAGAGTCCAGCCAGGCACCAGGATGATCAGAGGGATGGAACAGCTCGAAGGATGGAAGAGTTGGGATTGTTTACCTGGAGAGCAGAAGCTTTGGGGTGACCTCATTGTTACCTTCCAGTACTTGCAGGGTAACAGATGGAGAGGGACTGTTTCCAAAGGCCTGGAGAGACAGGACGAGGGGAAATGGCTTCAAAGTGTCAGAGAGTGGCTTTAGACGGGATATTGGGGAGAGATTCCTCCCTGTGAGGGGGTGAGGCCCTGGCACAGGGTGCCCAGAGCAGCTGTGGCTGCCCCTGCATCCCTGGAAGTGTCCAAGGCCAGGTTGGATGGGACTTGGAGCACCCTGGGATAGTGGGAGGTGTTGGAATGAGGGATTGGAATGAGATTATTCCAACCCAAACCACTCTGGGATTCTCTGTCCTTCTTCACTGGGACCACAGCCCTGCAGCAGAGCACTTAAATAGAACAACAAAAGCCATTTGTTGACACCTCTCAAAGCCCAGGAGCCTCGTTTGCACTCCGTGCTGTCATTTAGAAAAGCCGGGGTTATTTTGGGACGTGCATTGTTCCTCGTGCCGTCAGCAGGGACACTCTCAGGAACGTGCACCTTGCAGGTCACCCTGTCCTGCCCTTGTGCTGACAGCATTCCTTGAAACCCGTCACTCCCTCTGCACATCCTGCTGCTCCTTGCTCCCAGGCAATTGTAAGGACTCAGAGCAGCCACGTGTGGGACAGATGATTACAGGGGACGTGAAATCCCATGGGAAGGGAGGTGGGAAAGGTGACCGCCCGCTCCACGACGTTTTTTGTCACCTCACAATGGCACCGGTGTTCAGAAGTAGAGCTTGAGGAAGAAAACATTGGGGTTTCAAAGCTTTTGGATGTAAATGTCGGTAGTTTTTCTTCTCAGTTCTGGATTGCTCTCACACTGTGGCTGAAAACACCATTTTTTGCCTCTAAGGTGAGTTTCTCCTGTGGAATTTCTAGCTGGCCTTTGTTCAGCAGTTAAAGAGGGATGGAGCTGATGGAGAAGCCACGTGAAGGGCAGAAGGCTTTGTGCACACGGGAGTTCGAGAATTTCCAGACCAGGAGGTCTCAGTGTGTGTTTGGAAAGCCCTGTCAGTCTGTGGATGGTGCTGAGCTCCCAAACTACTCTGGAACGAGGCCTTTCAGCCTAAAGCCTTGGCTGTCAGTGCAAATTGTTCCTGTTCCATGGGGAATGCTTTAGCCTAAAACTAAATGCCTTGTTGCTGTCAAACTCCAGTTTGAGGATTTATTTTTTGATTCTAGATAAGCAGTGACATGAGTCAAGTTTGAGCTATGAATCAACCAAGCTGTTGAGAGATGAAAATGGTGGGTTTTGGGTTCTTTTAAAGACTAATCCTGTAAGTCCCTATTTGTGATATTTAAACTCTCTATATAATATAAAAATTATAAGATGCTTTAGTCGATCACTGCTTATTGTACTCAATTCCTTTTGGTGGGTTTTAGGTAGTCTGGTCATGAAGAAGTGAAGTGGAACTTGTTAAACAGGTGATTCTCAGCAAAGGGAGCCTTGGTGTAAATCACTTTTGTTTAGAATTTTATATCCAGATTTATAGCCTTGCTTGTAACAAAGAAACTTTAGTTCAGGATTAGCAACACGGCTTGCGATGATTGTGTGGCCCCAGTCTGAGGTTTAAAAATGTAATTTTGCAGGAATTAGTGGAAAAGCTGCCTTATGACTCATTGTACAGTGCAGGAAACCTGCACTGGTTCCTGCACGTTCAGCATTGTGCTGCTGTGTCCATGTTGGCAGCAGGACTAGGAGATCTCTGGAAACAGCAACCTCTTCATTCATGAACTCTGCTCCCGCGTGGCAAACCCCTCAAACGCCAAGTGCACAGGAAAATATGGCAGAGAGGGAGGCTGAGTTCCAGCTGGGCAGGGCAGAGCCCCGGCAGTGGGGGGCTCCTGGTGCCAAAAACGCTCCCAGCTGCCTCTCAGTATCTCTGCAGGCAGCTCAGCAGGCAGTGATGAGGCCAGGCCTTCTTCCTGTGCTGCTCTGTGCCGTGCCCAGATACCAAGGGCACAGTTATTATCTCCCAGATACATTAGGCAGCTGCAGAATGGAGTTGGCAGAATTTGCCTTTCGGCCTGGCCAAGCCATGTTCGGTGACACAGCAGAAAGGGGAAGTTGGCAAACAGCTGTTGGAGCAATCTCCTGCTCACAAGCAGCTGTTTGCTCCTTCCCCTCCTGGCTGCCCTGGGAAAGTGTTTGAGAATAGCTGTGGATTTCTCACAGTCCTCGTGGGAGGGGCAGAAGTGACAAGCGCAGAAGTTGCCTTTTGCAGCCTGGAGTTGTCCTGGAAGAGCACGTGAGGTAAGGAGGTCTTGAACTTGGCCTGTAAAGCTGTGTTTGTACAGCACCAGACCCTCTGGCCTTGGGTTCTTTTCAAGTAATGTTTTACTTTAATCTTAAGTCTGAAATAGGACCTGTTGGGTGATCCGGAGCTCAGGAATAAAACCCGTGACCCATCTGCTTGCTTTCCCTGTGCTCTCAAGCACCACTCTTAGAAGTGATTATTACTTGCTGACTGCTCATATGCTCTATTTTTCTCCTCTTTAACCAGAAGTCCAAGAAGGGAGCATGGACCAGCCCAGTGGAAGGAGTTTCATGCAAGTTCTGTGTGAGAAATACAGCCCTGAGAACTTCCCCTACCGCCGTGGGCCTGGCATGGGGGTGCACGTCCCGGCAACTCCACAGGGCTCACCCATGAAAGGTAAATTCTGATCTTTCTGAGCATCTGGGAGGGTGCTGGGAGGAATCAACTGAAAAAGGAATCACCTTGAATTTCCCAGAAAAAGAACCATGACAATGTGTTTTTTTTCCGCTGGAGAGTTGAGAGATTGGAGTGTAACAAAGGTTGAAAGTGACTGAACTGATTGCTGTAAAAAACCAAATTTCTCTACAGCATGACAGAATGAGAATTAGAGAATAGAATAGAATTATTTGGGTTGGAAGGGACTTTCAGGGTGACCAGGTTGCAGCCCTGTGAGTGGAAGACGGATCTAAGGCCCTTCGCACTCTGTGTTTTGAGGGTTCAGCAGTCCCTGGAGCTTTTCTTCAGGCCACCGATCCTATTTTATTTTGGCCACAGCAACAGGTGTTTTGGCAGAGGCAGCTTAAAAATACATAAAATATCTAAATGTGATGTTGGTTCCCCTGCCACCAGCTTGCTTTGATGCCTGCAGGGACAGGAGCTCAGTGCACACAGGAGGGGACATATTTCAGGCAGAGTGAGGAGTTGTTCCACCTCCTGCTGCTTTTGTGACAAGCGCCTCAGGTGACCTTGCAGCGTACTTTGTCTTCTCAAGGCACCAAATGCTTTGTGACCTAGTGGAGAATTCCCCTCTCCTGTGCTCCTGACCTTGCTGCCTCGAGGGAGTTTAGCCAGATGTGTGTCTGAAGCTCTGTGCTGCCCGTGGATGTCCTTGAGCCTCCCAGACTGCAGAATCTGTGTCACCATCTCCTCTGAACTAGATCCATGTGACGCCCTTGAGTCTTCCCTCACGCTCTGATGTTGGCATTTAATTCTTGGTTTGGGTCTGAGATTGGCATTGGTCCCGTCAGAGCTGCCCCTTCTTTGTGTCACACATCTCGCCCCTCATCATCTGTAGGAGTAATCCAAGCATCCATCAGGTCAATTTGTGTCACAACCAGCCCCAAAGGGGGAAAATAGCCATGGAAATCAGCTGGATGAAGTTTCCAATAACTGGGTTTGACAGAGGAGAAGAAAGGGCCCGGGTTCAGTTGAGGATAAAACACTCTCAAAATGAACAAGAACAGAAAAATGGCCTGATGGAATGTTCAGTCAGCGCCCTCTCTGCAGGTAATTTTAACTCTCTCCTGCTCACGTGAACTGTTTGGGTGCTGAAAAGAGGACACGGCTGAAAATGTGACTGAGACATGACTTACAAATACTGCATTAGTAATTCCCAAAGTGCCACGCTGTCTTTTTTAAGAAACCAAACACTTGTGAGCCAGAAAACTTGGAAACCCAGATCACCCCAGGTGATTGTTTGCTGCTAGAATCCCTTTCTAGTCATGCAGCTGTCAAGTCTTAAGGAGAAAAGGGGCCACCTATATAGGAAAAAGCTTGTGGTTAGGCTTTAATGGATTTCAGTACTCCAGAGAGGGGGGGAAAGCCATGTTGTACATGAAAGAGGGTAACATGATGGCTTGCCTTGCCTTAACATGGATTTCTTGTGTGGAAATTGTTTCCTGTTACCAACCCCCAGCTTTTTGTCATGGTTTAGCCCTAGCACAGCAGGCTGTGATTGAGGTCCAAGTCCTTGGTTGTTGCTTTGAGTACATTTACCTGTCTGAGGAGGAGCTGGAGCAAAACCAAAGCAGAAATGGAAAGGCAGAGCAGAGACCTGAGTTTTTACATGAATGCTGAATGCTCTGCCCTGAACCTTGGGAAGGGGAAGCTTAGAAAGGAAATGTTTAAATACCTCCTAAGAAATGTTTAAATACCTCCTGGTTGTTGCTAGGCCCAAGTGAGTTCAGGATAAGAGCATAAGTGAGTCTGACTGTGCAGCTGACACTCCCCTAGCCCTGTGTCCTATCTGCAGCAGCAGCTGCCTGGGGAAGAGCAGTAGTTGTGGCAAGGGCTGATAGGAGACAGGCCTGAAATGACAAAGGACGGGCCTGAAATACACAGAAATACATGGAAGAACTGAAGAGCACTGATAGGAGTGGTACTTCATGTTTACAACCAAGGCTTCAGGATGGCGTCAGCTATAAAATCCGTGTTTAACCTGAAATCGGTGTAAATTCTGACACTAATGCTAGATTTCTCTTGCTGGCTGTAACATCCACGTTTGGGGCTGGGTTCTGTAACTCCAAGGCAGTGCTGAGCAGTGGCAGCTTCTGTTTTTCCCCGTGCCAGACCGCCTGAACCTGCCCAGTGTGCTGGTGCTCAACAGCTGTGGCATCACCTGTGCCGGGGACGAGAACGAGATCGCCGCCTTCTGCGCCCACGTCTTTGAGCTCGACCTCTCTGACAACAAACTGGAAGACTGGCACGAGGTAAAATGGTGATGGGCACCTTACTGGGTACCTTTCACAGCTGTTACTGCCTGCAAATTGCATTGATGAGAGTTCCATTTTTGTGGCTTCTTTCTCCTTTCTGAAGGTGACGTTTATTTACTCCGACAGCAACTGAGCAATACATGTGATGAAATTAATCCAGTGTGGCACTTCACTCCTGTGCCTTGTGACTTTGTCTTGGCCTGTGGGCGAAAAATCTGTATTTTTATTTTATATCATCATGCAAAGCAGTGGAACTGGCATTTCTAATACCAAGAAGTTAATGAGCAGTTTAGTTTTTAACAGAGTGGCTGGCAGTTGATTCCCAGCTTTGCCGCTGTGATGGTGGGAAAGGTATTTATTCCCTCTCCACGTTTGTTGCCTTATCTGCAGAGCAGATTTAATAATATTTACCACAAAGGGTATTTCTGCAGCCTCATTAATTAATGCTAAATGCAGTTGTAAAATCCTTTGAAGTGCTTGGATGAAATAATGCTCAATAAATGCAATGTAACAGGAGTGAAACAGTCTCAATCCATTCAAGTGTCATTAAGTTCCTCACTGGATTATGCTCTCCTTTTATGTTAGTGTTTGTTGTTGGAAATATGTGAAAAAAACCAGGATATCATGGGGTTTTGTGTCCTCAGATTCTCATGTCTTTAAGCAGGGAGGGGATGCAGTGTTTGCAGTGTCCCAGCTCAGTGGGGCTGACCTCATATCTGGTCACTCACGAGCTGCACATCTCACACCCTGCTCTGTGTTCAGTCTCTTCGGGCTGCCCGGGAACTGAAAGGCTTCTGTGTCCTGGCCCCTTCCTCTGAGACAGGATTAAGTTTTCACAGCCCATCCACACCAGATAAATATCTCCCCACCCCTAAAATCTGCCCGTGCTGGGGATTCCAGGTCCCTGGATAGCCTGTTCCCATGCTTAGCTAATAACCTCATAGGTTAAACTGTGTAATTTAAGTCTCCTGTGCTGCAATTTCAGCCAATTTCTGCCTGCCCTGTTCTCAGCAGGCAGAAGGAGCATCATCACTGTTCCTTATACAACAGCTTTTTATACCCACTAAGAAGAACTTCAATGCCTCTTTTCCTTGTTTTAGTATAATACTGAAAAAACACCCTTCTTCCAATCACCCATCATAAGCCATTTTCTCCTAAATCCCGTCTTTTTGCTGGACTGACATCATCCAGTTTGCCTATTTAATTCCTGAAGTGTAGCACCCAAACCATGACATCACCTGAGAGGAGGTGTGGACTCGTTCCCTCACGTTTGCCACGCCTGAATTCGTGAGACCATCACCCTTTGCCAACAGCAGGCCGTTTATTGCCCTCTGTGTGCCGTGCTCTGCCCATCTCTGCCCATCCCTGGAGCTTTCCAGCCACGTGATTTTCTGCACTGATGTCCGCTGCTGCTGGAAGCTGCTTCCCACCCAGTTCCCCCATCAAGGAGGGAATTAGGGGTTGGCTGAGCTCTGTGGGGAGCAGTGGGAAGCTGGACAAGTGCTCAGTGTCGGCCAGGGAGGCAGGAGGAGAGCCCATGGCCCCCTGTGAGCGAGGGCTGGCTCCTGGAACGTGCTGCTGCTCAGCTTTGGGGTGCAGGTGGATTTTATGGCCTCTCCCAAGGGACTGCCTTTCTCTTATCAAGCTGCTCCTAGAGTGTAATTAAATGAACTCTTGAGGAGAATGAGCAATTAACTGATCCATCTAGATCAGGAATGGCTGGCGTATGAATTACAGGTAGATATCCCTATGTTTTCCCCCCATATAATTGCTTTGTGGCGATTCCGCAGGGCCCCTTTTAGGAGGTGGGATATTATTGCCAGAGGTCCGATTACTGCCTGATACACATTTCTTTCTTTCTTTCTTTCTTTCTATTCTTTTTTTTTTCTTCCCTCCCCACTCAGGTCAGTAAAATTGTGTCCAACGTCCCCCACTTGGAGTTTCTAAACCTGAGTTCCAACCCTCTCAGTTTGTCCGTTTTAGAGAGAAGTTGCGCTGGGTCTTTCGCTGGCGTCCGCAAACTTGTGCTCAACAACAGCAAAGCTTCCTGGGAAACAGTGCACACCATCCTGCAGGAATTACCAGAGTAAGCCTGGGAATCTGGGCATTCCCTGCACTCAGGACAAGGCTGGGTTATGGAGTCACCTGGTGAGGGATGAGGGGGCTGGGAGGATGCAAACATCTGTAGAGAAAAAGGGATTTTTTCCTTTGGGAGTTTGGGAACTCCAGGTGAGTGCTTTGCATCGTCCTAGAAACCAAACTTGGGTGGTGCTGCAAAGCCCAGGCCTTCTGCTCTTCCAAACCTAAATACCAGAGATGGATAATGACCCCAAAAATGTTGGAGGGTGACACTTCCCTCTGAGTCACTGTGCAGGGCATACCTGTTAAATGGGAGGTACCTCTGAGGGTCTGGCCATTTGTCAAGGAATATTTCCTCCTGCTCTTCTCTGCTAAGGTGTTGATTTCTATGGTTTGGTCACAGGCCACCTTGGCATTCTGCTCCCATGAATGTCCTCAGTGGCTTTGTTTTGATGACAGATCCCTCTTAGTGTAGCTCTGTAAGCAGAGGTGATGACAGCAGAATGTCCTGAGTGGCCAACCTACACTTCTCTGGGATTGTGAGAGTTCAGTTGTCTGAAAACTTAGTGGGACCTGCTCTTTCTTTGATGGGATCTGTTCTTTCTTTCATGGGAATCTTTGGCAGTGATGTGGGGGGAAAAAAATCATCAGTGTTGTATCAAAACCCCATTTTAAATTAAGCTGAGAGCACTGGGAGCAGGTCCCAGTCACTGTTGGAGCTGGGTTGGTGACTTGTTGGGCACAGATGTAGAAGACAACCCCAACCAATCTGTCACATAACACTGGGAGAGACTCAGGGAACACTCCAAAGGTTTTTTTAATCTCTGAAGATATGGGTGGGAGCAGAGGTGTAGTTGAAACACTCTATGTGGAGTGCTCAAAGGCCTTTTCTACACCAAGCTTCTCAGAGCTGGTACAGAAAGTCATGTTAAAATCACATAAAATTGATGGCATGATCCTTTCTGCCCTGTGCAGCTTGGAGGAGCTCTTCCTGTGCCTTAATGACTACGAAACAGTGTCTTGTTCTCCAGTTTGCTGTCAGTCTCTCAAGCTGCTCCACATAACTGACAATAATCTTCAAGACTGGACTGAAATTCGAAAGTTGGGAATTATGTTTCCATCACTGGACACTCTTATCCTGGCTAACAACAACCTCACCACCATTGAAGAGTCAGAAGATTCCCTGGCAAGGCTCTTCCCCAACCTAAGATCCATCAACTTGCACAAGTCAGGTGAGAGCCTGGAAGCTGGGATGGGTTTTGTTTGATCAGAGTCTCTCCTCCTGTACGGATGACAAGGAATGAACTTGCCCATCTGTGGGATTTTCCTGCTGCGTTGGGTTGTCAGTCATTATCAAAAGACGAGTCAGAGCAGTGTGGGCCAGTTAATCAAAATGAGCAGGAAAGGTTTTTTATGTTGGTAGTTTCCCTCTGTTTCCCATCCCTGCCTCTGGTACTCCTGGCTGGGGAAGGATAAATAAATGTCTGGCAGTGGAGGGGATGAAAGAATCCCCTTTTCCCTTTATTCCCTGCTTTATCTCAGGTAAAATGAGGGCATGTGCAGGTGTGCAGCATGGATCAAGCACCCCCCAGCAGAAGCTGTCTGGCATCTGTGCTCAGTCATTACAGCCTCACAAGTGATGCTGGAAGCTGCTTTTACACTCCAGCCCCAGAGGATTTTCGGCCAACGTTCCAGAAAGAGAAGGAGCAGTTGGAATACTGGGAAGAGCACCCTGTGCTGGGAGAGAAGGAGCTGCAGGGCAGCTGGTGGAGGCTGTGACGTGTTTGTGTGTGACACATACACCAGAAATTCACCTGCAGGAGTGCTTCATGCACCAGCAGCTTTTGTTCTTTACAGCTTTATATGCTGTGCAAGTGCTGCTGAAGTGTCAGGCAGGTAGAAGGGACTTCATTAACATGCCCTACAATGTGAGCATCAAGGAATCCCTGTAATAAAAGCTTAACTAGAAGAGGAAAAGCCTGTTAAGTTGCATTTGAAAGCACTGTCTCATCAAGGAACAAGTGCTCCTCTGGTAAGTCGTTTTGCAGTTTTGATGCCAGGTGCTTAAGAACTCTGGGCTCTGTGTTGCATTTTGATGTTTTGGGAGCTGAATGTCAAACAGGAATCCCAAGGAGCTTGTTAAAACTTTTTGGGGGTTTTAGAGAAAGCTGCTGCGCTCTGAAGTTCCGGCAGGCGAGGACTCCAAGATGAGTTGTGTTGATCTCACCACGCAATCACGGCTCTGCTCTGCTCAATCTTCAGCTTTGTTTTATTTTGTCCTCCCTGCTTGCTTTGTTATCCCAAATGTCAGGTCTTGAGGGGGCTGAAAACGAGTTAAAACCTTTTTCATTAAATACCCGGATGGCTTCTGGGACTGTTTCACCATTGGGTTGTGAGCAGAAATGGGACCCAAGGTAGTTGTGTATGTGAGGTAAAGCCATTTGGTGGCTGTTGAGGGATGCCTGGAGTGAAAGAAGTGCTGGTGACTTTAACACTCTGAAGGCAGCATCCCTTTATGCACACAACGTCACTGATGTTGGTCAGTCCCCAGCACTGGGGCCAAAGGCTGAGTGGTCCATAAAAAAGCCATGGAGAGCACCCTTCTAGACCTGGAAACAGCACGAGAGAATTTCAGCTCCTCTGTCTCACAAGCAAATGTCGAGTTTTTTAGCAGCACATCGTGAGCAAAAAGCCAGCTTCTCAAAGGAGCAGCAGTGACACTCTCCTGTCACATATGTTCTCTGGCTGTGTCTGATTATCTTGGATCCATGATGTGTTTTCTGTGTTTGTTAACACAAATCTTTCCTCCCGAGCAGGTCTGCATTGCTGGGAAGACATTGACAAGTTAAATTCTTTCCCCAAGCTCGAGGAAGTGAAATTGCTGGGAATTCCTTTGCTGCAGTCTTACACCACCGAGGAGCGCAGGAAGCTGCTAATAGCCAGGTCTGTTGGTTTGTTCTGCTCAGCAGAGATGTGACAAGGCAAGGAAGGGGTGGGAGCAGGTAATCCGAGGAAGAGGCTGGCAGGAGATGAAGTTCTGTGGGAATGCAGAAAGATTGGAGCTTGTCTTGTGGAAAAGTCAGGGAAATGAAAACGTTAAATCTGACTGCTTTGCTTCTTGGGGGATTTTGTGAGTCTCCTACAAATCTCTGCACGTGTGGTGCGTGTCTGTGGTGAAATGAAAATGTTAAACTTGGAATGTTTCTTGAGAAATTACATGGAACTTTCCCGCTCTCTCAAAAAGATCAAGGCCTGAGCTTCCTGGCAGGAATTCTCATGGCATTAAAGCTGAAGCACTTTTGATGTGCCTGCCTTGTTGGTGAGCCTGTCTGGGCTGCCCTCCTGGCTGACTGTGGCTCTTGGTGTGTGCCTGCAGGTTGCCATCCATCACCAAGCTCAACGGCAGCATCGTGGCCGACGGCGAGCGGGAGGACTCGGAGCGGTTCTTCATCCGCTATTACATGGAGTTCCCCGAGGAGGAGGTTCCTTTCAGGTAGGAATTCCATGTCCTGCAGTGGAGAGCAGGGACAGAAGGGTACTGGCCGGCCAAGTGATGGGAAATGTGTGCCAGCTGTTCCATGAAAAAGGAACATCCCTCAGCTTCCTCCAGGCATGGCTCCTTCAGTCTCTTTGGGCTGAAATTGTTACATTATTGTTATCTGATGATTTGTAGGGTCACTCCTGAGTCAGATTTGGCCTTAAAAGTGCCTGTGTTGAGTGCCATGAAACAACAGGACTGTTCAGTTCATGACCTTGGCTGTTTCCTGGCCTCTCCCACGGCTCCCTTCATAATCACCTGTGTTTGGGAGTGCCCGAAGCCAGGACACATCCTGCTCTCCGCTGCCAGGCCAGGGCATCTAATCCTCCGGACCATCTGGTGTGTGGAATGTGGCTGGCAAGGGGGAGCTGTCCCCTCACTTTCAGGCCTGCAAATCACAAGTCTGATGGGTTTTCTTTGCCAAAAAAGTACATCCAATGATCTGTTCGTCTTGGTAAACTAATGAACTTGGACAGATGCTGTTTAGTCTGTATCTTTTTTGTGCCAGCATCCTCTTATTGCTTCTAATGGGCTGAGGAGGGATCATGGAGCATCAGGCCTCCACCTGCCCTCTGCCCTAAACCCTCATGTGCTTTTGGACAGCAGGGCTTTTTTATCCTTTCTTTACAGAAAAGGGGTAGGACAGGAGTGTGTGTGTGACTCTGAGGTGGGGACACACTGAAGGTCACAGGTATGGCCTGGCATGGATGACAGAGGTGCAAATGGAATCTGCTCAGTGTTCTCCTCTGCTTAACTCTCAGCTAAAATGCCTCTTGTTTTGCTAGAGCACTGGATATATGACTTGCCAGTCCGGTGAGGGGGTGGGAAGGCTGGAATGAGGAATGAGGGCATGGCATTTTGTGGGAATATTAATAGGGTCAGTGATTATAATATTGGTTAAAAGCATGCTGGGGTCAGTTCAGAGGCACAGGGAGACAGGACAGCTGGTCCTTTTTCTGCGGACATGTCCTGACTTGTAATTTTAGAGGGCCTTGAAGCATAAAAATTGAAGGAAATATTGGAAGGGATAACAGCAGAGACAGAATGCAGGAGAGGAAGGGGAAGGGGAGTCTGGGACTGTGAGCTCATGGTGCTGCTCCCAAAAGGGAATAATTTCCATAACTTTTCATATTTCTTGTGTTAGGTGGTGACAGAATGTCAGTGATCCGTATATTGCTGGGAAGGACGCAGTGGGGTACAGCTTTAGGCACTCATGG
This sequence comes from Hirundo rustica, assembly GCF_015227805.2. Lineage (NCBI taxonomy): Eukaryota > Metazoa > Chordata > Aves > Passeriformes > Hirundinidae > Hirundo > Hirundo rustica. Next base: position 4,405,326 of record NC_053472.1, on the reverse strand, counting down.
TGCCTCGGACATGGGTTTTGGGAACAGGCTGTGTGTTACACATCACCACACACCGCTGGGATTGGTTTGCAGGTGGGATCTCACGTAAAAGATTGCTGCCATCTCACCCACCCAAGGAAACCTGGCTAATTTTGACCAACATACCAGCTTTATGCTAGAAAAATTACCTCCCCCTCAGATTTCTTAGCCTTTGAGCACTGGTACTGCCTTTTTTCATGGTCAATGGCCTCTTTGTCCGAATCCCTTCATCTGTGCAGCGTTTCCAAGAGAATTCTGCAGCTTCCAGAGAGGGTTTTTCTGTCCTGGAGGGGTTGGGTGCCACTGCAGACTCTTTTCTACGGAGACTGCAGATGGCTGAGAGTGTCCCCAGTGCTGGGTTTCATTTCCCAGACCTACAGTCAGCAGCCCTTGTCCAAAGGGAGAGCTGGCATTCCTTGCAGAGGGATTTTGTGTCTTGTTTGTTGCTAAAGCTTCCCCTTCCTCGCTCCCAGATCTGGTGTGGTGGCTCCAAAAGTGGTTTGTAATTAGAAACTAATCAGGACACACACGTTGTGGCTGGGGTCTGACATCTGCATTGCAGTGCTGCCTCGAGCAGAGGGAGAGCAACTTGGGCATGGCAAAGATCCCAGTGGGAGCAGAGGACAGCTTCCCCCCTCCAGACCAGCAAGGTGCAGCCTGTGATAAGCTCCAGAAGCCCCCTGCTTGCTGCATTGCTGTCTGCAGCTGGAAGGGATCAGGCAGGCAGGGAAATGGAAGGAACGATTTATCTCGGTGGATGTGGTGGCTGTAGGGAGCGCCGGGTGCACAATCCAATATTGGCTGTCTTGTGGAGTGACGTCCTCGTGTCTGGGGGGTTTTTTAATGAGCCCTCTGCTTGTCTGCTCCAGTGTTTATCTGCAGAGTATCACAGACACTTTCAGCCAGGCTCAGATCTTCAGCAGCCTCAGCATCTGCCAGGCTGCAAGGGGTGATTAGAGAAGTCTCCAGGGTGCCTATAATTGGGGTCCGAAACATCCACGTGCCGTTCTGCCTTGGTCCTGATTGATTTGAGGGCAGCCAGTCACCCACACTCCCCACTTTCTTTGCAGCTCACATAGTAAAGCTCATTCTGCCCTTCCTCAACACAAGAAAATTCCAGACAGCTTGACCCACCACATATTTACAGCACATATTTGGATAATTGTGGCTCTCTCGTGGTGGTTCTCTCTCTCTCAGCCTGTCTGAAATTTGTCCCCCTGTTTATCCTCTCCCCACCATCAGCCCAGTTCACTTTTAGTGCATGAATCATGGCAGTGACTGTGGCTGGCCCAGAAGTTGTTGCTGGTCTGCAGCAGCAGATGTGCTGAGAATTAAAGGGATGTCCCAAAGGCGGCTGAGGGTTTGGAGGAGCAAGAGGGGGGGGTTCCTCTCTCCCTCTTTCCCATCGGATGTTGCTGCTGGCAAATCCTTCCAGAGAGAGAGAAGCCCTCCCCACTTCTGATGCTGGCTGGCATTTGTTCTGCCTGCAGATGGTTTAAAGGAGGGGAGTGTTGTTTTCTCTCAGCACTAATGGCTTTCCCAGTTAAACATCGCTTCTCCTGCCACCCCAGCGCCTGTGAGAGCAGGGCACCGTCCCGCCTTTGGACACTCTGGCTGTGTCCGTGGGACTGGGGAACTCCTAGTGCCTTGTGGCCCTTCCCTCAGTGCCCAGCACACAGAGGAGCTGCTGTTCTCCAGGAGCATTCCTGCCTCCGGAGGACTCCCTGGGGTCACCCAGCCTGCCAGATCCCATCGCTGCCCGGGGGCTGTGACACGGCGCTCGGAGCGTTCAGCTCCGCCTGGGAAGGGGAGCACAAAGCGCTTTCTGTGCGGGGGCTCTGAAACGTTACCTGTCCTCGGCAGCTCTCAGCCTTTGTCATCCCAATCCCATTGTGTTTTGTGCCGTTCCTCCTCTTTCCCAGCCAGGCAGGGAGATCCAGCCTGGCCCGATGGGAGCGATACCGGGGGGGCGGGGGTGACACAGACTTTCCATTGCAGGGACCTTGGGAAGAACACTCAGAGAACTTGTCTGCAGGACGAGGTGACAGTGGAGTGTGTGCCTCTGCTAGTAAAATGCCCATCTTCTTTGAGAGCAGGTGTGAGGGATCAGCTGGCAAGAAGTGCCCTGTTTGTTATCGGCTCTCAAACTGTGCAGCAGCTCACCTTGCTTCGGTGATCTTGATGATCCCGTGCTCGGTGGAGTGTAACATTTGGGACCTAGCTGGCCTTTTGGAAAACAGCAGGAACGTCTGATGATCAGTTAAGTCGTGAGGCCACAGATACTGGGAATCTAAAGTAGGGCTGTGTCCTTTTTGTGAGCACTGGCTTGATTCTGGCACTCCTCAGTGAAGTGTTTTCACCGGAGCAGAAGGCGTAGAGTTGTGAGTACAGCGTCCTCCCTGTCTTCCAAATCCCACTGCAGCCTCGACTGGGATTTCTGAAACTCTAGGAGCCCAAACTGTGCTGCTCAGCGTTGTCACAAAGCTGTTCTGAGACCAGTCAGCTCAAACACCTCAGGCCGGTGGTAACTGCACCTTCCTCAGCAAGATACTTCTCCCTAGTGGGACCCTGAGCTCGTGTCAGTGCCACGGCGCAGCCTGGGGACTGTGGGACAGAGCAACTGGAGCTCTTGGGCTTTCTGGGCCTTCAGGCCACCAGCTGGAATCAGCGTCCTTGTCTCGTGTGGGGATCTCTCAGACCTGGGAAATGTGCCTTGGCTGCACCATAACTCTGCACTGGTTGAATTTTGCAGGTATCACGAGCTGGTGACCAAGTACGGGAAGCTGGAGCCCTTGGCAGTGGTGGATCTGCGGCCTCAGAGCAGCGCCAAGGTGGAGGTTCACTTCCAGGACAAGGTGGAGGAGATGTCCATCCGCCTCGACCAGACTGTGGCAGAGCTGAAGAAGCACTTAAAAACTGTGGTGCAGCTGTCAACAAGCAACATGCTGCTCTTCTACTTGGACCAGGAAGCTCCTTTTGGTCCCGAGGAGATGAAATACAGCTCGCGGGCGCTGCATTCCTACGGCATCCGGGATGGGGATAAAATCTACGTGGAGCCCAGAATGAAATAGCCTTTTTGCCCGCACCCACACGCCCCCACACACCCACACACATGCATTGAGGAGTTTTTTGCAAGGTTTTTATTTCGGTTGGTTGGTTGAGGTTTGGTTGTGTTTCTTAGGTGATTTCTTAGCCCGGAGGAAGTGCCCTGATCTGAGAACCATGCCCACCATCCACTGCAGGTGACCTTGAGGTGACAATTGACTTCAGGATGTGTGTTTCAGTGTGGGCAATACCTTGATGTTTCCTTTGATGCTCCGGTATACTCGTGATTTGGCATGAATGGTCAGTTGTTCAAGCTAAACAGTGCCAGGGTCCATAAGGGAGGAGACAGCTCGGTGCAGAATTTGACCTGTTGTTTTCTTTTCCTAAATTTTTTGGTGTTTTGCTCCACCAGAGCTCCCTTTGGCCTAGCTATCCAACTGTGGCTCGAGCTTGCTGTAGTATTTTCTTGCAGCTTGGTGCTGTCTCAACCTTTTGTTGTGCTCGAGTTCACAGGGAAGATCTCCATCAGTATTCTGCTTGATTCAGAGCTCAGGTACTTTAGTGCATCCACTTCACTCCGCTGGTTTGCTTTCTGTGAGTGCACAAAATGGGGGAAAGAAAAAGAACTTCCCGGAAAGAAACTTTCTTTCCAAAGTGCACGCTCTACATCCACCTGATTTTTTGGAGAAAAAAGAGGTTTTGGCTGCTGTACCCATCTCACACGGTGCCTGCAGCCTGTGGGGATAAAGGTGTGTTGGAAAGTGAATTTTGGGAGGTGGTGGATGAGCGCTGCGTTGGAAGGGCTTTTAGAGCAACAGGTCAACAAGGGGTTGAAGAGCAGCTTCCCCCGTTGGCCGTTGTCCATCCTGATGCTGGAGAGATCCTCCGTGCACTTCACCTTGTACCAGCGGCTGCTGCAAGTGGAATGGCTAAAATTCCTCTCCTGGGAGAGAGGAAGAGTCAAGTTGAAGTTTGTGTTTGTTGCTGTTGCACCAGTTCAAACCTAGCACTTTCCCCGGGGCCCCTGGCCGGGGGTCCCTGCGTAGGCTCCGAACTCGGAGGATGTGTTGGCTCGGATCAGCCTCTGGAAGTGGAGGAACAAAGCAGCTGGACTCACGTTGGGTGTTCAGCGGGTTTCACTCTCTCTCCTAGCTTCCCCCACGCGCCCCTCGTAGGCATCGCGTGCTGCTGCTTCACATAGTCCCTGTTTTCTACTGCAGAGCAGATTCCCCTGCCTGGTCAGCGAGATCCTCCTTCCTTTCTCTCTCTCTCGTTTCACTTTCCTGTGTCTTCCCTGCTCCAAGTTCAAGACTTCCCTGATTTCCCGGTTCCAAGCAGCTGCAGAGCAGTTTTTGGAGCTGTGCAGCGAGGGCTCTAGTTACACATGAACTCCTGACCTTCATTTTGAAATGCTCCCTTTATCCCCATGTGCACTTTCTTTCCTGGGATGCTTTTGCCCACATCACTGAGCTCCTTTGGTATTCTTGGAGTTGTGTATTTCTCTTCACATTTTACCGGGATCGTGGGGTGGGATCAGCGGGGAGGGGATGAAGTATTATTATCTCATAGTGTTCAGGTTTAGGATGTGGGGATTGTTCAGAGGGGATTAGTTCCTTACCCAAAGCGAGGGTTAAAACGGGAGGATTTAAAACAATTTACTGATTTGTGCCTCAAGCCCCTGCCAAAAATAGCAATTTCTTGGCCCCATTGAGATGAGCAATAGGGAAGGGAGTGAGATTTTTCCATAGGTAGCATAGGTTTTCCATAGATCCATGGTACCTGTAAACTAAACAGCAGGGAAGTAGTGGCAGTGTAACATAAAATGATGCTTTTATAAGCTAGAGCTTTACCGAAGATGTATTTTCCGTTTGGGCAGCGAAAATAATTTGCTGCCTGATAGCAAAACCCTTAAGCCAACACTTCTGTATGATATATACATACCTACCAATAGGAAAAGTTGTGGTTAATAAGATATTTTGTTATAAAGCAAAGTTTTATGAAGATATGGTTGTTTAATATTAGAAGCCTATTTCAGCCCTTGACCTCCAGTGTAAGTAGGTTATCCCTGAGTGGCTGCAGAGTCCGAGACAGGCGACCTGTGGAGATGCAAAAGTATCTCTGATCTAATTCTCCAGAGCAGTGATTGCCTCTCTGGGTGTATCTATGGCATTGTACCTGCTATTAATGAGATGCTGTAACTCTTGACCAACTTCCTCAGCACAATTAAGTGTCTGGGTTTCAGAGGAGGGAATAAACAAAGGCCATTAAAAGTGGAATGGGATGATAAAGAAGAGCCAAGTACGTGCTTTTAAGTTTGTTTGCCCACTAAAAATTGGGCTCTCCATGGAGGGATCGGTGCTGTCACCAGCTCAGAACTGGCAGTAAACCCTGATTTTGGTTGTGACAGACCTGGTGGGAACTGGAAGATGGAAAAAGAGAACACAGAAGTTTAGCAGATGCTGGGGATTTGGTGCTGACACCCAAACCTGCTCCCCTGCTCTGCTGAGGTATGAAATCACCACCCTGCCACTTCTCCAGGGGAAGGTTTTTCTCCAGGCATTCACCTTGTGTGCAGATAGTGGAGCAGTTGTGGGGTAGAAACCAAAAACCTCGGTTGTCTTTGTGAGGAGAAGGACTCAGAAAAACGCAGAGGGAGTTTGTGTGTGCGGATGATCAGCTGTGGGAAGTGGGACCAAGTGGCACACAAGGATGGGGAAAAAGACCCCAAACCCTGATGCCTTGTGGGGAAGAGTCATGTGTGTGTGCCACCCAACAGAGGACCATGTCTTGGGGAGAGAGGAGAAGGTGGGAGAGGACGTTTGGGTGCTGAGGGAGGGTGCAGATGTGGCAGGAGGTTCGATTTAACCCTTTGCCACGTCCAGGCATTGCCAGCATGCGCCCACTTCAGCTATAGGTCCCTGGGTCTGTCACATCCCCTTGAGAAAATAGATCTGCAAGCTCCCCTGGCTTCTGTGTCCTTGTGTCTGAGGGCTGCTTCTGTCCAGAGCTGTCGTGTTGTTCCTGCTAGCTCGTGCATAAAAGTCTGCCGTGGGCAGCGGGCAGAGCACCTGCTCCACGAGGACTTGGGTGACAGCTGTATACCAAAGTGTCACACGGCTCCATGTGCCGAGTTTGACGCCGTGCTCTTGTGTTTTTGGATGTGTTCCCGTTGAATATCCATGTTTCTGGCCGGATGTTCCGGGCGGATCGCGTAGCGGGCATTATTATGAATGTGCACGGGGAGCTGGCTGTCCTCTGCTCCCCGGCTGGGATTTGGAACCTCGTTTTTTTGGGAGCTGCAGGCGTGCTGGTGGCAGGTGTGACCCATGGTGGCTTGGAGGGAGTGCTGCTGGGGACAGCCCTCTCCTTCTCGGGTCTGGAACCCTTCAGAGGCGCCGCGGCGGCTCTGCCTCCTCTCTTGTCATTGAGGTTCTGTGGGTTCTGTTCGTGTGCAAGATTTGAGAATGCAAACGAGGCGCTTAAAGCAGCCCAGAGGCTAAAATACGTGTTCCTGGCAGCTGTGCCTGCCTGGTTTGGATGTGGCACTTCTGTAGCAGGAGAGAGACGCCTTCCCCAGAGCAGCGTTAGAGGGGCTTCAGCCATCTCGGGCCTTTGCCTCTGTGATTGCTTTTCTGCTGTTTCTAGAAACTTCAAATATAATTTATACATGAAAATCTGTTCTTGCTCCCTGTTAATGTTGCATCCATATGTAATTTCAAAGGAGAAGAACTGTAAGTGCATCTGGTTTTTTATTCTGGTTTCTCTCCCTGGGGATACACCTCCCGCTCCCACAATTTGCCTTTGGTTTGCTCGCAGACGTAGCGGTGGAATTCAGGCCAAAATAGGTCATTGGTTTGGATCAGTTCAATAAACTTATGTAAGTTTTTACACAAAAAAAACCCCAGTGTCCTGAGCTTTGCACTTTTGTGTCTCCTGAAGCAAAAATGTTCCCTGTTGTCACCACAAAGGTGCGAGTGAAAACTGCCGGGATTTTTTGTCCTGCTGACAATTTTGTTGTCTGTCCATGAGCTTGGGCACAGCCACCTCACCTGTGCAAGGTGGCACCTGTCAAAAAGAGAATTCACAGAGCTGGGAGATCTATTCCTCTTCTGGGTTGTATTTCCCCATGACTGGGACTTGTCCCCACTTCCAGGTGAGGAATAAAGCTGGAGCTCACTCTCTCTTTCTCCTCAGAGGGATTTGCCTTGGGGTTAAAACAAATTTTGCCCTCATGGCCTGCACCAAATGACCATGGGGGAGGCAGGAGGAGAGAGGTGCCCCTCTGGGTGGGAAACAGCTCCTGGGCAATTCCATTGCCAGGGCATCTTCCATGGGCTGTGCCAGGTCCTTGAGATGGGAACCAGACAAGGCACTGCCTGTGCCCGAGGCCAAGCAGCCACAGAAGCCCTTGCGGCATCTTTAATGCTTGTTTAGCCTGGAGGTAAGGCACGGGAGGAAGTTTCCTGCTAGAAGAATTAAGGACAAAAGAAAAAAAAAGTGTTTGGTTGTGCAGCTCCGATGTGTTCAGCACTGCATGATGGGAACATCCCCTGCCAGAAGAAGAGAGGCTGGAAGACAAAGTCTTCCCCAAAGAGACAGTGAGACCTAATCAAACTTCATCAGTGTGCACTTGCACAGGACAAACAGGACCAGAATATTAAACTGACAAAGGAGCAGAGGGAAACCTATTTTCACCAGTTTTCTCCGTGTTACAAAACAGAACGAGGAGAGTCGATTGATTTTCCTGGAGCTGGTTGTGTTTAAAATGTATGGGAGGGAAGGGAAGAGCCGGGATACAGGCTGGAAGTAATCTGCCCCTGGAGTATCAGTCAGTGCTGATATCCCCCTGCCCTCCTAAAATAGCTGTTGGCTCAGGAAAGGGTAAAAATAAATTTAAAAATGAAAGATTCCTGCTAGCAAGGCCATGCTTGGAGGACGGAGGGAAAGCAAATTCTGGGATTTGCTGTGGAGGCCGCGAGCTGCCTGGTGCCCTGATGTGCTAAAAGAGACTGCTGAGGTAAGAGACAGCTTTTTGGGGGAAACTTGCTGAACACACTGCCAGGGACACCCAAGGGAGAAAAGGCTGGGCTGCTTGTTGGGCTCCTGGCATTCCTGTCTCCTCTCTGTTCCTGGCAGAGGGTGGGGAGGACAAGAGGGATTAAGACCTGCTAGCAGGGAAAATCAGGAATAAAAGTCTCCCACCTACAATGTCAGAAGGGAAAATCAGCCAGGATCAGGCTGTTTTCCCACTGCTGGGGTTGGAGCTGTGCCTGTCTGACCTGAGCCTTGCCACAGGCTGAAAAATCAGCTCCAACATGGCTCTGCTGGTGGATCCCTCACCCCTCAGCTGCTGTTCCAGCTCCCCTCTCCTCCAGCATGGGTATGAACCAACTCAAAGCAGCTGAAATCTTTCTTGGGGTACAGATTGGACTCAAATATAGAGCTGTGGTCAGCCCAGCTGCCAGAGGCAGGGAAAATCCCGCTGGAAACTGCAATTGTACGAGTGAAAACGAGAGTAACGCTCACAGCAGTCCCCCAGTGAAGCTCCCACCAGCACCAGTCCTTCCAGAGAGGGCAGAAATGGGCACAGCAAGGAAACCTTCTCTGGGCTGGACTGGGTGGGTTTTTCCTTTTCCAGCTGTAAAAGCAGGACTTGGATGGGAAAGCAGCTCCATTGAAACTCCAGGGCAGCGCCTTTGAACGGCGCTTTAAGCCTAGCACTCTTTAATGCTAATCCTGTAACTTTATATAGATGGGCTGGTTTTTTTTTCCCCCTTTACACAAAGGAGGAAGGGGCTCAGTTCTTCCGAGGGTTTGGTTTTCTGTTCTCTGAGCAGCAGAGCTGCGAGCCCAGCTCCGTCTCTCTGGCATTTCCATCTGAATCCACCTGAAGGGGGTGAGCTTTTGGGAAAGAAAGAGGCTCCTCTCCCTCTCCAGGCCAGAATCTGATCTCCAGATTAGCCTGCTGGTTATCAACAGAGGAACAACAGTTGTGATTGCAACTCAACACTGCTCCAGCCCTGGAAGAGCATTGAGGAAAACGGAGTTTTCAAGTTGGAGAGCAGAGGGCTGAGCCATCGTTTCAGTCATCAGCAATAATTGGCACGGGAGGACGGGCATGCATTCTCCATTGACATAGGATTTCGCCCTGCTCTACCAAGACTGGTCTAAAATTTCAGACCTGATTGCTCCTCTAGCCTATGAAACAGGTTGGTAATTTTTTTTTTTTTTTTTCATGGCTAAAAAATTGTAGTTTTGGATGGGATGTGTTCAGTAGCGTGTTCCTTGCTGTCTGTCCTGCTTTGCTCCTGTCCTCCCACTGCCACTGGTCACTCTCTGCTGGTCTCTGCTAATGAGACTCAGATTTACAATCTGTACAAATCTCTGTCACTCTCCTTCCACCTTTCCAAGATGGGGAATGTGCTAAAACTTTTCCTCGGTGGAATGAACTCTTCCCCGTGGAGAATGCGGTCGCGTTGATGTGAGCGAAGAGCTTTCCTTCCACTGCCTTCCAAACTTTCCAAGTAACGGGAGCCAAGTGGGAGTGCTGTGGGATAAATGATGGGGATTATCCCACATTTAACCCGTAATCCTGTGCTCTGTGTCATTAGGAGGAGTTGGATCTGTTGACCCGCATTTTCCATACAAACAGATCCGTGGGGAGAGCACAAAGGGTTTTTAGGGAGATTTTTAAGGCTGGGAAGGTGGGGAGGCTGCTGATGATGCCCAGGCTGTGCATAATGCACACAGTCACTGTGGGAAGCTCCCACCTCCCTTCCCAGCACTCTGGGAGAACTCCAGACCTTCCTGGGAGCTCTCCCTGAGCCGTGCCCGTGCGGAACGAGCGCAATCGACGGGCGAAGAAATCAAAGCAGGTGTTTGAGCAATATTTTCTATTGGATTAATAGCGAGTAACAAATTGCATTAGGCACAGAAGGAATTAGAGCTGGCACAGGATTTCTCTTTCATTTTGTGTCTGCGCTCTCTGTGTCTCTCAGCACAAGGAGCTGCCCAGCTGTGTAAATGTTTGTGCTCCTTCCACGCTCATCCAAGCCCCGGAGTGATGGTTGTGGTGGCAGCCAGGGCAGAGGATTAGCTGAAGCTGAAGCCCCTGGAGCATGAGAGCACATCACAGCTCTGCTGTCTGGAGCTGAGCTGCTCCCCCTGGGATCAGCCAGGAGTGGCCATCCCCGCACTAAGCGGATCGGGAATTGCTCCTAAGAATGAGGAGCCCATGGAGAGCCGTGGCTGTTCACAGCTTCCAAACACAAAATGAGCTCTTCCAGGTGTTTCTGGGCTTCCTTTGGCAGTGATTTGCTGTTACCACCAGGGAATTCTCCTCACACCAATCCATGGCACAGGCATTTCAGGGCTGCCTGGCAGGTGAGGGACCTCCAGCTCCGGAACATCCAGCAGTCAGCAGCAGCCAGGCAGCTTCAGGAATCGCCTCAAGGATGTGTTTTCCTACCAACGTGATGCATGGCTGCGTTTGTCTCCTTCCTGTAGGATGAACAAGAGAGCATTTCTGGGAGCCTGGGTGGCCCTTTTGGTGATAACAGCACGGCAGAGAGGTGAGTATTTCCCAGCAGGAAAAGATTCCCCAGATGGGCTGTGCCCAGAGAACCCAGAGGGTTTGGAAAACCACCCCAAAGGGTTTGGGAAACACCCCCAGCTCCCTGGCTGGAGCAAGAACAACAACCAGGGCGAATTGAGTGTTTCCCATGGGGAGGGAGCGACTGAGAATCCCAAGGGATGCTTGTGTTTATAATTTATATTGCTGTGTGTGCACGTGGAGCATTCCAGAGGAAGCAGGGGTTTGGGAAATCTGTGTTAGGGGTGCTGAGCAGGTGTGGTAGTGTGGCACTTGTAGAGCCAAAGGAGAATTGCAGAATGTCTGCCGAGCCTCCTGTTGGAAAAAGGAATAAAATCCACATCTTGTAGCTGTGCCTCGGCTGTGATAACTCATCAGGTGTGTAACAGCTGTGAAATGATTTCTATTACTGCCTGGCAAGAGGAATTTCGCTGTGGCCCTTTGGATATGTCTGTGGAGACAGGGCTGTGGCTTGGACACCATCAGTGCCACCTCCCTTTATGTCCATCAGGGCACTCAGGGCACACAAATGTCTTAGGAAATCAGGATGCCCGTGGGTTAGGCCAGATTTCCCCTTATCTCCCTTTTCCCAGGGAAATCTGGAGCCTGTGAAGGGTCAGTCAGTGGCTCCTTAATGCCCAGCACGGAGCATCCTCAGAGCTGGGCATCAAGGAGAGCCTCTTCCCTGCCCATGGGAACACAAAGCAACCTGGCCTCGGCTGGAGACCCCCCAGGAGCTCAGGGCAGGAAATAAGAGCATGTCCTGAATCCAGGCGAACAGAGCCGGGATTGTTCCCAGCCCGGGGGCTCTGTCATCCCAGATTGAATGTCGTGAGCCTTTCCCACATCAAAGAGGGGAGAAGGGGGAGGCAAACCCAGAAAAATCTCCTTTTGCTCTGTGAGGAGCTGGCTGGAGGAACAGGACGTGAAATGACAGCAGAAGTGTGGCGGTGGCTGGGACAGGAAGGGATGAGTGCCCCGGGGTCTGAAGTCTCTGCTTGTGCCTCAAGCTGATGGATTTTAGGCTGGTAAAAAGGCAGCAGGCTGAAATGTGTCAAAACCATCTTCCGAAGTACTTTTGGGAGAGACAGTTCCGTTCTCTGGCAGTGCCTTTTAGCAGGAAACTTGATTTTGCTGGGAGATGTGGGAACAGTCGTGACCCCTCAGGTGTCGCCCGGGCCAGGAGCCCTGGCAGGAGGAAGGTGGGCACTGCCAGGAACGTGGCTCTGGGGGTTGGAGCTGGTGCTGCTTGCTCCCCTGAGCACCTCACCGTGTGGAACGGCCAGTCCTGGAGCAGGGCATGGAGCTGTTGTCCCCGTGCGTAACTAAGACTGAGGGGGTTTGACTGGGTCACAGCCCCGGGGGAGGAAAAACTGCAGCTGTGCTGCATCTTGTGGTCACTTTGCTGTGCCCTGACTAAGCTGGGTGATGCTTTTTCTCCTGAGCTTGTTCTAAAGCCAGTCCCACAGCCAGCAGCTCTGCCCTGCCTTCAGTCCCCCTTTGGCTGCTGATGTTGGGGTTTGGTGCTGTTTTCTGTGGCCTCTCTGAAATCAGGACTGTCCTGACGCTGCCCTGAGGACTCTTCTCCCTCCCCTTCCAGCTCACACCGTGGCAAGCCTGTATCCGTTCTGGCAGAACGACACCAAAACCCCCAAAGTCGATGATGGGAGCTCACCCGAAATCAAGATCTCTGTGCCATTCATCTTTTTTGGAGCCCCGTACAGAAGCATTTATGTAAGTAGGGAAAGCAGATCCTGCCTTCATCCTTTTCCTTGCTGTTATTGGCTGCATTTTAAATGCGCTGTGCCTGTCATCAGGAATTGGAAGATTTATTAGCAGCTATCTGACAAGTTCTTAGATTTCACGAACTGATAGGTTTTATGATTAAGAAAGTCAAAGGTATATTTAATGGGATAATGCTCATAGGAAAGGAATCTAAAAGGCAATAAATTTTCTTTGCGGGTGATTAAATGGCACAGCAAAGCGAAGGGCTTGACACGAGGGACATTATTCCTGCTCCATGACAAGAAATGAGAACGTGCAGGACCTGCAGGGGGGAAAAGGGGCAACAGTTTTGGGGGGGCCCCAGACAAGGACGGGCTGCTGCTGCTGCTCCCAGGTGATGGCACAGCAAAAGCCTGGCTAAGGGCTGGGCTGAGAGGGGTCACCTGAGCTCACCTAAACCTTAGACAGGGCCTAAGTCAGCGTGACTGTGCCACATCCCAAGTTTTGTGGTCTCTGTGGGATCAGAAGAGAGACTCCTCCGTTCTCCAGCTCGTGTTTGTGCGCAGCAGTGCTGGGAAAGCAGAATCCCATTCCAAACCCTTGTGTGGTGGGGGATTCCAGCATCCAGGGCAGCAGTGCCATTTGTTGCACAAAATATTTTAAGAAGCAACTTCAGCAGACTCTGGGGAGGCTGAGGTGGCATCTCCCTGCTCTTGGGGAGACCCTGGATGTGTCACAGGTGACAAAGCCAAAGCTTTTTCCGTGCGGCCACCTGTGTCACCATCATCCACGTCCCTCAGCGCTGCAGAGCTGCTCTCCCAAAGCTGAGTAACCCGGGGAGCCCAAGGCAGTGTCTCAGCAGGTGCTGTTCTGCTCTGATGGGTGCCTCTCCTGTAGAACCCTATTTTGAAGACTTTTCAGGGTTTTGTACTGCTTTTGGCGCTTCCTGCACCAACTCTTGGCCACCGTGGTAGGATGAAGCTGAAGCCCAGATGGTTGGGCTGCTCACCCTCTGTCTGTGGCGTTCTTATCCGAGTCCATTTTATCATCCTGGGTTTTGCTTAATTCCGTGCTTCTCCTAAAGGTATCAGGGAAAGCCTCACATGGTACAGAGATGGAAAAATAAGTGTAGCTTTCCTTCCAGCCCATTAACTCTCCTCCATGCACCAGTCTGAGCACACGACTGGGAGGAATCACAGCGCCGGCATCTCCACACTGCAGAAACCCCAGAAAAGAGCGGGTTTGTTCTGGAGCTGGGTTTCAGGCGTTTGTCCGAAGCCGTGGCCGTTTTTGGGAGCTCAGAACATTCCTGCTGTTCTGCCTGGGGAAGGAGCTTAGATCACAGGAACTGCAGAGAGATCCCCAAACATTTGAAGCTGTTTAAGTAACTGTAGCCCTAATTCAGGGCTCTTTGCTGAGTGAGGCACCCGAATCCTCTCTCCCCACACTTCCCGACAAACGGGCGGCTCTGTGCCGATTTATTCTGCTAAACCACCTTTGCTCAAAGTGAGGGTCTCCACGCAGGTCAACAACAACGGGGTGATCTCCTTCAACGCCCTGGTCAGCCAGTTCACGCCGGAGGCCTTCCCACTGACCGACGGCCGCGCCTTCGTGGCGCCCTTCTGGGCCGACGTGCACAACGGCATCCGCGGGGAGATCTACTACAGGGAGAGCACGGAGCCAGAGCTGCTCCGCAGGGCCTCCAGGGACATCCGCAGGCACTTCAGGGACATGGCCTCCTTCTCTGCTCTCTGGGTCTTCATCGTCACCTGGGAGGAGGTGACGTTCTACGGGGGAAGCAGCACCACGCCGGTAAGTGGCTTCTCGTGGGTGTGTTTCGTGTCTCGTCCCATCGTCTGTGGGTAAAACTGAGCGAGACGCTCGGTGTTCCTGCACCCCGCTTCCCCTCTGGGCAGAGGAGCAGCACAATCCTTGAATTCTGTCCCCTGGGAGCCTGCAGGAGCCTTGCTCCCTGCTTTAAGATCTCCAGGGAAAGCATCGCCCCCTCAGCATTTGTAGGATCTAAGCAAGGCTCTGACACCAATTAGGATGTTTTGGCTTGATCGTGACGCGTTCCTTGCATGCAGATTCAGATGTTTCCGATGGCAGCTCCCTGCCCGCATAGGAGATTGATCACGCCAATCAGAGTCACGCTAATGACTCGGCCATGTCACGTGGCCATAAATGTGTGAGCTGTATCCCATCAGGGGGATGGCAGCGGGATGTTTGTCAGGGCATGGACAGCTTTTAAATATCTGCTGAATTTGTGAGCTGTGACTGCAGTTGATGCCGGTCCGTGCTGGATGCTGGTAGGGCCTGTGCTGGAGCTTGGGGTGAGGACAGAATCAGAGTGGTTTGGGCTGGAAAAGATCACCCTATTCCACCTTCCTCTAGGCCAGGTTGCCCCAAGCCTCACCCAACCCATTCTCGAATATCAAGTGAGGGATCCCAGCTATTGCCTGGATTGTTCAGGATTAGCCTGAACCCAGTTTCTCCTGTCTCGAGGAGTTGGCTCTGAGAAACAGTTCAGCTCTTTTCCATTTGTTAGAGAAGCTTGAGATTTGATGCCTTTTTTTTTTTTTTTTTTTTTGCCAGTCCTGGCAGTACTTGCAGAAAACCCCCACGTATATATATTTATACATATATATGTATTTGCAGGCAGCAAGCAATATAGAGATTCATGTATTGCCTGAAGAATTACATTTGCAACACAATGCAATTTATTTTGCTGTAGAGCAGCCAGGGCTCGGGGTTGGCACGAGGAATAGCACCATGCAACTTAAGCAGGAATTTCATCGCAGTGCAGAAAAGCTGCAGAAAATTTGGGAGTGTGGCCTCGGGGACGCTGCAGTCGCTGCCTGGAGATGTCACCTGAGCAAATAGGTTCATTTCTGAGGGCCTGGTTGGACAGAGCGAGTGCTCCATGGCCAGGAGCTCCAAAGAGGGGAATTTGGGGCGTTGATGGAGGTGTTCTTCATGAGGAGAGCTGGGTGTGAGATTCACATCCTGCCACCATCCCAGAGCAGAGCAGGGTTTGTTCCCGTGTGGAAAAGCTGTTGTGGCACTCCCCAAGTGCCACTGCCTTTGTGTGTGACGTGTTTATTGTCTCCCAGCACGGCAAAGGGCTTGGCAAAGGGCTTGGCAAAGGTGAGCAAGAGGAAACCACGAGCGGGAGAAAAAATCCCAGGGAAAGGCTGAGGAGTGGCAGTGGCTCTGCTTTATCTCCCTGCCCTGCTCGCCCTGGTGTGAACTGCGCCATTTGCAGCTGCTGGGAGGCAGCTCTGCCCACACCTCTCTCCCTCTCCTGACAGCTCCCGGAGCTGCTTCGCCTCTGTGCTGGAGAGTTCTCCTGGCAGGGCCTCATTTCCTTGGAAGTGACATCCCCTGTGGCGTGCAGACAGCTGGAGCAGCCCCGGGTTCCCCTCTGAGGCATCCCCAGATCCAGTGGGTTTGCTCCAAGGGGATGGAACGTGGTGCAAAGTGACCCCCAGCCCTCCCCTTCCTCCAGCAGCCACCAGCTGCTTGCAGTGCTCCTGGCAGGATAAGCCCTGATGCTTCCCGGGGGGAGATGGTTCCATCCCTGTGCTTTCCCAATCACCTGGGGATTGTTTCTGTGGCTGTGGTTTCCTCCCCAGGGTGCGGTGCCCAGGGTGCCAGGCTCTGGAGTTATTAAGAGAGGCAGCCCACAAATTGTGCCCTGCTAAAATCCTGCTTGCTCAGAGGCAGGAGGAGTTGTCGTGGCATGATCCCAGGACAGGGATGGGACAGGACAGGAAAATGCTGAGAGAAGTGAGTGAGTTCCCAGTGATGAGCTCTGCTGGATCTGCAGGGATGGAAGGGATACCTCAAGGGAAGGAGCTGCTTCTGTCTTTCTGCACAGCCCTAAAAGGGAAGATGGGCTCTTCCCACCTGGATCCTGGCTGGAATGTGCCTGGAGTTTGTGGGGCTGGAAGTGCAGAGTCATTTCAAGTGAGAGGAGGAACACAAACAGAGGATTTAGCAGGTAGGGAAGGGATTTGGCAGCCAGCAAAGTGCAGGATATACACGGCTGGCTTGGATGTAATCCACCCTCAGCAGCCTTGTAGGGTATGAATGTGGAAGGGAACCGGGAAAGATAATGCAGGAATGATGCTCAGACAGGGTAATGGGAGATAACAGGTCACAGCCAGCCAAATCCTGCCTGCTGCTCCTTCCCCCTGAGCTCATTCTCATGCTGCCATCTATCGGTGTTCCCGTGGATCAGAGATGGTCTTCACACGCTCCCGGCCGGAGGAAGGAGCAGGAGCGGGAGCTGCTGGGGCTGCGGCAGCAAGAACAAACGAATTTTGGGTCCCATTCCACTTCTGCTCTTCACTGTGAGGCTCACCCGGGCCAGCCATCAATGTGGCAGAAGGGCAGGAGAAAAGCAGTCTCACCTGTGATTGTGCCCGTGGTTTTCCACAGGTGAACACGTTCCAGGCTGTCCTGATCACAGACGGGGTGTCATCCTTCGCCTTGTTTAACTACCACGAGATCAGCTGGACCACGGGCACAGCCAGCGGAGGGGATCCCCTCACCGGTCTCGGCGGGGTGATGGCTCAGGTGAGGCTCCTGCTCCCCTATCCCCATCCCTGCTGAGCTCTTGGATGACTGCCCATGGCTTTCCCAAGGTACCCGTGCCTGCTCAGGCCACTGAATCCCTCAGCAACCCCAGAAATTGCCTTACACTGAACTGCTGGGCACGGCGGGATGAGCACTCCAAAATTCGGCGGCGGCAGCAGTGCCGCAGCCAGTCCCTCTGCCTGAGGAAGGGGACATTCCTGCATAAGGAATGCAGGAATCCTGCATCCCCACATTGATTCCTCGCTTTCTCTCTCCCTGCATTGCACCCCCGCTCAATTTTGACCACTCAATTCACACACCCTAAGATTTGTATGTACTTAGATATGTATCTATACAAACATAAATCTGTGAGTGCACATCCCTTCTGCTTGTAGTGCCTGTTCAGCTTTTCATTCACATCCAGACTACCTGAAAACAGAAATATAGGCTACCTGAAAACAGAAATCTCCAGGAAGAGGTGTTAGAACTAAAGAAGATGTACTCAGGGTGGAACAGGGAAGTGAGGAAAGGCAGCATCGCTCTCCCATTGCCAAAAAGGATGATGGAATTTGCTCTCTCTCTGGTTTAGGCCGGCTTCAATGGTGGAAATCTCACCAACTTTTTCAGCATCCCAGGCTCCAGAACCCCAGACATTGTCAATATTGAGGAAACAACCAACGTAAACGTCCCTGGGCGCTGGGCTTTCAAAATAGATGGCAGAGAAATAGACCCGGCCAACGGCTGCAGCCTGAGAGGTAAGGGAGAAATGGCATTGCTTGTCCCCAAATTTTAGGGTGCAGTGTAGTGAAAGGTGATGCTGTTGGGGTGCTGCATGATCTGGGGCATCCCCATGAGCTGCAGCTGCAGGGACAGAAACACAGGAGAGCGTTCAGTCCTTGCACATCTCCGAGTTCCTGCGATAATTGGTGGCAACAGGAAAGACCTTGGGACAGCAATTTCCTCCTGCCCATAAATTAGAGAAGCCGATCTTGTGGTGCCATTTCCCTTGTTTGTGCAGGAGGAGCAGCAGGTTTTGCAGGCAGGACAAATGCCACGTGTCTGCAGCAGTTACAGAGTCTGTGCCTGTCACTGACAGCACAGGGCCATAAAGGGATTAATCGATGCACACACACACAGGGACTCTGCTGCTGGAAGATGATTGCATTTCCATTTGACAAATAAAACTGTCAGGAGCATCCACTGTGCTCCAGGAGCTTTTCCACCAAGAGGGGATTGTCATTTGCTGACAGACACTGGAGACACGTGGCTTCTTTATGTCCTGGTTTAGGACTAGTGAAGGTCCACGAGATTCCAAGGCTCTTGCAGCTCCAGCAGAGTTTTGGGTCCAGCTGCTCCAGCATTTTCCAGCTGCTGACCCCAGGAAGAAAGGCTGGACTTGGCAGAGAAGCTGGAAACCCATCTCAGCTCTGCAGGTGACAAGAGGAGTGCGAGCAGATTTGAATTTCACAGTGAATGGCTGATTGCCCTCCACGAGAGGAGATGCAGCATGAGGTGTTGGATCCGATTGACACCCCTTTCCCAGATTCCCCACACCAGGATGGTTGGAGCGTGGGCCTTGCCAAGAGGAGACATTTGTCACAGGGAAGCGGAAAATAGCTTTTTTTTTTTTTTTTTTGGTAGGAGGCAGGGAAGAGAACAAAAAGTTTAGGAGAGGTAAACTCAGGCATCGCACAGCAGAAGCCATGCGCCGGAGGAGTGTGAAAAATGGCCAGATGGAGGGGAAAGAAACTCTCACGGGGACTTGCCACCCTTGTTCTCCAGCCTTCTCCCTGCCTCTCCTGTCTCTCACCAGCCAAACCCGCTCCCTCGCTGGTGGTGTAACACGTCTGCTCCGTCTGGGGCTCTGCGATCACTCAGCGCTCTGCTGGGGCTCCTGTGTGGGGTGGAAGCTGCTTATCAACACCTCTTTGGTGTTGTAGCTGCTACGAGCTCTTCCTGAATGGGAGTAAATTGCTCCCGGGGCTGCTGATGACAGAGTGACTTTTTGACCAGCAGAATTTTGTGAGCAAAGGAAACATGGGAGTGACAGCAGAGCTGGAGGATGGTGCAAGAGCAGCAAAAGTGCTGGAAACCGCCTCCAAATGGGGCTTTTCCTTTGGGAAAGCAGCACAAGTGCCTCTTGTGCCCTGCAGTACTGAAGAACCAGAGTGATGGGTGTCCAAAGTGCATGGAGTAACCTTCAAGCTTTCCAGCCTGTGTGTTGCAGCACTGACCCCGGATTTGTGACAGCACTCGCAGCATTTCAGGGACTCGTGGTGTGGGTAGGACTCAAAGAGGATGCACCACACGTTAGAAATGAAGCTTGGGATTTGCTGAGTGGCTCCCACTGGGAGTTTGCACAAACAAAGCAGCTGAGAAGCCCAGCAGCAGGACACGGTGGTGGTGGTGGTGGTCTCCATCACAGGACCAGCAGAGCCCCCTGAGCGTGCACTCAGAGCATGTTTTTGTTTCAAGAGGTGATGTAGCGTGGGTTTTTCCCTTTCTGTCTTTCTAGGACAGTTTCTCCGTCAAGGGGAGATCTTTTGGGACAACGCCAACTGCACCACCAAATGCCGCTGCCTGGACTTCAACAATGAGATCCTCTGCCAGGACATGGCTTGTGGCCCCTTCGAGGCGTGTGAGACGAAGGCCAAATTCTTCCAGTGCGTGCCGGTGGAGAGCAGCACCTGCGTGGTGTTCGGAGATCCACATTACCACACCTTCGACGGCTTCCTCTTTCACTTCCAGGGTTCCTGCTCCTACCTCCTCGCCAGGCAGTGCTGGCCAGGCTCCCAGCTGCCCTACTTCAACGTGGAGGCCAAGAATGAGAACCGAGGCGGCTCCTCCGTCTCCTGGCTGAGGGATATTTTTGTGGAGGTCTACTCGCACAAGATTGTTCTCCCCAAGGGCGGCTTTGGGAAGGCAAAGGTAAGAGCTCTGCTGGAAGGGGAGAACTTGCCAGGTCAGCTCCTCTGGGGTGGCAGCAGCACTAACAGCAGCCTGGAGAGAGTGGGACGGTGCTTGTGGGCCTCGTGGATCCTGGGCAATGGGCACGGGTGACACGAAGTGCCCGTAGCTTACCAGTGGCTGTCCCTCTGTGCATGCCCCTACCCCGAGACCCCATCGCAGGGCTGTCCTGTCCGTGTCCCAGCACAAGGGCTCTGCTATTCCACGCACTGGCTCAGCTGCTGGGTGTTGTCCCCGCAGGTGGACGACCTGGTGGTGTCCCTGCCCATCTCCTTGGAACTGGGTGCAATCAAGGTCTACCAAAGCGGCCTGTCCACTGCCCTGGAGACTGACTTTGGCCTGCTGGTGACCTACGATGGACAGCACTATGCCTCCGTGTCCGTGCCGGGCTCGTACATCAACGCCACGTGCGGGCTGTGCGGCAATTACAACAAGGACCCCGAGGACGACGTCCTGCGCTCGGACGGGAGGATGGCCACGTCCGTGCCGGACCTGGGCGAGAGCTGGCAGGTGCCGCACCCCGAGCGCAGGTGCTCCACGGGCTGCCTGGAGAACTGCAGCCTCTGCGACCCCGCCACCGAGGCTCTGTATTTCACCCCCGAGTACTGCGGCTTCATCAACAAGAGCGGGGGGCCCCTCTGGGAGTGCGGCTCTGTCGTGGATCCCACTGCCTTCATCCACAGCTGCGTCTACGACCTCTGCAGCGCCAAGGACAATGGCACCGGGCTGTGCCAGGCCATCCAGGCGTATGCCACCGTGTGTCAGGCCCTGGGCATCTCGGTGGGAGAGTGGCGGAGCCAGACGGGATGCGGTGAGTGTTTGGGAGGACGGGAGCAAGACCAGGGGTTTGCCTGTGTGCTCAGGAGTGCGTGACAGGAGGGAGAGGAAATCCAAGGGAGTTGGGAGAGAACTGATTGGTCCCTCCTCTCCGGGGCATCACACCTTTGCTCCGGCAAGAGCGTGGCACAAGTCAGGAATGAGGTGGGAGCTCCACAATGCTCTAGAGGTCATCAGCTGCCATGAGGGGAGTTGGAGGCTGGACTGGAGCAGGGACTGGTTGGTCAGTCCACCATCCTTGTAGCCTTAAATAGCTGTGGGCTGCTGTGGGGCTCTTTTGGAGAAGCCCAGGACTGGTCAGGGAGGCCTGGGTGGGAAATAGAGGGGCCAGTCCTACCACTGAGGGGTTCGTGGGTCACTCGGTGTTGTCTCTGCTGCGGTCAGTGAGAAGGTGGTAGCTGAACTGCGCTGTGACATGGCCCTTGTGTTTGTCACCCCTCTGCGCCCACAGCGGCGGCCGTGCAGTGCCCGGAGCTCAGCCGGTACTCGGTGTGTGCCAGCAGCTGCCCCGCCACCTGCTCAGACCTCACGGCCCCGCTGGCCTGCACGTCCCCCTGCGCCGAGAGCTGCGAGTGCCCCGAGGGCCACGTCCTCAGCGCCGACCGCTGCGTCCCCGTCCAGGGCTGCGGCTGCGACGTGAACGGCCGCTACTACCCCGTCGGGGAGTCCTTCTGGGCGTCACCAGACTGCTCTGTGCGGTGCCACTGCGAGGCTGGCGGGGAGGCCAGGTGCTTCAACACCACCTGCCCCGAGGGAGAGATCTGCACCGTCGAGAACGGCTACCGCGGGTGCTACCCAAAGCGGGAGACGGTGTGTTTGGTGGGGCAGGACCAGGTGCTGCAGACCTTTGATGGCATCACCTTCCCATACCCGCTGGAACAGTCCTACACGCTGCTCAAGACCTGCCCGGAGAGGCCAGACTTCATCGAGGTGGACATCAGCCAGAAGAAGGCAGGCTCCGCTCCCAACGGGCCGCGTGTTGTGCGTGTCCAGGCGGCCGGCCAAGAGGTGAAGATTGGAGGCTCCAGGCTGTCAGACATTAAGGTAAAGGTGCTGCTCAGGGGCAGGGTGGGAGGTGGAGTGATCCAGTGGAGAAGGGCTTATGGGTCTGTGGCTTGAACCATCATCTGGAGGACCTTTGGGTGTCTCTGAAGTTGTTGCCACAGCGCTGCTCCTTCTGTTTGCTGAGCAGGCTTTCCTGCCTCCTCCTTTTCTCCAGCAACTTGCTATTTCCCTGGAAGAAAAATTGCTTCTTGAGGGGAAAAAATCAAAGATACTCATGCCCTCACTCAGAGGAGGCTCTGGGCCTTGGAGGGTGGGTCTGGGTCAGGAAGTGTTTCTAATGTGCACAGTGTGGTTGGGCAGAGCTACATCACCCTCCCTGAAGCCTCCACCTTGTTCCTTGTAGGTGAACGGTTATGACGTGGAGCTGCCCTATTTCCACCACTCTGGGCGCCTGGAAATCTACCAGACTGACAACAGCACCGTGCTGGAGTCTGAGGGGCTCCTGGCCATCAGCTACTACAGCTCTGGCCTCGTGGAGATCCGCCTGTCCACCTCCTACTTCAACTGCACCGGGGGCCTCTGCGGCCTCTTCAACGACAACGCCACCGACGAGTTCTGCCTGCCCAAGGGCAAGTTCACGGACAACCTGGAGCTCTTCCTGGAGAGCTGGACCACCTTCGACGAGATCTGCAACGGCGAGTGCGGGGACCTGCTCATGGCTTGCAACAACGACTCGGAGCTGCTCAAGTCCTACCGGAGCCGCTCCAGCTGCGGCATCATCAACGACCCCACCAACAGCTCCTTCCTGGAGTGTCACAGCGTGGTCAACGTCTCGGCCTACTACAGGACGTGCCTCTTCCGCCTGTGCCAGAGCGGGGGCAACGTGTCGGAGCTGTGCGACTCGGTGGCACGCTACGCCAGCGCCTGCAAGAACGCCGACGTGGACGTCGGCCAGTGGAGGAGCCACAGCTTCTGCCGTGAGTCCACCAAAGCTCTTCATCACCCAGGGCGGGGAGAAGGGAGTTTGGAACCCACCAAACCCAGGCAGAGCCTTTTTGTTGGGGATTTGTGGGCGTGCAGAGGTGGAGCAGCGTTTTGTGCGGGACGCTGGAATCCCAGGCAGTAGTCTCTGGTGCCAGCAGAGACAGGTTTCCCAGGGAAGCGGTTTCAGGGTGGCATTTCAGGAGGCAGCAGAAGTTTTACGGTGCGCTGTAGGAGCGTTCTGGAGCCGCAGATGGTGTCTGGTGGTGCCGTACGCCACCACCAGAGGATAATTTGAATAACACTGGGTTTTAGCTGTTGCTGTAAACTTGCCGTGGATGGGAGAACATTCATAATTCAGAAGCAGATGTGAAAAATCACAAGTGTGGAAGTAGATGGTGAGAAGGCTGTGTCTCAGAGGTTTCAGGGAGGTGTTTAACAGGGAAATAACAGGAGGAGGTGATGTGTGGCACATGGCAGGACAGGGCTGAGATGTGAGGGGGGTGAGGGCTGAGAGGAAAAGGGGTTGCAAAGGGAATGGGATGAGGCCGTCGCCACAAGGTGCTGGGACTGTTTCCCTTTTCCCTCTGAATCCGTCACCACCCGCTTTTTGCCTGTTCCTCACCCCGTGCTGTCAGAGCTGGGGGCTCAGGCTCTGCGTTTGCCAACCCTGCAGCTCTCTCCTGCCCGGAGAACAGCCACTTCGAGGAGTGCATGAGCTGCGTGGAGACCTGCGAGAGCCTGGCCTCGGGCCCCGTGTGCAGGGACACCTGCTCGGAGGGCTGCCAGTGCGACGAGGGCTTCGCCCTGCGCGGCACCCGCTGCATCCCCCGCCGCGAGTGCGGCTGCAACTTCGAGGGCCGGCAGCTGGCCACCAACCAGACCTTCTGGATGGACATCTCCTGCCACTTCCTGTGCTACTGCAACGGCTCGGACAACAGCGTGTACTGCGAGAATGTGTCCTGCAAGGACGACGAGTACTGCCTGGAGGAGAACGGCCTCTACTACTGCCACGTCCGCACTGACGCCTCCTGCATCATCTCGGGCTACGGGCACTACCTGACTTTTGATGGCTACTCCTTCGACTTCCAGAGCAGCTGTGAGCTGGTGCTGTGCACCACCATCTCCCGGCCCAGGGTGGAGCGCTCGGACACGTTCCCGGCGTTCACGGTCACGGCCAAGAACGAGGATCGGGACACCTCTCTGGCCCTGTGGGTGAAGCAGGTCCAAGTGGAGGTCTTTAATTACAACATCGTCATCCACCGTGCCTACAAGTACACTGTGCTGGTGAGTGCAGGGCCATGAGGGCTGTGATTATCTCTGCAGGTGTGACTCCCAAACTGTGGAGCAAAACCCCAGACATGAGGCCTTATGGCTTGCAAGGTTTTCTGGGGGTCAGGTCATGCTTGGGCTCACGCTAGGGTGCTGCCAGGCACAGCTTTTGGGGAGGGTTTCTGTTTTGGCTGCCTTGTTTTGGGTGTGGAGCCGAGGTCAGCAGGGACCTTTCCCTGCTTTCGTTTGTGTCCTTCTGCGGAAGCTCCCACCATCATTCCCCCTCGCAGTGTGCCTCATTTCCTCCCTGCAGATCAATGACGAGCGTCTCTACCTGCCCCTGAAGCTGGGCCAAGGCAAAGTGAACATCTTCGCCTTCGGATTCCACATCGTGGTGGAGACCGACTTCGGGCTGAAGGTGGTGTACGACTGGAAGACCTTCCTGTCTGTCACCATCCCACGGGCCTTCCAGAACCTCACCTACGGCCTCTGCGGCCGCTACAACGGCAACCCCGAGGACGACCTGGTGGCCGCGGCGGGGACACCGGCCACCAGCATCGGTGACTTTGTGCAGAGCTGGGCCAGGCGGGACGCCTTCTGCCGCGTGGGCTGCGGCGACCGCTGCCCGGCCTGTGGCAGGGTGGAGGGGTTCTGGAAGCCCCAGCAGCTCTGCAGCCTCATCCCCAGCCAAAGCGGTGTCTTTGCCAAGTGCCACAGCAAGATCAACCCCGGCTTCTTCTACAAGAACTGCCTCTTCGACACCTGCGTGGATGGGGGGGCCATGCAGACAGCCTGCAGCTGGCTGCAGAACTACGCCAGCACCTGCCAGACTCAGGGCATTGCCATCACTGGCTGGAGGAACTTCACCTCGTGCTGTAAGTGCCACCCTGCCTCCAGGTCCTTCTTTTCCTGGGGTGCCGGGGAAGGGGAGGCCAATGGCCTGGCAGCCAATCCTTCCCACACTTGCTAGGTGAGGCGTGTGAAATCTGGGACAGTATTCTCTTGGAGTTGTCACAAACTGCATGTGGTACAGCAGGAGCAGGGATGGAAAAGGGCAAGTCTCAAGGTCAGAAGGGACAGGGATGGAGAATGGAAAGCCTCAAGCTCAGAAGACATCAGCCATCCCCCACTGTTAAGCGGGGTTTATATCAGTCAGCCTCAATGCCAGCAGTGCATGTTTGCTCTAATGAAGCTGCAGCCCCTTGTCAATAAGATGATGATGTGCTGTTCAATCAGGCTCCTGAGGATGGGCACCGCACACATCCCCGGCAGCCAATCTGTCTGGCAAATCAGATGGGAAGTAATTGTCTTTGCTAACGAGACTGAAAATTAAATTTGTGTCGTTTTTCCCTTCTAACAAGCAAGCTCATGGCTCAGGGGCCCTGCTGTCACAGGGTGGTGAGGCCACGGGCTGGCACCAGGCGTGACAGGTCTGAATCCGTCCCTGGTGGGGAGCCAGGTTGGTTGTGTCCATGGCGCTAATCTGCGTCTGTTTTGTCCCCTGCTCAGCTGTCAGCTGTCCCCCCAACAGCCACTACGAGAGCTGCGTGTCCCTGTGCCAGCCCCGATGTGCCGCCATCCGGCTGAAGAGCGACTGCAGCCACTACTGCGTGGAGGGCTGCCAGTGTGACCCCGGCTACGTCCTCAACGGCAAGAGCTGCATCCTGCCCCACAACTGCGGCTGCTACTCTGATGGCAAATACTACGAGGTGGGCAGCTCTTGGGGCCTGCTCCCTCCCTCTGGATGGTGTTTCTGGGCAGAGTTTGAGTGGGGATGACAGTCATGACAGTCAGGATGGGCTGGTAG
Source organism: Hirundo rustica (assembly GCF_015227805.2). Classification (NCBI taxonomy): domain Eukaryota; kingdom Metazoa; phylum Chordata; class Aves; order Passeriformes; family Hirundinidae; genus Hirundo; species Hirundo rustica. Next base: position 4,379,497 of record NC_053472.1, on the reverse strand, counting down.
CAGGGCTAGAGAGGAGGGGGATGTCATTCCATGGTGTGCTGCATATTGTATGCATGGTGTTTTTCTATCCAAAAAAAACCCATCATGTGGTTTTTGGGTGAAGGTGACCTGGGGTGTCAGGCACAGGAGGGACCTGGTGGAGGTGGGACGGAGAGAAGGGTGGTGGCTGGGAAGACTCTTTGACGAGTGCCAAAGTCCAATATTGCACGATCACATTGTGCTAGGTATTCACACATCATAGATTCAGTGTTTCACATGAAATTTGCTTTTTTCGTAGCTGCTGGCTGCTGCTGAGGAGTTTGAAGCAGCAGAGTGCTGTGCTGACAGCGTTGGGCGTATCGTAGGGGGTTGTATTTTGTGCCAGGGAAACTGTTCTGTGTGAGGTGCCTTTGAGAAGCCGGTATTGGGGTACTGGTTCAGTACTGGTTCCATGAGGAGCTGGTATCGGGGTGCTATATGGGCTTACTTGCAGATGGGTTGGGGGCTGGCAGAATGCTAGGAAGAGGCCAAGGATGAGGCCAAGAATGCTAGGAAGAGTATTAAGCACTGTGGCTTTGCGTGCGCACAAGAGGTGAGGGAGGTTGTGGTGGCAGTGCAAACATGAATGTGGGAAGCAGAGATGTTGCAAGGTAGGTGCGAGCTGCCAGCGTGTTCTTTGCACCTTTTCCTCTGCCCTTGTTTCCTGCTCTTGCTTGTCGTGTGACAGAGGGGTGTAAACCTTGTCCCAGGCTGATGGGGCAGCCGCTGACTGGTCCCTCTTTCAGCCCAAGCAGCTCTTCTGGAGCGGGGACTGCACCCGGCGGTGCCGCTGCTTCCGGCGCAACCTGATCCAGTGCGACCCCCGGCACTGCAAGTCGGACGAGGAGTGCGCGCTGCGCAACGGCGTCCGCGGCTGCTTCAGCACCCGCAGCTCCTTCTGCCTGGCGGCCGGCGGCGGCGTCTTCCGCACCTTCGACGGCGCCTTCCTCCGCTTCCCCGCCAACTGCGCCTTCGTCCTCTCCACCATCTGCCAGAAGCTGCCCGACTTCTCCTTCCAGCTGATCATCAACTTCGACAAGTGGTCCTCGCCCAACCTCACCATCATCTCCCCCGTGTACTTCTACATCAACGAGGAGCAGATCCTCATCACTGACAGGAACACCGTCAAGGTGAGGTCTCGTCAGAGGTGTCCAGCACCTCCAGAGCGGGGCTGGGAGGGGATGGTGGAGGGCAGTTCAGGCTGCACAGTTGTCTCCACAAGGGCCCCAGGCTACACTTGATGTTTTCACAGCTGATATAGTGGGAAGAAGCTGTGGAATCTTTTACGAGTGGCTCATGTCCACATCTATAGGTGGATATGGGAGGGATGTCAGCTTCACGTCCTTCTCTCATGCCAGGTGAACGGAAGTCATGTGAGCATCCCCTTCGTCACGGGGCTGTCCACCAAGATCTTCAGCCAGGAGGGCTTCCTGGTCATCGACTCCAGCCCCGACATCCAGATCCGCTACAACGGCTTCAACGTCATCAAAATCACCATCGGGGAGCGGCTGCAGAACAAGGTGTGCGGCCTCTGCGGCAACTTCAACGGCGACCGCACCGACGACTACGCCACGCTGCGGGGCAAGCCGGCCGTCAGCAGCGTGGTGCTGGCACAGAGCTGGAAAACCAACGGCATGCAGAAGAGGTGAGTGGTCAGACGGCCCTTTCCCACCAGCTGGGAGCGGGAATGGGAGCAGGGCTGGCCGTGAAAGGAGCCCCCACGACGTGTCCGGTGCCCACAGCTGCAACGAGCTGCAGTACTCGCAATACGCCGCCTCCTGCGACAACGTCCAGATCCAGGAGCTGCAGAGCGACAGCTACTGCCTGAAGCTGACCGACATGAAAGGCTTCTTCCAGCCCTGCTACGGCCTCCTGGACCCGCTGCCCTTTTACGAGTCCTGCTTTCTGGATGGCTGCTACAACCACAAGAAGGTCCAGCTGTGCGGCTCGCTGGCTGCCTATGGAGAAGCTTGCCGGACCTTTGGCATCCTGGGCACTGACTGGATCGAGAAGGAGAATTGCTGTAAGACAACTGGGGCTGTTCAAGTCCAAGGGAGCCACGACTCACTGGGGAGATGGGCTAGAGGCGGCTGCCCCACGGTCTGAGGGTAACGGTTGTGTTTGTGCTGTGTCTTGTGCTGTTTAGCAGGAGTGGTGGAAGATCCCTGCGTGGGCGCCGACTGCCCCAACCGCACCTGCGAGCTGGACAACGGCGGGGAGCTGTGCGGCTGCATCGAGCCCCCGCCCTACGGGAACAGTGAGTGCTCTGCTCCTGGCTGTGGGGTCAGTGGGTCCTCTGCTCCTGGCCCCATGGGAACAGTGAGTGCTCTGCTCCTGGCTGTGGGGTCAGTGGGTCCTCTGCTCCTGGCCCTATGGGAACAGTGAGTGCTCTGCTCCTGGCTGTGGGGTCAGTGGGTCCTCTGCTCCTGGCCCTATGGGAACAGTGAGTGCTCTGCTCCTGGCTGTGGGGTCAGTGGGTCCTCTGCTCCTGGCCCTATGGGAACAGTGAGTGCTCTGCTCCTGGCTGTGGGGTCAGTGTCCAGCTCCACATTGTGCCATTATGCCACAGGGGCTTTGGGAAGGGAGATACTGAGAGCTGTGACCTCTGCCAAGATGGGTTTTCGTGACCATGCACAGTTCAGGAGGGGAGCAGAGAGCAGAAAACAGCTTTTCTGAGGTGCACATTATGGGCATCTCTGGTTTGGGAGCACTTTGAGCAGCAGGGATGTAGGATGGGCAGAGCACACCACAGGATATGATCCCAGCCCATTTCTGGTGGCGGAGAGGAGTGCCAAGGTGCCATTTGTGGTGATGTGAAGTTGTCATCTTCTCCTCCAGCCACTCACGACATCATTGATGCGGAGGTGACCTGCAAGGCTGCCCAAATGGAGGTGTCCATTTCGAAGTGCAAGCTGTTCCAGCTGGGCTTTGAGCGTGAGGGCGTGCGGGTCAACGACCGCCACTGTCCTGGCATCGAAGGGGAGGATTTCATCTCCTTCCAGATCAACAACACCAAAGGCAACTGTGGCAACTTGGTGCAGGTGAGCTGGGACATGGGGCACACAGGGCTGGGGGTGTGGGACAGTCCACGGCAGTCCAGCTCAACTCCAGGGCTGGGGCAGGTCAGTGCAAGTGATGCTTGGGAGGGGCTTTGATGGGCTGGGAGTCAAGGAGGGGAGCACAGGAAGGTTTTGTAGAGTAAGGATGCAATTCCAAGCCCCACCATTCCATACCCTTTCTGGCCAGAGGCGGAGGGGCAGCAGGTCCCTTGTCACACAGCTCATTTAGAGGTGCTCATTGGGAGCAGGGAAATGGGGACAGCCGGAATCAGGCAGTGCCCTGTGTTCCCTCTGCAGTCCAACAGCACTCACATAGTGTACAAGAACACGGTGTGGATCGAGAGTGCCAACAACACGGGCAACATCATCACCCGGGACAGGACCATCAACGTGGAGTTCTCCTGTGCCTATGAGCTGGACATCAAGATCTCCCTGGATTCAGTTGTGCGGCCGATGCTCAGGTAGGAGCAGGGCCCCTTACACAGACGAGTGAGGCAGTGCTGGCTCTGAAACAAGGCAGCAATTTGGGGGCTCAAAACCTTTCCACCAACTGAGCCAGTATTTTTTTTTTTGCCGTCGTTAGCGTGATTAACCTGACGGTGCCGACGCAGGAAGGGAGCTTCACCACCAAGATGGCCCTGTACAAGAACTCATCCTACAAGCACCCGTACCGGCAGGGCGAGGTGGTGCTCACCACCCGGGACGTGCTCTACGTGGGGGTCTTTGTGGTGGGCGCCGACTCCAACCACTTGATCCTGATGCTGAACAAGTGCTACGCCACCCCCTCGCGGGACAGCAACGACAAACTGCGCTACTTCATCATCGAGGGAGGGTGAGCGACCGCGAGCCCCCGTGGTTTCCATGCTGTCTGTTGGTGCTGGAAGGGTGGAGGCATCAGCTGGGACCAGGACCTTTTGGCCAATGAGAGGGTTGATCAAAATCTGGACAGGGTGAGGAGCAGTGTTGTCAGAGCAGGAGCTAATTTGCTTGGTGTGGACGTAGCCGAAGCCCTGCGTGCGACAGAGTACCAGGTGCAGAGAGAAGCACTTTCCTTGCGTCACTGATGCTGTGGGCAGCACTTAACTTCAGGAGACAGGGGGATATGGATCATGGCACAGGGATTTGGGGATGTTGGAAATGCCAAAGGTGACAGAGGAGGGGCATGACACCCTTGTCCAGACAAGCCATGGCAGGGTCTAAGCACCCCACTGTGGGACCTGGGATGAGGGACAGGGACTGTGCCAGTCACAGGAGGGTGGCACTGAGCATCAGGGCTTTGCACAGGTGCCAAAACATGAAGGACAACACCATCGGCATAGAGGAGAACGGGGTGTCCCTGACCTGTCGCTTCCATGTCACTGTCTTCAAGTTCATCGGGGACTACGACGAGGTTCACCTGCACTGCGCCGTCTCCCTCTGCGACTCCGAGAAATACTCCTGCAAAATTGTGAGTGGGAGGGGATGCTTGATTTGAAGGGTTCTTCCAGAGTGCAGTGAGCCCTGCTGATGTGGCTCCAGAGAAGTGACACGAGATGCAGGCCTAGGGGTGAGACGGGAGGGTTGTGTGTCCCTCTAGGCACAGGGAGGAGATGCTCTGTCACAGGCAGGTCACCTCGGGACCTGTGCTCTCTGAGGCTGGTTACAAGGTTGCTTTGGGAGCTGGGACAGCTGGAGAAGCACAGAGAGGGCCTGGGCAGAGGCTGAGGGTGACAGAGGTGGTGTTCATCCCCGAACAGAACTGCCCTCAGCACACGAGGATGGCCAGTGCCTTCGCCGAGGAGTCCAAGGAGCAGATCCTCTCAGTGGGGCCTATCAGGAGGAAGCGTAAGTGTGGGACCCCAGGGAAGGCTGGGGAGGGGGTTGTCTGCCATCCCAGCCTCGGGCAGCCAAGGACCAGGGGCGTGGGAGCTTGGCTCAGGTGTCCCCATTTGCTGTTTGTGTCCAGGGTCGGACTGGTGCGAGGACAACGGAGGCTGCGAGCAGATCTGCACCAGCCGGGCGGACGGGCCTTTGTGCAGCTGTGTGACAGGGACACTGCAAGGGGACGGCAAGAGCTGCAGGGGCAAGTACCAGGCTCGGGGTGGGCACAGCAGGGCACAGCCACCCCCAAACCCAGGGGCTGTGGGGCGAGCAGTGTGGGGAAGGGCGCTGGGACGTGTGGCGTGGTGCACACAGAGGGGTGTGGAGGGCAGCGAGCCAGATGTGCACTGTCCCTGTCACCTGAGCGCTGCGAGGGCACTGCTGGCAGGTTCTGAAGAGCTGCCAGGCAGCTGCAAGGGAGGTGATGGTGCCTGCATGGTACAGGGCAGGGTAGAGTAAATACCCTGGGGGCCCAGCAGTGAGGTCGGGCATTTGTGTGGGCATGATTTGAGGGGCATCTGGGAGGGAGACACCCACTGCGTGTGTTCCAGAGCCCCAGCTCATGTGGATATCATTGTGTTGGCAGCCTCCAGCTCTTCAGGGAAGCACCGAGCCCGAGTGACGCTCGTGGTGGTGGCCCAGCTGTGGCTGTGGCTGCGCTCAGCTCCGCGGCACCTGACCTCGTAGGCGCGGCCCCGCCGCCCAGCCAAAAACTGTTCTCGCGTCAGCCTGAGTCTTCGTAGGGTAGGAGACAGCCCCCCGCGCCGTGGCCACGCTGCTGCCGACCCGGCCAAGCTGCGAGGAGGCAAAGGGGAGTGACCTGGAGAGAGGTGGGACGTGAAGGTGACGTGCGGCCGGCACAGCGGCAGCAATGGTGACACCGAGCGGGATGTTCGCCAGCAGCGATGTGGGACTGGGGTTTGGGGGTTTTTTTACAGCTTTCCATCATTGATGTGGACTCAAGGAGGGGTTTTGCAGCTTTTCCCCAGGCTCTCCCTTGTGGGGTGCACCGTAGGTGGCTCACACCGCTGTCGGTAGTGTGGGACGGGATGGAGCAGGTGCTGTCCCCTCGCATGGACAGCTGCAGGTCCCCACTGTCCTCGGGAGCTGCCACCAGGGTCTTGTGAGCTCACAGACTCCAGCAGAGGTAGGTGTTGGGGCACAGGTCACAGCCACAGCAGCGCACTGCCATCACTGGATGCTGTGACACCTTGGGACCGTGTCACCCTCTGACTCTCCGGAGCAGAGGCGGTGCTGAGGTTTGGTTCAGAGAGCCAAACCCATCCATGGGGGGCTGGAAATCTTGGCATTGTGCTGTGGTGGTGACCAGCTGGTGCCAGTAATTGGGAAGAGGTGCTTTCTGGTGGGCAGGAACAAGAGTGGGAGGAAGGAGGGATGAAATTCCCTGCTGTGTTTGCGTGGTGTGCGAGGGTTGAGGGTCAGAGCAGGGCTGGGGTCTGTGAGCACAGGGCAGCATTGGGGTGCCTGCTGAAAGAGTGGGGAGCAGCCTTGGGGTGCTGGTGGGTGTGGGGGGCTGTCTGTGTTGGTGTCTTGTCTTGTGTTCGTACTCTGAAACGGCTGCGTGGGAATAAAAAGTGTTGTAACCCTTCGTAAGCACCGGCTCCTGTGTGCTGGGGGCGAGGACGGGAGCAGCAGCAGGGCCTGGAAGGACACCAGGGCTGCAAGGAGTCCCTGGGAGGGATGCACAGGGAGCGTTGGGGTGCCAGGCAGGGGCACACCAGAGCTGAGGGCACGGCATGGGGCTGGAGTGCGGGTCTGGCAGGTTCTCCATGAGGCGGGCTGGGATTAGGGCAGAAGGAGCAGAGGAGATTTGGGTTCTGGGGCAGGAGGGCAGCTGGTTCCCTTGCCTCAAGAGGTGGGTAACAGGATGTCACGGGCTCTGCTCTGCTTGTTCTCGGCCTCTCAGCTCCCTCTCTGTGCCTTTGTGCTCTGCGTATTGGCTCTGAATTCTTTCCTTCACCCCTCTTTTCTCCCCGTGACTGCCTCTCTGCTGCTTCATCCCCCCGTCTCTGTTCCCAGCCTGTGCCTCTCCTGTCTCTGCTCTTTCTGTGCTCACTCTCTGCCCTCTCTGTGCTTTTTTTCTGTCCCTCTCCTGTCCCTGCTGTCTGCTCCCTCTCTGAGCTCGCTCTCAGCTGTCTCCAGCCTCTCTGCCTTTGGTCTGTTTGCTCTTCGTGCCTCTTTGCCCTCTCTCTCCCCGGATTTTCTCTCTGCTCTCTCTGCCTCTTTGCCCTCTGCACTTCTCTCTTTGCTCTCCAGCTCTCCCATCTCCTTCTCCAGTCTCTCTCTGCCACGTCTCTCACCTTTATTTCATCATTAATTAATGACCTGCTGTGGTGGGACACCCCGAGGATGGAGAGGCTCCCTGGGGCACTGGAGGTGCTGATGGCGCTGGCTGGCCCTCGCTGGGAGAGCAGGTGGGTAAAAAACTCACGGTGGGCTGGTGGGGAGCACTGCCAGGGGGTTGTGGAGATGTTAATGATTTTCCTTTGGGTCTTTAAAGGATTTGATGGATTGTCCAAGCAGCGATGGTGAGAGCCCAGCTCTGGGGATTGCACTGACCACTGCACTGACCACTGCACTGACCACAACTTCATGGGACTTAATTACCATGGAATCACACAACAGTTTGTGTTGGAAGAGACCTAAAATCTCATCTCATTCCACCCCCTGCCATGGGCAGGGACACCTTCCACTGTCCCAGGCTGCTCCAAGCCCCTTCCAGCCTGGCCTTGGACACTTCCAGGGATCCAGGGGCAGCCACAGCTTCTCTGGGCACCCTGTGCCAGGGCCAGCCCACCCTCCCAGGGAGGAATTCCTTCCCAAAATCCCGTCTCTAACTCTGCCAGCTTCACCCCGAAGCAGAGCTGGCTTTTGCTACTTGGAACCCAGACTAGTCTGTAAAACTGGTCCTGCGATACCAAACTCTGATCTTCGTCAGGTTGTGATTCAATGTTTCAAAATTGACCTGCTCGTAAGCAGAAGCAAAATTAGCACCTGCAGCTGGCCCAAGGTAAATCCAACCATGGGGGCTCAACTGGGGGGATGTAAACACGACCTCAAGGCTTTCAAATACTACAGCTGTGTTTAAAAAGAACAAATAAAAAACAAAAACTCACTATCCCAACTGCATGCTTTCTTTTGCAGACTTCTGGCTGACTTAGCCCAAATTTATTAAAGACTGGTTTCTTAGCTGTGTATTAGCGATGATTAAACCCAAACCCCGGGTGATGTGTGCTGTTAATGCCGTCAAGTCCAATAAAAATTGGTTTAAAGTTTCAAACAGCGTTGGTGTCTTTTAAATCCATCCAAAATCTGCAGCTTCAGAGGGAGAAGGTGTGGGGGGGACAGAGGGAGATTCAGCCAGTGGAGACACAGCCGGAGACTTTGAGCCGCTCCAAATGCGCAGGAATTTCATCGTCTTGGACTCAAACGGAGCACAAGAGGAGCTGACAAGCAGGGGAGGGCCAGGGACTCGTCAGGAATAATTTTAATTAAGAATTTTGTTGCCTCCAGATAACACAAATGAGCTGCAGAAACCCCAAATCCTTCCTGATTAATCTCAAGTATTAACAATCTTAATCAGTTTGGGTTTCTTGAAGGTCAAACCCGCTCTCTGTAGACCACTTTGGTATTATTTCGTATCGTGTTTGGGGTTACTCGAGGTCACTTGGAGGTCACTTGGAGGTCATTGAGGTCATTTTGAGGTCACTGAGGTCACTTGAAGGTCAAAACTTAGAATTTGGGGTTACTCGAGGTCAAACTCAATTTCCCGAAAATTCTGGGGTTACTTTAGGTCACTTGGAGGTCACTTGGAGGTCATTTTGAGGTCACCGAGGTCACATGCAGGTCACTTTGAGGTCATTGAGGTCATTTTGGGGTCACTGAGGTCACTTCAAGGTCAAAACTTAGAATTTGGGGTAACTCGAGTTCAAACTCACTTTTCCCAAAAATTCTGGGGTTACTTTAGGTCACTTGGAGGTCACTTGGAGGTCATTGAGTTCATTTTGAGGTCACCGAGGTCAATTTGAGGTCACTTGGAGGTCATTGAGTTCATTTTGAGGTCACCGAGGTCACTTGGAGGTCACTTTGAGGTCATTGAGGTCATTTTGGGGTCACTGAGGTCACTTCAAGGTCAAAACTTAGAATTTGGGGTTACTCGAGGTCAAACTCAATTTCCCGAAAATTCTGGGGTTACTTTAGGTCACTTGGAGGTCACTTGGAGGTCACTTGGAGGTCATTGAGGTCATTTTGAGGTCACCGAGGTCACTTGGAGGTCACTTTGAGGTCATTGAGGTCATTTTGAGGTCACCGAGGTCACTTCAAGGTCAAAACTTAGAATTTGGGGTTACTCGAGTTCAAACTCACTTTTCCCAAAAATTCTGAGGTTACTTTAGGTCACTTGGAGGTCACTTGGAGGTCATTGAGGTCATTTTGAGGTCACCGAGGTCAATTTGAGGTCACTTGGAGGTCATTGAGTTAATTTTGAGGTCACCGAGGTCACTTGGAGGTCACTTTGAGGTCATTGAGGTCATTTTGAGGTCACTTGAAGGTCAAAACTTAGAATTTGGGGTTACTCGAGGTCAAACTCAATTTCCCGAAAATTCTGGGGTTACTTTAGGTCACTTGGAGGTCACTTGGAGGTCACTTGGAGGTCATTGAGGTCATTTTGAGGTCACCGAGGTCAATTTGAGGTCACTTGGAGGTCATTGAGTTCATTTTGAGGTCACCGAGGTCACTTGGAGGTCACTTTGAGGTCATTGAGGTCATTTTGGGGTCACTGAGGTCACTTCAAGGTCAAAACTTAGAATTTGGGGTTACTCGAGGTCAAACTCAATTTCCCGAAAATTCTGGGGTTACTTTAGGTCACTTGGCGGTCACTTGGAGGTCATTTTGAGGTCACCGAGGTCACTTGGAGGTCACTTTGAGGTCATTGAGGTCATTTTGAGGTCACTGAGGTCACTTGAAGGTCAAAACTTAGAATTTGGGGTTACTCGAGGTCAAACTCAATTTCCCGAAAATTCTGGGGTTACTTTAGGTCACTTGGAGGTCACTTGGAGGTCACTTGGAGGTCATTGAGGTCATTTTGAGGTCACCGAGGTCACTTGGAGGTCACTTGAAGGTCAAAACTTAGAATTTGGGGTTACTATAGGTCATTGCGTTTATTCGAGTCCAAACTCACTCCTCCCGAAAATTCTGGGGTCACTTTTGATCATTGGTGTTCTATTTCTCCCTCTCAGGGGACCAACTTTCATCATTTCATCACACACAATATGATTTTTTTCCCCCCGTACCAATTTTAGTCGCTTTTACCATTTCCTTCCCAATCTAGTTTGTTCTCTGATCCCACCTCCATAGGATCCCTGTTATCATTATAACTTGAGAGGGTTTTGGGGTTTTTTTTTTCAAGATTTAGTATTTCTATTGCTTTGGGTTTCATCTCTCCCCGGCACCTCCATCCAGCCACTCTGAGCCACCAGCTTTCCCCCATAAGTTAAGGATTTATTTAATTCTCTGCCTCAGACTTCCACCCTACATTTGTGAACATCAGCAGCACCACCCCATAAAAAAAAAACCAACCCCCCCCCCCATTTATTTTGGTGGAAGCCCCACTTGTGTCAAAACAAATAAAAACGTCTCTATGTTCTAACAAGAAGAGCAAACAAGACTGATTTAAAATAATTTTTATTGAGAAATAATAATTATTTGCCAGTTTGTCCCTGATGAACCTGATTTTTAACTTAGACCAAATACTTTCCCCCCGGCTGAGCTCAGATCCATTTTATTCTAATGGTTAAATAAAGATGATTCCAGAAGGAATGAACGTTCTGGACGGGATTTTCTCATGGAGCAGTTATGGATTTTCCCTCCACCATCTTTCCACACCAATATCCTGCATCTGTGCCAGACAGATAAAAATGTGCATCAAAGGCAGGGAAACGTGCTGGAGCCCCAAACACAGGAAAGACCTGGAGCTGTCGGAGAGATGAGCACAAAAAAACATCCTAAAAACCCACCCAAAGTCCCTGCGCCACCCAACCCACCCTGGTTTTTGGTTTATTTGTTTATTCCTGGGGATTTTAAAGCACTGCAGGATGCTTAAAACAGCACAAGGTTTAAAGCCAAGTGATATAGCTTGTGCTGCCCCTGAAATAAAGTGGCTACAGGGACTTGGTGATGATCTCTTTTTGTTAAAATTCCATTTGTAAGCATGGTTAGTTCAGGAATAACTACAGCTTTACCAGGGAAAATTACTTCAGGTCAAGATATAACTTTTTGATTCAGCTGTCTTGCCAAAAAGCCCAGCTGGAAATCATTTCCCCCTTTGTCTCTGTCTTACACTACTCTGTATTTATGACACCAGCAGCTTGTAAATAACAAATGGGACTCAAGTTTCCTTATAAATCAGCGTTTCTGTCAAAAAACCCCAGATTTAATGCCTATAACTTCAACAAAATATAATCTTCTGGACTGACTTTTATATTCTGAACTTTCCCTTAAGTCCTACTGGGAAAACAATCAAAAGAATTGACTGTACCTTAATAAAAATAAGCTCGGGGGGTACAATTTTTGCTCACGTTGGGAAAAGTTCTGTGATTTTGGTGGCAGAGGCAATGTCAGAAATGCAGTTTGGTGAATCCCTCCACCCCTCCCTCCCAGATTTGCTAAAGCAGAACTTCACAAGAAAACACAGTAACAGACCTTTCCAGCTAAAAGCACTCCCAGCGCTGTGCAGGCAGGAAATTCCCATGGAAGCAGGGATTCGGGTGCAGAGACCAGCAGGAAGGATGATTCGAGCAAATCCCTTGCTGTGCTTCTCTGCTGGAGTCCCCATCCCTGGAGAGGTGGAAAGGTGGGACCTGAAAAGAGGAAAAGAGATGTGTTAACCGGGGAAAAAAACCGGGGAAAAACTTAGGGAAGAGCTCGGGGAAATTGGAGAGGGAGAGAGGAGGTGGGTCTGGAAACTGAGTAAAAGCTGCTGCAGTAAAAACTGCGGGAGGGGGGGAATAGAATAAAAAAATCGTTAAAAGAAAGAGGGTTGCAAACTGTCCGCGAGGGTGGGGAAGCACAGGATGCCCAGAGAAGCTGCGGCTGCCCCTGGGTCCCTGGGAGCGTCCAAGGCCGGGCTGGACGGGGCTTGGAGCATCCCGGGACAGTGGAAAGTGCCTCTGCCCTGTATAGAGTGAAACCGGATGGTCCTTAAGGTCCCTCCCAACCCAAACTGCCACCAGGGATGTCCTCCCACCTTCGCGACCGAGGGGACAGCGGGGAAGGGACACGGAGAGGGTAAAATTCACCCTCGGGCAGCGCTGGGAGGCACCGGGGAGGGACCGGGGAGGGACCGCGGAGCTCTGGCCCCGCCCCACCCGTGACCACGCCCGATTCCAAGACACGCCCCTGCCCGTGACCCCGCCCCTTTTTACCCGCTGACGTCACCGCCCGAGGTGGCGCGAGCTCCTCCGCCGGTGACGTCACGTGGCGCTACCGCGCGGCCCCGCCCCCGCCCCCGCCCCGCGCCGCTCCGGGACCCCGGGCAGGTAACGGGAGCCGGGATTTGGGGTATCGGTGTTGGGGTACGGGATGGGGGGGGGGGCACGGAGTTGGGGGACACCGCCGGCAGGGCCCCGCTGGCCGCTGCGCTCCCCGCCGGCGTCACCCGCTCCCCGTTTCCGGCGCCCCGCGCTCGCGTCCCCGCCGCTGGCCGTGTCACCTGCGGCTTCCGGACACAGTGACCCCCCCCCTCGATCAGCCACCCTGCCCGGGGACCCCCGAGGAGCGCGGCGGGAATCGCCTCGCAGGGCACGGAGCCCCATGTGCTGCCCCAAAAGGGGTTTTGCACCCCAGACCCGCATCCCGCTGTCACTCACTGCGCGCTGTCCCCTGGCGTAAGTGCCCCCTCCCACGGCAACACAGCGCAGAATTAGGCGGCTCCCCCACTCCTGCGTCTTCCGCGCCTTACACCCACAACCTGCGTGTCCCAGATTCGCTTCCCAGTCCCAGCTAAGGCGATCCAGGCAGATGGACAACATCCCAACGCTGCCACTCCCCTGCCCACAGCCTGGCGGGCACCCGATGTCCCGTGCCCCTGTGGTGCTAGGGAGGGACATCTCGGAGCCGTCACAGCAGCCCTTTTCCCTGCAGGAGCCACCATGGATCTGGTCCTGGAAGCCGCGGACCGGCACCTGCTGACACCCTACGTGTACCCGGCGGGGTGGCCCGAGGACGAGCCCTGCCGCCAGCTCCTCAGCCTGTTCGTCATCACCAACCTGGGCGCCCTCGCCCTCTACCTGCTCTTCGGCACCCTCAGCTACTACTTCATCTTCGACCACGAGCTCAAGAAACATCCCCAGTTCCTGGAGGTGGGTGCGCCTTGCTGACTCCTCACCCGGCCCTGCTTGGCAGTGTCCCCTCTGGCACGTCCACCCCTCTCAGCCTGATCCTCCCTGACCAGAAGCAAGTGCCACAACCCCCTAAAAACCCAATACCCAGCGTGAGCCCTGCCCTGCCCCAAGCACAGCTGTCCCCATATGAGCAGCACCCTGCATCCCACCCCATGGCACAGATGCCACGACAAAGGGGTGGCCAAGACGCCAGCCCTCCCGGCCTTATGAGGGGCGTTGGGGCTCTCAGATGTCCTCTGTGCCCCTGACCCCTCTTGCCACACCCCACAGAACCAGGTGAGCCGGGAGATCGCCTATGCCCTGCGCTCCCTGCCCTGGATCAGTGTCCCCACCGTCGCCCTGTTCTTCGCCGAGGTGCGGGGCTACAGCAAACTCTACGACAACATCGAGGACTCCCCGTATGGTGAGTGACCTCCCTGCACCCCCTGCCGCAGCAGTGTCCTCTCCCCACCTGGCTCACCTCCCTCAGCCCCCATTTCTCCTGATGACAACCCCGAGAAATCCTCCTGGGTACCTCCTGTCAGCCAAAACCCCAAGTTCTCTTTAGGGGAGGCACCCATACGCCCTCACTCAGGGTCATGTCCCCCTGCTTGACACACTCCACACTCGATGAAAGAGATCCTTCCCTTCCCTGGGCGTGGCTCCCGCTGAAACAGCACCTGACTCACCTTCCGAGCCACAGCCTGACACTCTCACCTCAGTGGGGCAGACCCTGACATGACTCAGATGTGTTTGCCACCACAAGGACCACTGTGGAGACCCTCACAGCCTCCTGGTGCCACCTCTAACAACCCTGTCCCCTCCCCAGGCTGGTCTGGTGTCTTCCTCAGCATGCTGTCCTTCCTCTTCTTCACTGACATGGGCATCTACTGGATACACCGTGGCCTCCACCACAAGCTGTTCTATAAGGTATGGGATGGGGCAGGGGGCTGTGGACGAGAGTCCTTCTCCTGCTCTGGTGGCATTTCCAAGCTGCTCCTCCCAGGGGGTGCATGCTCGGGTGGGAATGGCTGAACAAGGCGTCACCATGTGATGGGAGCTGAAAGCCCTTTAGGGCACACGTCCCCCTCTCAGTTTGGGTGCTGATGGCCCAAACAGCTTCTCTCGGGGCCGTGAATCTGACTGGGGGACCCTCCAAAGGGGCCCACCCCGGCTGACAGCCCCCTGTCCCCGCAGCGCTTCCACAAGCCGCACCACCTGTGGAAGATCGCCACGCCCTTCGCCAGCCACGCCTTCCACCCCGTGGACGGCTTCATGCAGAGCCTGCCCTACCACGTGTACCCCTTCCTGTTCCCCCTGCACAAAGTCACCTACCTGGGCCTCTACATCTTCGTCAACGTCTGGACCATCTCCATCCACGACGGCGACTACCGCGTGCCGCGGCTGCTGCGGCACGTCATCAACGGCTCTGCCCACCACACCGACCACCACCTGTACTTCGACTACAACTACGGGCAGTATTTCACCCTCTGGGACAAGATTGGGGGTTCTTACAAGAGCCCCACGTCCTTCGAGGGCAAGGGCCCCCACGATTACTTGCGCAAGCTCCGAGAGAAGGACCCGGGAGCGTCCAATGGTGTGGTGGGCTCCAAGAAAGACCCGGGAGCATCCAACGGCATGGTGGCCTCCAAGACTGAGTAGGCTTCCTCCAAGTGTGTCCCTTCTCTGGCTGGATCTTGTCCCATTCCTCACCAGCCACCCAAAACTCTTTTCCACGGACAAAGAGCCCCTGTCCCTGATGATGTGACCAGCGTGGGGTGATTTTTGGTGTGCGTCCGACCTGCCCCGGTCCCAAAACGGCGGAGCCCGGCCTTGCTCCACACCACAGATCTGCCCTGATTTTCCTCCTGCTTCCCCTCCCAGCTGCCTTTGGATCTTTGCTAAGGTCCCTGCGCTGCTTTAGTGCTGTGCTGATGCTTTACAAGAAGAATAACATGGCACAAAATAGAACATGGCACAAATTAACGTGACTCGTGGCAGGGTCTTTGCTCCGCCTGCTGCGCCCCTTTGCCAACGATTCGTTGTTCCCATCATGGTGTCCATCGGGACGAGCCGTATTTTGGCAAAAAAAAAAAAAGCCCTACCTTTTGGAGGTGGTGTGGCTTCTTCTGATGGCTCCCTCGGTGGGACTTCTTTCACTCAAGAACCTCCTCCCTCTTGCCCGGGGATGTCCCATGGAAACATCATGCCTGTAGGACAGAGGTGTGCCTTGAGTCTTGTGGGTCTCTCGAGCTCCCCGGGAGCACTGAGGGGGAAGGGAGGAGGAACAGGCCCCCAGATGTGAGGGGCAGGGCCTTCCCCTCGCTCAAGGGTTCGTGGCCAGCTTCCCCCGTTAAGGGCTTGTGTTTTTCCTGCTGAAATCTGGTCACCCCACCTTTGGGGTCGGCCCACGTTCAATAAATCGCAATTGCCAACTCGGCTGCTGTTTCATCCCTTCTCCCTGGCTCGCACAAAGTCTCCTGGGGCAGCCTGTTTCTGCCCCACGGCGCCCACGAGGGGCTTGTCACAGACCCGTGCTGTGCTGGCAGCAAATTTGGGCCAAAACAGCAGAAGATGGGCAAAATACAGAGTGGCCAGAGCCACCTCCAGTGCCCCAAACCTCCTGAGGTGTGACCATCTCCCTGCACAGCGACACCTGTGCTGTCCCATTCCCTGGTCCCCCAGTTCCACCAGTCCCTGGAGCCCTGCTGCTCTTACTGGGGATGGAGACCCTTCCCTGAGCCCCTTGCTGTGGTGACAGCCCCTCTGCTCCTCATCCATCTCAGCTGTCCCCAGGCAGGCTATGGCCCGAGGCCAGCACACCGGTGGCACCTGGTGAGCACAAGGGACACCTGTCCCACGTCCTGCCAGCACGGTCACGCTCTGCTTTCACCTTTCCACCTGCCCAGCTCGCTCTCCCCACGTGCACAGGACCCCTGACCTCTGTTTGCTGATTAACCCGGGGCCTGGAGCACTGCCTAGGCTCGAGGCACAGCCCAGATCAAACACGGTGACATCATCACAGCCTGATTCCCAACCTGATTCCCAGCCCACAGGAGCCCCTCGGGAAAAGCCCCGGAGTTCTCTTCGCCCCATCCTTCCCCCTGAGCTGAGCCTAATGCCCTGGGCTCCCAGCTTTGGGAGAGGCGGTGACCCTGGGCAGCGGGGTCCCTGCAGGGCACTAAAATCCTAGGATGAAATGCCATCCCCCTCCTGGTGCCCGGTGCAGCCTCCCGCGGCCCTTCTGCGGGACAGCTGCCATTCCCACCGGGATGGAGGTGCAGCACCAGAGCCTGGGCGCAGGGAGATGTGTCCTGCCGGTCACAGGACGCGTCCCCCGCCCTGGCCTTGGGGCACCGAGGCACGGAGAACAGCAGCAGCTCTGCCTCTGGTCCCCTGATGCTGCTGTTGCCACAAGATGGGGATGTTGCTCTCGGCAGCCATCGCTGGAGCTGCACCTGCGTGGATGCCCTTCCTCCTCCTCCTCCTCGTTCCCCCCGACGTGGGGCAGGAGCGGCTCATGCAGTTCCGTGACCCCATTCCTCATGCCTTCCCTGACACCAGAGCCTTTTCTGCTGATTTCGCTGCAAGAGCCTCCCTGTCCCACCCCACAGAGAGCGTTTCCTTTCCCTCCTCACACGGTGCTCTGCCACACATCAGGGCAGGCTTGTACCCCCACACTGAACATCCTCCTCAGAGAGACCCCAGAGCACAAAGCGACCCGTGCTGTGTGAATGGGGTGCCTCTGACACAGCCCTGAGCCCTGCAGGACACCCTACGACCATCATCCTCCTCTGAGGAAGGCTCTGAGATCAGTGGTGCTGTCTTTGCCTCCTGGCTTCCCTGCTTTGCCCCCTGATTCGACTCCAGCAACAAGCAAAGGTTCCTTTCAGCAGCTTTACTCTCTCTGTGAGGCTTTGTGGGGAATGGCTGCTCCAGCCCCTCGGTCCCCCCAGCCCTCTGGGACCTCTAAAGCTGAGGCAGGGAAAGGTCTGAAGGAAGAGGGGAAGGAAAACCAGGGGGCCAGGGGCTCCTCACCTTGCTCGTGGAGCTCGCAGCTTTTGCTGCTGATGAAATCCAGATGGACCTTAAAATAAACTCTGCACTGTTCCCCTCTCCCCTTTACGCCTCTTTTCGAGAAACAAAAAATACCTTGGCAAGGGAAACGCGTGTTTCCCTGCACAAAGAAAGAGCCATTCATCTGTGAGCGTTTACCAGGGCTGGGCTCACCCCAGAGCTCCTGGCTAAAGCTCTCTCCCTGTGCCCAACACGGGGAGCTCGCAGGGGGACAGGGACCCCTCTTGCACCCTGCAAAGAGTGTGAAACGAGGGCTGGAAGAGAGACAGCAACCCTCCAAACACCATTTCCCTCCTTTTAGCACCTCAGCAAAGGCAGCTCCTCGTTTCCTCCTGTTTCTTATTCTATTCCTCATCTCCAGGTCCTTTTCGAGTCCTTCTCATCTGGCCCAGAGTGCAGCTGCCCGCAGGGATTCCCGCACGACAAAACTCCCTCACTGGCTCTGCCCACAGCCACGGTGACCTCTTGGCCCCCAGGGGGACATTTCTCTGAGTCAAGACCTCTAAAAGCTTCATTGGGAGAGCTTATAATTGTATTGACCCGATAACTGAAATACACTAACTGGGTTTCTAGGTGAAAGCACCTCGGGGAAAGCTCGGGACAACATTCCTGCTATTAAGGCAAGTGGAATAAGGGGGAGCAAGGCTGCCTCGGGGCTGTCCATGGGATTTATAGGCTCCCATTCCTTCACTGCTGGGCCACATCCATTTTCTTGGGTGGAAATGGAACGGTGCACGTGAGGCAGAGGGGTTGAAAGCCATCAGTGTGTTCTCAGTACCTCGGAGACACCAGAGGCCTGAGCCATTTCTTAACAGCAAGATCACACCTGAAAAACCACTTCTGGCTTAGCTGGGGCTGAGCAACAGGCACAGCTCAGCTTTCCTATCATTTTCCATTGTCATTTCAGGCTCCTGCCTCAAATCCTTGCTCCCCCTTCCCACCCTGCTGTGTAACTCCCGGGACACACAGGAGCCCCAGGCAGGGATGGGACAAATTCCTTTCTGAAAGGGGTGCACAGCGAGCAGGGCAGCAGCACCGGGGAATCCCCACGCCTGGGAGTCCAGCACTTTGAGCTGCCCCAATAAATCTGAGTTGTGGCCACTGGCACTGGCCCCGAGCTGTCCCTGAAGAACCAACCAAGCATCATCTCCTGCACCTCGGTGAGTTATGGACAGGTCACCCATGCCAAGTGTTCTGTGGGAAGCACAAGGGTGCTGGCACAGCCCAAACCCACCAGCCGTGGGTGGGAGAGGTGGCAGAAGGCCCTGGAGAGACCCTGGGGGTCTCTGGCTTCCCTCTTGCACCATGTCTTGCTCACTGTCCCAACTCTGCCCTGGTAAAAAGGTGGCAGAAATTGAGATAAAGACCTCTGAGGGCTGCCAGGAATGTACCAGGGGGAAGTCTGTCACAAAAACCTGTGGAATCATTTACACTTTTCCTCTTGCCATCCATCCACACCTTTACCCCCCCCATGCAGAAGCAGCCTCAGCTCTTCATCACAGTCAGCAGCAAGGACCTGAGCCTCTGTTTCCATGATTTTACGTCTCTCACCACTGTGATTCTATCCAACCTCAGCCTGGGCAACTCTGCCACTTCCCACCAATCCTGGGGTGTTTTAGGCCCACATCCCACACTGAGGGACACACCTGCGAGATATAAGTGGGAGGAAAAATGCAGCTTGGCTCCTTTGGGGAAAACCTCACTCATTCCCCAGAGAGAAGCAGCTGCAATGCTTTTCTTTGAGTTTGTTTTTCAGAATCCCAGAATGGTTTGGGTTGGAAAGGACCTTAAAGCTCATCCAGTTCCACCCCCTGCCATGGGCTAGGACACCTTCCACTGTCCCAGGTTGCTCCAAGGCCCATCCAACCCAGCCCTGGACAATTCCAGGTATGGGGCAGCCACAGCTTCTCTGGGCACCCTGTGCCAGGGCCTGCCCACCCTCACAGGCAAGAATTTCCTCCTAATATCCCATCTAACGCTACTCATGGCCAGCGTGAAGCCCTTCCCCTTTGCCCTGTCACTCCACAGCCTCCTAAACAGCTTCATTTACTTCAACACAGTTTCCTTCCGTTCACTCTTGCTTGATTTCTGGCTGCTTCGTTTCTCTTTAGTCCATTTCACAGAAATTAACTTGAACTTATTCTTTTGCTCCATCTCAACGGGCACCCGAGCATCCTCCAGAGACGGAGAGGGGGGAAAAAGAAGAAGAGGAGAAAGAAAGGGGAAAGGAGAGGGAGAGGAGCCGCAGGGAGGGGGCCCGAGCTTTAGCCCATTTCGCAGAAATTAACCAAAACTTACCCCGCTCCATCTCACCGAGCACCCGAGCATCCTCCGGAGAGGGAGAAAAAGACGGAGAGGGAGGAAAAGAGGAAGCAAAGCAGCGAGAAGGAGACGATTAAAGAGGGGAAGGGAGGGGGTGGGGGGGGTGGCCCGAGCATCCGTGCCCGCGGGGAGCGGCGGGGGGGGGGGCGGCTCGCAGCAGCGGCGCTGCCCATGCACATTCTCTCCGGGCGGCGGCGCGGCTGCCGCTCCTCCCGGCCCCGGCTCCGCTCCTCCCGGCCCCGCTCCGCTCCGCCCGGCCCCGGCGGCACGAACATGGCGACACGGAGCTCCGGCGGGGCCGGCCGTGCCTCCCCGCTCCCCCGCCGGCTGCTGCCGCTCCTGCCGCTGCTGCTGCTGCTGCCGCTGCCGGCGGCCGCCCGCTCCCCGCTGCTGCTGCTCCGCGCCCCGCCGGCCCCCGCCGCCCCCGCCGAGCCCCCGCGGGGCCGCCGAGCCGCGCCGCGCCCGCCCGAGCCCATCCAGGTGTACGGACAGGTGAGCCCGCAGCGCCCGTGGGGAGGCGGGGGGGGAACACACGCGGGGCTCGGCCCCCGGGGAACGCCGCGCTCCATCCGTGCATCCATCCGTCCGTGCATACATCCGTGCTTTCCATCACCCCCCCCGTCCCCGTCCTTCCCCGGGGGTCGCGGCGCGTCCCGCCTGGGGAGAGGTCGGTGCGTGGGTTCTCTGCTGGGAGCAGCGCGGATTTAGGCGCCGCCGGCGCCTGCCCTCGGCGCTGCCCGCATCGCGGCTCTGCCCGCATCACGGCTTTCCCCTCGTCCCCGGTTCTCCCCGGTCACGTTCGCGGCGGTATCGCGGGCTCGTTCCCGGCGAGACGCGCTCCCAGAGGGAGCAGCCAAGGGCACGCGGCAGGGATTGGGGCCGGGCATCCCCGCCGCTGGGGAAGGGAAGGGAAGGGACAGGATTCCCTGCGGGCAGCGGCGCCTCCAGGGATGCTCGCGGTGAGCTCGGGCAGGGAGAGGTGACGCCGGAGGGAGGCATGGCTGTTTGAGAGGCACCGTGTCCTTCCTTCCCCGTGAGAAGGGCTCCTTGCGTGTCTAAGCCATCCCCCCAGTGGTCCTCGGAAAAGAAGGGGAGCAGAGTTGCTCATGGCAGGAAAGCACAGAAACTGCTGTTTCCGAAAGTATCCCTGCTCGGGCTCGATCCACTGGCAAGTTTTGCTGCCAGGACCGTGAAGGCTCCCCCTCATCCCTTCTTTTGCATCTCTTTTGCGTGGCGGTGACAAATTGCACTTGGACTTTCGGCTGGGCAAAGCTTCAGCCTTTCAAAGGTTCTACTTTATTTTTGATGTACCCACATGCTGCGGGCACTTCGCAGCCCTGCTTGCCCTCCTTGCTGACGCTGCCTGTGTCCCCATCACGTGCCCAAAATGCTGATGGGGAGGGGACCAGCCCACGGAGGGACACGGCGCACTCGGGGAGAGGCTTTGAGCTTTCAGTGACATCTGCCTTTGCCTCCTTGGATGGTGCTTTCCCCCCGGGTGCTCTATAATTTCCCCTTTTTGCTATCTGTAGGGTGAGGAGGAGCCGGTCATGAGGCAGGGCCTGCCCTGGAGGGGCGCACGCAGGGCCGGTGCTGCTCCTCAAGCCCTTCTCTTCCCTTGTTTAGGGAAAAGCTGTTCCTCCTCCCCTTGAAAATCTGCTTCGCCGCCTCTACCTCCTCAGCGTTTGGCTGTTTTTAGCATAACACAGCTACCCCGTTTTAGAAGAAAACATGACACTTGTCTCTCATCCACGGCGAGGCACTGGTGGCTCTTTCCCTCCTGTCTCCCCGTGCCTTGGGTCCAGCCCACCTGCCAGGTGGAGAGCTGCTCCGGCAGGAATGTCCCTGTCACCTGCACACGGAGCTGCAGATCCAGGAGGGCGCAGAAACCCTGTCACTATCCAGGACAGGACTAATAAGAAGCAGTAGGAGTTCAACGGTTTCCCACTGTTGGGGCTTTTCTCATTCCCTCAAGCTTCCAGAGGGGATCTGCCTGGGGAATGGAGATGCTCTCACTGGCAGCAGAGCCCACAGCACCCATTCCTTCCTCTGCTTTTGGGCAGGACAGCCAAATTTTACAGCCCAGGTGCGTCAGCAAGAAGAGCTACTCGGCACTAAAGAACATTTCTGAGTTCTCCCAAGTGCTACAGCGCTTTAAGTCAGGGGTCTGCTTTAATCAAAGGGATGAGGGGGAGCCTGCACGTCCTAGGCTGCGTTACAGATCTGACCACACAAGTTACTAACGCCCGGGAAGCCGGCAAAGCTGCGCAGGACCGTGCTCAGGGGTCTCGTGCCTGGTCACAAGCACCCAGCGATCCCCGTGACCCTCCCTCCCCCAGCTCTCTGGCACTCCGACACCAGCAGAAAATCGTGCAGTCAAAGCACTCCTCTCTCAGGGCCATCGGCACGAGGGGCAGTGCTTGGAGCGAGCATCCTTGTGCCGTGTCACTGCGGTCCCTTATCTGGGACACATCCCGCTCCCGTGCCTTTGGCAGGTCGCTTGGCCATATGCTGCGTGCTGGCTCGTGCCCCAAAGCTCCCTGCCCTTCCCTGGCTCTCCATTGTGGTCCTGAAGCGGGCTGGTGGCACAGCTGGGAGCCCAGGCTCAGCTCAGGGGCGGGGGAAAGCGGGGTTTGCTGCTGGCGTGGGTGATGTCATCAGGGGAGCAGAGGGAGGGATGCAGCGCTCTGTCTGGAACCGAGCAGGGGAAGAACATCCAAACCCTTTGTAGCTCCTCAGGAGCCAAACACAGCTTACTCAGCACCATCAGGAACAGGCTCAGAGAGCCCTCTCGCCTTGGACACCAAAGCACGAGCACAGGATGTTACTTGGATTTTTTTATCTGGACCCTCACTGCTGATCACACCCTTGCTGGGCAGGCTGCAGCAAATCTTCCCAGAACATCACCAAATAGCAGGACCAGCAGCCTAACCCCCTTGGTGGCTTTTCCTTGTTTTTTTCTGACTCTGAAGCAGCAGCAATCAGGAGACCAAGTGCCCAACTCTGGAGTCCGTCAGCTTTGAGACAGAGCAGGTTTTGTTCCCTTGCGCAGCCCTCACCTCTCTGGGGTTGTTGGTGAGGGTTACAATGGACAGGCTGTTTGAAGCAGGCACTGACACGAGACAGGACTTTTGCAGGATGACAGCAGGGAAGCATCCCCAGGGCAAGAAAACTTCACTCTCGGGGCCAGCAGAGCTCCCTGAACCCCTTCCACAAGCGTGGCACCCTCACCTGCCCTCCTGCTCCTGCCACCGGCCACCAGCACAGCGGCTGCTCTGCCACCCACCCTCCTGTCCCCTCACAATCTTTCTGCTCCTGCCTACACACCCCTGCTCAGACCTGGCAGCAGGGCCTGGCTCCAGGATTTTCCATTTCCATGGAACCTCCCCACCATCCCACGGAAATCCCGGCTGCAAACCAGCCACAAACCACATGGACTGCCACAAACAAGGGAGGGAAAAGCAGCCACACTGCATATGCTGAGGGGAGACCATGGGGACGGGTGTGCAGAGGGTGTTGTGTGCTGGCTGTGGCACACAGAGAGGGAAAATGCAGGGGCAGGAGCCCAGATTGGTTCTGCTGGTCCCAAGGAGCCCAGATTGGTTCTGCTGGTCCCAAGGAGCCCAGATTGGTTCTGCTGGTCCCAAGGAGCCCAGATTGGTTCTGCTGGTCCCAAGGAGCCCAGATTGGTTCTGCTGGTCCGAAGGAGCCCAGATTGGTTCTGCTGGTCCCAAGGAGCCCAGATTGGTTCTGCTCTGGTCCCAAGAGGGAGAGGGGAGTTATGAGAGCATTTACACTGCTAAAACATATCTAAGCTTTACCTGCAGACATCCCTTCCCCTTCTTTGGAGAGGGTTTATCTAAAGCCACCCCCTAAAGCACACAGCTCGCAAGAAATCTTTGCCTTAAACCACGCTGGGACAAAAGACACCTTCTCTGAGTGCTGCTGGCTCCTGGGGCAGCCACTTCCCCTCTCTGCTGTCACTGCAGGGCTGGAGCCTCTCCCTGCGCTCATGACCTGCACGTGGCTGTCACCTCTGTGCCTCCCTGTCCCCTGAACCGGTGTTAGTGCCTGCCCTGACACCATTTCTCTCTTCCCCTTCTGGGGGGAACTGTTTCATCGCTCCCAACCTTCCCGTTTGCTGGTGATAACCCACCCTGCCTTTGAAGAAAACCACTGAGTTTTCATCATTTCCAGGCCATTTACTACGACCTGACCTCTAATCAGCCCACCGCTTGACCTTGACCCTGCCCACCCCTGTGTGCTGATGGGGACCCCAGATCACCTCCTCCCGGAGCGTGCAGGCCTGGCAGAGCGCCTCGCTCCTCTCCGGGGAGGCAGAGATTGCTCTGCAGGGTGGACTCCATCCAGCCCTGAGAGCGCAGACATCAGTCACGCCGCATCGCAGTTGAACCGTACTTAATTCTGACCTACTTTGCCAGCCTGGCAGAGCCTTCCCACATCAGACTTTAACCTTCTGGAAGTGCCCTGGGTGGTGACAGTGCCTCCCAGCCGTGTCCTTTTCCTCCTTCTTTGTGTTAGCAGCCCCCCCTCCCCATTGCTGGGTCTTTCATGGCCATCCTGAGAAGGTTTCCCCGCTCCTGGCATTTGTTATTTGCCAGAGCTTGATCTCTGGAAGCCACGCAGTTCCTGCTCCTGGCACCATGGTGGCTGGGAGAGGCTTTTGTGTTTTTATTCATTGTTTTTCCCCTCCAGCAGATTCCTCACAGATCCTTCCAGCCCTGTGGTGTCCCAGGGGCATCGCTCAAGCTTTCCGGAGCTGCACTGACAAGCTCATGGCACACTCTGGACCTCTTCTGCAGCCTTCCTCCTTCATTCTGGGGGAGTGAATTTCATCAGCACTTCCCAAACCTGCTGGGGAAGCCTTCATTCCCATCGCATCCCTGCCCCTCTACCAATACAGGGGAACCCGGGTTGTTTCTGGGGTTGTTTCTGGATTCCTGCCCTGATCCCAATCTTCCTACTCCCCCTACCTTTTCCATCTTCCTGGAAACAACAGCTCAGGGAGAGCTCTCTTGGCGGTGGCAGAGAGAAAACAGCCCTGCGAGCAGATGATTTCAGTATTAACTAAATTAACACGGGGCCTGGCGCTCTCCGAAATGAGTCACCCGTGTTTCATATCAATGATTTCAGACCCTGGCATTTTCAGTCCAAGCCACAAGCAGCGCCACGGCAGGCACAGGCTGTATTCTAAAATACCGCGGCAGGGCTGGGAGCAGATGCTCGGGAGCAGAGCAGAAGGTGCAGTAATGAAGCTTTAGCAGGAGCGCAGGGAACGCGGCGTGCCGGAGCCACCCATGGCACTCTGGGGCCGGGCTCTTGCGTAAGCCCTGCCGGGGGCAGGACGGGGAATGGGGACAAAAGGCCTGGCACTTGTCCTCTGCAGCTTCCAGCGAGCTGGAATGAGGAGGAGCACGGTCAGAGCACCTTTTCTTTTCCTGCCCTGTGCTATGCGGGCAGCAGCTTTGCTTCTGACCCTTTCTTCAGCCCCATCCTCACTCCCACAGTTACTGGGCACAGAATTCCCCTTCTCCAAGCGTGTCCTGGCAGCCCTGGAGCCATGATCCAAGCTGATGGCAGCACGTGGATGGTCCCAGCAGCTGCTCACAGCCTCAGAGGACCCTTGCTCTTTGCCACCCTCGCTTATCAACAGTGGTGCTAACTTATTAACTGCTCAGAAATTCCCTGCATTTGTTTGTAGGTCACTTTGAGGATGGGAAAACACCCAGTGATCCCTAGGAATCGTTGTTCTGCACTCAGTTTCACAGCACTGAGCCTCAGCCCCTGAGCTGTCACAGGACATCATCACCTCCCGAGGAATCCCGAGCACCCGGCCTGAGCTGCAGCCCCAGCCCTAGAGCTGGAGCATTAATCCTCAATAAAACAAAGCCAGGCACACACACAGCCAGCTCCCAAGCCCGCTGGACACCCAGAACAGCCCCAGTGCTGCCCTGTCCCTTGTCACTGCTGTTACAAGTCAGGCGGCACACGGCATTCCTGCTGGCAGCTGACCACAGCCAGCGGTGGGATTCCTGCACGGGGAAGTCACGCTTCCCACACAGAGCAGGGGCTCCAAGGCTGGGATTTAGAGTCCTCTGGTGAGGGAAGAGCTTGAGAGCAGCTCCAGAGAGCTGTCCCTGCCCGTCACTCATCCCCTGGCCAGCCTGCACCGTGCTGGAACCAGGGGCTTCCATGTTTGTCACGTGCCAGGGGTGAGCCACCCCCACAACCGAAATCCTTCTCCAAACTCCAAATCTGGACATAGGCAACTGAGAGGGATGTGACAGGAAGGGAATCTGGTGTTTAGGTGCCAAAGAACATGGATCAGGGCTCTTCCCCCAGCCCTGGGCACCCGAGGAGTCAGCCCTGCACTCAGTTCCTGACATCCATCACCTCTCCGGGCTCAGCAGCACATTTCCACCTCAGCTCCCAGACATTCCGTCTGCCAGCCCAGCCTGGAGCTCCCAGGCTCCAGCTGCATCCCTGAAGCTCGTACCTGCTCTCAGATGGCAGCTCCGGGGGCTGTCTGCTTCCCGTCCCATTCCTGCAGGGCATTCGTTTGTTGGAAGATGCTGTTAACAAAGAGAGAAATACACAGCAAAGCTAGAAACATTAACTCCGTTACCTACAGCAACAAGCAGCCTCTGCTTGGTCTTGGCTCCACTTTTCCCCTCCTGGACTTCATTTGGCACCTTACATATTAGGAGGACAAATTAGAATTTCATGCATATTTCATATATACTTAATCACTTGGCAAAGACCAAAACACTTCCCCATTAAGTGGAATTTATGCTAAATGCTGTTTCCATTAGGCACCAGTCGCTGCCTGCTCAGAGGTTACACCAGCTCCCCTAGGTGTCCCCTGCTAGGGGAGGGGGGGACGCTGTGGAATGCCACGGCAGCAGGGCAGGGTCCCTAGCAGCAGCCTTATTCCAAAGCTATTCCACAAAGCCCGCCCTGGCTAACGGGACATCAGCTGCGGGGTCCTGCTCGGTGCTCCCCTGAGCCACCCGGGGCCCCACGGAGCTCTGGAGGGCTGCAAGGCAGAAAAACCAAAATGTGAGGCTCATAAACCCGAGCCACTGCTGTACAACCCCTTCAGGGAGACTTACAGAATCCTTGTGCTGCCTCCTCGTGCTTTACACCCTCTAGTAAGAGCTTCTCCAGCAGCTCCAAACCTTCCTGCTGAGCTCTCCTCCTTCCTACCAGGGAGCCAAACCGTGCCTGGCTCCAGTTTGCCTTTATATAGACTCTGCCATCCTCAAACTGCCTGAGCTCACCTGGCTCCTCAAGGACTAACAAAGCTCAGCTGGCTCCCCTGACTCCAAACACGCTGCCCTTGTTTTTTCTGTATTTTTGGGGGGTTTCACTACACTTCCCAAGCATCCAAAAAGGGATCTTCCTGTCTGCTTTATCTTACAAGAAAAAAACAAACCAAAACAAAACAAAAAAGCCAACAGGGATTTACTGTTAAACCAAGGTGCAGATAGGAGTCGCCTCTGGTTTTCCTGCTTTTGAAACTCCAAGTGTTGGATTTCTTGTGGGGGGGAAAAAAAAAAAAAAAAAAAAAAAAAAAAAAGAGAGAGAGAGAAGTACTATTGAAATTGATGCTGAGGTAGTAACAAACCCCTCTTGGCTGAGAGGATCTCAAGGGCCAAGTTCTGTGCTCCTAACAGTGCCCAACTCCAGCCCGAGCACAGCTGGACACCCAAAAAAAGCTGCACCCAAAATAACCAACAGAGATGTCGGCGATTTAAACGGGGTTATTCTGCTTCCAGAGCAGGGGAGAGGGACTGGAAGCGCCGAGCTGAGTTCCACACCCAGGGCTGTCTGTCGGCTGTCTCAGTGGGCAGCAGCAATTCCTCCTTCTCCATCCTGTCTCCCCGCATCCTCAAACAGCGTCGCTTCCTTTAATTTTTTTTTTTAAATTTAATTTTTAAAAATTTATTATTATTTTTTTTTTTTTTCACCAGCGGGCACTCTGTCTGCCTGGCTTTGTATCTGCTGCTGCTGCCTGACCTAAATCTGCGCCTCGTTCGTAGCCGGGAGCTCCGGCGGGGTTTGCCCGGTGCGGGGGTCCCTGCCCGGGCAGCCGGGGGGCTCCGGCCCCGGGGGATGCTCCCTGCCAGCCTCCTCTCCTTCCCCTCCTCTGACCCTATGGCATAAGAGGGATTTGAGGGCTTCCACTCGGCTCTCCCCGCCCTCAGCCCCGTCTCCTTCCAGAATAAAGACCTTGTTTTTCCAAGCGTTTCGCTTTGCTGGAGGTTAAAGCAGCTCCGTCTTCCAGGCGGTGCTGCTCGCTGATCCCGGGGTCAGCGAGAGCTGCAGGGTATCAAGCCTAAGAAGGGCTTATCCCTGTATTTTTACAGCTCCCCAAGGCCCCGAGCTCTGGGGTTAGAGTCCCTGGGCTGAGCCGTGGCGTGCGAGGGCTCAGGCACGCACATCCCCTGCTGCAGGGAGCGGGGCACCCATCCATGGCCGAGCGGAGCCGCTTTCCCGGCTCTGCCAGCGCTCCTGGCTGTCCCTGCTGGCTGGTGACAGCCACTCGGGGTTTGTCCTGCGCCCTCAGCTCCCACCCTGCCGCTGCTGCCGGAGCTTCCCCAGAGAAACCAGCGCTTTGCTGGCAGACAGAGCGCACCCGGGAGTGACGGCACCGCGCACGGCTCCGCGTGTGCTGGGGACCAGCACAGAATCGCTGGATATCCTGAGCTGGAAGGGACCCAGCCTTGGCTCTGCACAGACACCCGACAATCCCTCCATGGGCATCCCTGGAAATGCTGTCCGAATGCTCCTGGAGCTCTTGGGGCTGTGCCCATTCCCTGGGGAGCCCGGGCAGTGCCCAGCACCCTCTGGGAGAAGAACCTTTCCCTAAAATAGACCCAAACCTCCCCTGACACAGCTCGAGGCAGTCCCTCAAGTCACCAGAGAGAAGGGATCGGTGCCTGGCCCTGTGCTTCCCGTCAGGCAGAAAGCTGCCTCTGTTTCCCTGTGGCCTCATCAGCCTGGATCTGAAAACACTTCTCAGTCCTTGGGTTGAGTTTTCACTCTCATCATCCCCTGAATCCTGTTTGTCCAAGGGAGAATAAACAGAAAACTCGCCCTACTGGGCAGATTCTGCCAACGTGTTCGGGAGGGATGCTGCTGTTTTCCCAAAGTCTGGTGTTTCCAAGGAAGGGTGGCATGAGCAGGTGTTGGCTGTCCCTGTGGGCGAGGCTGTGACTCAGGGTGTCCTCTTCCTTGGCAGGTCAGCCTCAATGATTCCCACAATCAGATGGTCGTCCACTGGGCAGGAGAGAAGAGCAACGTGATTGTGGCCTTGGCCAGGGACAGCCTGTCCTTGCTGGGTCCCAAAAACAGCGATGTAAGTAACACACTCTGGGCTTCTCCAGGGGCATCTTCTACTTCTGGGCCAGGCAAGGTGATGGTGGCTGCTGAGCTACAGCCTGGCTTGCTCTTGAGTCCTGAGGAACACAAAAAATGCCCACAAGTTTGGGTTCAAAAGCACAAAAATATTAAATATCCTCTGCGTTGCCCCATGGGTTCAAGGCACGGTTGGGAAATCTCAAATCTTTCTCCTCCTTGTAGTTCACTGAATTTTCACCAAATCTGTCAGAAGGAAGCTCAAAGCTCTGTGCTTCTCATTGTGGGGCTTCTCCTTTTCAGGTTTATGTGTCCTATGACTATGGGAAGAGCTTTAAGAAGATTTCGGAGAGGTTCAGCTTCGATGGGGGGAACAGCAGCGAGGTGGCCATCGCCCAGTTCTACCACAGCCCCGCTGACAACAAGAGGGTGAGGGGGTCGTGGCAGCTGGGCCTTTATTCCCTGCTGTCACAGGGAGCCTGGACACCCCTTGGGCTGTCCCTGGGGCAGAGGTGGCGTGTGCCAGGCACTTCTTGTATGGCTTGGTGACACTCAGAGTGTGGCGGCAGAGGGGTGGCTGGGACAGCTGAATTCTCCTCCTCCGAAGTTTGCCCTCCCAAAGGCTCCCCTGCGATGTGCACCTTCATTCCTGCCAGCCTGAGCCCTGCTCTGACCTTCTCTTCTCCCCTGTCTGTCCCTCCACTGCCAGTATATCTTCGTGGATGCCTTCGCCCCGTACCTCTGGATCACCACCGACTTCTGCAACACCATCCAAGGCTTCTCCATTCCCTTCCGAGCAGCAGACCTCCTCCTGCACAGCAGGAACCCCAACCTCCTCTTGGGCTTCGACAGGTCTCACCCTAAAAAACAGGTGGGGAACCAGCACTCCACCCCTGCCCTGCTGTGATGTTCCCGTGACCTGTTTTGCCCCCCAGAGTCACCATGCCTCGTGCCAGGGCCGTGTGGCTTCATGCTTTGGCCATTCAGGGTGTCTGATCTCACATGCAGAGCTGTCCAAATCGGCCAGGACACCCCCTTCCCTACAGCCTGTCTTGTTCTTACCTCTGGAGAACGAGGATGAAATACCTGCAGGCTGCCTGACTTATTCCCCTTCCTTTTTCCTCCATCCTGCTGCTCCCGGCCGTATCCATCACCCCCCTCTCGTGGTCATAACTCACCACAGAGCGCTGGCAGCTGAGGCAGGGTGACCTCTGCAGTGTTTCATGTGGGCCTGTGGTTTGGCTTTGGGTCCTGAATAACAAATTGCTGCTTGAATACAAACACTTTTTTTTCTCCCTCTGGAGCTGTTGGATAAAGATTGAAAATAGTTACAGCACCTTCAGGTAGACACAGTGAGTAAAACCTGGAGGTGAAACAGTGGGAATCCTTCTGGTAGAAGGCTAAAGGTTATTTTTTTGTTGTTTGGGTTATTCTCTTAGAAAAGTTGCTGTTGCTCCAGGAGCTGCCCCATGAAAAGAAGTCATGAGAGTAGCCATGGATGGACACACTGGGTCTCTTGAAGGACTGGGTCTGTTCGTGTCCCAATCCTTCTGGCATCTCTCACCTTTGTTGTTGCAGCTCTGGAAGTCAGATGACTTTGGCCAGACCTGGATAATGATTCAGGAACACGTGAAGTCCTTTTCTTGGTGTGTATTTTGTGCACCCAGCTCCTGTCTTCTCTCCCTCCTCACTTCTCGCACTGTTCTCTGCCCTGTGAAAATCAAAAATCTGGGTGCCAGGGTGTGTTCCAGCCCTGCCCCCTGCTCCCCTCACCCTGCACTGTGGTGACAAGTGACAGCCACCCACACTGGCACCCAAGGGTGCTGCCCATTCCCCCATCCCCATCTCCTGGCTCCCGCTGCTTCTTCTCCCATCCCACCTCGTTCCCTGTCCTCCCCAGGGGGGTTGAGCCCTACGACAAGCCCACCACGGTGTACATCGAGCGGCACGAGCCCTCGGGGGCCTCGACGGTCATCCGCAGCACAGACTTCTTCCAGAGCCGGGAAAACAAGGAGATAATCCTGGAAGACGTTGAAGACTTCCAGCTCAGGGACAAATACATGTTTGCAACCAAGTCTGTGGTGAGCGACAACGCGAGGGGCTCGCCGGGTTGATGCGGTGCTGAACCTCAGCGGGCAAGAGCATCTGCCAGGGATGGTAGACGCCATCCTCAGAGCCCTCCGAGCTCACTGGCTTGTCACAGAGGTGTCACCCAGCCTGCCAGCAGCTGCCACCCCCCGTGGGCTCGCAGCAGCGGCCGCCCGTGCCGCTCTCCCCGCGGTGTTTCCATGCCCCTGCCTCCGGCAGGCTGGGCAGAAGTAGGTCAGCCTGCAGAGGGCTGGGACCCGGGAAGAACCACAGGAGGGCTGGGAAGGACGTCGGGGCGGGGGTGGCAGGGGAAGGGGGACGTGGCTCGGTGGTTAAAGGAGGCCGCTTGTCAGAGGAGATTACCATCAAACGTGGACCAGGTCCAAGCGGCCTTAATGTGCTCCAGCCTGGAAAGAAAGCTGCATTTTCAGTCTGCTTTCCTAGGAAAAGAGGATGCGAGTGAGCAAAAGTGGGCTTTTGGTCCCTCTGCAGCCAGAGCCTCTCTGTGCTTTTTACAGCTCTTGGCCAAATTCGACCAAACCTGAAAGAAAGCAAGAAAGTGTCCGTGCTTCCTCTGAGGGCCAGGCCTTTCTAGATCAGAAACAGCATCAGAGGGATAAAGTCCTGATCCTTCTAGAATTTAGGGAGCAGCTTTCTTTTCCGAAGATGCATTTCTCCCCTGCAGCTGCCATGGAGTGTTTTAAGAAGGAGCCCTTATTTAGGGGTGACTGCTGGCAGAACCAGGGAGGCTTTCCTTTTCCTAGGCAGTGAGTGACGGGTGCGTCACCCCCGGCGCCCCGAGCGATGTCTGACAGAGGCAGGGAACGTTTGCAGAGCAATTTCAGCTTCTCAGAAGTCTCCCTTGCAGGTAGTACAGCCTGTAACTCCCAGGCCCGGCCCCTTGGCGCCGTGCCTGCTCTGTGGTTTGC
Organism: Hirundo rustica; assembly: GCF_015227805.2. NCBI lineage: Eukaryota > Metazoa > Chordata > Aves > Passeriformes > Hirundinidae > Hirundo > Hirundo rustica. The sequence continues at coordinate 4,347,364 of NC_053472.1, read as the reverse complement.
AGGAGATTTTTATCGAGGGCTCGCTGCTGGTGGAGGGTGAAACACTGTGGGTTGTTTGTGTCTCTGCAGAGAAGCCACTGAGCTCAGGGACAGCATCCTGAAAGCACGAGGAGGGTTTGGGCCCCATTCGGGGGGTGCTTTGGAGCTTTTCCTGCTTCTGGAACACTCAGGGGCCACCGGGCAGCACGCCCCGCTTCCTCCTGCAGCTGTCATGACTAACCATCAATAAAATGAGCCGTGTTCCACACCACGGCAGGCGCTGCTGGGAAACCCTGGGACACAGGGAGGCCAGCTGCAAAGCCCTCATTGGGGAATCACATCCCCAGGTCTGGAATGAGGCACTTGCCTCCAAGGCAGCAGGGGAAAGGACAGGCTGGGTGGCAGCGGTGCCCAGGGCTCTGACTCCTGCTCCTTTCCGTGGGAGGCACGGTTGCTTAGTGATGCAGAACCTGGGGAAAAAAAAAAAAAACAAAAAAAAAAAAACCAACAAACCAGGCTGCTTATTTTTGGAGCCTAGATCTGGGTTTAGGTCCTCACCATCGGCATCCTGTATGAAATAGGTTGCCCCCAGCTTTTTTGCTTTCTCGGCTTCGCGCCGGCGCCTTTCGTTTTGCGCAAATCGGTAAAAATAGGAAGGAAAGGACAGTGCGCTCTGAGGAAAAAGGAGGAATGAAAGCCAGCCTCCTTAGCCCCACCTGACTGACCAGGAAGGACAGTTTGTCTCCTTGCTGAGCCCTGGCTGTGGCAATTTGAACCCTGAGTGGGGATCACTGCTCCCAGCGTCGGGCAGCTGTGCCAGGCTTTGCAGGGAGGGGGAAGTCCCAGGCACTGGGAGACCCCAGTGGAGATGAGGGTGATTTTTGGGGGTGAGAGCCCCTCCTAACGTGTCCCTGTGCTCTGCACAGCGTTTGCTCGGCAGCTCGCAGCCACCCTCGGTCCAGCTCTGGGTCTCCTTCAACCGCAAGCCCATGCGGGTGGCACAGTTCGTTACCAAGCATCCAATTAAGGTAAGTGGTGCTTCCCGAGCAGCCTCCCAGCTCCCTGCCTTGCCAAGGACACCCTGTGGTGCCAGCTGCAGCTCCAGGTGCTGCAGGAGTGGGAAAGCACCTCGCATGACGCTGCTGGGGTGGGGGCAGAGTAAAGGCTCGCGTTGGGATGATCTTGTGGTTTACACAATGGCACCCGGACACCAGAGAGGTGCTGATCCCACTGCCCTGACTCTGCTTTGGGGGACTTTACCTCTTCCCATGGCGTGGGGTGCGTTGGCATGACCCGGAGCATCCAGTTCTTGCCGGCTGAGCAAGCCCAGGGCACCGCCAGGGCTCGTAAAGAGTCCCTGATCCATGAACCAGACCTGCTGTGGTGTCCCCAGGGTGGTAGGGATGAAGAAGGGCACGAGAAGCAAGTTCTTGGTGCTTGGCAGAGCAGTGGGGAGCACTCCCAGAGATCCAGCACGCATGGGGCTTGGCAACCAGTGCTGCTTCCAGGGGGCTCTGCAGGGCGGAGGACGGGAATCACTGTGGGGGGAACACAGCAGGAAAAACAAAGTGAAGATTTTCCACCTGCTGAGCGGAAAAAACACAAAAAGGTGGAAGCAAGCTAAGAGGAAATCCAAACCAGCCTGCAAACCCTTCCCTGCGTGCGCACACACACGAAGCCCGTTCTTTGTGTCCCAAAGGAATATTACATCGCCGATGCCTCGGAGGACCAGGTGTTTGTGTGTGTCAGCCACGACAACAACCGCACCAACCTCTACATCTCGGAGGCAGAGGGCCTGAAGTTCTCCCTGTCTCTGGAAAATGTGCTCTACTACAGCCCAGGGGGAGCTGGCAGCGACACCTTGGTCAGGTAAGGCAGGACCCACCCGACAGCGAACGAGAACATCCATGACTCTTGGCTGCTGGATCCATGCCTTGCCTTTCCTGACGATCCCCCACGTCCCCAGACCTGGAGCAGGGGGTTCAATTCCCATTTTGCCCACCCCACAGGTACTTTGCCAACGAGCCCTTCGCGGATTTCCACCGCGTGGAAGGCGTGCGGGGCGTCTACATCGCCACGCTGATCAACGGCTCCTTCAGCGAGGAGAACATGCGCTCCGTCATCACCTTCGACAAGGGCGGCACCTGGGAGCTGCTCCAGCCCCCGGCGCAGAGCCGCTATGGGGAGCACATCGACTGCCAGGTACCACGGGGGGGCCTGGGACAGGGAGGAGACCCCCAAAAGCCGCATCTGGGTTTATTAGCGAAGGGCTGGGTGGTCTTGGAGGCGTGAAAAGAGGGTGAAACAGCAATGCTGCCTCGAAGGAGTCCTTTCCGAGCAGAGAGGGCTGGACTAGACAGGATGAGGAGTGGATGTTAATCCGCTGTTCTGCTTTCCCAGTTGTCCCAGGGCTGCTCTCTCCACCTGGCCCAGCGCCTGAGCCAGCTGCTGAATTTCCAGCTGCGCAGGATGCCCATTCTCTCCAAGGAGTCGGCGCCAGGACTGATCATTGCCACTGGTACTGCTTTTTCCCTTGGCTTGGGGGGTGTTGTTGTCAGGCAGTGTTCAGTTTGTACAAGGTTATAAAGTGCAATTAAATGGCACATTTTGCTGTCCTTTCTCTGCTGCAGTCCCCATACAGTAATTACAGAATGAGCATTTCGCTGCAGCGCAGAGATGTGAGAAACCTGCTCTGTTCTGATCCTCTTTCCTGATCCTCGTGAAGGGCTGGCTTCTTGAAGATTCAGAAATTCCTGTTTGTCTCGCTCTGTTACTGAAGAACGCACACATTTTGTTTAATCATGTTTGTAGCCATGGGTTTTTCCCCCATCTGCTTTTAGAACTTGTAATAGTCCTTGAAATATTTGCTTTTGAAGGGATTAATTTACAGTGTGAAAAATCATCTCCTCAATCACAGATAAAAATAGTTTGGAGGTGTCTGGCTTCCTTTTAAGCAATCACTTTGCATTTCCTCAAGAAGGATGATTTCTCCCATTCTCCCAGGCTCCGTTGGCAAGAACATGGCAAGGAAAACCAATGTTTATATCTCGAGCAGTGCTGGAGCAAGGTGGAGAGAGGTAAGGCTGCCCTTACACCTGCCAGATCGGCCAGCGCCGGGGGGGAACGGGAAGAATTTTGGCAGCAATACAGATGAGTTACATTAAAGGTGATTTCATATGAATCCAAGGTGCTCAATGCCTTAAAACGAAGGAAAAAGGTTTTTAGATGAAGGGCCGGGCGTGGGCTGGCTGGAGATGAACCTCTGGTGTGGGTGGTGGATTTAGACACAGGCGAGCTCCCTCTTCTGTTTTTCCTTAACGCCTGGCAGGAGTTGTCCTCAGCACAGGTCATTTGGTGTCTTTTAGATGGGACTGACAGCCAGGACTTGGTGTGTGACAGTGTTTGGAGAGGCTCTGGCTTCTTCCCGAAAAATGGGATGCTGCCCTTGGTTTGTAGGGAGCTTGCTGCTGTTTACTGAGTGGATGTTCTGGTCTGTGGCAGTGTTTGTGGTCTGCCTGTGCGCTCTGCAGCCAGTGTAATGTGGTTTTCCAACATCTGCAAGCTATTTAATCCTGGGAACTGAGTGGCCTCCTCCTCCTCCTGGAGTGCTGCACAGTCGGGGTGAGGTCTGGGCAGCTGCAGTGGCGCTGGGGACACGCTGCAGGTCTGGCTGGTGCCAAAGGTGGTTCAGAGGCTGCTCCTGGCTTCAAAACCCAGCTGGAGAGCAGCTGTGGGGACCCCACAGCCAGGCAGGAGCTGACAGATGGGGCAGGGTATCCAAAACCAGAGTCTTCCAGGTGCCAAGCTCCACAGGTTTGCCTTGGACTGCAATTAAACCCTTCTGAGGAAGCGTTGATCCGAAGTCACCAGCACCAAGCTCCTGACTGATCTTTGTGTCATGAGCAGAGGTGCAGAATGACCCAGCAGTGGAGCAGCACCACAGCTCCTTCTGCTCAGCTTTGGCCAGCAGCAGGCTGGGAGGCTCTGCAGATCACTGGGGCGATTTCACAGCCCAGAGAAGAAAGGAACAATGCATTCAGTGCCCTGTGTGGGACAGCACGTCCTGTGAGCAGGGTCCGGCACGGCCGTGCTCCCTGTTTTCATTCCGAGGTGCTCTGGGCTCCCTGGATGGGAAAACAAAGCTGATTGTGCGCTGCAGGTGTAGGCGAGTGTGAAATCCAAGCTTCTTGCCATGGGATGGATGGATGAATTGTCTCCAGGGCTTGCTCCTGCATGCCATGGCCCCACTTCTCTCTGAACATTCACAAGACCTTCCACAGCCTGAGAATCAACTTCTCTGCAGTCCTGGGAAGGCCACGAGTCACTGCTGGGTGTCAGGAAAGCCTCACAGAAGTGAGAGGAGCGACGGACTCTGGTTTTGTGTCATGGCACATCTTCCACTGATTCTTTCCATGCACAGAGCACAGGAGGAGCAGAGTCCAGGGCTCATGGCAGCTTTTGCACACATCTGTTAGGGGAAATGGGCTGGCTATTCTCATCTGCACACCGAGTCCCATAAACGCCTGAATCTCCAGTGCCTCCAGATACTTGATTTGGCCAAGGCTGAAGCATTAGCTTGAGTCAGGAGAGGATTTCTGACAAAGCCATTTTCCCTTCATTCAGCACAGCTCTGATCACCCCTCAGCACTGTTTCTCTTCCAGGCACTGTCTGGACCCCACTACTACACCTGGGGTGACCACGGTGGAATTCTGGTGGCCATCGCCCAGGGCACCGAGACCGACCAGCTCAAGTGAGTGTCAGGGCACAGGGACTGCCTCTGCTGCTCGGGCTGGGGGTGGCAGGGAGTGCCCTGCAGCAGGCAGGACATGCCCCTGGCATCTCTCCCAATCTCCTTTTTCTTGTGCAGGTACAGCACAAACGAAGGGGAAACCTGGAAAGTCTTCACGTTCTCGGAGAAGCCGGTGTTTGTGTACGGCCTCCTGACCGAGCCCGGCGAGAAGAGCACCGTTTTCACCATCTTTGGCTCCTACAAGGAGAACGGCCACAGCTGGCTGATCCTGCAGATCAACACCACTGACGTGCTGGGTAAGGGGACAGGTGACATCTCTGGGGTGGCTCTGCAGGTAGGAGAGAGGGCATCTCCTCATGCCCTGTCCCAAGTGTCACACCCACATGGACACAGCTGCTGAAAGCACTCGTGTGCTCTGTGCTCTCCCTGTATTCCTTCCCTCCTCACTGAGGAATTTGTTGAAAAGGAAAAGGGAGAAAAAAAGAAAAAAAAATCCTTCTGAAGGCTTGTGCCTATGAATGTTTTATAACCCATTTCAGCTTTGATTGCGAGGCAGCATTTTAATCAAAGCGCAGTTAAACCCAGCAGAGGAATTTGCTTGACTAAAATTTATCACCGATTCCCTCGGCGTTTTGTTGGGGACTGGATGTGTTTGGTAACCAGAACGGCTTCATTCAGATTCCCTGTCACTGCCGGGGAGCTGCCTGTTCCCTCCTGTCACCGCGTGCCGCCGCACGCTCCCGGCTGGAATGCTCCTCGCCTTGCCTTTCCCTGTGGGACAGGGCTGGGGCCCTGCACTCTGGGGGAAGCTTTGTGCCAGGGGAGGGTGGAGAGGAAATCACAGAATGAACCAGCTTGGAAAAGAACCTTTGGCTGGAAAAGACCCAACACATCCTCATCAGCTAAACCACAGCACAGAGCGCCACGTCCAGTCTTGTTTTGAACACCTCCAGGGACGGTGACTCCACCCTTCCCTGGGCAGATGATCCCAGTGCCCAATCACTCTTTTATAATGAAGAATTTTCTTCCTGATGTCCAACCTAAATTTCCCCTGGCACAGCTTAAGGCTGTGTCCTCTCGTTCTGTCGGTGCCTGCCTGGGAGAAGAGACATTCCTGTGGTGTGGGGCTGGATGCCAGCACGCCTGCGCTCCTGGGCACCAGGGACACCTGCATCTCTCTGCATTTAAACCCGGGGTGCTGCAAAAGCTGCACCTTTCTGCAGCCCAGCCTTGTTTCTCCTCTCAGGGGTCCCTTGCACGGAGAACGACTACAAGCTGTGGTCACCCTCGGATGAGCGAGGCAATGAATGTTTGCTGGGGCATAAAACCGTTTTCAAAAGGAGGACTCCTCATGCGACCTGCTTCAATGGGGAGGATTTTGACAGGCCTGTCATGGTCTCCAACTGCTCTTGTACGAGGGAGGACTTTGAATGGTAAAATACCAATTAATTTCTTCTAGTCTGGATTGTAAATCCAAGATAAGTATCTGTGACCAATCGCTCCGAGTGAACAAACATCCAATTTACATAGCACGGAGTGTCGCTGCTTCATTTTATAGCGGGGAGGAAACTAAACAGACTGAAAACATCCTTTCATTAATAACAGGGCATGAGACTTAATTAATGTCTTTAGAGCCGTTTGGGAGCTTCTGAAAAGTTCCACGGAAGAGGGAAGTATTGTTAATCCATCACCTTCCAAACAATAATGGATAATTTCCCATCACAGACAGAGATCCACTAAAAATCTTGGTGATTTTGTGGCCACTGGGGTGCAGCTGGCCCTGCTATTGCCCTTTGACTGCAATTCCCACAATCCTGACGCTGCACAGCTGTCAGGAACGGGAAACACGCTCTGGCAACCCGATTTAAAGGTTTGGGGTTAGAAAGGAAACTGCCTTTCAGGGACTGGGCTTTCAGTGGAGCTCACACCAGACTGCTCCTGTCTGATGCTGAGACCAAGTCTGGCTCGCCACAAGCAGACTGAGAGCAGGGCTGGTGGGATCCAGGCTCAGAGTTCAGTCCTGGGCTCCCTACAAAATCCCACGGACAAAACCTCTCTCCCCCACAGCGTTTTCCAAAGAACAGCCGCACTGTAACTCCCATTTTAGCAGCAGGACCAGCCAAGAGACAGAGCAGTGACCTGAGCCAGCTCAGCAGCAGCGCTGGGGCTTGCAGCCAGCTTTGCAGAGCACACTGGCTCAGCTCTGCCTCACCTTCCCCAGCCTGCCCAGCCACTGGCAAAGCTGATTTACAAGGTGTTCTTGAAGATGTTCTGTGCAGCTAACTACTGATAATAAATGAATGGTCACTCTGGGTTCTTAAAAATTCGATGCACAAACAGACTCAAGGTATAGCATGGCTGCATTTTTTGGTTTTCCTTGTCTCTCCCTACATCCTTCTTCTCCTTGCAGCGATTTTGGCTTCAAACTGAGCGATGACTTATCCTTAGAAGTTTGTGTCCCTGACCCTGAGTTTGCTGGGAAGCCCTATGACCCACCAGTCCCTTGCCCTGTTGGCTCAACCTACAAGAAGACTCGAGGGTATGTGCTGTGCTTGGGAGGGCAACGTGATATCCCAAGTGCTGGAATTTATCTTACTGGTGATTAAAAAAAAAACCCCAAACAACCACAAAACCCACAAGAGCGGCAGCAAACACTCGGCATGTTAGGGCACACATGGCAATTAACCACCACGGCTCATTCTGGCTGCACGGGGTGGTTTGTTCACAGTTTTTCCGTGGAATAAACTGCCTGGCTCTGTGTGTTGCAGCTACAGAAAGATCTCCGGGGACACTTGCACGGGTGGAGACATCGAGTCGCGGCTGGAGGGGGAGCTGGTGCCGTGCCCGCTGGCGGGTGAGTGTGTGCAGGATCTGCTCTGGGCACAAGGGCTCCATTCATGAAGCCTTTGGCTGGTGCCTGAGGGACCAGGCACAGCGTCCCAGAGGGCTCTCAGACAAAACCTGTGACACAGGAGCCTGGGTGGGTTACAAATCGCCCTCTCCTGTCCTGAGCCAGAGCTCCTGAGCGTCCTGCCCAGGAGCAGCGTCTGCCCAAGTGCAGAGCCCTCTGAAGCCCTCAGGGGCAGGCTGCAAGCAGGAGCCCCTTCATCCTGGTCACGTCCTTGCTGCAGCTGGCCTGAACCCAACCAGAAAGACTTGAATTAGATCAAAGACACCCCCATCCTTGGGAAGGTCCCACTCTGAGACAGCCACCGTGTGCAGCTGAACGATGGCCCTTTGGGGCCAGACCAGGGCAGACCTTCAGCCCTCACACCTTTGCCTGCCAGAATTCACCCCCCTCCTATCCTTATTTTTCTCCTCTGGCACTGTAGCAGTCCCGTGCCCCTGTGCTGCCAGAGTTATTTGCATTCTGCTCATTACAGCTTTAATTTAATCTGCCGTCACGAGCTGCGTGATCAGCATTGCTGCCGTGCTGCAGCTCCAGAGCCTCAGGCAGGGCAGGGGCTCCTGGAAGGGCCGGGGAGCTGAGCAGAGCAGCCAGACCCACCAGCAGCAGGTTGCCCTAAAATTTTTCGGCCCGAAAATTTTTTTTGGCGCCCAGAAGATACTCCAGGTGCGAAACAGCCCGGGGAAGCATCCCCTGTGCTGGGACTGCTGCCAGCGCTGCACTCAGCTTCACTCCTGACACGTTATTCACCCCTCCGAGCCCTCTTGAGCTATTTGGAGAGCTGTGTTGGGCACGCTGAGAAGGGCCCTGCTGATTGCAAAATAAACCTGCGGTCCCCACCGGGCCGGCCTTTGAAGTGCGGTGTTCCCAGAGTGTTTGCGGATCGTCTGCGGATCCGTGCCGGCTCGCTCCATGGTAACACTTTCATGTACAGTATCTGTTTCATATCTCCGTATAATCTCATTAGGGATGCACAGCCAGAGTTACTTACTGACATTAGCTCTACTCATTAATAGCATTATTGGACTTGACTGGTGGTGGGATAATGCCCGGGAGACTTTGTCCTGGACCGGGATCCCGTTACCTGGATTCGGCTCCACTGGGAAACAAAACCCACTCTGGGATATTTCCTGCGGGGCCGGTGTCCCTGAGGACTTGCAGAATTGCATCACTCCCACTCTTTTTAATATTTTTGGGGGTTTTTTTGAGGAAGAGCAGATCGGTATTTTGTTTCCCACTGGCAGCGCTGAAGCAGGAGGAAAGGGGTGGTAGCAGGTTCTGCCGGCAGTGCCTCCTCCACCTCCTCCTCCTCCTGGACCAGACAATGCCCACAGTGTGTGCCCGGTCCCATGTGAGGCTATTGCCACATTCCCATTAACCTAATCCCGCTGAGACAAAGGCTCTTTGCCTCCCCGAGGTGCTAAAACCAGAGGCGAAAAACACCTGCTATTTCCCTTTTTTGTTTGTTTGTTTTTTTCCCCTGGAGTAGCCGCAAACGGCCACCAAATAAGGCTCTGTTGTTTCAGAGGAGAACGAGTTCATTCTCTACGCCACCCGCTACTCCATCCACCGCTACGACCTGGCCTCGGGCGTCAGCGAGGAGCTGCCCCTGGCCGGGCTCAGGGGGGCTGTGGCCCTGGATTTTGACTACGAGCGCAACTGCCTGTACTGGGCTGATGTCACTCTGGACATCATCCAGGTGAGCCGGGAGCAGGGAGGCATCGCCTCCTCTCACGCCCTGAAATGCAAATGTTTGTCCTGGTTCTCCTCCCCTCCGAGCTGTCTGACACCTGACCTTCAGGCTGAGGCAGTTCCTCGTCTTGTATTATGATTTTTTTTTATTATTATTATTTTTCCCCCCCGCCAGCGTCTCTGTCTCAACGGCAGCTCTGGGCAGGAAATAATCATAAGCACTGGGTTGGAAACAGTGGAAGCTTTGGCTTTTGAACCTCTCAGCCAGCTGCTCTACTGGGTCAACGCTGGGATTCCCAAAATCGAGGTACAGCTCTGCCCACCGGTGGCAGTGCATATTTTATTAAGGAGAAATAATTGCCTGCCACAGAGCTTGTGTCACTTCAAGCGGTGCCATGAGCAAACACAGCTGTCCTGGGTTTGGTTTTGGCTCTAGGTTGCCAATCCAGATGGAGACCTGAGACTCACCGTCCTCAACTCCTCGATACTGGAGCGGCCCAGAGCCCTGGCTCTGGTTCCCCGAGATGGGTAAGAAAGAAAACGTCACAAGTATCTCCCTGGTTTTCCCAAGGAAACTGCTGCTCCTTCGCCACTTCCTCCTCAGGGAGGACAGCTTGGTGAGGTGAAACTGGGGACAGGCACAGCACAGTCCTGCCCTGTGGAGCCCACGGTCACCACTGCGTCCCCAACTAAGGCACCAACTCCCTCAGAGCACCGATCACCAACTGTTTATCCCTCCCTACCTGCACATATCCATTAGTAAATCTCTCTTCCTGCCTGTAAAACTGGTCTGGTCAGCTGCAGTGATGCGTGAGAAACTGAGCTGCGCTCAAATTCAAGAGCCAAACGCGAGTTAAATCTTTCTGGGGTTTGGCCTCGGCTGCAAATGCAGCTCTGGCAAACCAAAGCAGTTCACGGCAAGGTAACCTGCAGCTGCACTCCCACCACAGAGCCTGCAGCTCAACAGCCTCTGTGCTGCTCATAAATCTGCTGGTGGCGTTCATTCGAATTGCAGAGCTCCCTGTTGAAAGGCATCTCGTGCAAGGGACGTGGAATGCGAAGCATTCCAACCTCTGCCTCTCCTAACCTGCTTCCTTTTGAGGAGCTGCTCCGTGTGGATTTGGAGTAACCTCTCTGCCTGCTGCCAGGTTGATGTTCTGGACGGACTGGGGGGACTCCAGGGCTGGCATCTACAGAAGTGACATGGACGGCTCGCTGGCTGGGCGCATCGTCTCGGAGGGCGTGCGGTGGCCGAACGGCATTTCTGTGGATGACCACTGGATCTACTGGACTGAAGCCTACATGGACAGGATCGAGAGGGTGGATTTCAATGGGATGCAGAGATCTGTGATCCTGGACAGCCTCCCTCACCCCTACGCCATTGCTGTATTTAAGGTTTGTTTTCCCCGTTGTCGTTAGCGTGCAGGCTCTGGAGGAGCACGGAGCACACTGAATTTGAAGGATAGGGATGAGATTTGGAGCAGGCACATTGCTTGCTCTCTTTCTGCTTCCCTGAAACATTGCCACAAATCCCTGAAACGAGCAGGCAAGTGCAGTCTCATCCAGGACCAACGTTCCTAAGCAGCTGCACTGCAATGTTTGCCACTCAGCAAATCACTCTGTCACTCTCATTCCTGCTCAAATCCCACATCAGGCCTTCCTCTTTCTCTCCCCCTTGGGCTGGGGACACTTTTCACTCTCCGTGTCCCCCCACATCTGGTATTTAGGGTGATTAGTGCAGGTAGCAGTGATGAGCACGGCCCTGGTGCTGCCTCTCCTCACACTAAGAGCCGAGCCTGTGTTTCAGAATGAGATCTACTGGAATGACTGGTCACAGCTGAGCATTTTCAGAGCATCCAAAAACAGCGGCTCCAGGATGGAGATCTTGGTCGGCCGACTGAACGGGATCATGGATATGAAAATCTTTTACAGAGGAAAGACAACAGGTAATCGTGTAGATGATCATCCCCTGGGGTTTAGGAATGTTTTCATCCCCCATTTCCACAGGTTCTCAGCTGGGCCATCCTGGCTTGCATTTCCTGAATATATCCCCATTCCTGCAGGGCTTGAGGCTCACAGTCAGGAGGAATGAGTTTCAAGAGTCGCGTATTCTGTTTTTTGGCTGCCAGGAGAGAGAGAGCTCTGAGGGCACTGGGCTGTGCTGGCACCTCGTAGTTTATATCACAGATCCTGGCTTTCCCATCAAAGTGTTGTACAGACCAAAAACCCCCAGGATTTCAGGGCTGCACCAGCTTTGTCCTCCTTAAATCCTTTGTCTGCGTTGTGACAAGGCAGTGCTGGCCCCAGTGTGCTGTTCATACCCATTTTCAGATGGCTACCAGACCACTGAAGGGCTCGGCCAGTCTCTGCAGGAGACTGGAGGGACGAGAGGCACTCTGGGGGCTGTAACTCACATCCTTTGGTAAATCTCCAAAGCCACTCAGATGAGCTGTGTCCCTTAAAGGCCCTCAAAGTGCCTGGAGCAGACGGCTCTGGGCATTCCTGGGGGTGACCTCAGCACCTGCAGAGCTAGCTCCTGAACCCAAGGCAGGTGACACTGGCATTCCTGTGCCTCTGTCCTGAGGTGGCAGGTGACACTGTCACTCCTGTGCCTCTATCCTGGGCTGGCAGGTGACACTGGCACTCCTGTGCCTCTGTCCTGAGGTGGCAGGTGACACTGGTACTCCAGTGGGGTGGCAGGTGACACTGTCACTCCTGTGCCTCTGTCCTGGGGTGGCAGGTGACACTGGCATTCCTGTGCCTCTGTCCTGGGGTGGCAGGTGACACTGGCATTCCTGTGCCTCTGTCCTGAGGTGGCAGGTGACACTGGTACTCCTGTGCCTCTGTCCTGAGGTGGCAGGTGACACTGTCACTCCTGTGCCTCTCTCCTGAGGTGGCAGGGGACACTGGCACTCCTGTGCCTCTCTCCTGCGGTGGCAGGTGACACTGGCACTCCTGTGCCTCTATCCTGGGGTGGCAGGTGACACTGGCACTCCCGTGCCTCTGCCCTGACATTGTCCCCTTCCTCCTGCCCTGCTCCAGGGCAGAACGCCTGCATGTCCAAGCCCTGCAGCCTGCTCTGCCTGCCCAGGTCCAACAACGGCCGCAGCTGCAAGTGCCCCGAGGGGGTGGCCAGCACCGTGCTGCCCAGCGGGGAGCTCAGGTGTGACTGTCCCCACGGCTACGCCATGAAGAACAACACCTGCAGGAAGGAAGGTAAAGTCCTGCCCGGCTCTCGCTGCCGCTCGGGGCTGAGGTGGCTTCTGCCATCACGAGAGGTCGGCGTGCCCTGTCCTCTGCTGGGGAGGAGAGTGGCCCGTTTCTGGGGGCACAGCCTCATGCCAGCTTGTTCCTGTTGTCCCTCCTGCCCCAGAGAACACGTGCCTGCCCAACCAGTACAGGTGCTCCAATGGGAACTGCATCAACAGCATCTGGCAGTGTGACAACGACAACGACTGCGGGGACATGAGCGACGAGAAGAACTGCCGTGAGTGTCCTGCCGTGGTGGGGCTGGCCAGATCCAGCTGTCTGCTGTGCTGGCGTCTCAGCTGGGCTGATGTCCACGCTCCTTCCACAGGCAGGGAGAGCAGGAGGTTCTCGGGGGCTGTAACTCAGCTCCTTTGGTAAACTCCCAACGCAGATTGGATGGGTTTTGTCCCAACCCCCTTGACCAGATGAGGCGTTGGTGTCTAAAATTTGGTGAGGCTGATGCCAGCTGTCTCTTGTGTTAATTGAGGGCACAGCCAATGAGGAAAAGAGAGCAGACAGTGCTGACACGGGTCTCTAGTGGAGATAATAAATCAAGTTCACACATTAAAGACGGAGGTCACCTTTCTGAGCAAAGTTAGGAACTGCCAGTGTGTGCAGGAGGGGGAGATGTTCCACAGCTCTGCACATCCTGAAGGGTTTGGATTAGTGCACTGTGGGAAAAGGACTGGGTTTGAAGTCAGGAATCACTGCAGGACCAGCAGAGAGGCTGTTAATGCCCATTTTGTACCAATTAGGAACTTATTTCCCTGACAAAGTTGAGGTACCAGTCAGCAGAGTCGGAGTTTGAGCTCAATGACTCCAGGTGTGGGAAAGCCTCTGTGGGTACCCATTCCTTGGAGGGAGGTCACCAGCCTGGCACAGAGCTGCTGCCTTGGGTAGCAACACTCACTCAGCTTCTCCCCTGCTTTGGCTGCCCTGTCTCATCCCACCACCTGGGGTTCCAATCCCCGTTGTGGGGAGCAGATAGCTCTACATCCTTGGCCTCTTGCTCCCTGGCTTGGGAGTGGACGTGAGGAGGTTCAGTCCCGATCCCCAGACAAAAAACTGACCCCTATGTCCTCTGCTTTACAGGCAGTGCCTATAAATGGCATTAAAATACAAGAGCAGGAGTTCAGGTCGGACTGGCAGGATTCTGTCCCCGTCCCTCCGCTTCCCTGCACTCAGTGCACACCCTCAGGCAGCAGAAACCATTTTCTAACCACCACCTTCTCCTCCTCCTCTTCTCCCCACCAGCAACCACGGTGTGCGACACCGAGACCCAGTTCCGCTGCCAGGGCTCGGGGACCTGCATCCCTCTGTCCTACAAATGTGACCTGGAGGATGACTGTGGGGACAACAGCGACGAAAGCCACTGTGGTGAGTGACACTCAGCCCTCCTCCCCTGGGCACGGGGGCAGCTGTCCTCCAGCACTCTCTGCTGCTCAGAGGTGATGAAGGGAGAGATGCCCCTGCTTAGCCAGGCTGTCTCCTCCTCGTTTACTGGGGACTGGGAAACGGGGGACAGGGCCAGCACTTACAGGGTATTTGGGAATTAGGGACAGGACCATCGTGTCCTGGGGAATGAGGGACAGCAGAAGAGAGCGAGGCCCTGTGCCGGTTCTTCCCCTTGCCGTGCTCCAGCTGGGAGATTCCTGTGCCACTATTATCCAACTTTCCCGCTCTGCTCCTTGGGTATTCCCGGCACCTGAAGGCCAGTGTTTGCTTTGCAGAGGCTCACCAGTGCAGGAACGATGAGTTCAGCTGCAGCTCGGGGATGTGCATCCGTCTGTCCTGGATGTGTGACGGGGATAACGACTGCAGGGACTGGTCTGACGAAGCCAACTGCACTGGTGAGTGCTCAGGTGCTGATCCAGAACCTCCTGCTGCTCCTGCTTTTTACTTCCAACCTGGGAGACATTAACCAGCGTCTTGTGCCTCAGTTTCCTTGCTTGTTAGAGCACCGTAGGGTGCTGTGATGCTCCAAATCCAAGGATTTCTTTCCCCCAGGAATTTGCTGGCAGCTCTGAGATGTTCCCACGGTGACCCAGCTTTGCTTTTCACCTGCAAGACTGCACCCAGAGGCAAAGCTCTGTGGAATGGGAAGTGGCTTTTGTGGCTGCTCTTTTGGTCTGAAGAGGAGGCAGATTTAGTTTGGGAAGTTTAGTTTGGCAGTTTTAGCCCTCCCTTGGCAGCCTCATTGCTCTACCGGCTCAAAAACCTAAAGAGGGTGCCCTAAGTAGGGAGTCCCACGTAGAAAACCCAATCTTGTTTTTGCTTGCAACTTGTATTAAAGCAGCCAGGCTGGCAGAAACAACCTGGCTCCTACTTCATGCCTCCTGTGCAGCAGGTCCTGTGAGCCTCACTGTGTGTTTGGAGCAGAAAGTCGCAACACTCCACCCTCCTCACCACCACAGTGATGTTCCTCAGCAGCTTCCTGAGGTTAACACCCACACAGAGCCTTTTTCTCATCAGAAAAAACCAACAGATAGCAGCGCATTGGTCTTTTCCACTGCAAACAATCAAGCAAAAACATCAACCAAGCCAAAAACCTCAGTGCTTGCACGAGAAGAGACTTCTCAGAGGGGGCAGGGCGCTAGTCCATCAGTGAGAGACACAAGGTTGTATTCATCCAGCCCCGGGATATTTCTAGATGAAAGCAGAGCTTTCCATGGCATGAGGCTGAGATCCGTGGGGAGCCTGTAGGGACCAGGACAGCCCCTGGGAATGCTGGCAGCAGCTTGGAGCCTTTGGTGCAGCCTGGAGCCTTTGGGACAGAGAGTGGCACCAGCTGCTGTCCTGGGGCTCTGGCACCAGGATTTGAGAGATCCCTTTCAGGTCTTTGAG
This sequence comes from Hirundo rustica, assembly GCF_015227805.2. Lineage (NCBI taxonomy): Eukaryota > Metazoa > Chordata > Aves > Passeriformes > Hirundinidae > Hirundo > Hirundo rustica. Next base: position 4,331,941 of record NC_053472.1, on the reverse strand, counting down.
CTCCTCTTTGCTCACCCCTGTGGCATTTGCTGTGCCTGGAGCACCCAGGGCTGATCCTGGTCATTAGTATTCCACGAGCGTGGCTTTCTGAGGAGGTTTAATTTATATTGGTATCACTTATCTCTCATATGAGTGTCTCCAGAGAGAATTACTACAGGAGAGGAACCTACTTCAAAAAAGCACGTCGGGTTTGTAAAGCCCCAAGTTGGAATTATCTAAGAGGATCACAATTATTTGAGGAACATTCCGTCTGACTTCACCGGGCTGCAATTATTGCTCTTATCTAAAATAATTACATTTCATGCTGAATACCTAATAGAATATTACTGCCACCAGACTGCACTATTTCGAAATATCTGCGAGTGCACGTCGCTCTCTAACCTAAAACTCAGGATCACGCCATCTAATTAAGCCGAACGTTGCTTTTCTCAATAACTCTGAGCGCTCTCCTGCTCGAGGAGCAAGATTTGTCTCTGAAGTGACAACACAAACCAGGCTGCAACCCAGATACCCCACAGGCAGATATTTTCCTGACAGGAGCCTAAGGAAAACCCCCGGGGAGAATCGTATTTCTTGTTTGCTTTGGCAACATAGAAGAGCCTTGTTTGCCGTAATTAAAAGCTCTCTCTGGCTGTGTCCTGCCCTGCACGGGGGACTCTGCAGCTCGGCCAAGCCTTGCTTGGTCTTGGTGACATTTCTCGCCATCTCTGGCACGATGCCACCGCTGTCACCTTTGCCCACACACCCCAAGGACTGCCATCGAGGGGAGAGAGGCTGCTGACTTTGGGGAGAGCTTTGGGAGATCTCTGCCCTGCAAAAGCCATCCCCGAGGCACAGCAGGCTTGACCAGGGAAAGACCATGGAAAACTGGGGCTCACGGAATTCTCCTTCCTGGGGTCCATGGGGTGGCTGATGCAGTGGGAGATCCTGGTGCAGGGGGAGGAGCAGCGTGTGGTGGTGTGGCCTGACTCCCTCTCAGCTCAGCAGGGACACGGTGACGCCCCACCCTCAGGTGTCCCCCTGCTCTGGTTCCAGCAGTTTATCACACCTGCGAGGCCTCCAGCTTCCAGTGCCACAACGGCCACTGCATCCCGCAGCGCTGGGCGTGCGACGGCGACGCCGACTGCCAGGACGGCTCCGATGAGGACCCTGCCAGCTGTGGTAACGTGTCCTGTGTGTGTGTGTGGGGCTCTGCCACGGGTGGGAGGGATTTCTGTACACACACACCGAGCTAAACCAGCTGCAAACTCAGGAGAGAGCCCCCACCCCTCCAAAAGCAGTCACAGTGCGAAGGCAACCGTGGCATTTTCTAGCTATGGTTAGATTAATTAATTAAACAGCTTAACTTAAAACAGCTTTAACAAAACCCCGAAAAACGCATGACACCCACCCAATTCTGGATTTCAGAGAAGAAGTGCAACGGCTTCCAGTGCCCCAATGGCACCTGCATCCCAACCAGCAAACACTGCGACGGCATCAACGACTGCTCCGACGCCTCGGATGAGCAGCACTGTGGTGGGTACCGGGCTCAGGGCGAGCTGCTGGGGCCCAGCACGGAGGGCTGACAGCATTTCTGCTCTATCCCACTGGGAGTAAAGCCCTGGGAGATAACGGGAATGCCTTAGCGGGCAGCGATGAGCTCCCTGTGAAATTGGCGGGTCAGAAAAAGGCACAGAAAAAGGTCAAAAAGGAGGGCACTGCCAGGGAGGTGACCAAAAACCCCTCCTGGCACCTGTGCCCACCCTGAGGGGTTTATTTGGTGAGGGCAACCTGTGCCGGGACGCAGCTCAAACCATTTGGGAACTTTCTGTAAGCTCAAAACCATTTGTCCTGGGAACTTTACTTCCCTACAATCCGCCCTCCGCGCTCAGGTCAGCGCGGATCCCGGGGGGTGACGCTGCTGTTTGCAAGGGCGGCAGAGGTGCCACCCCCTGTCCTCCTGTGCCCCTGTCCCCTGCAGAGCCCCTGTGCACCCGCTACATGGATTTCGTGTGCAAGAACCGGCAGCAGTGCTTGTTCCACTCCATGGTGTGCGACGGCATCATCCAGTGCCGGGACGGGTCGGACGAGGATGCCAGCTATGCTGGGTGCTGTAAGTGTCACACCTCTGCCAAGGGATGGGTGGGCACAGGAGGAAACAAGAGGTGTGGGCAGAACCAGGCTACCAGGAAGCTGCCAGCTCTCCTAGGAGGTGGCTCTAGACCGCAAAGCTCTGCTTAGAGAACCGTGATTGCCCCGGGTGAGCTCCTTCCTGCTCAAGCTTTCCTGAAGCCCTTGATCTTTACACCAAACCTCTCCCTGCAGCCCAGGACCCCGAGTTCCACCGGACCTGCGACCAGTTCAGCTTCCAGTGCCAGAATGGCGTGTGCATCAGCCTGGTGTGGAAGTGTGACGGGATGGACGACTGCGGCGACTACTCTGACGAAGCAAACTGTGGTGAGCAGCACCCCCAGGGCCTCCTGCCCCTGCACCTCCAGCTTCCCTTGGATTTCAGGAGCACGGAGTACTGTCTTGCTCGTGTTTTTACTCGTGTATGTGTGAGTGTAGCTCTCCCTGTGCACCTCACAGTGCGTCCTGCCTGGGGATCGCTGTCATTTCCCTTGTACTGCAGGCAGGTAAAGTGAAGCACAAAGAAAACCTGGCACATCCTGTGCTTGACTAACTCCTCTGGGCCGTGTTTGCTGCACAGACTCCCAGCCCTGAGCAGACAGGCAGTTTTCAGCCAAACCCAATATTTACCACTGTTCCCTGGGTGGCTGTAGGAGCTGTACCCAGCCAGGAGAGGCAGCTGCAGCCTCGTTTCGGAGTTGCAGGGTTTGCTCCTCCGTTTCTGCCATGCTCTGGTGGATTCTGCTCTGGTTCTGAGATCAGGGGTGGTGTCTGGCCACGAAGGACACAGACAAAGCAGTGGTGGCAACAGAGTGAGGGCTGGGAGGAGTGGGAATGCTGGGGATGGAGAGAAAGGAATGTGCTGCTCAGGGTGATGCTCTCTGGGCCAGCCTGAGGTGCCCCCAGCTCTCAGCTGTGCTGAGGGCTGCTGAGGTGACCCTGTGGCTCACGGGACTCTGCTCTCCTGGCCAGAAAACCCAACAGAAGCCCCGAACTGCTCCCGGTACTACCAGTTCCAGTGTGGGAACGGGCACTGCATCCCCAACCGGTGGAAGTGCGACGAGGAGAACGACTGCGGGGACTGGTCTGATGAGAAGGACTGCGAGGGTAAGGACACACTGCTGAGGCTGTGACGGGGGCAGGATGGGGTCTGGGACATGCTGAAGGATCACTCTGCCTTCCCACAGCCCTCCAAAATACCCCATGAGTGGGTTGGGTGGGCACTTTCCTGCATCTTTTTACTCTGTAGATATCCTGATTGCAGACACAACGCCGGGCTGGTGATGCCTCACCTGCCTCCCCGTGGGTCAGCAGGGAGCAAGCAGAGCTTACACTGGAGCAGGGAGCTCAGCTCAGCTCTCCCTGGTGTATTTTTAGGATCTCCAGTTCATCCCATTACCACGCTGATCCCCCCGACGTGCCTGCCCAACCATTTCCGCTGCAACAGCGGCGCCTGCATCATGAACAGCTGGGTGTGTGACGGCTACAAGGACTGCACTGACGGCTCCGACGAGGAGGCCTGTCCCACCTCAAGTGAGCTCTCCTCTCCCTCACCCCCTTCCCTTTTTCCCAGATCCCATCTGCAAGGAATTCTGGCCTGTCAGAGCCTTGCCAGGTTGCGGGGTTAATTTACGCCGTGGGTATAAAATGTCCTCTGGCACCCTCCTGGTCACCCTCATCCTGTCCACCAGCTGGGACAGCGCTCCAGAGAGGGACATTCCCTGCCCAGCGGAGGCTTTTCCAGCCCTCTGCAGTCAGGAGGGAGGATGTCTTAGACGTCCTCCCCTCCACCTGCTAGATGGACGGACATTGCCATCTAGCGGAGTCGGGGCCCGGGAGCGCAGCCCGTCCATCGCGGCGGTGCCAGCCCGGCCGTGCCCGGCGCTCCCCTGCCCGCCTGTCTGTGTGCAGGACCCAACGCCACGGCCACGGCCACCGCGCTCCCGGGGCGCTGCAGCCGCTTCGAGTTCGAGTGCCAGCAGCTGCACAAGTGCATCCCCAACTGGAAGCGCTGCGACGGAGTGAGGGACTGCCAGGACGGCACGGACGAGAGGAGCTGCCGTAAGTGTGGGCGAGGGACAGGCTCCCGCCTGGATCCTTCCCTTGTGAGGGCAGGGAAGCCTCGGAGGAGGCTTTGATTGCTGGGTAAAATCCTTTACAGAAAACAGAAATCCTTCACAAGGGAAAAAAAAAAAAACCCAAACAAAAAAGCCACGTATAAAAGCTAAAGCGCTGCTATTCCTATTACAAGTCCAGTTGTTGTTTATAATGGGATGAGCTCCAGGTTGTTCTGAAGGTGCAGCCAGAAGGAGACACCCCAGTGTCTGGCACATCAGCCTGCGCTCCATCCCTGACATGCAGCCACCTGCAAACCTTCCAGTGCTGCTGAGGGAACTTCCCTGCCTGGAGTCCTGAGCTCTCCTGCCTTTTTCAGCCACTCCGAGCAGCCTGTCGTGCCCCGGCGGTTTCAGATGTGAGGATGGGGAGGCCTGCATCATGCTGACAGAGCGCTGTGACGGGTACCTGGACTGCTCAGACAGCAGTGACGAGAGGAACTGCACAGGTAAGCAGCAGCCCTCTCCCATCCCTCACTCCCTGTCAGCACACAGAGGTGCTCTCCTGGATGTGTGACCTTTCCCTCCCAACAGCCTTGATTTATCTGTCTCTGCTCAGTTGTCCAAGCTCCCTCCTCACCCATTTATCACCAGCTGGGACAAACTTCCCAGCAGCTTCTACACTGACAATTTGTCTTCCAGCAGCCTCAGACAAAGGGGAAAAAAAAATCATTTTAGGATGGATAGGAGCAAAGCTGTCCATTTTACACGACCCAAAGGTGAAGCAAGAGTCTCCTGCTCTGCCCTCCTTTGCAAGGTGACCCTGGGGGATGTGGCAGGTGCCCTGCTGCCAACCCTGGCTGGCCCTTGGTGGCCCTGTGGGGGCAGAGGGACAGAGCCCGCCCTGGGCTGGTAGCAGCGATCGATCACTGCCTCTGGCCAGCCGTGAGCTCCAGCTGCTCCCCCACTGAGCTGCTGGAGGGGCTGGGCATCAATCAAGTTTAGTTCTTTAATTAAATATCGATTGGGAGAGGCTAGTAGGTTAAGGGGAGAGGGAAGGAGACGCGCGACTCGGCTGCCATGCCAAGGAAAACCATCTCTTTTCCCTTGGAAAAACTGTCCGTGGACCCGTGTACCTGCTGGATTTAATTCCAGCTGTTTAGGGAAAGCAGAACAGCAGCAATTTGCCTCTGCTCTGCTGGGTTTCTGTTCAGTGCCCCAGCAGAGCCAAGCCACAGCAGTGGAATATGGGCTCCAACACGTGCAGAGAGAGAAAGAGAGAGCAGGAAATGGCCTGGTGGGAGCAGGGCACGGATTTGGGACATTTCAGATCAGCACCTCCATCTCCAGCTCTGCCAGGGCTGGGTTCCTCAGTGCTTTTATCCCCTAAGTGCCTCCGTGAAGGTCAGGCAGTGATTCAGAGCTCACGTCAAGGCAAGCCCCAAACTTGAATTACCAACCTTTGCTTGGGTCCTGCTGCTGGACACAAGGTGTGATAAGGGGAAACACACAAAGAAAGGCCCTGGGTGCTGACAGGGACAGCACAGACTGATCACAGCAGGAGAAGGGTGACACTGAGCAGTTTGCACTCACACACTGCCAAAAATTCCCGGTATTTCATCAACAGCCTCTCTTTATCTTTCCTTAGGGGAAAGGGGACGCCTGCCTGATTCAGCATAAAGATATTTTGGGTAGGACTAAGAGCACCAGGGGTAAATCCCTGCTCTGAACTGCCCTCTGTGAGCCCAGTCTTCTCCAGAACTGCCAAACTCCATCTCATTTAAACGTGGGTGCAGACACCCCTTCAGTCAGTGCTGCCGCACCTCCCCTGCCGCTGGTGTTACAAACAGAGCTCCTGTTTCTCTCCTGGGCGCAGGGTTTGTTTCCCTGCACTAAATTACCTTTTCCCGTTCTCCGCTCAGATGACACGATCGTGTACAAAGTCCAGAACCTGCAGTGGTCGGCTGATTTCTCTGGGGATGTCACCCTGACGTGGGCTCGGCCAAAGAGGATGTCCTCCACCTCCTGTGTCTACATCATCTACTACAGGTACCTCATCCCTCCCCTGCTGTTGTGGCAGGTAGGGAGGACAAGCGTGAGCACACGGTGTGCCCGCACAGGATCGGGCCTGAAACATTCAGAGCTCCTTAACCAAGTTCTGCCTGGAAAAATCTAATATTTGGTAGCAAAACAGACACAAAATAGGTGCACCCAGAGGGCGTTTGTGACAAAATGCATTGCTTTCCTCCTTGATTTACTCAGATGGTAAAGTTGTTATATTCATTTTTTTTTTTGCCACTTGGGCTTTGTCTTTGTGGGACCATTACCAGCAAGAACAAAGTTAATAAATTTGAGCACAAGAGTTATAGAAAAGCTCAGGGGCTTATAAACCACCAAGCCACAGTTAGTTCAGGCTTTCCAACAGCATCTTTTCAAGATTGGTGGCGTGGCATTGCCAAAACGAGCAGAGACCTTTCAAAATGGTTCCATTTTTTGGGGACAAATCTGTATGTTGTGTGCTAAAAAAGCCTGTCCTGACCGGAGGCGTGTGGCTCTGTCACTCAGGGTGGTCGGTGAGAGCATCTGGAAGAGCTTGGAGACCCACAGCAACAAAACCAACAGCGTTTTGAAGGTCCTCAAGCCCGACTGCACCTACCAGGTGAAAGTGCAGGTGCAGTGTCTGAGCCGGGTCTACAACACCAACGACTTCATCACGCTGCGGGCGCCCGAAGGACGTAAGCACAGTGCTGCTCCTGCCAATGCCTGCCAGATTTGTGCTGCTTTGGGCTCAGAAGGAGAGCTGTCCCTGCTCTGAGCAAAAAGGGTCTTTTCATGGGCTTGGGAATTGTGCTGGAGTGGGAGAAAGGGCCGTCCACGCTTTTGTCCTGATTTTTCAGGGAGATGCTGCTTTTCCCCGCACGCTCTGGGCACAGCACTGTGACTGTCACTGATATTTCTCTTCCTCTCGCTAGTACCAGATGCACCCCTCAACCTTCAGCTGTCCCTGAAGAGAGAAGCTGAGGGCGTGGTGATGGGCTGGTGGAGTCCCCCCGTGAACGCCCACGGCCTCATCCGGGAATTCATCGTGAGTCCTGCTGCCCACAGGGGCCGAGCCCGGCTGGGTGGCACGGGGACAGCACCACACAGCCAGCTGCAGGGGGGATTGGGCCTGGAATGGGATGTTTTGGGGGAGGAAATCTGCTGGGAACATCAGGCAAGATGGGAGAAGAAATGCTGCAGGCAGCGCCACAGCCCTCGAGCTCCTAATTTCTCCCTTTCTGAGATGTCGTGTGCCTTTCTGCTGACATTTTGTCTCGGGGGCACCTGCTGACCTGTGGTGTTTGTGAGCCCTCACGCCTTGTTTTGGTGCTCCTAGGTGGAATACAGCAGCAGTGGATCCAAGGAGTGGTCGTCCCTCAGAACCACCAAGAACTACACAGAGATCAAGAACTTGCAGGTCAACACTCTCTACACAGTCAGAGTGAGTATTTCCAAAGCGCTCTCTAGGTGAGCTCTGAGTTACTGACTGCCCTAAGTCCTGCACAGCCAAGAACTTGCTAAAAAAAAATCTTATTAAAAAACCCATCATGTTAAAGCCCTGCCCTTTAATGCCAACCCACAGCACCACTGCTAATGTCTATAGTTCCAAGGCCCTTGATTTGCTCCTCTGTCCCAGAAGGCTGGGCTGGATTACAAAATCCTCCCTGCTAATTGCCCATTCCAATGTCACTGCAATTGCACTGGATTTGGGCCAGAGATAAATTCGGTCCTCGGTGTATCGGTGGGAAAAGCAGCAGCTCTGCCTGTGGGGAATGTCTGCACAGGGGAGAGGCTGGGTAATTATAGACAGAAGTAATAAGAATAGGAAATGAAAGTCTGCCCAGCGAGCCCTGGGAAATGTGTGCTTTGCCATCGTCCATCCTCCTGAGTTCTTGGGGAAGTTCTCGAGGATAAACCACCTCCTCTCGATCCCTGTTATTCTCACAGCTGGTTGGAGGCTTTCCTCCCGTGGCATTCCTTCCCAATATAACCCGTCCCCAAATAAATCTTTGGAAGCAGATTCAGCGCTTGGACTTCCCTGGCGTGGTTCTCACCTACTTTATGGCCCGTGGAGTCCCAAGCTCCTTATCTCGATGGACTCCTCTAAGATCTCATAAGAGAGCAGTTATCTGCAAAGAGCCTGCACCTCCCTCCTCTTAGATTCCTTTAATTGACTTCAAGCAGTCGGCTTTATCTCTGCATTAAGCATTTTATTGCCAAGTAATTAAGCTTTTGTTTGCTTCCGAGTCCTTTTCCCAGGGGCCCCGCCAGGTCTGTAACCTTGCTCTAACCTCCCACTCTGTTTGCCCCGTGCAATGTTGCTCATGTTCCCTCATTTCCAAAGGTTGCTGCAGTAACCAGCCGAGGGGTGGGAAACTGGAGCGAATCCAAGTCCATAACCACCGTCAAAGGCAAAGGTAAATGTCGCTGTTTGGGTCAGCTCAGAGAAGGTGACAAAAAGGCAGAGTATCAGCCTGAAACATCAGCAGCAGCATCCAGAGCCGCCCCCCTGGCCTTTATTCTCCCTTTCACACTGTTCAACAGCTTTGCTGTTCACAGTGACCTGTAAAAAGTGACATTTGCACTCGGCCTGAGCTGCCTCAGGGTTCAGTGGCGTGGCTGGAGGGGTCACTGACTCCTCTGAGCTCTGTGGCACAGGGGATGGATGTGCTGCCCTGCAACTGAGCAAGAGCCTGTTCCCTCTCTCCCCGGCTGCAGACAGATTCCCTCAGACTTTTGTAGGCCAAATCGTGCCTCCAGATAGACAAGAAATTACCAACTCCATCACTCTCACTCTAAAAGGATGCTGGCTCATCCTTCTCCCTCTTAGGTCACCATTACTGTGGCTCCTCCTGCAGGTTTAGACCATGAAAAACAACCACAGCTCCTGAGAACTATCACAACATCACAGTCTAACAGCAGATAAATTCAAACAGCACAGTAAATCATTTCCTTCCCAACCTGTTGGTTTTTTTTTTTCTTTAAAGAAAAGCCTTTTGAAGTCGTTTGTATTCGTGCCAATTTTTTCATCCAAACTTATGTCCCCTGTGTCAAAACTGCCTGCTAATTTGTCAGATGAAAGGAGGGAAGGGAAACGCCAGGCTACTCGAAGTGCAGGATTCAGATAATGTGAATTACCTGATGGTTAGAAAAACAGAGGCAGCAAGAACAGAAACAGCTTTGACGTCAGGTTTAGCACGAGTGTTTGGCACCGACAGCTCCTGACCTCCCTCAGCAGCTCCTCGGAAGGCCAGGAGCTGTTAACTGGGATAGGAGCTCACCCTACTGACTTCAGAGGGAAATCCCTTTGCCCAGACCCCTCCAGTTCCAGCCTGCGCTGAGCAAGGCGCAGATAAAGCAGCTTTTAGGTGGTGGACTTAAAAAATGATGTCAGTATCTTCTCTGACATGATGTCCTGTTCTAGGAGCTGGGTGTTACCACAAGAAGCTGTGTTTTATCTGCCCCCTCTCAGTAAATATTTTTATTTCTTTGTGCTGTACTAACAGGTCTTTTCTCACTTTCCTCCCAGTCATTCCTCCCCCTGTCATCCACATTGAGAGCTACAGCGAGGATTCCATAAGTTTCAGCCTAAAAATGACCACGAATATCAAGGTGAGAGTTTTTCCCTTTCCATCTGAGCCGGGTAAATGGTGAATCGTGGCTGGGAGAAGCTGTCACCCACTGAAGCATTGCAGTTACCAGTTATTTCACGCCAAATCATTTCTTACTGCTCTGGGGCTCTTAATTGGGATGGAAAATACCATGCAAAGACTGTCAGGGGTCTGCCAGTAACGCTGGCTCCCTGTGTGCATCAGCTGAGCTGCTGGCTCTGTGTCCTTGGGCTTGACAGGTCAGTGGCTACGTGGTCAACATCTACTGGACATTCGATACCCACAGGCAGGAAAAAAGGACTCTGGTCATAGAAGGAGAAAAGTCCATCCAGAAAGGTAAATTCTGCTCAAAGTATAAAGTTTTGCTTTGGTTAACACTAAGCAGAAGGATTTATGAGAGGTCATAGGATTTTTTTATTTTTTTTTTTTTAACTAGTAGTTTCTGTTTAAACAATTCTGTTTAAATCTGGACAGGACAAAGCAGCAAATTCTCTGTTTTGAGGACCTGGAAATTTCAAGCAGATTTGGGATTTACCCCCAGAGCTGCACTGGTCCTTTCTCATCACATGGGGTTTTGTTTGTTGCTCCATTTCTAATCTGCCAGAGGGAGTAGAAGCAGAACAAGGATTCCTTGGGCTTGCATACAGCACATGTCCCTGTTAATCACATTTCTGGTTTGGGAAAATCTCAGTGTGGATATGGGAAATCATCTGGGCACAGAAAAGCACAGGCTGGGTTGGATTCCAGAGTCCCAGGTGCTTCTGTATAAAGGAAATTACTGCAAAAAGTACAAAAGCAGAGCCCAGGGGAGGCAGGCTCCTGTTTGCTGATGCTGACCCTTCGCTTGTGCTCCCACCCTCGCCGTGCTTTACCTCTTTCTCTAATAGTGCCCCTTTCAATATAATAATAGTGCCCCTTTCTCTTCTTGCTCAGTGGCCAATTTGACAGCACACACCCCCTATGAAATTTCTGCTTGGGCTAAGACGGAGCTGGGTGACAGCCCTCTGTCTTTTGTGCATGTGGTGACCAGTGGCACAAGACCTGTGTCCCCAAGCCTCAAGGCCAAGGCCATCAACCAGACAGCCGTGGAATGCAGCTGGACCGGCCCCAGGAATGTGGTAAGGCACCAACCCTTCCCTCCCTCTAGCTCAGAGCCTCAGAGCGGCTCAAAAAAACCCCTGAAATCAGGATTGTTTGTTTGGATTGGATTCCAAGGCCCTGAAAATTTGGGGGATAATGAGGGAAAGTGTGGGGACTGAAACAGAGAGTGTAATGGAACTGATAAAGGAGTCTGGTGTCTTATGACTGATCAAGCAGAAACCATGGGAGAGACAGACACGGATAAAGCCTCCCTGGGGTAGGAGTGACCAAAAAACATGTTGTGAAACTTTGTGATGATCACCAAGCAACTGAGGTCATGAAGAATGTATAACCAATGAGAATTGTTACCAAAACCAGAACCCTATATAAGTGCCATACAAAAAAAAAAAAAAAAAAACCAAAAAAAAAGCAACCTATATAAACGCCTTGTATACTCAAAAAATATTTGGCTTCTGATTGGAACTCAGAATGCCCCCAATAGGAAAGAACTGATAGGAAAGAACCTCCTGCTTTTAAATAGGAACAAAGAAAGGCTTCTTGTCTGCTTGTTGCAGTGAGAAGTGGCTTAAATACAGACAGCACAATGTTCCAGCAGCCCCTGAATCAACTGCTGTCACCTGAGCAGAGCTCAGGGGTTTTGGGTTGGGAGCTCAAAGGCAAGTGGGCAGATTGAACTCGGGCGAGACAGAGGGAAAAGCAGGAACAAGGCTCCAGAGGGAAAAGGGTCTTTGCTTCATACCCCTAAAAAGTGTCAGCCAGTGGATGCTCTAAGCCATGCCAAACCCTGCTCCACCCCCTCTGTGCTCTCCCTCCTCAGGTCTACGGCATCTTCTACGCCACGTCCTTCCTGGAGCTGTACAGGAGCCCCCACAACAGCACCACCAGCGCGCACAACATCACGGTGCTGGTGCAGCGGGACGAGCAGTACCTGTTCCTGGTGGGCTCCCCTCCTCCTCCGCCCTCTGCCCGCCCCGTGCCTCCACCAGGACGCAGCCCTGACCCCTGTGCCTCCCCCCCAGGTGCGGGTGATGTCTCCCTACCAGGGGCCCCCCTCTGACTACGTGGTGGTGAAGATGATCCCGGACAACCGGCTGCCCCCGCGGCACCTGCACTCCGTGCGCACCGGGAAGACGTTCGCCGTCATCAAGTGGGAATCGCCCTACGACTCGCCCGACCAGGACATGGTAACGTGATGGCTCTGGCCTCTTTTTCTGCCAAGGTCGGCGGTGATACGCGTCAGAGCTGCGCGTTCAGACTTGGATGTTTATTATCTCTTATCTACGCTACAGTCCCACGAGCCGTGAGCTCTAACTCTAATGGAGCGCCTCTAACTCTTTCCAAGGTTATCGAAGCGCTAGTCACCCAATAACGAGGTGGCACCTGTATTATTTATATTTCTGACCCAATAATGACCACCCAAGGTCTGCAATGCAGACCTTTTCCACCCAGTTACAGAAAAGCACCCAAACCCATGAAAAAGAAGGATGAAGAAGGTAAAGAAGAAGGACTTAGACAATGCCCAAAGTCCTCCATCTTGCCCCATATATTACTATATACTAAAATCTCAAATCTAAGTTTTTCACCCTGTGAAATCACACAATATCATTCAAATTAAACACCCACAACCGCAGCGCTGTCACTCAATTTCAGAAGCCTGTTCCACTGCCTCAGGTCAAATGTAGCACCTGCCTGAGGGTCAGCGTCCTTTAGAACAGAAGGCCTGAAATTTTCCTCCTCCAGTGTTCCGACAGTAACGCCTCACAGAGCCTTCTCCTGTCCCTGTGCACACAAAATCCTGGCTTAAAGGCCTTTCTTCTGCCGGAGGAAGGCTGAGATCAGGTCTATGCTCCACATCAAATCATTGTCCAAGTAGTGACACCTCCAACATGTTCATTTCCTCCCTGCTGGCCATTAGCTCAGGACTGGAACATTGAAAAAGAGCCAGGTCTGGGGTATCTCTTGCTGACCAAGTCTAGAAAACAGCCCTGGGCATGTGCCAAGGCACCTTTCTGGGCTTTGGCTCTGCCCAGGCGGGCAAGGCTGAGCTGGGACACTGCCTCCAGCCCCAACAAAGCCCGCTTCTGTTCTCTGCCACACTGGAATACGCTCAGGTCTCGCTCCGTTGAAGGCCAGTCATTTTCTCAGCAAGCTTTCCCCTCCCATTCTGCTCCAGAGACTTTAACTGCAAAGGTTTGCAGGTTTAAACCTTCCCAGCAGAGCTGGAGACTGACAGGGCAGGGGTTTGTGTTACATCCTTGTGATTCACTGAGAAACACAACCTGAGGTTTTCCTCCTGCCCTCATCTGTTTCTCCAACTGCATTTTCTGTATCAGTAAACACTGATTTGGGGCAGAGATCCAGAGAGAGGCTTGGAATTTTGCTTCCCAGGCTTTCTGTAAAGCTCAGCCTTGGTTTAAAGCAAATTTTACCCGCCCTGTCTAATGTCTTTCAGCTGAAATTCTGCAGGAAAATGAGATTTTTTTTTTCCCATCCATTTCCTCCCCCTCCAGCTCTATGCCGTGGCAGTTAAAGATTTGGTGAGAAAAACAGATAAAATCTACAAAGTGAAAAGCCGGAACAGCACGGTGGAGTACACCATAAAGAAGCTGGAGCCAGGAGGGAAATACCACGTGATTGTCCAGCTGGGAAACATGAGCAAGGAATCCAGCATGAAGATCAATACAGGTACGGGACACACCACTCATCCTGCGCTGCCTGGGGGCTGCAGAAATGTTCCTGCAGCTCTTGGTCCTCTCCCACAGCCAAAACCCAATTTTGGGAGGTGATTGCACCTCCAAACAGCAGCAGCGGAGAGGAAGCTTCTCAAATGATATCCAGTGTTTTTCTCCTGATAAATGGAGGTGGGAAAGACACCAGCGTGGCTGGGTACACATCATCAAGTACCATTACAGCCCTACCACTGAAAAATTCCTCCCAGCTTCCACAGCACAGCAGCCTCTCCCCAGCACCTCCCTTTTCCAAGCAGAGTACTGTGCTGATCCCTGAAAAACCCGATAAGTTTCAGAAGTGATTCCTTTCCTGTGAGAGGGGGGTGACACCGGTGCTACGACCTCACCTGCTGCCACTTTTTTCCCCCCATTTGCAGTCCCCCTGTCTGCACCAGACGCCTTAAAAATCATCACTGAAAACGACCACATTCTGCTTTTCTGGAAGAGTTTGGCATTGAAGGAAAGTAATTTCAATGAGAGCCGGGTAAGTTTCGCTGTGCCTCCTGTCCTACAGAAAATCCCGGAGCAGAGTCAGTGCAAGGCTCCTTTCCCAGACTCAAATCCATCCTGTCCTTGGCGAGCCCTCCAGAAGAGCTCACTAAAATTCACGTCATGGCTGAGGCTCTGAAGCTGATAGATCCAATCAGTCACCTTTTAGGAACATAATTACCCTGCTAGAAAAGGACAATTGCCCCATGTGTGAAAGGACTGGGAATAGGACACTGCCCTTGCTGTGCCAGGAAGTCTGAGAGTTGCCATTATTCAGACTTGGACAGAAAATCTGTGAAATGTTGTCTGTCAGAGCGTGGGCAGTCAGAAAACTGCACCAAAAAAACCCCTCACCCTCGTGGACTGTGTGTTTGGGTGTCTGGGGTGAGTGCTAAGGACAGAGTGGACCAGACAAACCAAACCAGAGTCATTTAGGATGGAAAAGACCTCTGAGATTGGGTCCAAGCTGTGCCCAATCCCCACCTTGTCACCAGCCCAGAGTGCTGAGTGCCACCTCCAGTTGTTGCTTGAACACTCTCAGGGATGAGAATTCCAAGCATCCCTGAGCAGCCCTTCCAATGTTTGAACAACACTTTTAGTGAAGAAATCCTTCCTGATGTCCAACCTGAGCCTCCCTTGGCACAGCTTGAGGCTGTGTGTTCTCGTCCTGTCACTTGGGAGAAGAGAAATCTCTCCTCCCTGAACTGGACAAGGTCAGTGCACACCAGCAGGGGTTCCTGGAGGAGGCTCCACATTGCTCCCTCCCAGCTGACAGCCCAGCAGAGTTCATCAAAGCCAGATCCAGGAGTAAAAACCGAGTTTCAAAACCCTTTTGGAAGGAGCAAACCCGCCCTCTGCAGCCGAGTGATCTGGGGTTTGTGTTTCCCTCAGGGCTACGAGATTCACATGTTTGACAGCCTGATGAACATCACAGCCTACCTGGGCAACACCACAGACAACTTCTTCAAGGTGTCCAACCTGAAGATAGGCCACAACTACTCGTTCACCGTGCAGGCCCGGTGCCTGTACGGGGGGCAGATGTGTGGGGAGCCGGCCACGCTGCTCTACGACGAGCTGGGAACGGGTGAGTCACAATTTCCCAGAATCCCAGAATCACCGGGTTGGAAGAAACCTTCAAGGTCATCGAGTCCAACCCACCCCTAACACCTCAACTAAACCCTGGCACCGAGTGCCACATCCAGTCTGTCCTTAAACGCATCCAGGGATGGTGACTCCACCACCTTCCTGGGCAGACTTTATCCCTCTTTATCCCTATTCCAGTATTTTATCACTCTTTCTGTAAACTTCTTCCTAATATCCAACCTAATATCCCTGTAACTTGTCCCTAATATCCAGCCTGAACTTCCCTTGGTGCAGTTTAAGGCTGTGTCCTCTCCTGCCTGGAGAGAGACCAACCCCACCCGAGCACAGCTTAACAAACACCTTTCAGGGAGTTGTAGAGAGTGAGGAGGAGTGATATTTTCTCCTCATCCTCCTTAAAAAATACTCAGGGAAGCCTCATAAATTCTTTAGGGGTGCGCTGCTGGTACAAACAGCACTCGTGTCCCTCCCTCCACCAGGTAAAGACTCCTCTGCCACCAAATCCGGCCGAGCCACGGACGTGGCCGCCATCGTGGTGCCCGTGCTGTTCCTGCTGCTGGTGACCCTGGGCATTGGCTTTGTGGTGCTCTACATGCGGCACAGGAGGCTCCAGAACAGCTTCACCGCCTTCGCCAACAGCCACTACAGCTCCCGCCTGGGCTCGGCCATTTTCTCCTCGGGGGATGATCTGGGTACGTGGCCCCTGGCGGCGTCTGGGGACAGCGCTGGGCGTGTGACATCAGGGCAAGAATTAATTCTTTGTCGTGGTTTGGGCCACTCTGGCATCACAGTCTCTATGGGTTTGGTCTAAGAGTACAAATCATAGAGTTACAGAGTCGCTAAACTTGGAAAAGATCTTCAAGATCATCAAGTCGAACTGCCGAAAGTTTTCCCGGCCAAATATTTTTATCAAATTAAACCTCTCCTTCCAATGCAAATCATGTAGAAATGCATTTAGGATGTGAAATCAGGGCAAGAATTAACTCTCTTATCATGGTTTGTGCCACTCTGGCATCACAATCTCTATGGATTTGGTCTAAGAGTACAAATCATGGAATTACGGAGTCATTAAACTAGGAAAACCTTCAAGACTCTCACGTCCAACTGCCAAAAGTTTTCCCAGATGAATATCTTTTTTTCAAATTAGACCTTGCCTTTCAAGGCAAATCACTTAGAAACGCACTGAGTCTGTGTAATCAGGGCAAGAATGAATTCTTTATCATGGTTTGTGCCACTCTGGCATCACAACCTCTATGGATTTGGTCTAAGAGTACAAACCATGGAATTACGGAGTCACTGAACTCGGAAGAACCTTCAAGACTATCAAGTCCAACTGCCAAAAGTTTTCCCAGCCAAACATTTTTATCAAACCTCTCCTTCCAACACAAATCATTTAGAAATGCACTGAGGACGTGAAATCAGGGCAAGAATGAATTCTTAGTCATGGTTTGTGCCACTCTGGCATCACAATCTCTACGGATTTGATCTCAGAGTGCAAATCACAGAATCATAGACTAGCTAAGGTTGCACAGACCTTCAAGACCATCAAGTCCAACTGCCAAAAGTTTTCCCAACCAATATTTTTATCCAATTAAACCCCTCCTTCCAATGAAAATCACTGAAAAGCAGAGTATAAAGTGCTGAGGGCCCCCTAACAGCTCTCTTTTTGGTTTGTTTTCCAGGAGATGAGGACGATGAAGCCCCAATGATAACTGGATTTTCAGATGACGTCCCCATGGTCATCGCCTGAAGCGCATTTCTGACTGTACAAAACCAAATGGTGTAAATATTTCATTTGATAAAAATAGTTGATTGTTTATTTTAAAAAATGCACTTTGAGTTGCAATACGTTATTTTTATATGGGCCAAAAAAAGAAAAAAAAGAGAAAAAATAATAATAATTTTAAGAATACACTTTGTAGTAATCAACTGTGAATTGCAGACTAGGTTGGTTGAGTAACAAATTGCTTTGATTTAACATTAATTTACTCTTACAAGGCTATGCTTGCTGGGCATGCTTTTAAGTCTGTGAGATATTTTCCGTTGACTAAATTGGCTACTCATTTTATTTTTCTAAGACAAGAAAAAAATTTATTTAAAAAAGACAAAAAATCAGGAGATTATATATGTAGAGAGAGATAATATAGTCCCTGAAGGTTTTGCTTTTACTTTAGGACAAAAAAAAAAAATAATCCTTTGGACTTTGTTTTATATGAAAGTATTTTTGTTGTGTTAATTTATTGGGAAATCTGCTGCGGAACAGATTTCCAGAGTCGTCAGACATTGTACACATTCTTGTGTAGAACATGTGCCACTTTATCTTGCAAGGCAGTCGTATCTTGGCATCCCCATCGTTGTCCTTGCCATCATAATAAAACCCCTCATTTTCACATTGTTTTTTCTCCCTTTTAAAGACCCAGTCTTGGAGCAAACTTAAGGTACAGCAGCACATTTTTGTTTTTAGGGGTGAGTTTTAGCTTCCTGCTCAAAAAGTCGAAAATATCCCCCACACCAAGATGTGCTGCCCAAACCCCTCCTGCTGCTGCCCCTGCCCTTAATTAATCTGGAGCTTACAACCACCACATCACTGAAACAAAAAATTTGCCACTTTCACCTTAAAACTCATTTCCCAGATATTTTTAGGTTACACCTCCTCCGTGGAGCTTCTCTCAGACGCCAGCACGGTGGTGGGACGGAAGGGGGAGCCTCCAGCGCATGCAAATCCAGATTTTCCACCCTCACACAGAGCAATAATTACTGAAAATTTAAATTAATTTGGCCCACAGCAGGGATTTGATGCTCCCTCATCGGAATTTCCTAAAAGCAGCTGTAGTTTTACCTACAGCTTTAGAAATAATATAAATACACACACACACACACTCACGCATACGTGTTATTTTCTCATCTCACAATCCCAGCAGACACAATACTGGCTGCAGAGCCAAATGCAAAAAAAAAAAAAAAAAAGTCTGCTTTTGCCACTGTTTGGAGCTTTGATTTTGTGACAGCAAAATGTGAATTTCACCAAAAAAAAAAAAAAAAAAAAAGTGAACCTCACTACCTGCCAAGCCAGGAGCACGACAGGAGAGGATGTTCAGGGCTCTCCCCTGGCCGTGCTCGATATATGCAAAACTTCTCACCAGGAAATACAGCACACTGTCTTGTCACACTGTTTTTGTGGGGAAAAAAAAAAAAAAAAAAGGTATTTTTGCTGTGTAAATTAAGTTATAATTGCAGTCTTCCTATGGATGAAAACGAGAGAGGCCAACTATGTTTTGATACGCGACTGATCCGTTTAATTTCACGATAGAAAAAAATGTATTAAAAAAAAAAAGAAAAAAAAAAAAAGTTGAAGTCTGGATGGTTTGATACTCTAGAGAAATGCTGACTCTATTTTCAATTACTGCTGTTAGCATTCCTGGTGACAGATTTTTCCGCCCCCCCCCCTCCCCAAAGCTGGGACCAAACTAGAAACAGATTTTTATAAGTAGCAGCAAGCTCGCAGAGTTGCAATATTTTTACCTTGTCAGTGGATCGGGTGATGTTCAGGAGTTGAAATTTTGAGTAAAATCAACCCAGTACACACAGCTCAGTTAGCCTGGAGTTACAGCTACACAGAGAGGCCAGACTCTGACCCAGAGGCTAAACCAGTCTCAAAAACATAAATCAAAAGATTTTCTGCAGGAGACGAAGCCTAATAACAGAGATAAAGAGTATTCAACCCCTTCTTTATAAAGTCCTTTTTTTTAGCACAGGTAACAGAAAATCACAATGTAGCACCCCAACATCTGGTGAGAGTTAGGAGCAGTTAAATTCTGATGTTTTACTCGTCCAGGGTAAATCCTGCTGCAGTAAAATGAGCAGGATTTAGAGTCTAGCCCATCTCTGTCTAGCCAAATGCCATGGGGAACCCTTGGAATGATTTTATATCACGCAGAAATCCCTTGGCTGGAGATTTCCAAGCATCACCTAGGGGACAGGTCACTCCTGGCCACTCTGAAAGGCTCCTGGCTTGGGGACACTCGTGCAGAGCAAAGCCTTTTGTACCCCAAAACCCAACACTCTTGGTTAACTCCCAAACGCAGCGTGGGCAGGGCAGAGCCCTCTGTGGAGCCACCCCTGCGTGCCCAGGGGTTTGGGGACACTGCAAAGCCCTTGTGGGGACAGCACTGCCACTCAGAGCTGTCCCCAGCCCTCCCCTTCACCGCAGAAATCACCACTGTGCTCTCAGCAAAGCAGCTTTCACAGGGCTAGTGTATTTTATATAGAGATAGAGAGGGCTGGGCTCCAGGTGGGGAGCAATCGATGCAGTTCTGGGGTAAATTGTATATTTTTTATGAACTTTTGAAGCACGGAATCTTGTTCACGGAGACATACAGGGGGTGGGAGGGTTCTGCTGTAAATATGGCACGTGGATGTGGATGTATATTTTGTTCTGGTTTTGTTTCAGTAGCCTTGTGTGACGTGACTTGCTGCCCTAAATTTTGGGAGGTGATTTGGGTTCGCTTTATGGGAACCCGGTAAAACATTTGGATCCCTATGGAAAACAAACAAACAAAAGAAAGGGTATGAAAAATACCCTGGTTAGGAGGAACTTCCACCAGTTAATTTGTGTTTGCATCCATTTCAGATGCCCATGGGTGCTCTCAAGTCCATTTGAACGAAAGCCTAAGGTTGAACATGAAAATCTGTCGAGGTTTTGGACCATGAGGCTCCTTTTGCTTTGGCTCAGGCTTTTTGTGAGGTTTCCTTTTTTGTGTTGGGGGTTTGGTTTTTACAAGAAAGGACAAGGAGGTACCATTTCCCAGGCTGGAGACCTATTAAAGGTCCAAAAAAAGGCTCTTTTCAGAGCAAACAAACCCCAGCCCTGTAAAAGCTCCCTGAACCCAGCGAGAGCAGAGCCCACGCAGGAAGCAGCTGGAGCAGCTTCCAGCCCCTCTGGGGTTTGGCTGAGGACCCAGGAAAACTGCAAGAGGATTTCAGAGCGGCCTGAAATTTGGGGTGAAAACCTCTGCCTGCAGGTATTTAATGTGCAGAAGAGCCGGCGTGCTGCGAGTTCACGCCCCGGCTCGCCCTGCCCTGACCCGTTCCAGGTGCTCCCACCTTGACACAGCCCAGGGAAAAGCCTCTTTTCCTTGGACACAGATCGAGTTACGGAGATGTTTGGGAGCACAGAGCCAGCCGGGAAGGGGAGGGGAGAGCAGAGAGGCAGAGCTGGCTGCCAGCATCCACGCCTCGTGGCCAAAGGAGCTTTGTGTTTGGTGGCCACCACGTTATTTCACTCCTCCTGTTTCTAGAGCATCCAAAAACCTCACATTATCCACCAGGGAACCCCCACCTGAGCCAAGGAAAGTCTCCCTGAGCAGAATTCCCATTCCTGGCAGGGCAGAGCTCAGTGTGAGCATCTCCGTGCTTGGAGTCAGAGTATATTTAACAGCAAACTTCACCTACCCACCGATGGAAAAAACAAATGTCATTTTTTTTTCAGAAAAAAAAAACAAAACCAAACCCTTTTCTGAAACAGCTTTCAAGTCTCCTTCAAATGGACTTGAGGAGGGAAATGGTGCAATAACTCAGCTACTCTTGGACCCCAAGAGCATCTTCGTTCCTGGAAATAGCTGCAACATTATAATTAATCCTTCCAAACCTGCATCAGTCCACAAGCAGCCAGCCTCTAATGGAGGCAATGTCACCTTTTAATCAGGTTCTTTAAGTGGAGTTTAATGTTAGGCTATTTGAATTGCTACTCTGTGTCCTTTATTTGTTTTGTTTGTTGTTTTGTTTTGGTTTTTTTCATTCACTGATTTCTGCTATGTATTATTGCACAATTTTGAAGGAATTTTTGTCTGTCCACCCCCCCCCCCCCCAATTTAATTATGACAATAAAAATGGATTGGGTAAACAAAAGAGTTTCTAGTTTCTGAAATTGTTATTCAGCATCTCTGCCTCTAGTGTAGGAAAAAGGAGACTTTTTCTGAACATTTGTTTTACAAAACCTAACAGGATTATAGAACCACTGAATGGTTTGGGTTGGAAAGGACGTTAAAGATCAACGGATTTCTCCCCCCTGCCACGGGCAGGGACACCTTCCGCTATCCCAGGGTGTTCCAAGTTCCATCCAACCTGGCCTTGGCCACCTCCAGGGATCCAGGGGCAGCCACAGCTTCTCTGGGCACTCTGTGCCAGGGCCTCCCCACCCTCCCAGGGAGGAATTCCCCCTGATATCCAATCTAACCCTGCCCCGTGTCGGTTTGAAGCCGTTCCCATCCTGTCAGTGCTCCTGATGAAGCGGCAGTGACAGGACAAGGGCGATGAGGATCAGGAAAATTGAGCTTTGTGCCGAAGGAGCAGCAGATCCTGAGAGGTGCCACCCTCATTCCTAACGCAGTCACGTCTGCCTGTCCCTTCCCTCAAGGTCACCGACACCCCCAGACACCAGATATCACTTCCAGCCTGTCCAAGCCTCACCTCCACATTTGCACGCCACCACCCCAAGCGTTCTTTTCCATGCTTAAAACCCATTTTCGCAGCAATCCCGTCCCTGCACGGGCTGCGAGCAGGCACACCTGAGCAGCCGAAATCCAGCAGGATTTCTCCTGGCAGGGAAGGTAATGAGCAGGCAGCAGCCTCCTCGCACGTACGTCCCTCATTTCCCAGCCCAGATAATTGGAAAGGCAACATGTGATCTTGGTGGACGTAATTGAAGGCGTGCGAGCATCTTAAGTGTTGCACTTCATTAACATTTCGCTTAAGGCAAAGTTAACAAACATTCGTTCGTTCCTCCTTGTCGCCCCCTCAGTCGTGAACGAAGCTGATTTTTTTTTATTATTTTTCTTTTTTTTTTCCCCCTACTGCCTCTGGACTAGTTTGTTCCCCCCGGGGAGGTACAAGGACCTCCACCTCATTCCCAGGCACTAATTTCTGCTGGAGGAACCGACCTGACTCTGAAGCCTCAGCGTTGTCACCGGGAAAACTTAAATGGAGTGAAAGTTTGCCTCCTCTCCTAGCAAAACCTGCAGGTTTCTGTGGACAGGGAAGATTCCCACCCCGAGCCTTCACTGCCTTCACCACAGCAAGTTGTAACGTTTCCCTCACTGTGATGAGAACCCATCAAAGAGGAGGATTGCAGCTCCTGGAGGAGCTTTGAACGGAGCACAAGGCACAAACCCATCCAAGAGCTGGATCCAAGCTCCCCTCACTCTGCTGCTCCTGAAAAATTCACCTCTTCATCCCAAATAACATCAGGGGCTGCTTCCTGCAGCCACAGGGAGGGGGAGATGTGGATCCTGCCAGCAGGATGAGGAAACCTGGTGGAAATACAGCGAAAAATCCCTTCCCACCACGGGTTAAGCTTTTCACAGAATCGATGTTGAGGGAGAGCAGCTGAAGTTCTGGCTCACTGCTCCTCCTTTGAGCAAGCGCTCCCAGTGCCTTGTGCCAGACTCCTGAACGATTGTGTTTAGCCTTTCTCAGCTGGAAAGATGAAATAACTGAGGATATTTCACAGCAGAACTCGAGCTGGATTTTGGGACGGAGGAGCCAAGAGCTCCCAGATAGCCCAGCCGAAGGAAGGAAGGAAGGAAGGAAGAGAAGGTCTGTGGGAAGATTCATGCTAACCATCAACATCTTGGCTCCTGCCACAAACCTCCCAACCTGCCAAGTGTGGGATGCAAGAAAAATGGCATCTTCCAGGATGTGAGGTTTATTTCTTTCCTGTAAATTACAGGCATCCAGAAGCCCACAACCTCAAACTCTCAGAGCTGGGCTGACATCATGCCCAGAAGATTTTCTCTCCCTGGGCTCTGCAGACCTGGGATGGATTTAGGGAGCAGACCTGACCTCTTATTTTTCAGAGCACCTGCTTGGGGTTGTGCTGGGAAAAATCCCAGGGTGAAGGAGGATCATAAAAAAAGGAACTAGACAGCAGTTTGGGAAAGAAGGAAAGACATTCAGTGAGCAGGAGGTCATTAAATCCATCCTGAAGCTACAACCTGACACTGGCTCTGCAGGAGGGGAATGTTTTAGGGTGGAGGACTTGAGGCAGAGGTGGACAAGAAGCAACATTTACACCACCAAGCCCCTCATCTCCAGGCTGGCCTGGCCAAAAGAGAAGACTCATTTTCCCATGATCTTTCTGTAGCCGGGGGAGGGAAGCTGCTTCCCTCCAAGGAGGAATTTGGAACCTGAATGGAAGTTTGGGGCTTGAGTGAGCCATCCTCAATCGCTTTTGTACACTGGGAGAATGGCTGCCGGTGCATTTTGTGTCTCCCCAAGCCTGAGAGAGATCCCAGAGGGGAACGAGAAATGGAGAAGAAGGTTGGAGGTTCCTCCTGGCCTGGGCTCTGTGTAACAGCAGGCAGGATTCATCCCTGCCCAAGCTGAGAGGGTCACTCCAGGCCTCGTCTGCAGCCAAGGATGAGGCACGGCAGTTCAGAGAGTGCTTCCCTCATCCTAAAATAGGCCAGACTCCCTTTTGCTATAACGGGAACTCAACGGCGACTGCCTCACACTGAGCCCCGGGACTGTAAGACACCACAGCCTACGTGAAACGAATCCCAAACCCGAGATCTGGGTGAGAACATCCCCCCTGCAGCCAGGCAGCTCCTGAAGCACACACACCCTGCAGGCTGGAGAGGAGCCCTGGCCAAACTTCTCCTCTTTGTTAGCACCCCTAGCCCGGCTCCAGCGGAGAGCAGCGCTGCAGAGCTTCTCCCAACACCCTCCCCGCTCCCCCTTTGAGGCTGCTGGCCCCTTCTGGCCTTAGCCTGGCTCTGAAGTGACACAGCTTTCCTTCCCCCCCGCTGGGCCTTTCTCGGGATCCCTCAGAAAGCCAGGAACAGAAGCCTGGAGGCCAAATCCCAGTTGTGTGCTCAGTCACGGGACCAGCTGGGTTTCCCATCCAGCTCCACTCCGCAGTAGCTCCATGGAGCCCGCAGCCAGCCTGTCTCTGTACCCTGCAAATCACCGCGGCAGGCTCGGGGCTGGTGAAGACAATAGCGTGTTTGGCTCATTCTTCTGCATCAACACCATTTCCAAATGTACTTTTCCCTCCTAAACTTATTTAACCTCGCAAGAAAGAGCCACAAGGATGGCGAGCTGTTTGTTCCAAGCCCAGATCTCCCGGGAGCGCAGGCACAAAGAATAGAAGGCAGCCTGGAGAGATGGGAAGAGGGAGAATCCAGAGAGGGATTTGAATGCACCGCCCTTGGAGACCGTGCCAGTGACCTGCTAAGGGTCCAGCCATCATAAATAAATAGGCTGCTTTTATTGTCTGGCCAAGCAGGGTAATGCTTGAGCCGCTTCCAGCGGGTGGGGCCAGGGCCGGCCCCGCTCCTCCGTGCGGAGACAAAACAGATGTCGCTCACCCCGCGCCCGATCTGGCGGGCGATTCGTGCTGCAGCCCCTCCTCGCCCGCCGTGGGTCAGGGGGTTTTGGTAACGCCCTTCCCAAGCCCCCAGAAATGGAGCCAAAAACTTCTGCCTGGTGGTGGTGGTGAATCCTAAACGAGGGGCGACAGTGCCAAGGGCGACAAAGCCAAGGGGGCAACAACGCCAAAGGTGACAATGCCATGGGGGTGACAGTGCCAAAGGTGACAAAGCCATGGGGTGACAGTGCCAAGGGGGTGACAGTGCCAAAGGTGACAAAGCCATGGGGTGACAATGCCAAGGGGGTGGCAATGCCAAAGGCGACCATGCAAAATGGCACAGCCCAAATCCTGCTGCGATTAAAGCACCGTGTTCCTCTCCCTCTGCACAGCCCCACCAGATGCTCTGCCACTGGTCCTAAACGCCCCCAGGCCAGACCCCAGATCCACTCATGGGAGGGTAGAGCTGAGAAGCAGCTCCATCTCTACCAGAAGCAATAATTCCCTTTTTAACCTGTTTTTTTGGGCCGGTTTGGTCCAAAGCGAGCTGTTCCCAGCTGGCCCTACTGCCACCCATGTGCAGTAGATGGCAGCAGAAGCTTTAGTCATTGGCCACCAAACTCGAAAGAATCCCTCCCTCCTTCTCCTCCCCCCACCTTTTTTTTTTTTTTTTTTTTTTTTTTTTTTTTTTTTTTTACTTTTTACTTTTGGTGGCCTCAAAAATTATTAGTTCCAGATGAGCTCCCGCCATTGTAATAGTCCATTTAACCCGATCCACTCTGGGCAGAGTCAGTGCAAGTTCAAATGCAGCGTTTTCACGTGTTAAACCACACATCAGAGACATTTTTTTTTTCCCCCCCGTGCGGCTCTGGGCATTCCTCGTGCAGCAAGGAAAGGGGAAATGCAGAAGGTTAAACCTCACACACACGGCCCCGGCCATGGGCAACAATGGCACTTTGTCAAGGCAGCGCTGCCAGAGCGGGGCTGAACTTCTGAATTGAACCAGGAACCTTCAGCGCTGCTTCTCCCTTTGAAGATTAGCACTAATAAGCCAAACCAGTGGGTATTTTGTTTTATAAGGAAAGAGCATTTCAAGTCACGTACGCCGCTATTGTTGGACACAAAACATGTTCTGTCTCTGCCTGTGGTGACTCCAGCGACTGCTCCACGCTTGTTTTTTGCGGGGATTACCTTTATTTTTTTATGCTATATTAAATTCACCTCCCACCATCTTTGAGGCCTGTTAAAACTGATGGGGTTTCCCAGAGCTAACTACATACATATAGTTAAAAAACCCCATTTTATGACCGTATTATTTTATTATCATATTCAAATTTTATGCCTTTTTTGGACGAAGTATTGAGAAACAATAATCAAAAGTACCAGATTTCCCTCCTACTGGAATAACAGGCGCATCTCATATAAACAAGCTCCATGTAAGAGGTGCATTAAATGATTTGTTTCTGGTAAACGAAGACAGCTCTAGCACAACACATGGAAAATTTCATGTTGTTTGCTTTTGTAATTCACTGTACACACAGCCTTTAATCTGAGGATCTCCGAGCACCCTGCACAGTTTAATTAAGGCCCACAACTGCCATGTTGGGGAAGTACATTAAGTGCTGTTATGCTGATTCTTTACAGATGGGCAGGCTCAGGGGCTGAGTTGTGCACTCCAAATTTCCCCTCTCCCCATCCTGGATGGGTCCTTAAAGTTTTTCCATGTGGCCTTCCCAACGACAGCCAGAGAAAATAGCTGAACTTAAAACCCCAGCCAAACAAGAAAACCTGCTTTCATGCAGGGCTGGGCCTTCCAACGACATGTTGTACCTGCAAAGCATCTGACTGCATTCCCACTCCCTCCATTCTGGTGGAAAACCGTGTTCCAGCCGTGTGGATCAGCACAGGGCCTGGGCGATTCTGTGATTCTGCCTTAAACACCCCCTGCGCCAGCCTGCCTGCAACGGGTTAAACCCCAAACCCATGCACCGACGTGACCCCAACATCAGGTCAGGAGCCAGACCCCGTCCCAAACAGAGACCTGCCGGGCCCCAGATCGTCTGTTTTGCTGCGGAGCTGGGAAGAAGAACATCCCAGCATCTTGGCTCCCAAAGCCCCATTTTTCCACGGTATTCTCTCCTGCGGGATCTGTATGGAAACCGCTCGCAGTGCCGAAGCCACGGGACAAATGAATGGGAATTCACTCTGCCAGTGATATCCATCATGAGACACAAGGCTGCACAGGGGAGGGGCACGCTGCTGAGCCCTAACCAGCTGCACATGTACAGTGTCTGCCTCATCCAGCCCCTGGCCTCGGGGGCTGAACGGCTGCTAAACCCTGGGAGCGGGATCAGGAGCAGCCAGGTCACCCCCTGCTCCCGGCTGGTGCCTTCACACCTCAGCCACTCGAGGCCACCACTTCCTCGTCGGCCTTGGGAACGGGCAAGCAACCAGCTTTGGCCAGGGAATGAATAGGTGCTGAAGTCATTCAGCTTTTCCCAACATTGTTCCAGCTTTGGCTGCGGAGCAGTTCTCCATCTCTCCCTCTCCCGTGTTCCTTCCCCCTCTCCTCTGCGAGCTCCTTTGTTCTCGTGTTTACAGCGGCATCGATTTGCTGTCAGAAAGCAACATGGCCTTGGAGTTTCTGTACACACAGCCCAGCCCCAGCCACCTGGAACCTGCCCCTCTCGCACCCCGACTCGCTGCCGCGGGCTGCACTTGGCGTTTCGGATGTCACTGCCCCTTCCTGCTCCTCTCAAACCCGCTGGGGTGAGTGGGCACACAAACCACGGCCCCACACCAAACCCCGGAGGAACACCTGGGCAGGACCAGCTCCTTCTGCTCCTCTTTCCCATCAGCTCAGACATCTCAAAGGTTTCGGTCATGTTTTGCTCTTGTGATTTGAGGAAATCCCCTCCCTGCTGCCCGAACAAAAGTCTGGGTTGGTTGTGCAGAGTAAGCAGCCCCAGGACTGCTGTCCTCGCTGTGTTTGCAGAATAGACAGAAAACATGAAAGGACAGGGCATAAACCATCTCCCTCCTGCTCTACCAAGATGAAATCCAGCTTCTGGCTCTCTCCTAAAGAGCTGAGGGATTGCTGCCAGCCCTGCTAATGCTCTAAACAGGACCATGGGCTGCATCTCACCTCATGAGGGCACCTGGGGGAGAAACTGCCAGCAGTCCCCATGCTGGGTGCTGCACCAATTTCCACGACCTGTTAAGAATTCCCTGCCTCTCTCAGCTTCCAGCAAGTGTTGCTCCAGGTTTTAGAGCAGCAGCCCTCTGCTCAGCTCTGTTTATTGCCACCTCACAACCCTCCAGCCGAACCTCTCGTGGCCATTCCCCTGGCAGGTGGTAACTCAAGTCCCTTCAGTGGCTCCTCTGAGAGGTGAAGCCCCTGTTTTCACTTGGTTCCTATTTCCAGATCCCCCCTCTTTTCCAAGCTCCATTGCTTTTACCTGCTTTTGTTCAGCTCTCCCGTGAAAGGAGGGGTTGGAAGGGGTGGCAGGTCTGTAAATATATCGGATTGTCTCTGGGAGAAAAAAGGTAGAGCAGAAAGAGTGATGGATATACTCTTCCCCTCCTTGCACTTGGGACAGATGAAGGAAGATGGCAGATAATTGCTCTTTATTGTGCCCCGGGTTCACCTTAAGATGAAGGAAGTGATAAGATTTCAATTAATGTCATTTAAGATTCCCTGCAAGCTGTCCTGTTCCTCTCTCAGCTTCTTCCCTCCTCTGAAACCCTGGTCCTCAATGCTGCTTTTGTAACCCCACGGGAGCTCCCTAAATGGGCCACATCCTCACCTGGTGAGCACTGTCAGGGCTCCACCGACAGCAGTGGAGCAATGCTAATTTAGACCAGATGCCAACCCCCCTGCAGCCCCGCTCTGGATTTATTGTAGGGCAGGATAGATAACATACTTCATTATACAAAGCAGGGATCGTTTTCCAGCTTGCCCAAGAATGAGCCGAGGAGCTTTTCTAATCAGCTTAAACTGATCAAGATATCCAGGCACGGAAAGCCTGATATGATATCCAGGTTTCTGTGTAAGGCACCTAATGCTGAGCCTGCTGACCTTCCCGAGTAACTGCATCAAATTCCTTGGGATTGCTTCCCTGCAAAAGGAGAACACGGGGAGCTGCAGCCCAGGGAGCTGGCGCCCTGTTGAATAACACACAAACATGCTAGAGCAGAGGGAAACCTTCACTAGATATTGGTTCTTTCAAAAGAAAAAAAATCAGAGAAAAGAAATACACTGAAAGAAATAAATGGGTGCACGAAGCTGCTGGTGAGATTTTGCATACCAGAAACATTTGAATTTCAATCGCATTTTACCTAAAGCCAGAAGAAAGCACTGAATCACCAAGGTACCCGAGAACAAGCCCCAACATCTTGAAAACGTTCCCTTCAGATTTTCAAAATGTCTCCTTACACATATCTGCTGGCACGCAGTCACAACATCCTCCTCTCTGACTGTGCCGCTTCGGCATAAAGCAGAATTTCCACGTGAAGAACGACTCCTGCCTTCCACAGACTTCCTAATTCCAATAAATTATATGTATGCATTTATGGCTGCAAACAGCAGTGAAGCCCCCACCCCGACAAACATCCACCAAAGCGGCGCAAACAGCTGAAATTCTTCGCCCCCCCCCCCTGCAGATACATTAATGTTTATTGTACCCAAGAGCATCCATTTTCGCTCCTCTTCTATATATACACGCATGACGTTTCCATATGTTCTGCAGCTCAGCTCCCTGGTAACATCACACCCTCCAGGGGAGAGGGAGAAGCCTGGAAGCAGAGGGGGAATCTCAGCGAGAGACCCCGGGTCGGGTGGGAGCAGGGTGGGGAGGAACAGCGGAGCTGAGATTTTGTGCTTCCTCCTCCTCCTCCTCGAGCACCTGAACCCAGCCCGGTGCTGCCACATCAAACACTGATTTTTCTGCCCCTGCCCTGCAGCAGCAAACCTTCCTCTGCTCCTGTTTTTTTTTTCCTGTTTTTTTTTTTTTTTTTTTTTTTTTTTTTTAAACAATAGCCATTCCCAAGGTGTGAAATCCGCGGGAGGGGTTGGGGTGGGCAGGTTGGGGAGGGGGTGCCGCATCTGTGAATATGATTACAGGTTTAAAACGTGTGAAGTCTTTTCAGATTTAATGAACCAGAATGCGACTTTCATTTTGGCTGTGCATATTTTCAACCCTAATATATGTTTATTTAGTCTAATTAAATGCCTTTTTTTATTATTATTATTTTTTCCCCTCTGGAACATACCTGCTCAGCTCTCCCAAGTATTTTGCAGTACCCACACACAACAAAGGCTGTTCCTCTGCAATACCCGGGCTGAGACCTCCTCATTCCCGGGTTCTGCATGGGAGGAGGAGGCTGATTTGAGAAGGAAACACTGCTCTCCAACAGATTAGAAACTCGTTTACTCCTCCTGTGTTGATGCTGAGGTGCTGCATTTACCTGACGTGGTTTGAGCAGGTGCTGTGGCTGGAGATGGAAAATCAGACGGGGGTGAGGAGTTGTGCAGAGATGTGGGATTGAGGAGAAGCAGGGACAGAATGAAAGCCTCACAAGTGACCCCCTCAGAGGAAGGCAGGGCTTTACATATGTCCTCTGTGATTTCAGTCCTCCAGCTCAAGACAGGAAAATAATATGGCAAAATAAACCAGGAGGAGGAGGAAGTCCTTGGATGCCAGCAGCAGATATCAGCATGTAACAACCCACTGAGCCACAAGTCTTTGAGGAGCAGGTAGCACAGGCTGGCAGCTTGGAGATGGAAAAGCTGGCACAACCATGAGGGAAATCCTTCCCAGCAGCTCCAAGACAAAGGGCAATGCCAGCCAGGGCAGGGGATGGGAATGCTCAGCCGAGCCCATTCTGAGGCATGAGGTGATTAAACAGGAGATGGTGGACAGAGATATATACAGTGCACGTACAGAGCCTTCCATCTGGAGACCTGCTTGTTCCTCCAACTGCCTTTGTCCTGCCAGGTGATGTAAAAACCTGCTCAAACCCCTTCTTTATTTACCTTTTCCATCTGAACATGATGCAGTAGACAAAACCTCAAGCCCTGAGCATAAATCCGTCCTGCTGGAGTGATTGCCATTGATCACAGATAGAAAATCTGCCTGCACTGATGGACAGGATGATCCATAAACCCACCCAGCCAGGGGAAAACTGCTGACCTGCAGTGAGTATTTGCAAGGCCACATCCCTCCTCTGCTCCCTGCAGACCAGGGGGCTCAAATCTGAAACCCTCATCAGGCAGTTTCTGATCACATCTTCCTGCCCTCGAAACCCTTCACCCCAAACATCAAACAGCTTTTTTTCTTTTTTTTTTCCCCCTCTACTACGAAAAGTTTTTCAGGACAGGAAAACGGTTTCCTGTCCAGACCAGACACCGGCTTCCTGCAAGCTCTCCAGCAGATCATGTAATCCTACGCCCCTATTTGTAAAATGAAGATGATCGATTGCCTTTGTCTCCTCTACTCAAACGTCCAAGCTGTGGTCCTTAAAACACCCACGTGACCAGGCATAACTCTGCCCTGATCTCACACAGCACTGCAGTAATACTCATAAATAATGGCAGAGTTACGAAAGTAGGATTTACAGTAATGCGTCAGAGCGCAGGATGACAAAATCGCCTGGGTTTACTCTGAATTTACATGAGAATAAACAAGGCCAGACTTCTGCCCTCATTCCGCAGAAGGGCCCCAGGTTGTGTGTCTGTCTTCCATCTCCTCACCCCCACAGGCTCTTATGTGGAATTACATTTATTTGAACACGATGAACTTGGAAACTGAAGTTTGCCCCAGCCACGCAGCTCTGTGGGCTCTGCCCAGAGGTGGCCGTGGGTGATGGGTGGGGGATGTGGGGAGGGTTTTGCTCCATGGCTCAGCCAGAGCGAGCTTTGTGCTGCCCCTACGCATCCACGTGCACCCCAACAGCGACAGAACGCTCAGAACACCTCACCCCCTGGATAAATCCATACAAACCCACCAAAACCAGCTCTGCTTCGAGAGGATGGAGAACTGAAAGGGTTAACTGGCTGCTTTAGGGATGAGCTCTGGTTACACAGGGAAAATGAAAAAAAACCAAAAAAACAACAAAAACCACAAAAACCAAAAAACATTTTGGACATAGGCCATGAATGCAAATGCTCTGAAAAGTGGAATTGATGAGGTCAGACCTGGTGCTTCTGGGCTGGTAGGAATGACACGGGGGAGTCCCCAGGGACCGGTGGGGTTTCTGTTGGGGCTGCAGAGCAAGAGCCATCCTCCAGTGGAGGAAAGAGCTGTGCTGGGCAGGTTGGGGCACTTCTTCCTTCCATCCTACAGCCCTGACACCTTCTCAGCCCTACAGCCCTGACACCTTCTCAGCCACCAGAGGCTTCTAACATGAGCCAGTGCTGGCCCTCATGGTACCTGCTGCACCATCTCCGAGGAGGTGCCCATGAGGAGATGCTCCTGACTCACCAGGAGAGCCAGGAGTCACCGCTCTGAGCCTGAACCCCACAGGAATCCATGGAAGCAACCATCAACTTCCAGACCCCCAAAATCCCATAATTTTGTTAACTACACCACTAACCCCCTGGGGCACCCCCAGCTCTGACAGAGCACCCCGGTGGTGGCCGCAGAGGGGGTCCAGGAGCCACTGCAGAGCCGTGGGAGGCAATCCACGTGTCCCCGTGGTGATTTGGGGGCTCCTGGATGACAAGAGACAGGTGGGGATGACTTTTTAGGAAAAGCAATGAGTAGGAAGAGATGTAAAGAAGAGGCACCTGCCCCAGGGAGGTTGGAGAAGGAGCTCCATCCCTCTTGGAGATGGGCTGTAGCTGCTGGCAAGCAGAGGGCTGGGTTTGATAGCCCAGGAGGTGCCTGGGGAGGGGGATTGCTGTGGAAAAGCTGGGTGGTTACATAAGAAAATCATCTCTGCTGTGCAGCGTCGGGATAGCAAAGGGTTCAGGAGGAGAGACAGGAAAATCTGCTGACCTGGCTGTTCCTCTGTCACTGCTGACAGCACAAACAGGGACGGGTTTACGGCCAGGGGCTGAAACAAGGGGCTCCTGCTCAGTTGAACTCTTCTAAATTGATACTTTCTGCTCAAAGACCTCTGCACAGAGCCTGATCCAGATGGATTTTCTCCAGGGCTGGGAATTCAGCTTTCCCACCAGCTACTCTCTCATCTCCTCCCTCCTGAATGGAATGGTTTAGGTGGGAAAACACCTTGAACATCATTGCTCATCACGGAGTGATGCACTTCCCTCCCTTTCCGTGGGGAAAACTTAACGGACTTAACGGCAGCGACCACAGACTCACAGTACCACAGAAGAGGATGGGGCAGGACCCGGGGACGGGGCAGGATTCCTGGGATATCTCACGATTCCCAGGATGGAGCCGGACTCGGGCATGTGTCAGGACTTAGGAATGTTTCAGGATTCCTGGGATATCTCACGATACCTGGGATGAGGCCAGACTAGGACCTATCTCACCATTCCCGGGGGTATCTCCTCTCCCCATTCCCAGGAACATCTCAATATCATCTCCCCCATTCCCGGGAACATCTCCATATCTCCCCAATTCCCTCAATATCATCTCCCCATTCCCGGGAACATCTCAATATCATCTCCCCATTCCCGGGAACACCTCAATATCATCTCCCCAGTTCCTGGGAACATCTCAATATCATCTCCCCATTCCCAGGAACATCTCCCCAATTCCCGGGAACACCTCAATATCATCTCCCCAGTTCCTGGGAACACCTTAATATCATCTCCCCATTCCCAGGAACATCTCCCCATTCCCGGGAACACCTCAATATCATCTCCCCATTCCTGGGAACACCTCAATATCATCTCCCCATTCCCGAGAACATCTCGGTATCTCCCCAGTTCCCGGGAACACCTCAATATCATCTCCCCATTCCCGAGAACATCTCAACATCTCCCCAATTCCCGGGAACACCTCAATGTCATCTCCCCATTCCCAGGAACATCTCGGTATCTCCCCAATTCCCGGGAACACCTCAATGTCATCTCCCCATTCCCGAGAACATCTCGGTATCTCCCCAATTCCCGGGAACACCTCAATGTCATCTCCCCATTCCCGGGAACATCTCAATGTCTCCCCAATTCCCGGGAACACCTCAATGTCATCTCCCAGTTCCCGAGAACATCTCGGTATCTCCCCAATTCCCGGGAACACCTCAATGTCATCTCCCAGTTCCCGAGAACATCTCGATGTCTCCCCAATTCCCGGGAACACCTCAATGTCATCTCCCCATTCCCGAGAACATCTCGGTATCTCCTCAATTCCCGGGAACACCTTAATATCATCTCCCCATTCCCGGGAACATCTCAACATCTCCCCGGTTCCTGGGAACACCTTAACATCATCTCCCCATTCCCGAGAACATCTCGGTATCTCCCCAATCCCCGGGAACACCTCAATATAATCTCCCCATTCCCGAGAACATCTCGGTATCTCCCCAATCCCCGGGAACACCTCAATATCATCTCCCCATTCCCGAGAACATCTCCATATCTCCCCAATCCCCGGGATGGGGCGGAGCCCGGACCCCGCCTCGGGCGCGCGCCCCGCCCCGCCCCTCCTCCCTGCTCTCCCATTGGCCGGGGGCGCGCGGCCGCAGCCAATCAGCGCGCGCCTTCCCCGCCACGCCCCGGCAACAGGGGCGGCCGCCGGCGGGTTCATCTGAGGTGCGGCGGCGGCGGCGGCGAGGAGCGCGGCCCCGATCGCCCGTGCCCCGATCGCCCGTGCCCCGATCGGCTGTGCCCCGATCGCCCGTGCCCCGATCGCCCCGGCCCCCGCCGAGCCCCCGAACCCCCGTCCCGACCTCTCCCCGCCGCCGCTGGGGCTGCCCCGGTAGGATAAACCCGCCCCGAGCATCACCCGCCAAGCGCTCAAAGCAGCACGAGCTCTTTGGTTTCCGTGTCACATCCCCTTCCTGGGGTAGTTAATATTGTTGTGTATTTAATGTGCTTCTATATTCAATGTACGTCCATATTTAATACGCTTCTATGTTCAATACACTTCTATATTCAATGCACTTCTATATTCAATATACTGACATATTCAATACACTTATGTACTCAATATGCTTATATATTTTAATACACTTATATCACCAATATACATATATATTGAATATCCTTATAAATGGAATATAGTGGCATATTCAGTATACTTATAAACTCAATACATTTATATATTGAATACACTTATAAAATCAATATGCATATATATTGAATATACTTATGCACTGAATATATTGACGTATTCAATATACATGTATACTCAATACACTTATATATTGAGTATATCCCGGCAAAAAAAAAAAAAAAATATATATATATATATATGTGTGTGTGTGTGTATGTATATTTAATACACAGATGCAGCCCGCTGAGGTTGCAGCACGAGAGAAGAGCTGAAATCCGTGGCCAAAAAGGTCTTAGAAGAGGCTACAAGCTGCCTTTCCCATGTAAAGATCAAACCCCTCTGCTCGCTCTCCTCCTCGCTATCATTTTTAATTAATGAGGGCAGCAATGCCTGCGGATACGGAACCGGGGAGAGAACGCCCTCCCCATCCCTCTGCTGTATTTCCTTTAAGGAAAAAAAAAAAAAAAATGGCAAGGAATGATAATAATAATTTTAAAAAAAATCTCATAATCTGCAAAGATTGTAATCGCGCAACAGATGCAGGTGATCGAGCAGACCATTTTCACGGTTTTTGCAGGCGCTGTGGACGGCGGGGATGAGGGGGTTACGGCTCGGGGCTGGTCCCTCTGATTTATGTAAAACATTTTAGCGCACCGGAAAATAGACAGCGGAGAAAATTCAATTCCAGATGATTCAAATGGCACAAAGACAATGGGAGACAAGGACCGAGTTCAGCTCATTTAAATGCTGTTAATTGTCCATTCCCATAGTGAGACGGTTTCTTCCGCAAATGAGAGAACAAACCCCTTAACGCCGGGTTAGGTTTTTGATTTTTTTTTTTCAAAATTATTTCATTAGCAGCGTGCCAGGACCGAAGTGAACCCAAATAATCTTAATCACTGAATAGTCCTCGCTGTTTTATGGCTTTTTTAAAGAAAGAGGGAGAAGAAAAAGAAGGAGAGGCGCAGATAATGCCCCGCTGGCACAAAGAGCCGGAGCGAGGTTGGAAGTCACTGCAATCCGCGCCCAGACCTCTTGGAGGTCTCGAGCACCGCCAGAAACCCGAAAACGAGGCGGGGGGAAAAATTAAAATAAAATAGAACAACCCTTCCGAGAGGGAACACGGTTCCATTTACCGCTCACCGGTGAGGGCTGCAAGGGGGTTCTGCTGGAGGTGCCCCTTTATTTATCCCGTTATTTATTTATTCCCCGGGCAGCGGCTGGGGATGCAGCGGGTGCCGCAGCAGAGCCGGCGCTCGGGATGAATTTTTGGGCTCCCGACAGAGATGGGCGCTGGCAGGGGAGGTCGGAGGCTCTGGCGAGCTGCCCTCGCCCCTCCGAGCCGTGCCTATAAAAGGCGAGAGGAGGGAGGAAAAAGAAAAAAAAAAAAAAATAAATAAAAAGGGGCACGAAAAGGAGAAACGCCGCAGGGGTGAATGCAGCACGTTTAGGGGAGGCACAAGCGCAGCTGAAGCCGGCAGGGGACACAGACCTGGCTCTGGTCCCTCCCTCCCCTGGGCTGAAAAACCCCGAGATGCTCGTAGGGATGCGGGTGAGGATTCTCCTCCTACCTCGGCAGCAGTGCCCTATGTCTGTCCCACCTGCGAGCTTCAGATCCCCGCAAAAAAAAGTGATTAAATTCCCTGTGGGCTTCAAGTGCCCACGAAAAGCGATTCAATTCCCTGCCCGTGCCTCGGTTTAGCCTCTGCAGAGCAGGAGTGGCAGCGCTGGTGCAGCCAGCTCTGCTCTTCCCCAGCCCCGCGAACACAAATGCGATGAGGAAAAGTGAGTTTTTCTGAGGAAAACAGAAAAATCCACATCCCAGGTTGGGAAATGCGGAGGGAAATCAACCCAGCTTGGCCATTCCTTGCCCTCACACCGCGTATCTGGGCTCCCAGAGGAATTCCTGGGCCCAGCCCTGCTCTTGGACCAGCTGAGGGTGCGGCACTGCTGGGACAGGAGTAAAGGGTGAGGTCCTGCTGGCACTGTCCTCAGAAACGACCCCAAAACCACCAACACTATTTTTCCTGCTCGTTTCCTAGTTCATGCTGCCTTTTGGTGTGGCACAAGCTCTTCCCTACCTGGACTAACCACAGCCTGGCTGGAGTCACACGCTGGATGTGCGAGGAAAGGGCGTTTCCCAAGCGGGAATGGCGCTGCAAGTGAGGAGCCTTATCCCAGCCATACTCCCACTGCACTGCTGCCAGGATAAGCATCCCAGCACGTTCAGGCTGTAGCACAGGTCAAGACTCCAGCTCTTCTCTAAGGACCTGGCCACTTCCTCGAATTTTCCATCCTTCAATTCCCACAAAATGGGAAATACATTCAATATTTGCAAATCCCGGGGCTCTCCGCGGAATTGCTGTCGTTAAGGGCTCCACACATCACGGGGAAAACATTTGTTTTCGCCATTAGGAGAGCCAGTCCCCCCTCAAACTGCAAGGCAACATCTCTGTTGTGTGCGCCTGACAGCGTTTCTGCCCTGCTCCAAAGCACGCCGAGGGAAAAAACGGGAGCCTTTCACTCCATTTCAATGGACTTTGGAACAGGCCCCTCATGCAATATGCATTCACTCATATAGTGCTGGCAGAAAAAGCTCCTGAATGAGACAAAATATCTAATCAGCTGCATTTACCCCATGCTTCAGTCCCCCACCTGCACCAGGATTATATCTGAGAGCGTGCAAACTGTACCAGAGTCGCCTCTATAGCATCAATCACCACATTCTGCGTTTTTGCATCGGCGAGGGAAAGCAATTTATAATTTGAGGCGGCTTCGAGTTAGGAAGCAACGGATTGCGGCACGAGGAGCTTGTGGCTCCCCAGAACGCTCCAAACCCCACGGCTCGTGCGTGGGTTTAAGCGGTGCAGCATTAAAATGGCTGCTCTACCTCCTCCTGGAGGTAGGAAAATATTCCAGGGAGAGCCCTGGCGGATTTGGAGATCCTTATGAATGGAAACGCCATCTCCAGTACCTAGGTCCCGTTTCTTGAGCGGGGAAATGCGCTTTGTAAAAACCCCCAAGTCGCTACAGTCCTACAGGGGAGGTCTTTTGTGTTTTAATTTTAAGGTGAGACACAGATCTGAACAACAAAGCAGAGCTGGAAGTGTTTGGGAGAGCTGTAAGCTTGGGATTTTTCCAGGCAGAAATGACATTCCTTCCATGCTGAAACCAGCGCAATTTGAGGAAAATTTTGGTGTGGTGGGTGTCAAACTTAAGCAGGGTTTTGTGCTTCTGTTTCTGTTCCACGTTTTCCATGCTGACCTTGACAGAGAGAATGTTTATTAAATTTGTGGACAGCACAGAGCTGGGAGAGCCCCGCCAGCACGGTAAGGTCAGAATTAGCCTTCAAAATGATCTGGATAAATTGAGAAATCGTCTGAAATAACTGGCTGAAATCCAACGGGGATAAAAGCACGGGGTATTGGACAGAGACAGGAATATTCCAAAGCATAAATAAGACTCAGGGGGATTGTGAGCTTGGCAGAAAGGGACCCAGCAGTGGGTGATGAGCTGGACAGGGAGGGGCGGTGGGGCAGAGCCTGGAGGATTTCTGTCCTTTTCCTAAATGAAGAGGAAGGTGGGAAAGGGTGCTCACATCCCAGGAGCGTGATGGACAAGGAAAGCTGGGAGTAACACAATGCACAGAGATAAATTCACATTTAAACAAAGACTTGGTGCCACCATGCAGGTCAGGGAAATTCATCCTTCCCTGAGCCAAATCCTGCCTGCCTTCACTCATTGGGTGCTTTTTTTTTTTCTCCACAAATGAGCCAAGAGAAGCCAAGACTGTGACAAACTACGGAGAAATTCCCTTTCCATGCCAAGACAGAGGGCTCCAGTAGCTTTGTCCTCACTGGGAATTCAGTGCCCTGAGTTTACATCCCTGTGTTGCCCCCTGAAATTCCTGCCTGCTGATCCAGACTCTTGCCAACCTCCTGCTGGAGAGCTCTGCAAAGGTGTGGAGACCTCCTCCCTCACGGAAATTGGGATAATTGCGGTTTTACAGGTGCTGCGCTGCTGCTCGAGAAATGCTCAAAGAGCCGGAGTGCTCTCAAAAAAAAAAAAAAAAAAAAAAAAAAAATTAAAAATATTCAACCACAAATCTGCGTGTGCTGGGGGTTAAAGCATCTCCTGGCACTTGGAGGGTTGATGATTATTTTTCCTACCGTGCCACCAGCTCGGCAGATGAGCTTGGGCTTCTCTCAGCCACATTTCCCTCAGCCCTAGAGGAGACACCACACCACCAGCCTGGTCCCTCATGAGAAGAGCACCCTGTGAGTTCAGGGTCTTATCCTTCCCCTTCACTAATTATCCTCATTTAGCAGCAGAACCGCCTCAGCATTTCTGCATCCTCCTCTCCAGGCTAAACCCCCCACTTTATAAATGTGTACAAAGCTTTATGTTCCCTGGCAGGTTCAGACAGCATTTTAGGATTTTGAGGTAGCCCTTCATGGATGACATTTCCAGGAGGGTAGGGAATGCTTCCCTCTGCCTTTATTTCAAAGGAAAACTCGTGCTGCCCCAGCACGAGGCCTCTGTGGGCTTTGGTAATGCAGAAATAAAGCACAAAAATGGCAAAATCCTGAGAAATTCAACCAAGTGTCCAAGAGCTGCACTCCCACTTCCCTGCTCCACAAGCACTCTCATGGCTTTGGGGGCCAAATTAATGTGAAATCTGCTTTTTCTCAAGGCATCGCCATCGCCTCAGAAGTGAAATACCATGAGGAGATCATAAAAGTGTCCTTGAGGTGTAAAAGAAAGGCAGCAAAAAATATGAGCCCAAATAAAACCACTGGCTCAGGCTGCACACCCTGAATATTGATATTTTTCTTTTCCACAACAGTGTCTTCCTTTCAGGCTGAAGGATGCATTGCTCTATAGGTAACCATTAACCTGACACTGACTGGTAAAAAGTGATCACAACTTGGGGGCTATTCTCTTCCACAGAAAGTTTAAATGAAACCAATAATAATAACAAAAAAAATACAAATCACTGGCAGTTTTCCCAGGGGAAATCCTGTTCCAGGTAGGATTTGCACCCAGCTTGTGCACATGGATTTTTTGGGCACGCTGCAAATTCTGGAATTCAGTCCTGGAATCAGGGGTCACATCCACCCCACCTTTAGCAGCCACAGGTGAGCTGGAGCTCGGGTTCTCCAAGCCAATTTTGTGGGAACACTCTGGCGTTTCCCAGCTCGGAGGATCCTTGTTCCCTCCCAGACCAAATCTCAAGCCAGAGGCACCAGTAAACCCAGTGTGTGGTTGCTGGTGTCTCACCTCTGCCCTGCTTGGAGCCAGCGGGGTTTAAATCACTTATCCAGCAATTCTGGCTGAGAATCACAAAATAAACCCGACCGACTTCCCCTCCTTTGCCGGGCTGTTGTGTTAAACCAGGTAAAAATTACAGAGATTTCCCCCCTTTTTTAAAAATCTGCCTTGCTTGGGGTTGCTTTTATCGTTATTTCTCACCCAGAACTTTGTTCAGAGCGTGTTGTTTGGGGTCGGAAGCCCAGCCTGCCAAAACCCAAACTGCCCAAACTCCATCCCTGTCCCTTGGTGCCTGTGCAGGGTGGGACAAGGGGAAGGATCAGACAAGGCTTAATGGCAAATTAATCATCATTATCATAATTGGCCCCGTCCATAGCACACACATTCCAAATGATTCCGAGGGCTGCGCTCCTCCTGGAGTCACTGCTCCTTATTTTACACACAAGCCCCGGCACGGGGAGAGCCGGGAGCATAAAAAAAAGCACAAAATCCTCAAGATTAACTCCTGCAAACTCCACGTGGACAGAAGCATTGCCCGCTCTGGGATTTCTCTCTGAGGGAGACAAAAGAAACCCCAAAATGTCCAATTCTGCGCCTGAATATCCAACTCTGTGCCCCAATGTCAAATTCTGTGCCCGAATTTCCACCTGGGTGGGTGTAACTGGGGTGGGTGACCACCAAGCTGGGCAGAGGCTGGGAGAACTCTCGAAGGAAAAGCTCGGGACTTTTTTTTTTTGTTTTTTTCCCCTGCTTTTTCTCACAGAATAAAAAAAAAAAGAAAAAAAAACCAAAACAACTTAAAAAAAAAAACCAAACCAACTGCCTGGCCCGGCTGGCTGTGCCAGAGCCTGCCCCCAGTTTGTGTGTCCCCACTATTCATGAGTGATTACATGCCCCCCGAACACCTGCGAGAGCGGCTCATAAAGCACGCATTCATGGGCCCTGGCAGCACCAGCATGGGAACTGCAGGCTACAGGGCGACAGTCATTGTAACTCCAGATAAAAAACATTCTCTCGCCGAGCCCTCGGAAAAATAGAGGCTGGCTGCGATTTCAGTTTGGCACCACAGGGTATTTAAAAGAAAAAAAAAAAATAATAAAATAAAATAAAGTAAAATAGAAAGAAGGGTTGCTTCACCTCGGTCGCTTTTACAGTCAGTTAAGAGCGTGGCTGGGGTGCTGTCGGTGCAGCAGCGGCCTCTGGCACGCAGCAGGGACAAATCACAGGGTCCCCAAGTGTTTCCTTGCTGGAGCATCTGGAAAGGGTGCTGTTCCATCCCTTGCACTTCCCATTTGTTCCCCCTCCTGCCCGCAGCAGCTCTGCCAGGGGCTGCAGTGTCAGGGGGTTCAGCAGAGAAAGGCGCTGCCTTCGGGGTTCCCGTTGGAAATATCCAAACACCCAAAGAAAATAACAAGGCCATTAAAATTAAAAAAAAAAAAAAATAAAAGCACCTACAACACTTAAATAAAAAAAAGGTAGGAATCGTGGCAGTGAAATGTTAGAGCACACTGGTGCCTCACATGGGGCAGGGTGCGCTGAGAGGTGGCTGGGTGCTGCCAGGGGCTGGCTCCAAACGTGTCCCCAGCTGCGGGCTGGGGGCCAAAATGCTGCCAGGACTTCCAGGTGCTGGCTGGAGGAGAGCAGGTCCACATCCCACCCACCCTCACACCAAACACGTGCAGGAAACGTCACTGCCAGGGCAGGGGAGCCCTGCGCTTCAGCATTTCGCTGAGGAGCCACAAAGAAGCCGAATTTTGAGGAGCTCGTGAGTCCACTGCTTCCAAAAGCAGCAGAAGGGTGCTGGGGTGGTTTCAGAGGGGACACAGCACACGGGCAGGGAGGGTCTCTGCTGGCACTGAGATCTGGGTAAATGCAGCACCCTGAGCACTGGGATGAGCCTCTGCTCCCAGCCCGGGAGAGCTTTGGGGTGCTGGCTGGAAGTGCAGCACACAGGGCTCTGAACAGCCTGTGCTGGAAACAGGGCCGGCCCTGGAGCTCAGGCTCCATGTGAAATATCCCTGCTTAGCCTCCTGCACTGGGCACCTGAAGGAAAACGAGGGTGAGGAATTGTTCCCTGCAGCCTTTGCCTTCAGCCACGCCGAACTGCTCACACAGGAGCAGAGAGGAACTCTGCTGAAATGACTTTATTTGCTGCTGAAGCCTCAGGGGCGAAGGAGAGGCTGCCAAAAGAGCCGGTGACACTGCTCCAAGCTGCAAAACAAGCAGCAGAAGTGACACCTGGGTATGTCAGTGGGATGGAGCTGGGGTCTTGCATCACTGCTTCCACCAGAGCAGCAGCCAAGGAAGGCGACTCAGGACAGGTGAGCACAGCTTTTGAGTGGGAACACGCCTCTGCTGGCTTATCCAGCTTCTCTGTGGGGTGTCAGGTCTTTCCAGAGCATCCCCTGCCCAGGGTAAACCTTAAAGCTGACAAAGTACTCAGCACATCCTCATTTCTTAACTCAGATCCTCCCCTCCCGCCACACAAACGCCACCTGCACAAAACCCAGTGCCAAAAACCTGAGAGAGCCAACCAAGAAGTCCCCCTGTGCCGAGTCCCAGGCTGACAGGAGATGTTTTAACATTTATGATGCTCGTCGAAAACAACTGCATTTTTAAAAACCTCTTCAAAGATTTGCTCGACACAGATTTCCCAAGCAGCCAACCTGGGGTTCACCTCATGTAAATTTTATTCCCCTAAAAAATTAAATGTCTAGTCTGAAGCAGCTATTTCAACTCCCTCTGCCTCCAGAGGGTTGCTTCTCCCATCCTAAGTCCCCCCTAACCGTAGGATTATAGCGGGAAGCAGCAGTGGAAGCGTGTCAGGAGCATTGCAGTTAAACCACAATTCAAGAGCAGCACCAGAGGGATTTTCACGGTTGCACAGAGGGCAGAAAAGCTCATTTTTCACCTCAGAAGGGAGGGGAAAACCAAGGCCTGGCAATGTCTGAGAGAACCCATCCCGGTTAATTCCCCTCTGCCTTTCCAGAAGGAGCCGCACCGAGCTCGGAGCTGCTGCTGGAGGCAGGGGGATGCTGGAATGCACCTGCCTCTGCTCATGAGGCCTCTTCCAGACCATTCCCACCCTTCCAGGCTCCTCTGCACATTCCCAAGGTTCCACAGGCTGTGGTGGGACGCTCCTGCCAGAGCCACCCTCCCAGAGCGGCCCTTGGGATCACCTCTGGTCCCACACCGGCCTTGGATCCCCAAGGCTCAGCCTTTGGGCTCGTCCCTGTGGCTTTGAGGATTTGGGGGAAGATGCTGCGTGGCTGGGAAGCCACAGGAGGACTGCAGGCACAGTGACCTGCATTTCAAAGCAGGGTCCTTTTGCAGGCTGGGGAGGAAGGACCCAGGAGCTCCAGTCACAGAGCTGGAGGCTCCAAGATCAGAGCCTCACGTCCTACACCCCGAGCTGCCTCAAAATCCCACAACTTCCACTCTTTTGCTATTCAAGAAAGTGAAGAAAATACCATCTTCTTTCAAAGAACAAAAAAAGGGAAAGGAAAATATGCAGCAAACTCTCCTGCGTGTGTTTTTTGACTTAGTAATATCTGTAGCCAGTTTTCCCAAGAGACACAAACAAACACACGCCGAACCCGGAATATCAATGAGGGCTTTTTTAGAGCAGGCACATTAAAATGCAAAACAGCAGATAATGAGATAAAGCAGCGACTTACAGGTTCCTTAATTCCAGATTTTGCAAGCCCGGGAAGTAGCTGGAGGAAGGGAACCGCGCTGGAGCTGGTGGAGGGCTTGTCTGGAGGGCAGCTCGTGGGGCTGGAGGAGAGACTGAGGGTAGGAGAGAGGAGCAGAGAGAGGAGGGGGGACCAGGGAGCTCACGAGAGGCAGGTGAGAGCGTTTAACAGCCGAGAGGTTGAGCCCTCCTCCGAGGGATGCTGTTCTGCACCTGTGTGCCCTGGGTTTGGAGGGATGGGAAGGGGGAGAAGAAGCTCGGAGGGTGAGACACCCTCACACCCAAGCCATTGATTGTTCCTCACTGTTCAACACGAGCTGCAACACATAAAAATCACTCTGGCACAGGAGGGGAACCCCAAGAAGGGGGCAGAACACCCTCCTGCACACACACCGTGGGGTGGTGGGGGAATTCACGCTCGGGGAGAAGCCTGAGCTCCGCTGACCACGGAGCAGCAGCCTCGGAGGCTTTGCTGGACCCGATACAGCCATGCTGAGCAGCAGAAAGGTGGTTTTGTTCCTCCTTTCAGAGCTCCAGCCCCGCTGAATAACAGCTCCGTGTTTTCCCACCCGTCTGCCTCGCCCGCGCTCCCGCAGCCCCCGTAGGTGACACTGGAAAATTCGGGGTCGCTTTGAGGAGGTGACATTTTTGGATGCCGGTGCCAAAAAGATCATGAAAGGAAAATGAAAAGAAGAATGAATGAGAGGAAATGGAGAGAGGGGGAAAGTATAAGAAAGAGCCATTATTTAACCAGACCTGGCCAAGGGTAAAGGTTTTAATTCTTTCCAAGTGCCATATGTGGTTGCCTGTGGGGGAAAGGCAAAGCCATATTTATCTGACTGAACCAATAATTCATATCTGTTTCAGAAGCCGACTTTGGTGGATTGTAGATCTACAGCTGTTCCTAGTCTAGGCCCAGACTTTCCCGGTGGGAATCACTGTAGCAACACGTCTGACTTATAGGATTCATATGGAGGGGGGATAGGAGACCC
Source organism: Hirundo rustica (assembly GCF_015227805.2). Lineage (NCBI taxonomy): Eukaryota > Metazoa > Chordata > Aves > Passeriformes > Hirundinidae > Hirundo > Hirundo rustica. Next base: position 4,287,202 of record NC_053472.1, on the reverse strand, counting down.
AGAACTGTAAATTCAAACCGTGTGTACGTTACTTCTATGTATTCAATTCAAAAGCATTTAGGGCTTTTCAAAACACTCCTTTCACTACAGGAAAACTCCCCCACACTCACAATTTAAAGGAAACAGATCTTTCATGTTTACCCTTCCTGTTTCTTGTAGGAGGTCTTGAAATAAAGGTAAGAATGCGAAGCCGTTTTATATTTTTCCAATAAAATTTGGAGCAGTTGCCCTGGTGGATGTGTGTGTGTGGAGGGGGATGGTGGATGTGTTGCTGGGGAATAAATCACGGTGTCAGGATTAAACAAAGAAGGCTCAAGAAATACTTTGACTTTCCGTTGCTTTGCTAAGGACTACTCAAGATTATGTTTCTCCTCAAATCTGGGGTTTTTTTTGACAAACACACGCCCCTCACAGCTTAAGAATCACCAAAGAGTGACAAGAGTATTTTTTTAGTCCATTTTCACAGCAGAAACTCTGGCGTTTTACCTGCTTGAGGAAGAGCCCCCTTTCTCCCTGGGGACACTCAGAGCTGGTGTCACCGCTGGTCACCTGGAGATGGCCAGGTCTGCATCTCTCATTGCTTCTTGATGAACTGACCCAGACCCAAACACAGAGACGGGAAAAGGAGATCCTCACTCAAAGCCCGTCCTGCTGGGAATGTCAGGAAGGTCCATGCACCAAGGAAGAGCAAATTTCCTTCAGGGATGTGCAGCTGAATCCACGGCAGAGCCCTGCAGTCCCTAAGATATCACCCTCTGGATAAATTGGTTCTGCCAAAGGGCCAAAGCACAGGTCTAGCTTAAAACTGACTCTCCTGACAGGTTTTATCTCTTTATTGATTAGAGCAGCAAACCAGGTGCTTCACAGCTACTGCAGGAGTCTGAATTAGGCACAGAAATCCATGGAAAGGAACATTAAAGATCATCTCATTCCAACCCCCTTTCCATGGGCAGGGACATCTTCTGCTATCCCAGGGTGCTCCAAGCCCCATCCAACCCAGCCTTGGACCCTTCCAGGGATCCAGAGGCAGCCACAGCTGCTCTGGGCACCCTGTGCCAGGGCCTCCCCACCCTCACAGAGAACAATTCCTTCCAGTATCCCATCCAGCCCTGCCCTCTGGCAGTGGAAGCCATTCCCTGTGTCCTGTCCCTCCAGCCCTTGTCCCCAGTCCCTCTCCAGCTCTCCTGCAGCCCCTTTAGGCCCTGGAAGGGGCTCTAAAATCTCTCCAGAGCTTCCCTTCTCCAGGCTGGGCACCCCCAGCATCCATTCTTCCATTTCCCTGTAGATGGCTGCTGGGAGGGCGATGGATTTGGTTTTGTTTTCTGCACCCTGCCTGCGGCTCCTGCCCTGGAAGGTGCAGAGAGGAGCTGCTCTCAGCCCCACGAGCCCCGGGCTGCTGCATTTCCTGGGCATTTGATCTCAGTTTTGTTTGCTTTCTGTCTCTCTGCCCGTGTCATGTATAATGTATGATTGCCATGTAAGCTCTCCTTGCTCGCCGCGCCAAGGAAAACAAGGAGTTTGGAGCGCTGAGTTAATCCGTGCTCTGTGCCTTGGAAAAGAATCGCTGCCGAGCTCTTCGTGGGGCCAGGACACGACAGAAACCTCTCCAAACCAGGCATTCTGTGCTCCTTTTACACCAGTGGAGGCTTCAGCCCATCTTCTCTTCCCTCCTGTCCTTCATCGAGGGCTCACTGTAAAGCAAAGGAACGGGACGTGAATGAGGATGGAGACAACTCCACAAATTCCACACCCCAGAACAACATGGAGAAAATGTTTTTCTCCTTCTAACACATGAACTGGGATTTTTTTTTTTCCCCTCCACTGTGCTCTGGAGCACAAAGCCTGGCCAGAGGAAGGACAATTCGGCACCTGGGAGCACCCAGGGAACTGCCAAGAGTGAGGTTCATGGTAGGGGGATTTTAAGCCCATTGCAGTTCTGATCCAGATGTCAAATCTCTGCTTCCTGTAACATTGCTTGCCTGCAGTTTTTGGCCTGGAGAAACACAGGGTTTACTCAAAACCATCTGAGAGCGCTGCTGTGCTCCTGGAACCAAGTGTCTGAGGATGGAACACACTGGGGATGATGTAAATGCATTTTAACAGGGGCATGGAACCCGTAACTGCAGCAGGCTCAGCCCAAATCTTCACTTTGTCTGAGCAGGATGAACTTCAGCAATTCAGGGAGCATCCAGCACTTGGAAGGATCTATAAAATTCTGGCTGCAGCAGCCCTTAGCTATGGATTCATATTTTCTACAACTGATCTTAGCACCTCCCCTTGGAAATGTCAATGACGAGCTGCTGCTTAATGTTAATAACTTTTTATTAATAACTATTTATTACCTCAGCAGGGGCCTGCTCCAATGCTAGGGCTCAGATGAGCGCTGGGACTCCTCCCTAGGTGAAGGAAAGTATTTCAGGACCATCCCTTGACTCTCAAAAAGCCAAAATCTTGTGGTACTCTTGACCCAGGGGGTGGATGGTGGTAGAAAAAGCAGGGGAACACTTTTAACTGAGCTTTTGATAAAGAAAAGCGTCCTGTTACATTTCCTAAAAGAGGTTCTCTCACAGAGAATGCAGTCATTTCAAGCCCTGCTCTCAAAGGCCTTGTTGGTAAATTGGAGCTGACAGAAAACTGCTTCTCTCTGAATTTCCCTGGCCGAGGCGTCACGTTGTGCTGGGTGACAGACGGGACAGACAGTGACAACTCACAGCCATTCCTGGCTGGCTCCAAAGGCTTTCCTGCCTCTCCTTGGGAAGGCTGCACCGAGGGAAAAAGCCAGCCAAGGCAGAGCTGGGGACAGCAGCTCTCAGCACCCACACCAAGCTGCAGGTCCTGGACCACACGCACAATTCCCAGGATCATATCATCAGTCTCTCATGGGATGCTGCAGAGAGGGACCAGAGGTGGGAGCTGAAGAGGTCCAACAACACCACAGGCCACTGAAAAACTGTTTTACAACAGTTTTGGAGCCATATTTGAGGACATTTTAAGGAAAAGAAGCAATATTGTGTGGAAAACCGCCTGCTCTGGGTGTGGTTTCCGCCTCACCTGAGCCAAAAATGAGGAGTCATCCACCCAAACACTTTTGTCTCTGCACAGAAACCCTCAAAAGCTGCCAGCCACCTCTTTCCATCCTCCTCTCTCTGTTTCCTGCTCAGCAGCATCTTTGCTAAATGCATTCCAGCAATATTTTATTGGGTTTGGGGTCTAGAGTTTGGGGACCTCCATGGACCTCCTCCTCCTCCTCCAGCAATTTTACAAACAAAATGCTGGCAGAGGGCTGGAAAAAAAAAAAAAAGAAATCACCTTCATGTTCTGTAGAGGATCTGCCCCAGAGTGCCTACAGCCCACACTTAGGAACCATGCTGCAAAATCACAAAAAAAAGAAAAGGGGATTAAATGGTTTCCTTTCCCTCTCTGGGCTCAGCTCTTCCCCACCCCCTCCGAGGCTGGCCCTGGAAGGGGTTTTTGCCTTTTCTCAGGTGATGGGGGAGGGATCCAGGCTGGACCCAGAGGCCCCAAACCCTGCTCTGACTTTGCTGCCTGAAGCACAGAGCTCTCAGAAAACACAGATGAAAGGGAAGCTGGGGGAGGGCTCCAGACTGGGAGAAACAACCCTCGTGGCAGGTCCTTTGGCAGGGGTCAGGCTGCAGGACACAGAGGAGATATATTAAAAGGGGAAACTGAAGGAATCTAAATAATCAGGCTCCCCACTGGATAATGCCTTGACAAGAGGAGATGCTGCGGGAGCCAACGAAAACTGACTCGCAGAGAGGGGCAGAAAAGTAAAAACTCCCTGCACAGAGGGGCTGGGGCTGGCCACGGAGACCTGGGAGGCAAGGGGGAAGGGCTGAAAGCTGGAAGGAAATTAAATAATAGCCTGAAATTCCCAGGTGAAGAACAATGGAATTGAAAACAGAAAGGCCCCTGAGAGATAAACAAATCAGCACGGGGAGGCCGAGCGCAGAGAGAGAGACCTGGGGGCTGAATTCTGCACCCTGCCCTGCCATCCCACCTGGCTGGAATGGGGTACAGCCCTGCCAGGCACCCCTCAAGGTTAGGGGAGCTCCTAAGTGCCTGCCCTGAAAGTTCTTACAACCTAAACCAGCAAAGCCACGCAAAAAATATCAGCTATCCCTATTTATCTGAGACCCAGAGAGATTGAACCCAATGCTCGTACCCTAAAAGGCTCTTTTACTCGCTGCTTTTCTAAAAAGGAGGATAAGAAATGTCCCTGCTTTCACTGGGGAAAGCCAGCACAGCCCCATGCAGAGTTTGCTGCAAGACGAGGAATTAAATCCGGGGAAGATCCCTGGATGTGCGAGGCATTCAAGAGGCGTATTTCATGGAATATCCATCAGGAAACAACCTGGGAGAGACAGAAATCCATGGAGCAGCTCTGAATAACTTCTGACACAGGTGTTACAAACTGCTGGAGCCTCGCTGGCTGCGACAGATGTGTTTTGATTGAGGACACGGTCCTCGGAGGGTGGGAAATTATTGACTTGGAACCAAACAGCAGATTTTTTTTTTTTTTTTTGTCTTGTTTTGTTTTCTTTTTGGCAATTCTGTTGCATTTTAAAAATTCATGGGCAAGCCCTGAAAGCACTTTACCAATAAGCATTAATATTCCCAGAGGAGAGACGGAGGCTTGGGGAGTGGGAGTTGCTGTACCACAACGCAAGAGCGAGGTAAAGAACCCAGAGAGCTTCCACAGGGTCTCCTCACAGCATCCACACAGAGTCCTGCTGGAGTTTACCCACTGCACTCATACTGGACCTGCCTGCCCTGCTGAATTCCCTACAAGTGGAAAAACACAGGAAGTAAAAAGGAAAATGGGAATTTTTCAGCTCCAACTGAAAACTGTTCCCTAATATTGAATCTCCTTTCACGCCCTGCATTCTTCCAGCACCAGCCCAGTTTGTGTGTTCAAAAGCCTTTTCTATTTCCTTTTCCAGTGCCACATGCTGCTGTGTCAACATAATGCAGGGTCTTCCTAAACAAAGGAATGTGTGTCTAGAAACCATCCACAGGGAACCACGGCCAGAGCCCCACCAGCAGGGGAAAACCAGGAGGTCCCACGCTGCTTTTTATGGCACAGCTTAAGAACTGGGAGAAGGTAGTCTCTGATAAAGGATGGGGGAGGTCTGACACCCTGGAGGTTCTTCCAGGAGGCCAAGGGTTATCCCTGCACAGGGGAGTTCATTTTTGTCCTCTTCTGGACCTCAGGAGCAGCTAAAGGTGTGCAGGGATGGGTTTAGATTCCTCCTGTGCCCATCAACCACAGCCACAAGGAACCTGCAGTGTCAAGAGAGCCCGCTCTGGTCCCGGCTCTGCTCCCAACTTGTCATTTCATCTGGGCCAAGACACTTCCTCTGCCTTGTTGACTTTGACTCAAGCTGGTTCCGAGGCTGCAGCCAAAAAGGTTTTCATCAGAAAATATGGTTCAGAGGGGAACATATGACCTGCAGCTGAGCTCTGTCGGGGTGTGAGACCATTGGATTGCACAGTGGCATGCCAGACCTCCTCATTTCCATGTAGGATTGATTCAGAGCACTGCCAAGGATCTGCAGGAAGCATATGCATTTGTTTAACATGGTGGGAGCACAAGGAGGAAGCTCAGGAAACATCGAGCCTTGTTGCAAGAAATCCCGGCCTAGGCTGAGCCGGGATGGAGTTTTTCCCCAGGTGCCCTGTGGGACACTGCAAAGGAGAAGTGAAGGCAAAACCAGCGCCCCCGATAACGAGGTGAGCCCCACCTTTCCTGCCCTGCCTGGCACTGGAGATCCAAGGGCGAGGACTGAGCCTTCCACCCAGCCCACTCCATTTGTACTTTCTATAGTTCTCTCTATTTAAGTCCAGAATGATTTTTAAATTGCACAGACGACCTGTGGACCGGAATCTCGGTGCAATTTGCCTCTCTCAGGAGAGCAAGGGAAGCCTCTTCACCCTGCTCAGACCCGCCAGACTTCCCTCACGAGGACTTGGCCCCCTCATTTAGAAGAAATCCTAAATATTTGTTTTAATTGCAAAACGGATCCTCATAAACCAGCAGGCCCCTGTGCTATCAGGCTTTGGATTGCATCGAGCCTGGCATGTGGGCTCATGAGGCAGATGGTCAGGGAAAAGCACCTTGGCACAGCCTTCCCTGGCATCTCTCAGACAAAGGGCTGCACCGGGGACAAGCATTTCATCTTTCATCGCCCCTTTCCAAAGGCTGCATCCAGCAGGGTGCTAAGCTCCTGTCAGTCTCTGTCAGCTCTTCGCTCCCAATGTCTTTCTCCCCGCAGTCTGGCTGCTGGGGGAGTGAGGTCTCTTGGCAAAAGCCAAGCCTGGGTCTGTTTTCTAGCCGTGGGCGAGGCACCAGCTCCGTCTGCATCCCCAGCTCCCTTTCCTGGAGGTTTTGAGTGCCTCCATCCAAAGAGCGCCCGGGCACACCCCTCAAAACCCAGACTGTCACAAGCGTTTAACCCTGGCTGACTCTGATCCCAAATTCAGCATTTGGGAGCTCCCCAAAGGAACATCTCTCACGCGCCATTGGGGACAGCGGTGGGGCAGCTCTGCTCCTCCAGGGAAGGGGAGTGGCCTACCCAGGAATTCCAGATGTTTCCCTCTCCCTCTAACTCCCAGAAATGAGCTGCTGCTGTTCCATACCTCCCGTGGAGACAGAGGAACCAGAAGAGGGTTTGTCCTGCAGCCTGGAGCAGGAGCGCTGATGAGGATTGGCCTCCTGCGAGCAACCTGAGCACGGCTCAGCACACGAAAACTCTGCCTCCATTTAAACTCTTCGAGGGATGAGTTGAGAAAGGAAAAAAAACCCAGATTCTTACGGGTGCAAGTGATATTCCTCCCTGTCCTCCCTAATAGCTGCTCAGATAAACTCCAATCCAAAATGACACCAGCAACCTTTTTACGCCTCCTTATGGCCAATTTAGCCCATTTTAGGAGATCCAGCATGGATGGCACGAGCACAGGCTGGTAAAATTCGAGCATTTAAGAGTATTAATTTAGCCCGGCACATTAAGTCCGCAAATCTTTCTGCCAATTATTTTGGATAATTGTAACTATCACCACAAACAGTTTGAGATGTACAGGATCTGCAATTATCTGTGTTTTCCCCCCACTGTAAATGAAAGGGATAAGGAGCAGACCCATCAGGGAGCAGCTTAAAGCTTCTATTTGCTGCCGGGAACATCTGAACCATTTCTCTGACACCTCCAAAAATTGATTAAGGAGAAAGGGGATGGATGAAGGGAGATTTGTTTACAAACAGGCTGAAAAGGGGGCCTGGAACTGGGGAAAGGCATGATGGAAAAAGCTGAAGAATGGAAAAAAAAAAAAAAAAAAAGGGGGGGGGGGGGGGGAATAAAGGAAAAATAGAAGAAATGAGGAAATGAAGAAGCCCGACACGACTTTTTCGCAGCCCAGTTGGGGCTTTGGCTCTGGAAGGTGCCGGGGGAGGGTGCAGACCGCGAAGAGCGCCCATCTCCAGGGCCAGCTGGTGCCAGGTCACCGCTGCCCCCGCAGCAGGGACACTGCCCACCCAGGGAGGAGCCAGGCTGAGCAGATCCAGCCGGGAATGCCACTAGAGGGCCCCTGGGCCGGCGGAACGCGGCTCACCCTCGGGCTGAGCATCCTCCTCCATCATCATCATCCTCCTGGAGCCGCACAGGTGACCTTTCACAGGGTGCCGCTTCCAGCAGCACCGCAATCGCTGTCACCCCGGGCTGCTGGAGATTAGAGAGGGAAAACGCTCCTCGCTCAGGCTCCGGGGCTGCTCTGGAGGTCTCCATCCAGCCCCAGCCTATTTAACATCTAATAAGCCAAGCACAGCCTGGAGAAGCCTGATTTCCGAGCCAGAGCAGCATCTTGCACCCATTCGAAATGTCCATTTGGAAATTCAGTGTGAATAACACAAACATGAGACAGATGCTGCCACTTACCCAAATGTCTTGGAGGAACAAATGGGAGGCGAATTCGAAAGCAAATGAAGCAACCAGATTGTAGCTCTTAAGTGGACTCTGTGCTACAGCGAGGGGAAAACTTGGCAGGGAGGGACCCAGTGATCACCACTTCGCTTGAGCTACATAAACCATAAGAGCACGTGGAGCTGTTCGCTCTGAAGCTGAAGACTTAATCAAAAGCAGGTGAAAAAAATCCTTTTTTTTTTTTTTTTTTTTTTGGACGGCGGTTTGTGCCTCCACGGGGACAGCTCGGAGCAGAAAAAGCCGCTGCCAGAGGCTGTGCTGGGTCACCACAGGTCCAGCGGCAGCTGCTGCAGGATGTGCAGCAGGTGCACGGGGAGATTTTGGACACAAACCTCTCATTTCACCCCACGCCGCTGCTCCGAGCGTGCGGCGGCGGCCCCGCTCGAGTTTTGGGAAAGAAACGGGGTGGGAATGGGGTGAAAAAGGTGGAAATGGTGGTTCTGTGTGCGAGCCCCGAGCCACCCAGACGCTGAGCATTCGCTGGGAGAGCGCATTTCGTGCAGCTGGCGTTGTGTCAGACTAGACTGGCTTCGTGCAGGAAATACTGAGCACTTGGACGCTCGGAGCGAGGGCTGGGAAGGCGTCCAAGATTGTGCTTCACATCTGCTCCTGCGAAGCCACTGCGAGCCCTGTTTGAGCGTGTGGGGTAAACAACAGCAGCCCCAGCAGAACACAAGCACAAGCAAACGTGGGGCTGCTCTGGGGGCCCCCAGGCAGAGCCTCGGGAAAAGGGAGAGGAGCTTTGTCCTGGCACAGCCAGCTGAGTGACCATGGTGAAGGTGCAACCTGACATTCAAATGTCAGCAGTTTAAGTCCTGACATCAATGAAATGCTGCAGTTTAATCCACGTCCAGTACCTTGCACCCATCTTCCCAAAAATGCACTTTTCTTTCAGCAATCTGAATTTGTTCCTAAGAAAACAAGTGGGAAAAAAAGCAGAGTGAGCCCCGTTTGAGAGTAAGGGGTGAACAACAGCAGCCCCAGCAGAACACAGGCACGAATGTGGGGAAGCTCTGGGGACCCCCAGGGAGAGGAGCTTTGTCCTGGCACAGCCAGCTGAGTGACCATGGTGAAGATCAGGCAGAGAAAGGTGCAACCTCAAGTTCTAATGTTAGCAGTTTAAGTCCTGACATCGATGAAATGCTGCAGTTTAATCCATGTCCAGTACCTTGCACCCATCTTCCCAAAAATGCACTTTTCTTTCAGCAATCTGAGTTTATCCTAAGAAAACAAACCAAAAAAAGCCATAGATGCACAATCCCATCCACCTCCTGACTTTCTGGTGCTTTTCCTCATCACCTCCATAAAGCACAAGCCCATTAAATGCTTCCATTGCTGGTCTTGGCACCAATAAATCTAAATTTTCAAGCTTGGCAAACCCAGCTAAACAACTGGCACAGAGATAAATGATTCCTCTAAGGTAATGTACAACTCTCATTATCCCAGGACTTCTTGGGATTTTTTTTTTTTTTTTTAAATCAATCCCCGCAATACTGGTTTGAAAATCCTGGAAAAAACCCACAGTTCTCTTCTCCAGCAATAAAGGTACCGGTTTTCCCTGTGGATTCTCAGGGTTTTTTTTTTCCAGAAAATTCCCTGTGATATGGCAGCTTTCCTCCAAACTGGGAACAAACTGGGAGCTGGAAAAATGCAGCCTCTGCGGAGAGCCTGGAGAAGAAACTCCTTAGCAGCCAGCACCCCCTCCCACCATCCAATAAATGGCATTCAGCTCAAACTCTCCAACACTGCAAGGGAACAGGAGAACAAAGGGATTTGAAGCATGGATTAGATCATTCCAAATGGTCTCAGCATTGGTGGTTTGGGGGTTTTTCTTTTTTTTTATTTTATTTTTTTCTCTCCCTCAAGCCGTGTGGCAAAGGCAGGATTTGAACCTTTGAGGACAATGTTTTGACACAAATATTTAAGCTATTTAAAATAAGTAATAACCTTCAGCTACCTTCAAGAGTATTATATGAAAAACAGAGAATGGGATTAAAACAGATTAGCTACCGACGTTCCTTAATGTGGCAAACAGCATCAATCAGATCATATCAACGCGAGCTGACAGCTCAGGGAAATCCAGAGGAGCAGATTCCCTTAGAAAAAAACGAGATATTTGATCAATTCTTGTAAATTCTTTCTTCTGAGCTGTTAGAAACTGCATTGACTTCATAAAAATGTAATGACAGCTCAGCCTTTGCTTAGCATAACATCCTGAAAGTGCCTGAGAACATCGAATTAAGGCGCCCCGGCAGCGCCGCGCGCCATCGAGGAGTAAATACTGCTGTCAATTTGCTCTCCAAATGCTGCTGCCCATCGATTTCCCACTCGGGGAAATCAGGGAAATGCCTGCCTTGCAATGCAGCTCTCCACCCTGCACTTTAGTGCCTGCAGACGAGCCGGTGCAGAGCCCGGGTGGGATCCATCAAGCCACGAGGTGTGAAGTGAGGGGTGAGGCAGCACAAGGGCCAAAGTTTAAGGAGGCAGAAATTCCCGTTCACCTGCCCTCACTCCAACCCTCCCCAGGGGAGCTGCTCCATCCTTGGGAATGTCCAAGGGCAGCCTGGATGGGGTTTGGAGCAGCCTGGGGTAGTGGAAGGTGTCCCTGCCCATGGCAGGGGTGGGACAGAACGTTCTTTAAGGTCCTTTCCAACTCAAACCTTTTTTGTTACCTGTCCCCCACTGGATGTGTTCGCTGGTCCTTAATTCCCCATCCCAGGAAAAGCTGGGCAACCTCCCTGATGAGTTTTCCTTGTGTTTTGTTGGATTCCCGTAAGTGATTCCAGGCAGAATTCCGACCAGTTTTGTTTCTTTTTCCTCGTGTTTTGGAGTCATCTGGAAAAGGAATGTATTATTTGTGAATCAATCACCACAGGGGGATATTGGGAAGGAATTCCTGCCTGTGCTGGGGCCCTGGCACAGGGCGCCCAGAGCCGCTGTGCCAGGGCCCCATGACCCTTGGAAGTGTCCAAGGTTGGAGCAACCTGGGATAATGGAAGATGTCCCTGCCCATGGAATTAGATGGAATTTACCATCTCTTCCAAGCCAAAGCAGTCCCTGATCCTGCATTTATCCCGTGGGGAACACGGGAAGGAAGGAATTCCCAGAAGGAACCCGGGGCCTGGCGAGAGCAGCCACAGGAGCAGGGTGGCAGTGCCACTGTCACACCAGGGACCCGGCTCCCATTTGCGCTGCAGACCCAGCCCAGCTCCCACCCTCCAGCACAATCAAATCAAGCATGAAGGAGGCAGAGCCCGGTGCTTAAAATGGCATTATCCGAGCGCTCCGTGGGAGCCGCCGTCCAAATCCCTCCGCATTAACTTGGCGTAATCTTGGAGAAATCTCTTCCCAACTGTTTTGAAATAAATCCTGTTAAATTCTGCAGGGAATTGGCCTTATCTCTCCACACCTGTGTGGGTTTTTTTTTTTCCCCCTACCTTTCCCCCCCTGTGCCTGGACAAAAGGGAGTGGGTCTGCATGTGGCAGTGTGTGTGTGTGTGTGTCTGATAGGAGCTAAAGAGACAATTATCTTCCGCTGAAAATAAACATCATGAAACTATAGATGCCTAATTTTTGCACCTGGAAGATCCTCTTACAGCTATTCACTACTAATCACTCTTAGCTAATAAATGAATAGAATAACTAATGTGATTAGAGTAATTTGCCTATTCATCAGGAATATTAAATGAATTGAATATTTTGTATTTGACTCGTCTCTCTCAGCATTTCCCTGATACTGTAATTAGCCCCTTGTCTGTTCCTGTGGCAAAAAACACCACGTGGCCTTTGGGACGGGACACTTGGGCTCATTCTGCATCCCTGGACAGATGGACACCTGCTTTTATAGCCCACGCTCTCACGCTAGAATTAAATAATCCCACTGGAAAAGGCTCTGGACACGTGGTGGAAGGAAGTCAGGGCAGAAAAGAAGGATAAAACTCTTGGTTTGGAGCAAGAACGTACCCAAATAAAGAGATTTTACAGAGCAGCCACTCCTGGTCAGCTGGGAGCTCACCCTAAGGGGTGACATCGGAGAGGTGGTGGTGACAGAGGAGCTGATCCTTGGCTGTCAGCATTGCTTAGGAAGTTGTCCAGGAAATTCTTGGCCACCCTGGCTCTTTTCCCTGTTTCCAGTTGGGAACGTGACAGCTCTCTGAAGACATCCAGGTGAACTCCCAGACCTGTTAATACACGCTGGGACGGTGGCTGTTCTATTTAAATCCCGCTGAGGAGTCAGGAGGAAGCTGAACTATGCAAATGATGATATAAAATAACCAGTGGGCAAATATTCAAATAAGGATTTCACATATAAAAATAAAGGGGAAAGAAAAAAAACAATCAGATCTGGGATGGAGCTTTCCATATCTATGCAAGGTTTTTCGAGAGAAGACAGCAAAGATTTGGAAAATTAATGCTGGTCCTTGTCTGCTTCTAGAAACTAATGGGGCTGTGCAGAACAACACAGAAAAGATGCATTAATAAAATTGCCAAAGATCATCTGTCACTTCCTCTTGGTAAGAAGCCAAAGCATTTTTTAAAATGCATTTGCACTTAACCAGAATGATATCATAATCTTCCTTAGTCGTATCTTCTCCTGCCTTCCTGCTACTCCACAAAGCAGACAGCGAGGTTTGCAGGAGACGAACTCAAAATGCTGCATTAAAATTAAAAAGGGAAGAGGCTGCACGGAAAAGCTGCGCAAACAGAATCACCTTGAGCTAAACCTTGAACAAGAAATACGCGGGGCACATTTGGAGCAGGGAAGGAAATTAGGAGGAGAAAACAATGAATTATTGAAGGCTTCAGGGTTCTCCAGTCTGGGTGGCTCTAAAATCAAGATATCACACAACCTTTTCAGGGTCTTTTGCCGGGTTTTGTTGGAGTGAGGCAGATGTGAGGTGGTTTTAATCTTTGGAAGGGCGTAATTAGGGTTTCATCTGGGTTTCACAGCTGGCTTCACACAGAACCGAGTCCCTTCTTCACATTTATTTGTGCCACTCGGTTTGGGGGTTGTGGGGTTGTTGTTGTTGTTGGGTTTTTTTTCATATAACTGCAAAGAAAGCCCAGACCTGCAGAACCTAAAATGTGAGTATCACTGGAATTCTGCATCAGCCTCCATCCTTGTTAATTATGCCATAAACCTCTACCTGAACTCCCAGATGTCCCCGTGCTGAAGCAAACTCTGGGCTCCTGCTTCAGAGCTGAGCTATTTTGTATCACACACAGATACCTGGAGAGCACCCTCCAAGGCAGAGACGAGGCAAAGTCTCTTCTAAATTCTCTTTCATACCTTGTTACACAACAAAATTTCTTTCCCAGCTACCCACAGCTCTTCACCATTATTTTTCTGCCTTCCTACTTAGACCTGGAGTTTTCACCGTGAACCTGAAACCAGTTTCCCAGATTAATTTAGGTATTTTTAACACTCCCCACCCCGCCCTTAATTTCTCCTTTCAGATTGCTTTCAGACAGCAAGAGCGTAAACCACTTTGATTCCTGGGTTGTTGTGAGAAAAATGCTATATGAATGAATAAGTTATAATAATAATAATAATACATTACAGTGATAATGATGGATGTGTTTTAAACAAAGCCTCTGGCTGCCAGTGTGGAGGAGCTATGGAAAAATCAAAGATAATCTTGCATGAGGAGAATCGTAATGAGAAAGACCTGGAATATTTTATCTCTGAACTGCTCCTATCCGCTCGCCCCGGATCAGGGATGTCCCAGTTTGACTCGAGGAGCGCGGCAGCTAAATTCAGGCCCAGGTGCTGTGCTGCTGTCAGGAAAGGAGGGCTTGGAGCCATCCCAGATTCATTCCCAGCCCCGTGGGCTCCGAGCCTCGGCCCCAGCGTGGAGCAGGACGCCGTGGTGCTCAGCACTGCGCACACACAGAGCACACTTTACATCCTCAACGCCTCTGCCAGGCAGCCAGATGAAAGCAGAGAGAAGGAGATTAAAAGAGGCGCCCCAGCCACCCAACTGGTCACTGGTGGGGCTGGGAAGAGCTCTCCCACTGTCACACCAAGGTCTCCAGGAGAAACTCGCCCTGGCAGTCCTGTCCCACTGCTGGGAAAGGGCCGGGGCAGCTCAATACAGCTCATTTCCACAGAAAAACGGGGATATTGGGTCAAACTCGGTGCCTGCAGAATGCATCAGATCAAACCAACAGGAATGCTCTGGGCAAAAACTCCTGGGTTTTAGAGATTTTTAGAGGAAGGGCTCCACGATTTATCCTAGTGGGGATACACCCTTTTCAGTTTTATATCCCATCAAAATATCACCTCTAACACAAGCATAAATTGGGCTGGAATGACAACCCACAATTTCCTGCAGCACGTGCACCTGTACACTTGTTAAGGAGAGCTCCTCAATCACGGGGATTTTGGAAGTACAACAGAGGCACCGAGTCCAAGACAGAAATCTTTTCCACTCCAGTTTCAATCCCAAGGACTGCCAGACCTTGGGATGCTAAAAAAGCTGAGAAATATCCTTTAGAAGATATAAGGCAGAGCAATGTAATGTGTCCAAATTTCAGCAGCATCCCGAGATCTGGGTGACTGCAAAGCCTCTTCAGCCACACTAAATATAAGACACAAAGCAGCAGAGCCTTGCAAGCTCCCTAAAATGCTTTGGAGGCTCTGCAATCCTCAGCCTCTGCAAATCCCTGGTGTGCAAGGCTTGGCCTTGGGGGTCTCTGGGGCTGGGGGATTTACTCCTGGCCACTGATTTGAACGTGTGCTGAGCCAACATCCCGATTTCCTGCACTGCCTAAATCTCCCCACCCTCAGGACAGCTCCTAGGACAGACCCTGAGAAAGTAATCTCATGATTTATGAGGTTTTCTAACAATGGCAATAAGCAAGGCAGCGTTTTAAGCAGCTAACTGAATTGGGATGTGGGCTGGGTTTTTTTCTTTTTCCACAGCACAATGTGGATCTATTTAGCCCTTACAGCTTGAATTTCAGCCTTTCTTTGCCCATGAGAAAGCCTGGTAAATGGGATTTGGGCTAGGAGCTATAGGGGAGAATATCTTTTAATTAACCAGGAGGGTGGCTCAGGGAAGATCTAGCACTGCCTCTGAGCTGAGTTTCCAGCTCCACTGCGAGGCAGACGGGTACAAATTAAGGCAGAGCAATAACTGCAAATCAAATTCCCGATGGCTCTGATTTACCTGGGCTTGTGGAGGACAGGGATGACTCCAGTGCTGCTCTGCAGGCAGGGCATTGCCCCTCACCTGACCATTTCCACCTGAGCAGCTCTGGTGATGGCAATCCACATGGATTATTCCCCCCCTGAGCTCAGGGGAGCTCTGTCTCTCTCTTCAAGGCAAGGCAATCAAACCTCTCATTACGCAGCTGGTAGGGAAATCTTTTTCCTGAGATCACAGCGAGTTCCTCTGTCCAGAAAGCACAAACTGGGCACAGATCCTGCCCTCTCTGCAGCGGCAGCGTGGCTGGGGGTTCCTGCAGGGCAGAGAGGTCACGCTGAGCACGGCTCCACCCCTCAATCCTGTGTCACCTGCGAGACACCAGAGGTCACAGCGTGATCAGAGGCAGAGCAGATTCCTACCCGCAAAATATCCAAACCGTGGGGAGGTCGGAACAGAAGAAAACCTTTGAGGAACAGAAGAAACAAGGGCACAAGCCTCAGGAAAGGCCAGAGGTGGGACAGCACAGGGCACTTCCCAAGCAGTCCCAGTGGGAATTTGTGTCCCTGAGAGCGACCTGCGCTTCTGGGGCCTGGAGCACTTTACTAATAAAGGTCTGATGATAAAGGAGAGGATAAAGCCAAAATGGGGCCAAGGATGCAGGGTTATAGAGCAGATAAAGGGGTGGTGCTTGAGGGACAGGGTCCAATAGGGGTGGCAAAAAATGCTGCAAAGGGGTAAATAAGAACCAGGGGGTCTAATGGGGTTACAGGGGTGGAACACCGCAGGAAAATTAACCCAATGGAGTTCAAGGGAAGGAAGAACATTCTAGAAAGGGTACACGTATGGTGAACGGGGCTGAACAGGGTGACGTAAACTTAACAAACCAATAGGACAACGAAACCTAAGAAATATTAACGTGTGGCTGCAAAGGCCTGTGGGAGGAAGGTTTATCTCGCCTTAACCAAAAGGGTATCGCTCCTCTAAGCAGGCCCCCGGCCTCCACAGGAACTCTCACCTTGATAAAAAGGAAGAGTGAAGCAAAAACGAGGCACAGCTCCAAGAGAAACCAAACTTCCCCAACACCAGCACCCAGGGAACGGCTGTGCCTGCTCCCAGGATGGACACAGGGATGGAGCCGAGCCCAAAATCTGCGTCCTGAACCCCCCAGGACTTCACTCAGTGCTGGCCCACGCCCAGCGCCAGCCCTCCCGTGGCGCTCTCCCTCGCCAAGTCCCGCGGTGTTTCACCGGACAAGGCGTGCGAGTTAAATTTACATTTTATTTGAGCAATGTTTCATCTTGTTCCTGTGCGTCTCCGCTGGCGATGAGGCAGCGAGAAGCTGATGAAATTTATTCCTGCTCTTGCTGCCACGCTGTATAAATAAAGGGGAAGGAATAAAATACTTCTCCAACAGGAAGTGTGAAGGCTCTAATGCTTTGTTTAAATATGCAGTTGAGAGACTTTATTCATCACGCCGCATCTGTATGTGCCCACAGCTGAAATTTGCTCCCTAAAATTAAAAGATTTCCTTTTACATGTGTTTTTTTTTTACCTGTGTCACACCATCAAACCTGGTGGATTTACCCTTAAATCTGTGCTGGGTAAGAAAAAAGATGCCCAGAAATAGCATGGCCACCTTATTCATGTATCTCAGGTACTGTGAACTCTGGCTGGCTGCATTTCCCAAGAATAATTGGTGTATACACACACCCTGGGAGATTTATATTCCCCTGCATCTTGGGCTATATACAATATGATTTAAACAGCACAGGCACTGGAGAAAGTGGACAGCAAAGCGTACAGTATTTGAAAATAAACATAAAGCAAAATGGTTTGACATCCTATTTCACTTAAAATGTAAATGGTGAACATTCAGGGCGTGATTTATAACCTTTTTAAAAGCACAAATGTTTTTTGTGGGTTTGTTGTTTTTTTTTTCTTTTTTTCTTTTTGGCCCCCTCACTCAGATGCCACAAATCAGGAGAATTCTTTGCAGCATCAAGAAATCCCCCGTGGTGGGTTGGCTCCTTTCTGTTGCTGTCCTAAGGAATAGACATGGATCCCCCAGATCAGTTTTCCTGCCTCTCTTTTTGTTTTTCCCTCTGGTGTCCTGACTTGAAATGTGGCTGTATTGTGAATTTTAGGCTGTAAGCTCTCAGAGGGAGAGGAAGGGGATGCAATGTGTGAGGTGCCTGTTGCTCAAGAGCCCATTTTTGCAGCCTCTTGCCCAGGGTTAACACTTTTCCATGCCTTCCATCCTGGCTGTATCACTGCTCCCGTCACAAGCGCAATGTACGAATCCCTAAATTCCCTCATTCCTGCTGCTGCCTGGAGTCACTGACCCAGGACAGCATCCAGCTATGCTCACAAGCTCTGGACACGTCACTTTTTGGGTGTCCCTCCTAACCTGTCTCTGCTGTACTCCAAAATAACATCACTCTGTGCTGGTACCATCCCTGCACCACCTTTCCAGCCCTCCCTTCTCCTCACCCACCACCAGCACAGAAGAGGTGCAGAGAGAACCCCCCCTGCACCAGCTCTGCTCCCAGCAAAGCACAGGGAAGATACCTGAGAAGCTTTTTCAGGACTGAGCCACTTTTATTCCCAGAGCACAGAATATTCTGAGCTGGAAGCCCTTGAGAGGCTGCCTAGAACAGAGGCCAAGCAGAGTTAAAGAAATAGAGCAGGTATTTATTAAAAAGGCCTTCCAAAGATACACCTCGGGCAGTACAAGAGCCTGGGCTACACCCAAGATGGACCAGGGGTCACAAGTTTTCACACTTTTATAAGTTTTTGGTCCATTTCCATATTGGGGTTAAATGTCCAATTACACTTCAGGTCATGCAGTCCCATGAACTTACCGGTTATGAACTTCCAGATCGCTCTGCTCACTTCTCTGCTGTTTGCACTTTTTGGGCCCGAAGCTGCAGCGGTGTCCTTGGTTCTGGGGCTGGAGAAGGATTGTTCTGTGTGACTGAGCTGTGAGGAGAACTGGCCAACACTCTGTGTGAAGTTCAGAGTTATGTACCAACACAGTGCAGAATCTGGAAAACACGAAAGCTGAAACTGAAGGCATCAGAAGGGACCCACAGGCTCCAGCTCTTAAGGGAATGGGCCACATCAGTTGGGCAAGAACTGACTGGAACTCAAGCTCTAACACACAAACCCAAAGCATTGACAGTGTCTTGTGCCCCAGAGCCATCATCCACTGACCCCCACAAGGCACAAATCCATGAAACCAGATCTCCAGGAAATCTTCCTGGAGGAGGAGGAAGAGGAGGAGGCCACCCCACCAAAGTGGTCCTTGTGCAGCTCCATGGCACCAGCACATTCCGGTCTCAAACCACAGCTACACCACAGGGACGGCCCAAAAACCCTTCCCAGCACCTCCATCCTTTTCCTGAGGTGCTGGGATGCAGGATGCTGCTCTGAGCATCTGTTCTGGGCGCAGGGCTGGCTCACGGAGGACTCTGCACCACCTGAGCACACCCTGGCGCCTCCGCCCTCCTCCCGACCCTACAGCGGAGCCAGCCCTGAGTTTCCAACCGCACCATCCAGCCCTTAAATCTTTAATAACCTTTCCTTCCTTGACTCCGAGCACACGAGCGTGAGCCCATCTCCCCAGATCAAACCGAATCCTTAATTTCAGGAGCTGTTAATAAGGGTTAAATCCGCAGGCTGCGGTGGCCCCTCCGCTCCCTCTTCCCTGCTCTCACAATCAATGGAGCGGGAAGCCTGAAGGGTGTCCATTTTGAAAAGCCATAATGAATCATTTTTTTTTTTCCTCGGCAAATCTGGCAAACTTCAATCCTGGTTCCTGCAGCCTCCCTTTCACATGTCCAAGCCCTCTGTGACACATCAAATTTAATGAGACTGCACAGACCTCAAGAAAGGGCACTGTAGCACTGCTGGGATACTTTATTAAGGAGGATCAGACAGAATGTGTTTGCTGTTTAAGAGCCTTTAAAGGCAAATTACACTTCTTTTTTGGGGGGATGAGAGCCTCCCATTTTTGTTCAATCTCTGGCCCTCCTCAAACACATCCTGTAGGCCAATTCAAACACGGAGTTAAGGTTTCTGCAAACAGGGAAAGCAGCGAAATTGGCTGCGAGACCAGTGAGGCTCGATGAAGGCTGTGGGGTAGGACACACACAAAGGAATGTGTTATTTCACAAAATAATAATAATCATCATCATCATCATCACCTTCATCATCTGCCTCTGACAAGCTGTGTGAGGGAACACCCAAGCCTGCTCGCAGGTGCTGCCCCTGTTAGGTCCAGGGAAAGCCAAGTTAACCCTCTCTGGCTGGTGGAGGGGTGGGAAAAACTTTCTAGAAAGATCGTAAAGTCCTAGAATGGTTGGGGTTGGAAGGGACCTTAAAGCCCACCCTGTCTCAGCTCTCAAGATGGATGATGTGAGGTATGTGCTGAGCCACCCTTGGGGAAAAACTGGGGCAGCTCATGAAGAATGGGGAGAATTAAACCTTATTTTTATTTTAATGTCCATATAAATCAATAGAATCACCTGAACCAGGCAGAGTTCAGTCTGCAGACTCCAGATTTTGAGGCAAGGGAGGCTCTTGGGTTTTGCTTGTGGATGCTCTAAGAGGTACGAGACGAAATCCTGGATGACTTCAGGAGCTTTTTTTGGCCACAACCAGCTCAGGTTATGTCCTTGCAGGCTCTTTTCCCTCGGAAAACCCCATTCTGTGAGAGGACTCAGAGCTGTAACTTTTGTTGGAGACTGCAGCAGTCTCGTGGCTTAGCAACCTCCTGCTTAATTCAGAGCATCTCTTTTGAGATCATCGTGTTCAGCTCCTCTGTGTCCACCTCTGGCCACGTCCAGCTCTAAAAAGAGCTGCAATTTATTTCAGCAAGTGCTCAGGCTGCTGGACAAGGCAGCAGAAAGCAAAAAAAGTTCTCTGTCAGCTTATGGATTCCAGCCTAATTGGGGTTTACAGGGAAATATGAAAACTGGACTGGCTTCCAGAGAGCTCTCAAGGGTGCCCAAAGAAGAAGGTCTGTGTCTCAGAAGATTTTTATGTGACTAGAGGAAAATTATAACATTTTTACCTTGTTGGAGTGAGGACCCAGCCTTCCAAGAGGTGCAGTGAGGAATGAAATCATTTCCACATCACAAATGCTTTGGTTGCAGGATAAACCAAGAGACGTTTCCTGTGCCAGGACAACTGGGGCAGAACCTGTGGAAGGTTTAATTTGACTTTTCTCCTCCATCTTTGGCTGTCTGAGGAGGTTTGGGGCTCAGCACAACCAACTCAGCGGCGATCTGGATCCAGGTCACATTTTCTCCGAGCCACCTGCATTTGGAGCCACAGGAAGAGTGTGGTTAATGGATCAGTTTAATGACATCAGTTCTGATCCATCTCTAATTAAGGGCTCTGCCAGGAATACAGTCAAGCAATTCTAATGGCCCAGAGGAAAAATTGTGAAGTCAGGTAATGAAATTTGCTTATTAGACAAAATGGGAAGAAGGAGTGCAGGGGCACAGAAATCAATAGGGAAAGCAGGGCAGCAGCATTTCCCAAGCCCTGCACATGGAGAGAGCCCAGCTAATGAAGTTCGGCGCTCACCAGTGGAATAACAAAACCCTGCCCTGCTCACAGCCCTGAGGATGTTCACCTGGAAAAGGTCCAGTTTCTGCGAACTTCTAAACAGTTTGTTCCACACTCCGGCTTCCTCAGCTGGAGGATTTCATCCTGCTGGGTTTGTGTGTCTCCCAGGGCTTTTTAGAGACAGCTCCACATCTCCTTCTAGAGCCAGTTCCTTTCTAGCTGTGCCTGTGGTGGGATATTCCCAGGATTTATAGCCAGGATGGTGACACGACTCTCCAGGATGGAGAAAAGCAGGGTCACACCTGTAGCCTGGAAACTTCTTGGATAAATGCCATAATGGCCCCCATTAGATCCCAATAAACGTTTTGACATAAGTATCCCTGGAAAATTATTCACCTTTTTGTCCAAGGGACTCTTCAATCTGTTCCCACCTCATCCTTTCCAGTGGAAGGTGTCCCTGGTTGGAATGAGAGGATCTTTTAGGTCCTTCCCAACACAAACCGTTCTGGGATTCTGTGATTAGCACAGAGAAGATGCAAGTAAAAAGAAAAAAAAAAAAAAAAAAAACCAAAAAACCAGAGAGAAGCGTGGATGCCGCCAAAAAATTAAAACCTATTTATTCTGTGGTGATCTACAGAGTGCTGGGGAGAGAAATACTTATAGGTGTGATAGATACAGCTCCAAACCTTTCACTTGCAGGCTGGAAGGAGAGGAACAAACCAGATTCTTCAGTGGTTTTTTGTTTGGTTGGGGGTTTTTAATACTTTTTTTTTTTTTTTTTTTTTTAAGGGGAAAAGTTAACTGAAGTTTATGAGCTCGAGCTGTGGAGCAGAGCCTTTTGTGTCTCGCTAGCCCACATAATTGCGCTCCCCCCTCCTCTCACCCGGTGGCAAAGGAATGTAGGTGGAATGTCTTTACACGGAGAGCGGCTCACGCAGGGACTGCACAATGAGGGGAAGAAACAGGAGCCAATCTAAGTAAAGGATCAGGCAAGGAAAATAATATTGGGCTGTCTGCTACCACGTCTAACCCCGTGAAATGCCTCCATGAATCCCCTGCTTCCTTCTGTCTTAAAATGTCCTCCTCCTTCCCAGAGGTTCAGGGGACAGATCTTGTTTCAGTCTCCTTTTTAACACTTTGCTTTTCCCCCTTTTCCTTTCATCCTGCTGCCGCAGATATATTTACTGGCAACGGAAAAAATCAATAAAGGAGAAGGAAATGACTTGGCAGCCTTCCGAAGTGTTAAAATAATTCTCATCTAATCGGGCCCCATTGTTTCTAAACAATATTGCCAGCTCAGGAGCTCGGCCTCGATTTTCAGAAGCAACTGGTGATTTTTTTGGGGGGGGATTTTGGTTTTTTCGGGGTGTCCTTAAAGGGAGAAGTTTGGCACAGCCACGTGGGAAACACGGAGGCCTCTCCACCGCACTCCTAAATTTATCTGTCCCTCGAGGGATCCCACCCCACGAGTTTAACTTGGGGGCATATTTAAGTGAAACAGCCCTAAGAAAGGCTGGACATCCCATAAACTATCCCAGCTGCCTTTCAGCAGAGAAAACTGGGAATGATATTAGCGACCAACAGCCTGAACCAGGTGCATTCCAATCTGTCAATTCCTCCCGTGAGTTATTGCTACTTAAATACAGACTTTCTGTCCCAGCAGTGAAATATTCTGGCACGTGCTGTGCAAGAACATGGAGATCTGACCTTCACACTGAGCTGCTCCTTGTAAGCTGGAATCTCTCCTGGATTCCTGCTTTTCACGCATTTTGAGGTGTATTTTGGAAAATCAGAAAAAGTGATCCCCTTTTTAGACCTGGATATTTCCTTTTAAGACCCAGAGATGCCTTTTTAGACCTAAAGATCCCTTTTTGGACTTAGAGATCTCTTTTTAGACCCAGAATTCTCTTTTCAGACCTAGCTGATCTCATTTTAGACCTAGAATTCCCTTTTTAAACCCAGAGATCCTTCTTTAAACACTTGCACATCAATCCCATCCCTCCAAGAGCGTTTCTATCCCAGAAGCATCAACGCCAACAATCAGGAAATTATCCTGATGGAAAAAAACCCTCCCAAAGTCCAGGCGTGTCCATGCCCAGAGCCCTCAGCACGCTCCAGCTGAGAGCAGCCGCTCTCCTCCACCATCCCAGCTTTCATTCCTGCTGGGAACGTGAGCAAGCCACGCAGGGAGGGAATTCTCTGCTGCTCCCCAAGAGCCAAATGTGCACAAACACCCAGAAGCGTGCACCTCTGTGCCTTGGAGGTCCTGGGGAGAGGCCTTTCTCCGTCCCAGCCTGAGAGGAATGAATTTTTTGGGGTGGGAAACATCTGCCCTTCGGTGGGGTTTGCACATGGCGCTCATAATGGGGCCCATTGTGCGCGCCACGAGCACAAACTGGGGAAATCGCTAAAGCAGGAAAGCCTCCGCTGCTGGATCGAATGCCAGCCATATCTAATGCCTCCAGGATGCCTTCGGAGCCCACCAGGTCCTGCTCGTTTGATGCTGTCGCTTCCCAGCTATCCCAAAAGGAAAAACCCAAGATATTAACTTTCCTTCACGGAAATGGCTGCTGAGAACGTAGAGCTGGGGAAAAGCTTCGGCTTGACTAACCTGAGCGGATCCATGGGAGGTGTGGGATAAAGGAGAGTCCAGCACAGCGCTGTGGGAACACCAGAGGGGTGGGATCCCACACTGCCACCCCAAAGGCGCCGCCAGCACCCCTAAGGGGATGATATTGCTGTGCTACATCACAGCAACCCTCAGACGGGAGCAAAATCCGTTCAAATTCTCCACTGTGGAAACCACCTCCATCATCCCACAGCATGGAAAAAACAGGGATATTCCCAGCTAACTGAAAAGCAGGGAAGGGATTTAAAGGATCTTGGGAATCCTGTCCTTGTGCCACCAGTGCTGGGCACGGCCACTAAGTGCCCAGGTCAGCCTTCCTCCCATGCAGGCTGGCACCAGGGGAAGGAGCTGCATTTCAAACCAGCACCAGCCTTTGCCAGAGGGGCTCAGAGCAGAATAATGATGATGGGATTAAGGGGAAAAAAAAAAGAATTAATAAAAAACGAAGTTAAAAATCACACCTCGCTTCACAGTGGAAATTGGACTCGGCCGCCGCGCTGCGTTTGGAGCAAACCTGCTTAAATGCAACCCATTGTGAAGGGAAATTCTCCCCGGAGTCTGAGCTTCCAGCACGGCATTACTGCGGCTCCCCTGGCTCCTGAAATCCCCTGGAAAACTGCGGGGAAAGCAGCGTCCTGACAGGTCTGGCTGTGGAATGTGAATTTTTTGGGACAAGTCTCTGCAAGAGCTGCGGAGCTTCAGAGACAAAACCGCTGGCAGAGGGTGGCACAGGCAATCCCCTCCCAGCTCCTCCTCCTGATAAGGCAGGATCAGCTGTCCGGAGATACATTTTGGTTTCCTTTCTCCCCCAAAGCACATGTGCAGGTTCTGAGTGGCAGACAAAGGGAAACGAGTGCTGCTTTTTAAAATTTTTTTTTTGGTGTTTCCCTCCTTTCTCCTCATTTCCTCTTCCCAGTAGCAAAAGGGGAAATTGAGGGGACAGACACAACCGAGTTTGCACCGAAGGGGAAGCAATAAAACCTTCCTATATGCAATAACAACCTCTGCCACTCCTAAATATCCCCAAACCGCCAGAAATAGAGACATTGGAAAAGGCTGGGGGGTATTTTGGGGTTTTTGGTTTTGGTTTTTTTTTGCCCACCCATGATAAAATGCAGTTTTCCTCCACACAGATTTAGAATTGAGTAAAAGTAGGAGTGAACATGGTGAAAATTCTGTACCTTCTGCTCCTGAGATTCTCCTTTAACCTCACGTAGCATCCAGCAAACTTCATGGGATCATTCAGGTTGGAAAAGACCTTCCAAATCATCCAATCCAATCATCAGCCAGCTGCTAAAATAATAAAATCTTGCCAAATATTCTTTTTCTTTTATTCTTCTTATTCTTTCTCATTTCCCTCGGATTTATGGTGTCTGTTGTGAAGCACCTGCACACCAAGGGTGAAAAGGGAGATTTCATTCTGTGCCTGCAGTTTGTGGCACAGATTTAGGGAAAAGGGGGATTTCATTCTGTGCCTGCAGTTTGTGGCACAGATTTAGGGAAAAGGGGGATTTCATTCTGTGCCTGCAGTTTGTGGCACAGATTTAGGGAAAAGGGGGATTTTATTCTGTGCCTGCAGTTTGTGCCACAGATTTAGGGAAAAGGGGGATTTCATTCTGTGCCTGCAGTTTGTAGCACAGATTTAGGGATTTAGGGACTCTGCCATGGAACGTGGGCGCTGTAGGGTGACAAACAGGCACTGCCATCCCATGGGAGTGTGTCCCTGCAGGTGTTTAGGAGGACACAACCCCAGGGGTGTGATTTCATGGACTCACAGAATATCCTGAGTGAGAAGGGACCCACAAGGGTCATCCAGTCCCCTCACAATCCCCAAAATCCCTTTCTGTCTCTTATGCTTGTCCTGGTGGCCTTGGTGCCCATTCCCAGGGGAGCTGTTCAGTGCCTGACACCCTCTGGGGAAGAATCTTTTCCTAAAATCCAACAAAACCTCCCTTGACGTGGCTCCAGCTGTTCCCCCAGGTCTTTTGCCTGGTCACAGAGAGATCAGATTTGTGTCCTCGGCCTTTTGGGGCTTCCCATCCCAATCCTTCAGAAGGAAAGCACAGTGAGGTTAACTTCCATTTTTCCTTGGAAAGGACTGGGCTGAGGAATTCCTAAAGGGAAGAGAGCAGCAGGGTGTGGGACTGAAGCACTCAGGTGAGAAAAAACCCCAACCCCAGCACACTGCTGTGTTATTTGGGGGTGTAAAAACCTCCCCAAAGCGCCCTGACAATAAAAGGCCGTGTTTTCCACAGTTAGGCTGCAGCGATGAGCTGGGGGGAGCCCTTTGGAAAAGGGCCGTTCCTGTGTGAAAATCCAGTTGTGAGGGGCTGGGAGGCACAGCTGGACACAGCTGCACACAGCTGCGGGCTGGCACTGGAGCTGCAGCATTTCAGCAGTCAGCTCTGGCATGTGCACAGGAGGCCCGGCAAGGGGAAGTGCAGCTCGCTCCTGAGTGAGCCACATCCACCTTCTGCCACAGCTCCCAGCAGCTCCTCACTTCAGGCTCCTTCTTCCCCTTTCCTTTTGTACTCCTTTTCTGGATTTCATGGAAAAAAAAAAAAAAAAAAAAAAAAAAAATCCTCCCTTTTGACCCCTTTCTCCTGGCAAGTTTCCAAATGCTTCGAGCGTCCGATGGGGCGCTCAGTATCACCACAGGCTGGGATGGATAAATCCCACAGCTCCCAGATGTTCAGAGGGGAGAATGCTGCTGCTCCCCAATCCTTTCCAAGCTTTCAAACATTTTCCTGCTCCCTAAACCATCCCAGAAGGGAAGAAGCTGCTGCTCCTCAAACCTTTCCATGCTCTCAAACCAGTCCTAGAAGGGGGAAAAGCTACTGCTCTCCCAACCTTTCCATTCTCCCAAAACTTTCCATGCTCTCCAACCTTTCCATGCTCCCAAAAACCAGTCCCAGAAGGGAGAGAATGCTGCTGCTCCCTGAACATTTCCATGCTTCCAAACATTTCCATGCTTCCAAACCACTCCCAGAAGGGGGAGAAGCTGCTGCTCCCCAAACCTTTCCGTGCTTCCAAACTTTTCCATGCTTCCAAACTTTTCCATGCTTCCAAACCACTCCCAGAAGGGGGAGAAGCTGCTGCTCCTCCAGCCTTTCCATGCTCCCAAAACTTTCCATGCTCCCAAAATGTTTCCATGCTCCCAAAATGTTTCCATGCTCTCCAACCTTTCCATACTCTCAAACCAGTCCCAGAATGGGAAGAAGCTGCTGCTCTCCCAACCTCTCCACGCTCCCAAACCTTTCCATGCTCTCCAACCTTTCCATGCTCCCAAACCAGCCCCAGAATGCTGCATCTGTTCTGTCTTCCTGATCTTTGTGACGTAAGCGGACACACAGATATTTGGAACGAACAACTGCTTGGAAGGGTTTTTTGTATTTGCACAAGAAGCAAGGTCCCAGCAGAGCAGGGGAATGAGGGCAAAGGCAGATTAGGGTCTGGCCCACCACGTGGAACAGGAGCATTTGGACAAAATATTCATTCATTGTCTCCGAGACAGCAGCAAACCCTCGGGAAGTGGCATCTTGTGAGCACTCATTTCTTTAGGAAGCACGTGAGGTACCCAGTGGTTGTTGAAACGGGTGGCAAACACCAAAACGAATCAGCTTTCCTCCACTACGAGCCACCAGCTCTCCATCACCAACACACCTGATGCTCAAGAGACCTTTAACCAGGACACAACAAACCCTAAATTTGCTCCAGAACGGCTCTGCTGCCCAACAAAGCCCCATTCAGCCGCTTGCCAGCGGGGCGACGCAGCGCCACAGCCAACGGTAAAAAACCAAAAATAAATGTATTTTAGTGCTGGCCTCTGGCCAGATCTCTGAGTCAGTAAAAGGGGAAAGCAAAGTGGGCTGGCTGAAGAGGCTGTTTGAACTCTGCCCACTTACAAGGTGGTGCTTCCGTGGAGGTGCCGGCGGGGGGGATGAGGAGGAGGAGGAGGAAGAAGAGCAGCAGAGCCCCAGCTCCCTGCTGAAGGCAGCACCAGAAGCTCAGAGGTAAAGCAAAAGGAACTCACCAGGCTGACATCTGAAGGGTTAACGGGATTTAAGCTTTGATCTCCCAAGAAAACACGCTGAAAACGTAGCCCAAGGCGCGCTCACCATTTTGTTTGCCTGTAAAACAATGCAATTTGATTTTTGTTGGCTTGTTGTTTTTAAGTGGAACCTCATGGGTGTTCTGTTAAATGCAGCCCACAAAAGCAATTTGTGTCATTTTAATGCAGCTCCTGTGCTAGAAATGTTTGTTTTTAAATGCAAGTTTTATTGTTTTCAGTGTTGGCACATTAAAAGCTCGATCAATAGGAAAAGCAATTCATGATGTCGCCCTTCAAAATTCCAGCCTTATCTACCCCATAAACTGGGGCAAACTTGAAAGTGTGAGGAGTAACACGAGCTCATTCTTTTGGAATATGAAAAGAATAATTCCAGATCTTCTCTGCTTTGACCTGTCCCTAATCCATCATCTGTCTTAATATTTCCAGGAGAGTCAGGCTGAGATACAGCTCTGGGACAGAGGATGGAGCAGAGCTTTCTTTGATTTGTTACTGTGGCACTTCTATTTCAGCGCAGGCATCACTTTTAAAATGGAAGGGAAGCCTTCTTTCTGCAGGAAACATCCAGATCTTGACCAGATATGAAGCGTTTGGGCACAGATTAAAACAATTCTCCCCAAAATGGGGACAACTCCTGCAAAAAGGGTCAGAACCTGCAGAACCTCCCTCAGGTCTGTCTCCTGATCTGCTACTGGCTTTCCATTTCGCCTTGTACAATTCCTTCTACCTCTCAGGGCCTCCTCTCCCCACCTTTACCCAGGGGACAGCACTACAATGGGTTTCTTGCTCTCTGATATTTGAAACACGCTCAGAGATTCCTCAGATGGGGGCGGGAGAAAGAAATCGTTATTGTTATATTTTTATAGCCCGTTTCTCCCTGCAGGGTCCCGGAGGTATTTTTAAGTCTCCATAGTCTTGGGCAGCAAAGAAGGAGCAAAGTACAATCAGAGTAAATTTGCAGGAGCGGGAGCTGGGCATGGATGATCCCCGTGGATCCCTCCCAGCTCAGGGCATTCCGTGATTCTCTGCCTGATCATTGGGTGCGGAGCTGCCACTTCCATTTCCCCCAAAACATCCCCTCCTGGTTTCATTTTCCCCTTGAAGAGGTTGGCATTACGAGCAGGAACAGGGATAGTGTCAGGTACGGCTCTGCATGCCTTCACACCTCATGAAATCCCATCCAGAATGGTAAAATTAATGAGGAAAATTGCCTACTGCAGCAATTTCTGAAATAGCTGTAAATGTTTTATTGCCCAAGCATATGCAACAGCAGCTTTAGCAAACATGCTCCAGCGAGTGTGGTGGAGAAAGGACACAACAGGATCTTTTGGAGAAGCAGACAGCCATGGCCAGACTCTATTTCTAAATAAATTGGCATTAATCAGCTGATGGCTGCACAGCTTCCTGTAGCAAACCACGCTCAGCAAAGACAATCCCGCTGTATCTCCTCAGTTTCCTGATAATGCCACCAGACTGGCATTTTTCAGAATAATAAACGTGCCACAGGGGCTGCTTGGTGCCTCAAAATCAGATTGGGTTTGGGCTGGCACCCCAATAAAGTCTTCAGGGAAGTGGGCACTTGCTCGGAGTTCCCACCAGCAGCGGAATTATTTCGTTTGGGTCAAAGGTGTCTCTGCTTGAGAAATAAGAGAGAAGCGACCGCCTGGCAAATTTGGGGGTTCTGGACCAGCCCACAGCAGGAGGGGCTCCACCCCAGTCACCATGGCCGCACAGGTGGGGTCATTTCCCCACCCTGCCCACCCAGGGCCACTCCAGCCAGGCAGGCAGGGGACACCCTTTGAGCGCCCGAGCAAACCTCCCAAACCATCCCCAAACTCACTGCTGGTGGCGATGCGTCCCAAGGAGCCGCAGGGCCGGGCGCTGCAGAGCACTGAAGGTCAGGTAAGGGCACCGAACCAGCCTGGTGACCCCGTGCTGCTGCCGCACCTTGGCGTCCACCCCCTGCCCCGTGCTGCCAGCCCACGAGCAGGGACAAAGCGCCAGGGCGGCTCTGAGGAGGCGGCAGGAGTGAGGGATTTGGAAAGCCCTCAAGAGAGACACTGGCTGGGGGAGCGGAAGGGAAAGCACAGGGCTGAAGTGGCCACTCTGCACCCTGCAAAGAAGATTTGAACCCGAGGGGTGCAGGGCACCAGGAGTTCCCCGTTTACCCGGCCCAGGGTGCTCAAAGTTTTTGGCATCTTGCAAGCTCAGCTCAGAGCTGCAGAACTTATTCCTTAGACCAGCGAGTAGCTGGGGATAACTCATCTATATGCTGGAAGTGGCTCCCAGAAAACATTTGCTAAATAATTTAGGAACAAAACTCAGCGATGATAATAAAAATAAAACCCAAGGAGTTTGCTCCCAGATGATCTGCAAACACAAAAACAGCAATAAGTCTATCAAATGAACTCACCTAGTGCTACTCTCATATTCCCTACCATCCTCCCAATCCTGATTCTCCTCTGATTCAGCAGCTTTCCTCCTTTTGGCATTTCTGGCTGGCAGGGCTGGATGTACTTGGTTGGAATTCAATACCACGAGGGGGTTTAGTAACTGAAAGCTGCCTTTCTTTTCTTTTCTTTTTTTTTTTTTTTTTTCCCTTCCTTTTTTCCCCTCCTCTCTTCAGCAGCTCACAGGAGGTAAACAAAAGTTTAGAAGGGTGCCCTGCACGATTAAGGTCGGTCAAGTTTAAACTGCTTCAGCCCTCCTCAGGTTCCACCAGTAAAAGTCAAAAGCTCTTTTTATGTTCTTCAATTAAATTAAAAGAGGAAAAATGAAACTGCTGTTTGAAATCTCTAGGCCAGCTGAAAAATACGAGAGCAGAGCCCTTGCCAGGGTGCTGTAACATCCAGCAGGGGCCTGTCCCAGGTGCTGTGCAAAAGCACATTGCCTAAGACAGGCCTGGGCTCTCAGTAAAGCTCTAAATGAAGCACAGCAAGGAAGAGGAGAACGAGACCAAGGAAATGAGCACCGAGCTGGAATTCACTCGCTGGCCCCTCTCCAAGCCAAGGCTGGGCTCTGTGTGTTACTTTTCAGATCAATGTCACACGGGGGCCTTCAGCCGGACCCTGCTTTCCCATGGATGGACAGCCACGGTCATGGTCCCCCCTGGAGCCATCCCTCCATCCTCAAACCCAGCTTCCAGAATCGCCGCAAAGAGGGGAGAGAAATATTAACGGCCAGGAGACAGATGGTGCCATAATAAAATCCTCTCCCTCTCTTTCTTACTTTTTTGCTTTTCAGGACAGCTCCCCCAAAAGCAGATCGTGCTCGCTCTCCACGTGTTCATTTTGTGCCTGCTAGATGATCCAAAGGGAGGGCTGAAAACCTCTCAGAGCTGATGGCACTAATCTGATGACCTGAGGAAGCTCAAACCAAGAACCAGTTACTAGGAAATAAAGACAAACCATGGCTGCTCTCCAAAAGAACTCATCAATCTAAACATCTCCCGCTTGCTCTCCTGTAACAGCTCTAATATTTCTTCTGCTTTTACCTTGTGAAGGCTGTTCATTATTACTTTCACCTCTTAGCCTCTCTCAGGATGTCAGCTCCATCTGCCACAGCGTATCTGGAGTGAATCTCAGCAAGCACAGCTCAGGTGCTCACTTCTCCCCTCCTCCTGAATTCTCATACTTGACACAACCCTTCAGAATATATAGATTTTTTTATTTTTTTTTCAATCAGCACACTGCAGTCTCCTCACCTCTTGACTGTTTTTTTTTTTCCCCTCTGCCTCTCCATCCTCAATCACTCTCTGCTCATCCTTAATTTCATTCTTACCTTGGAATTACTGAGAGTGATACAAAGGGATGATGATGCCTCATTTTGCTTAGTAATGGTTTTGCTGAACATCTCAGCCTCCACTTCAGCTGGCACATTAGCAACCAGAGAATAAACTCTAATTGTTTTGACACTTCACCGCTTGCCAACGCTGAGCACAGGTAGGGCTGAAGGCTGCAGCGCTCAGCTCGGCTTCGAGGAGCAGAGAATCCCAGCCTTTGTTGACTCGTACTTGGCTTCTCCCGTACAAATGTTTTCTGAACTCCTTTCATCTTCCCCTCGCCGCTGCTGAGCATGTCATTTCCCATTCCCTGTTATTCAACAGCCTTTATATTCACACGCAGCCCAATTTTCTGCCAATATCATCTTTTCATTTATGTCAACTGGATTACATGTTGCTCCTACCTGCCTCCGAGTTACCGCTCATTTTCTGTGTCAGGTGAAGTTATCTCACAGCACACAGAGCGGGTTTTATTCCACAATTGCATTCCTTTATGCCTTCAAATTGCTTGCCACAAAGCAGGCTGCAATTCTCCTCTGGTGTAAAGCTCATCAAGACAAAATAGAAAGATGGGAGCTGGCACTGAGGGTTCTGCTCAGCTGTTCCTCCAGCACCAGCCTTTTTCCAGGAATTATAGGAACACACATCGCTGAGGAGGATTCTAACACTTGTGGGATGAATAACCTGTCACCAGGTGAGGCTTTCTCTCTTGTCACATTAATTAGCACTCGTCTCCTTCCTTTAAACATAATCCTTCCAAGACTCCCAGCCTTATTTATTTTATTTTTTTATTTTTTTTCCCCTCGGAGTTGGGTGTTCTCCCTCCACGCTCGGGGCTGGCGTCAGTAGATGGCACTGTGACATTCACTCTTCCAGCTCCCTTTTTGTTCAGCCCACGAGCGGAGGAGCTTCGAGTTTCCACTAAATTTTTGTCTGTGTGTGTGTGTGTATTATAATTAGTTTTTGTTTATGCAAGGTTCTGGAGTCCTTCGGGAGCAAACTGTGGAAGCAGGGAGATAATTTGCCTTTCTGCTTTCGCCCCGCTGTCTGATTGAGGTCAGTTCTTGAGCCAGAAGCAGTCTCTGGGTGCCAGGCGCTGAGGTGATGCTGAGATTCCTAGGAGAAGGGATTATCCTGCGTGTTATTCCACCACTCTCGCTCCGAGGCTGCCTCACCGGACTGATTAAAGCGGGGATGCAGGGGCAGCGCCCTCGGGCAGCTCAGCAATCCCCGGTGCCCAGCTCCTCTTGTCTCCTGGCTGCAGATCCCTGGGGCCGCCTTTGGGAGAGGACTCTGTCCTCCGGAGAGCGGCACACGCCAGCGGAAACCCATCCTTGGAGTCCTTTGGGTGAATTCCTCATGTTGGGAACCCAAACTGCAAACCCCAGATTCGTTAGCGAACCCTGAAGTTCAGAATCTGATTATTTGCAGAGATCTAGGCTGGGGTTAGTCCAACACATCCAAAACCTGTGGAATGTCAACACAAAAATGACTCAAAAAACAATAAAATTCGGTATCAAAACATGAAATTAAAAGCCTCCCATTTAGCTTAGTCTACACCATCAGTGTCAGATGAAAGTTTTTTTGCTGTCTTTTTGGAGGGAGAAAATAACAAACATTGTTCAGTTTTATCCGTGCTTAAGATTCTTGATCTGATGATACCTGGAAACCTTGCTGAAGGCACAAAGCCTTCAAGTGCTTTTCAAACAGGAGATAATAAATGGATTTAGATGAAGATGTTATCAACTGATTTCACAAAAACCCCTCTCATTAAAAAAAAAAAATTAAAAAAGAGTGAGCTGAATATTTACCAAGTTATTTTACTAAAGCACCTTCAAAATTTTCTTGCCTTTCCCCCTCTGTTTTGAGCAGCAAGTTCACCCCTCCCTTGTAAATTTTGGTCATGATTTAGCAATAATCCACATTTCATAGATGCAAAAAGACAGCAGCAAATGCGGGAAAGGAGAATGATAAAAAATATACCCCCCAAAAAAAGAAGTGTTAGCATAAACATCTCTTGCGAATATATAAACACGTGCCCGTGAATTCAGTCACACACACGCACAGAGCGCATTTCAGCGTACAAAATGTCCTTTTGACCTCCTAGGATGAAGTGTCCTTAGCAAGAATTACAATTATCATCAAAGGTTGATTAGCAAGTGTCAGATTGACAAGGAGTCATCAACAAATATAAATATAGGTCCTGGAAGGAATAGAAAGCCTTTGTGGGAGCTGATAGCTTCTTCCAGCACTGAACCTTGATGTTCTACTTCTCCGTGACTTTATTTTCACTCCAAGGATGTCAGAGAGAGAGAAGAACAGCTCAGTGGGCTTTAATAACTGCCCATAAAACATATTCCTCAGAGTGTGACTGACCAGTTGTAACACCCCCGAGACAAGGACAACTCCGACAAAAAGTTGTGAGTTACTTCAGGGAGGATTTTTGACATCAGAGACCCCCGAGACGTTGCAGGGGAATTATTTTCCTTTAATATGCTTACAGCTAAAGGATTGGCTTCCATTCAGCTAATAGAAGTGTTAGTGCTTCGAGCCTGCATGCCTGGCATTCCTGCAGTAATACAATTCTGCATTAAAATCTATTCCAGTTGCTTGATTTATGAAAATGGCTCAAACGTGCTGCACTCGGACCCAGCTCATTGGATCAAAAAGGGAGAAAAAAAAGAGAGAATTAATTTTTAAACAGAAAGAAAAAGCAAGTGAGAGAGGACATGCTGTAGTCCCTATCTTAGAAATGGAGCTTTAGTCCTTATAAAAGTTGCCTGTATCCAAAATGTGACAATTTTATTTCAGAAGGTGACGACGTTTTAAGAATTTGTTGCAACTTGCGGACAAAGCCGCGGTTGATTCGCTCTCCAGCTTTCCCTGGATTTTGTAATATGTCAATACATCATGTTAATGCAAGTTTTTTAAAAAGGGGGAAGAGAAAGCAAAAGCTCCCTTCCTTTTTAAGTATGAGTAATCTATCCAAATCCTACTGAGACGCACAAAGGAACGCCGGCAATTTTCCCTTTCATAAAATGCGGACTTTCTTTAAATACTTCCTCCCTACATTTTCAAAGCGGGGCTGTATGAAATGAAGGGGAAATGACACCCTTCCCCATTGAAAAGGAGATTATGTAAAACTGCCTGGAGAAGCCAGCCGTGTTAATGCAAATACAAGTATGATCTTATTCATAAGTTGCCATTGTGCTGGCAGAACACGCCTTGGCCCCGTGTGTCCACCTCCAGCCCCGGGAGAGGAGGAAAACCCTTTTCTTCCCACCCCTCTCCCCGGTTTGCAAATAAATATGAAACCCCAAAGATCACTTTAGAGAGGTGGAGGGCTCGGTTTGCCCATTGTGCCGAGCACTCGATGCCACTTGAAGTTAATGAGAGCAGTCAGCAGCCCTGACAATGAGGCACAGCGAGGGTTCTGTGTGCCCAAAGGTGCTGGGGACGCTCAGGGCTCCTTCCTCACCCCTGTGCCGGCAGCCAAAGCACTGAGTGGGGACAGCCTGGCCCTAGGAAGGGTTTGAGAGAGTCAAACCCACTGACTGCACTAGACACAGCCCCTCCATCCTGCAGCTGGACAAGCGCAGGTCGTTCCCAGCCTGTCCCAACACCCTCGGCTGCAGGATGTGCTGCACTGGTGCCTTGCTCCCCCTCTGAAAGGTTATAATCGTGCACTCATTAAGGTTGGACGAGACCTCTGAGATCTCCAAGTCCAGCCTTAGTCCATGTCCTAGGCCTGGAACTGTGGGATCAAAGCATAAATTCACCCCAGACCGCATCTGAGACCAAGGAGGAAAACAGAGCAGAAGAGTTGTTGCAAAGCTCTGAAGTCCAGTCCAAACCCTGCTTATGGTTGAAAAATTCAAGATATAGGTACATGAGTCTGGCCTTTTGAAAGGGAAGAATATTGCACGAAATAAGGGAGTTGGGATGCCCTCAGCCACCAAAAAGACAACTAAATAGAACATGGTTGGAGAAGCTGCGCCACTGCAAACACACACAGAACGTGACCCTGCCTTGCTCACAGTGCCCTTGAGGCATTTTACCCTTGTATGTGAACAAGGAAAGTCAATCCTGGCACATTTTAAAGTTACTTTACACAGGAGCTGACCCTCTTTCTTCTGTCGCCCACTTTTTAATCTTCTCTGCTTTCCATGGAAACTTTCTGGTAGTGTGAGGAAGCCCAAGGCCTTGGCTGTGTGTATTTAACTTCGGGCCGCTAAAGAAGGTCTAATTAATCTTCATCATGCGTGGCTTTTGAAATGGACGCCTCCATTGAGTGCCCTTCCTGTGCAGCTCCAGTCCAGAGCAGTTTCTGGCTCAGCCTGGAGGACCCTGGGGTCTTATCCTAGGAAAGGCTGTTCAGTATTTGATGGAGAAAAGATTACAAAGCTCTTCCTACCCTGTTCCACTCATATATGGCAGCTGTCACCAGTCAGAGAGGATTTATTTGCTAGCTAAAGGTAGACAATGACCAGGCTAATCCAAAAATCCTCATTTTTAAGTAATCAGTACTTCTTCAAAGCTGAAAAGTTTGATTCCCCCCAAAAACTGCAGCAGAGAGAATATCCTTATTTTAAAATAAGAGTGATACCAGGTCATTTGATAGAAAAATCTACCTGTTTTAATTCCTGAGGGGTTGGTTTTGGTTATTTAGGTGGGTGGTTTTTTTAAGGTAATACCTCCAAAAAACTTAAGAGGAGTTTACTGTTTGCATCACAGCAATCTGAGTTAACTTTAAGAAAACATCTAAACTACAAGGTTTTCTAAGGTACGAGAAACCAAAAACTGATGTAAGATGCATTTTAGCAGTGGCAGAGCAAAGCCCTTCAGAGCTTGCTCAGTTCAGCAGCCAGGGGCCAAACCCAACCCCGTGGTTGGAGGTCTGGCCTTTTGGGAATGTGTAAAACATCACAAACCCCAACCTGGTGGAAATTCTGATTTCCAGGAGTTTAATGACTTCGCTTTTTAGATCCATTTCCATTGGATAGAAGCACGTTAGATCACTGCCCAAAATCTTTATCTGAGGGGTCACATTTCCAAGTGTTTCCCTGCTACTCAAACATGACATGCATCAACACCCAAAAAAAAGAGGTGATGTGGGGAGAAGCCGACTAAATTCAGGGATTTGCTCTTTTTTTTTGTGCTGTTTACTATTTTGACAGAATCGGGGGAAAGAAAGTTAACTTCCTCTCCTCCTCCCAGCCAGTTTTATTCTTTAATCTCCCCAAAGAATTATTATATCTTTTAAAAAAGATCAAACGCTCGGATCCTTCACAAAGGTTGTCACAATGAATTCATTTGCTGAGCTTTCATCCCTCCTTCCCCACTGTGCTGAAATAATGTTGACTATTTTTCGCTGTCTCCCTGGCTTGCTGGAAAGATCCAGTGGCAGAGGTTGTTGCAAGGACTCGATCTCCCACTCTTTTCCCACCTGGCACTGAAATATCCCCGGGAACTGAAAATGCAGGTGGCAGGACCTGGCCAAGAACGAGCTCAGAAAAGGAGCCTTACTAAAGGAGGTTTATGACAGAGCAGGGAAAAGGGAATAGCAGGGAGCCCCAAAAGGGAGGGGGATCCCCAAAAATTCCATTTTTTAGGAGTGCTACTCTTGGTTTAAGAGAGCCGATCTGATTTTATTGCTTGGTAGCCCAATTAGAACCAATCAGTGCTGCATAGAACATCAAATTTCTTTGGTTTAATTACCAATATCTCAATTAACAAATGCACACACACACACCACAGAAGCAACACAGAGAGACACAATTGATGAAATGCATCATTTTGTTCAGTTTCTCACAGAGTCAGAGTCTTTCCTGCCAAAACTTAGAAAGCAAAGATGTTTTAGATAGAGAATATTCATCATCTTAAGGACTGGTCTGCTTCAAATGAGAAGGATTTAAAAATAAACTATTTTATACCAAACCAGAAATTTTAAATTGCTTCGTTTTCAAAATCCTCCCTGAGTTTTACCACAATGAATCCTCTCAGAGCAGCGAATGATTTTTTTTAATTCATCATTTTGCCTTTTAATGGGCTGGGGGAGCAAAGCCAGAGCAGGTTCGGATCAAGTTTTCAGGTTTAATACACAACAGGTCACACTGCCCCCATAATATTCCATGTTTTCCATGACTGAGAGCAGCCTGGGTGCTCCCAGAGAGGGGAGCAGAGGAGGAATGCAGGATCCTGGGTGTGATTCCAGGGATAAATAAAGGAGAGGTGCAGATTGTTGAGTCTCCCACGTCACAAATCCACGGCTCCCTGATCCCAAAGCACCGTTTCTGAGGGACTCAAAGAAGGGATCATTCTGTTTTGAAAACCCTGCTCTTTGATCTGGGGGCATCAAATCTCTCTTCAAGCTGAGTCCTGAGCTTGGGTGACACAGGGAAATATCCTGAGACCATTTCTGGGGCCGCAGCATTGTCTGGAAGAACTTCAGGTGCGGAGGAAACCACAAAATGTGATGGAGAACGCAGAGAATGACGCCCTTGAAAAGGGGAATTTACAATGTGACAAACATCTCCCTCCCATCAGCTCCTCTCTATCAGCTTTAAAAAGCCATCCAAACACGAGTTCACCTCTTGATTTTCCACAGATTCCAAGTTTTCCATGTTCTGGTCACCCTGAGCTCAGACATTTCCACAGCCCCATCACAGGGGGTGCTCCAGACTCTCCAACAACGACCACACCAGAGCAATAAAACAACAAATGCACACCTCCAAAACCTCCGTGAGAAAAATAAGCCACCCTCAGGCTAAAGGAGAAAACAGAAACCTTGGAAATAGGGTTTAAAAAAAAAAAAAAAAAAAGGAAATTCCATGATTTATGGAAGTACCAACACTTCAGCCCATCCCTTTCCCAAAACCACGCAGAGCTTTTGAGGAAAAGCAATTAACTTCTTTTCCAGATCGAGGACAAGGAGATTCAAATATCCATCCCACTGTTTGAAGGCCAGAAGGAGCAGATCCAGTGCCTGGAAGAAGCTGGATTTCACAAGGCTTTGGCTCAGCCTTGCAGCTCCTTGCACAACCCCGCAAACCAACCCAAACAGATTTGGTTTCAGCTGGCAAAATTGACACTGCTTCCTTAGAAAGTCATCAGATTTTGGGATTTTACGACCAATCAGCAAATTTAGCTGTGCTTGCCCAGTAGACAGAGTTATTAAAAGTTCCAAATTACCATCAAATCAGGGCTCAGTAATGAAAAATATATCATATTTGACCTGTGCATTAATTAAGTGCATTTTGCTACATGAGGAGCTTTCCATCTTTATAAACACCAATAAAACACCTTTTGAAGAGGTTCTAATATGTAGCAGGATTTCTATAAATCCTCCCCTTCCCCTCTAAACTATGGGCAAGTTCTGATCTTCTCTGGAAATCATCAGGTGTTTAAAGATGTATGAATTTTATGGCGTTTAACACTACCAAAGGCCACAGATTTCCAGAAATTACTACAAAAATCCAAGAAAAAAAATCCACATATCTCCAGAATCGGCTACAAATATCCAAGAAAAGAACCAACCTTGCTGCCTAACAACCGCACCAACAAATTCTTACGCTCCTGACTTGATTATTGTTAAATTGCTACTTTAGCAAAGATTATTGTTAAATTTCATGGAGCCATTCCACGGAGGTCTCGATTTCTTGTGTCTCTGTCCCCCAAAAATGTTGATTTTACCACAACCACAGAGGCTTTGCTTCCCCAAAGGTGAATTTGCACAAGAGGTGGGCACCACAGCAATGTCAGCAGGAGCTGCTCCTCCATGGGGAGATTAAAACTCATTTTTTTTCCTAAATCTTCCAGCTGATAGTGAAGAATGAAGTTGTGAGAGGCAACAGCTCACACGAAATCCTGGAGCCACAGAAACGCTCCTTGGGAATCAGTCTCGTTCAGCTGGTTAGAGACATTAGAGAAATTCTGCTAGGTTTTTATTTCGGTCAAAATTCAGAGCATAACAGCTCCTAGCTGATAATTTTTTACTGATTTTCCGAGGGACCCAGCGCGGAAGGATCAGAAAACCCCACAAGGTGATTTTTCAGCTCTTTGTCTTTGGCCAAACGGTGAAAACTGAGCTTTGTTCCTGCCCAGACTGCAGGTCTCTGCTTTCCCTGTCCCAG
The DNA here is from genome assembly GCF_015227805.2 of Hirundo rustica. NCBI lineage: Eukaryota > Metazoa > Chordata > Aves > Passeriformes > Hirundinidae > Hirundo > Hirundo rustica. Next base: position 4,247,875 of record NC_053472.1, on the reverse strand, counting down.
AGTTGGATGTGGCTGTGTTTTGGCTGCTCTTCCTCGGATTTTTGCTGCTCCCAGCAGCTGTGGGCAACTGTTTCCTCCCCACCATCTGCCCAGCCTGGATCGCTTCTCTCTCTCACGCTGTGCCTGAGCAGAGACCTCGCTCAAAGCTGGGGTAAATTGGCATCTGCAGCCCAGGGACCTTTGGAGGACAGACAGCTCCTGCTTCTGCCCATGCAGGTCAAATCTTTATGCCAATATCCAAAAGTTTCTGGATTTTCTATTTTTTTATTATTTATTTTTTTACAGCCCTCCTTCACCTGACTGTAAACAAAGCAGCTTTTGAGGTGTGCTGTGCTCACAGGGAGCTCAGATCTTGTTGTTGTCTCCCTTTCCAGCCCTGCTTTGTCATCCACATCCCCCTGCTTCCCTGGCATTCCCATCTGCATTCATCTTCCACATCCAAAATAACCTTTCACTGCACTTTCGCTCTTAAAAAAAATAACCACCAAGGGCGAGAGCTGAATTGTAACATTGGGATGTTGTAAGAATTCGTCATTATAAGACATTGTATTATTGAATACCAAAGGAGAGACCTGATCTAAAGCAGGAAGAAAATGAACCGATGGAATATGGCAACAATAAAAAATTGGGGGAAAGGGAAATGTTGGTGTTTTAAGGAAAAAGAAGATAAATAAATCCCCCATTTCTTTTTAAAGTGCAATGAGAAGTTTTTCCCTCATCTGAAGCTGAGGACAGATCTCTCTCCCCCAACACCGTTATCATTCTTCTCCCCAGAACTTTTTAATTTTACGCCTCACTCTAATTTTGGGAGCTGGAAGAGCTTTGCAAAGCAGCAGAAGTTTGGGGAGCTCTGAGTGCCACTCCAAACTCATCCTCACAGAGTCCCCAGCCAGAAAAAGGAGCCATGGGAATGATTTACCTTCCAGTTCAGCCCATGCTCAAGCATTCCCAGAATTTGGGACCCTGACATAAATCAGCTGCAGGCATCCAGCAAATTGGATGTGATGCTGCAGAACTGGAACTTCAGGTTGCAATTCCCATCCTTTTGAGGGCTGGTTCCAATTTCATTAAATTAATTTTAGCGCTTTTTTTCTTCCTCCCACCCCATTTTTCTTCTTTTTCCCCTTCCTAATCCTGGTGCTGTAATGAGGCTGGGTTGGAAAGTTTATGGATTATATAATGTGTGCTGATATTCGAGGTGTCATGCATTATCTGGCCAGGATTAAGCTTAATTAACAGATCGCAAAAGAGGAAAGAAAGTAAAAAAGATGGGACTCCGAACGCCTAAAAATCACATTTTCACTGCTACATCCAACCCTCAGTTCTGTTAGAACATTGATTTCGCTATTAACGAATGGCGGAATTAAAGCCCGGAGTTGGCTGTGCCCTCCTTGCAGGCATGGAAAGTTATTTTCCCTGTGCCCCACCGCCCTCCCCATGTGCGGGCAGCAGCTGTAAACCACGAAATGCCAGGAAATCCAGGCCAGGGCTCCCTCCTCCCCCAGAGCCCCACTGGCTGGAGCCAAGGTTTCACCCAGCATATGGTCCAGAATTGCCATAAATCATCCTGACTGGCAGCTCCTGCAGCAGCTTGGGCCAGATCCAGGGAAAGCTCAGGGGGGCTGCAGGTACCCAAATCTCCACCAGGATCCAGAATTGCCTGGATTAGTGGCCAGCTGTTCTGGAGGAGGAGCCTCCAGCCCTTTCCATCTGAAAAGTCCAGGGTTTCAATCCCAGAATTGACTCAAACGGGTCCAGAAGCGTTGCAGGATCAAGAAATTTGGTGTATTGGTACCGATTTCCCTGGCTGTGCTCAGACTGGAGCAGTCCCACAGGAACTGGCAACAACAACAAGGTGATATAATCCCTCTTTTTTGGGAAAAATCACCCACAGAGAGGTGGCTGGTGACCCCAAAACTTGACACAGTGACACTGTGGATGGAACATCCACCATGAAGTTCATCCTGACCTTTGCAAAGGGTTTAAACAACTCCATAAAATCATTAAGCTTGGAAAAGATGCCTAAAATCAAGTTCAACCATCACCCAGCAGCGCCAAACTGTGTCCTCAGCTGCCACATCCACACATTTTTCAAACCCTTCCAGGGATGCTGACTCCACCACTGCCATTCCATGAAAATATTTCTCCTGACATTTTCTCCAAACCTCCCCTGGGAGCTTTCCAGGCAAACCTTTCCATGCTGAGGGTACCAGGAATGAGTCCAGGAGATGGGAGAAGATGGAAAATGCCCAGAGCAAGGAAGGAGCAGCATCCCTGGGCTCTGGTCCTGCTCTCTGGGTGTTTACCCAGGGGCTGCTTAATGCAAAATGCAAAAGCTGTCCCGAATCCATGCATTTATTGTTAATGGCACTTGAAGTCAAAAGCACCCTGATTCATTTAGTGGGGAATAATCATTTGCTGTATTAGCTAATCTATTTATCAATATCAAGTCAATTATTATGAGGCATGGAGAGGGGCTGGTAATTACACAATGTAAACAGAAAGGATGGGGTGGGGGAGGTAATTCTATTTACTCATAATTCCAAATATTGGAAAACAGTCGCAGTGGCTGCGGAGCACAGAGCCCACCTTAAAGAAACAGGAGCAAAAAACCTCTCCCCAAACGAGGATTTTGTGATCAATATTTTTTAACCATTAAAGTATTTAGAGTTGTGATAATTTCTTTAAGATATTACTGCCTGTCTGAGCCTTAAAAAAATACAAAGTAGTTATAAATATCAACTGGGATCCTGAATAACCCACAGTTTAGATCCTTCTGATACAGCCCTGAATTCAAAATTTATCCCCATGTAGCCGTATTTTCAGCTGCCTGCTTACAAGGATGACCAAGCAAAAATTATTTTTGTGGAGAACCAGAGGGAAAAAACCCACCAAAATAACGTATGGGTAGGCTAAGAATTCACAAGGATACAAATTATAATTGCCATCAGCCAAGTGATGAAGTAGAATAAATCTAGTCCGATTTCACAATTATTTGGATTTAATATTTTCCCTCTCAAATTGTGCTGTGAAAAGTAAAGTCCCAGAAATTTCTGCAGCCTCTGAAGGACCCTGCCCTTCATGTCTGGCAGGCACAAAATAAACCCAAAAACCCCCTGAAGTACCTTTGGCAATATCATTTTCCATTTCCACATTTGTTTCTGAGCCCCCAATCCACCAAACCGAGCAGTGTTGTTTTAGGATTGTTTTTTTGGGTTTTTTTTAAATCTGAATCTGATAATTTCACTTCTTAATCCAATCCCATGTCTACCTTCCTGATGAGGCTGCCAATTAACAGATGATTTACTTAATCAATATTAACAGATTACTTACTTCATCAATATTAAAGCTTCCAAGAACTGCAATTGTCTGATTTCCAATAATTTGCAGCATCATATTGAGGTCACCCCACCCCATTCCAGGCTAGAATTCCAAACAGTGAGGGAATTTCTTTGGCCTTCACCTTTTAAAAGAAGTTATCTGCACTAAGAATAGCCCAACATTAGACTGCACTCAATTTTTAATGGCGTTACAACAGAAAAAAAACACAACAAACCAAATCTATTCATAGTTTTTATGGCTTCAGCAATCCTGTGTCTCTTTCCTTCTGCTCCCTTGCCATGCATAATAAATAAATATGGGATATTGGGCATCCATGGGACGCAGGAAAATACTGGCAGGTTTAGTTTTTATTTAGGGACTGAGAGGGTTTGGGTTTTCTGAGTCCCTTTTCCCACTACTCAGTGCCCCAACACCCAGGACACCAGAAACTCTTCACTGACTTTTCTAGGAACAAAAAAAATCTGTGCAGGCAGCATCAAAATTCTGTTTTCTGCATTCAAACTCCCCTAACTAGGCGTTACCCAGGTGTGGGACTGGGAATTGTGAATGTCCAAGGAAGTAAAGAAATAAGAATCAGGGATTTTATCTCACAGATTTTCACATGCATGCACATTTTCTGGCACATACTCCTTCAAATGCCACATTTTATCTTAAAATCACCTAAACCTCTTGGCTTTGGTGCTGTCCCAGGGCGATGAATTTGGGAATATTTAATTTAATCCATTTGGGACAAATCATAACTGGCTAATTCTTGAATAATGTGAGGATCTGACACTTGCATTGTTACTTCTTTTTCCCTCCTGGTTGTTTTTTTTTAATTGAAAAAACCCCAAATTTGGGGGTACCAAATGCACAGAGCAGCATTTTACACACAGTGAAACAAGAGCTTTGGCACAGAGTTCTTAAATCCCTCCACCCTTCTTTTTTTTTAAAAAAAAAGAAAATATTAAAATTGGTAAAACCTTGAAACAAAACATTTTTTCTTTCTGGCAGCATCATCCAGAGGTAGAAAGGGGCAAATCTCAGAGCAGGCAGAGAAAGTCACCTCAACAAATTGTTGTAGGAATGAACCAGCGGCTCCCGTCACCCCTCCAACCCAAATGTCACCACAACAAACTTCCAGCAATATCAGAACGCACCCGAGAGCACAAAGGGACACATTTTTAAGCTTTAATTTCATTTTTTTTTGAACTCTCTCCTTCCCAATGGTCACAAAACAGGAACTGAGATGCTTTTCAAATAAAAGAAAAATGAGAGGCTGTGCAAAAAAAAAAAAAAAAAAGATTTTTTGCCTCACTTCTCCCTTAAATCCTCACCACCTTCCTGGCAGGGCTGAGGTGAAATCCACGTGGGGATTTCATCAAAAAACCAGAGAGCAGAAGATGCTGAAAGGCCCGAGTCTCTCCCTCCCGCAGCCCCTGCACGGAGGGGAAATGGTGGGGTTAAGAAAATAAAGTTCTCTCCCAGTAAGGCAGGCACATAATGAATACAGCATTATTATGCAGAAGGCCTCTTGAGACAGCGGCCTGAAAAATTCCACCGAAAAAGGAAACACCTGTTGGAATATTAACTAGGACAAAGTCAAGCAAGGAGAAAGAGGATAGGTGGCCAAGAGGTCGGAAAACCAAAGGGGAAATGTTGGAGGGGTTTTTCTTTATTTTTGTAAAAAAGTGGGATATTGGTAATATTTGAGTTTTTAGCGCGACAAAGTGCCTTCTGTGCCTGCAAGGATACAGAGGCGACAGAAAAGACAAAAAAAGAGGCAAATATTGAGCAAATTCTCTTGGTTTCTAAGAGCAGGATTGTGTTGGGCATCCCTAAGCTGTGAATCGTAACCAGGTACCTCCAGAAGCTGATGGGTTCCAGGCATTGGAAACCACTTACAGCCCTCATTTAAGAAAGAATAAAAAATATTATTGAAGAAAGGAAATAAAGAATATTACAAAATATTTTTAAGAAAACTCTCAAAATCTATTTTGGCCAGGGGAAGCTTTCTATTAAGCTGAACTCTCAGTCGAAGTTTCATAGGCTTCCAAAGGTTGGAAGAATAAATTCCATTGTGCTTTTGCACAATCCCCAAGTTCCTTGGAGAATTCCAGCACCTTTCCCTCCCCACGGCTCTCCCTGGAGACTGAGGCACAGGTGAGTGAGACCAGAGAGCCTCGCATCACGCTGGGCAAAGAGAATTTACCTGTGGAAAACCCTAACAAAGAAAACAGAACTTAGAAAGGCCCAGCACAGTTTTGATCCCAAAGCTACACCCTAAAAAAAGAAAAAAAAAGAAAAAAAAGAAAAAAAAAAAAGAAAAAAAAAAATCCTGCTGAGAACTCTGTTGCACATCTCACTGCCAGGGCTGTAAAACCCCAAACCATTTGGGGTGTTTTTCTTTTCTTTAAGAAGGCGAGCAAAGCTCACATTTTGCAATATTTGCTGCCTAACTGGAAGATGCAACATCAGCCAGCGCCTGTCGTCAGCTGAATACCCAGTTCAGGAGGATTTAACACAGGTTTGAGAGCACTATAAAGCAAATGAGCACTTATACCATGCCAAGGAAACACAATCCTTTAGTTGTAGTGCACTTGTAAGCTTTATTTTTTTTTTTTTTTCCCTCTCCAATACTTTTATTTTAAAGGGAATAATGTTTCTTTCCCTATAATACACTGGAGGAGTATCTCAATCCTCTTGTAAAAGTCCCCGCAGAGCACGAAAATAACGCGTTGGAAAGGTTTAAACTTGACACATTGAGGAGGGGCTGAGCTCTGCAGGGCTCAGCTCTGCAGACAGCCAGGCAAGGCTGGGATGCAGGAGCTGAGCATGGGATGCCCGTTCCCAGAATTCCAGCCTCTGGAACGGGCTGGGCACGGAAAATGAAGCAGGAGGGAGGTAAAGCACAGGGTTCTTTCAGCCAGGCAGCCATTTGAAGGAGGAGGAGAGGAGAAAGGGGGGGAAATAGATAAATAAATAAATAAATAAATAATAAAAATTTAAAAATTTTTAAAAATTAAAAATAAACATAAAAATAAAAATTAAAATTTAATAAAAATAATTTTAAAAATTTAAAAATGAAATAAAAATTAAAAAAATAAAAATAAAAATAAAAATTAAAAAATAATAATAATTATAAAATAATTTAAAATAATAAATAAATAAATAAAAACCACAAAAAAACCCCAAAAAAACAAATAGAAGAAAACCCCAACAACAACAAAAAACACACCCTAGCCACTTACAGGGATCTGCCTTGGCAGCTTAAGGGAAAAAAAAAAAAAAAAAAAGGAAAAAAGAAAAAAAAAAAAAAAAGAAAACCCACAAGAAAAACCCAACAGCTTTCAGCAGAGCCCCTACACCACACCCAGGATGTCTGAGGAGCATCCCCGTGCTCCGAGGCAGATCGATCCCGCAGCGCAGACACAATAAATGAGCAGGCAGCCCCAGCGCCAAGCCTCCGGCTCTCCAAGAACCCCCCCTGCTCGAGGTGCTCGTATTTTACAGACGGCTCCTGCTCATCCCTTTTATAATGAGCCGGGCTTTATCCTGATTACCTGGAAAGCACAATCAGCCTGTCAGAGCCAGCCCCGCTAATCCTTAACCCTTCCCGCGCTGCCTCCCCGGCCCGCTGCACAAGGTTTGCCCTTTTTCCTCCCTGGAAAAAGCTCGGTGGCTGCTCCCAGCTGGAGGATGGAGAGGTGGGGACGCTCAAGAACACGCGAGGTTGTTTCTCTGCTGCTTTTGCACCGCCAGAGAAAATTCAGCGCGAGTGGTAAGGAGAGAGCAGGAGTGTGTGCGACGGCGATGAAGGGGAGAGGTTCCAGCAGCAAGGGCAGCCCCAAAAGAGGTTTCAACACATCCTTAAACATCAGAGAAACCCGCGGCTGTGGCAGCAGGTTGGAAATTGATGATTTCTGAGGTCCTTTCCATCCCAAGCCAGTCTGGGGTTCTGTGATCACAAAACTCCTGTGGTCCCTCCGCCCAGCACCGCTGTGGGTGTCACTCTGCTTGGGCAGTAGCTGTTCCCCTCCTGGGATTTATTTATTCAGGCAACAAATTCTCCAGCAGAAATCACTTCCCTGTCATGTATTTATCAGGAATATATCCAGAAAGGGTGGGGAACGATCTGAGCTGCTGCCTATAAGTGTGTTCTTACATTAAAAAACAAAAAAAAAATCCAAACCCGAATAAAACACAATTTCATATTTTTATAACTAGTTGAAATCACAGGAAAACTTCAATTAGAGGTTGTATGAACAACAACAACAAAAAATTAAAACTCCTCAGGAAGGTACCACACTCAAAAAGAACTTTGGAGGTGCTACTACATAACTGCAACAGGTTCATTATTAGCAGCAGTAATAATAAAAATAAAATTGACACGGAAGAGACAGCGGCTTGGTGGCATTTCCATTGTCCCACATCCATCCCAAACTCTCTCATCTGGATTTAAAACGGGAATCTAAACTTTGCAAAGCAAACCTTTGGATGGTGGAACGCTACAGCCTTTTAAAAACCCAGAACATTTCACATGAACTTGAACCTGGCAGGCAGGAAGAGTCGTGCACAGCGAGAGCGTAATTTTAGAAAAATCCAAAATACCTTGGCAAATTGAAATTTAGCCAGGACATGAGCACAGCTCGCTAAAAGGCAACTGTGGGCTCCCAAAAGAGGCCCAGAACTTTCCCTTTTGCAAAACACAGGGATCCAAACCTTCAGATTCTTCGTTCCATGTTGAGAACGCAGGAGAAGGGCAGGAAAATCACGTGGCTCAGATGGGGAACGCTGTGTTCTTCTCCATGTGACTACAAGCAAATTACTCAGTCACTTGGTGACTGTTTCCTCCATCTGTGGAAGAGAATAATATTGAATGCTCACTTTGCCCACACAGCATTACTAAAAACTCTTTCAAAAGGTGAATTTTGGAGCGTGGCAGCACCATCAGGAGCTCCCTTCTGCCCAGACCTTCATGCGAAGCAACACCTTTGGAAGAGTCGGGGGTTCTTTTCCCAGCTTTGGCAAATTTGCTTTATGGGTTAATGAATTTTTATCGAAGGGTTTTCAGAATGCCACATGAAAAGGTACTGCAGAGAGGGAAAGTCATTTTTAGAGTGCTGAGATGAGGCCAAGAGAAAGAGATCTGGATCAGAACCTACAAAGCTCTGAGCTCAGTCCTCTCATAATGATAATTAATGAATGAGACTGCAAACATTTGTTTTTCGGGCCAAACTCTTACCTCGATATGAAATGCCTGAAATCATTTCAAAGCAAAATATCTAAGCTGTAAATCTGTCAGCGCACCCCGAAAAGCGTTTGAATTTAATCTCCTGAGTTGTGCTGGGCTCTTCCTGTACAGCATTTACTGTTACGATAAAGGCACTTGGAGTCAAGAAACTGAGCTCGGTAATTCACACCCCGTAAGAAAGGGCTGAGCCTGAGCTCGGGTGTAAATTCAGGCGTGGATTACACCCCGAGCCACCAAATCTCACCTGGCTGGGGGGAAGGAAGGAAAAGGACGAGGAAAAGGATGCTGCAGGGAGGGGAATGCACTTCAACCAACAACCCGAGCCTGCTCAGGTGCCCTTGTGGCAGGAAAGGAGCGAGGGGAGAACCCAGCATTGAACCATCAAACTTGGCAATGGTTTGTGCAAACAACGCGGCCGCCTCTGATCGGCTCTTGGCTGTGCCCTGCAGATTACCGGGGGAACAGAGTGAGGCAAACTCTTCAGGAGCGAGGGCAAAACATCCCGGGATGCTTAACCGGGGGTTTCATTGCCCCCTTTTCATCCCTGCCTTTGCCGCTGCTTTGCCATTGCCGGCAGAGGAGGGAATGCTGGGATCCTGCGGCATTCCAGGGAAGCCGGCGGGGCAGCCTCGCCTTGCCGCGGCCCCTGGGAGGGCTCGGGGACAGCGCGGATGCTGCCGGTGTCACCTGGGAGGGCTCGGGGACAGCGCGGACGCTGCCGGTGTCACCCGGCGCCCCGCCCGCTGTCCCGGCCCGTGCGCGTTCCCCGGGCTCTAATCCCCGGGGATAATAGCGCTGCCCTTCAGACGCTGCCTGCTGCCCAGGGAAGAAAGGGCCGCGATGGATGCTTGCTCTTTTTCATTTCCTTAAGCTGACAGACAGGGATTGTCAACTGCAATCAAGGGGGGGGGGGGGGGAAATATAAATAGCTAGAAAGCTGCTACTGTTTTGTTACATATTTCATGTTTTCCGTGGGGCAGGGGAGTCCCAGTCCTAAAAAAATCCTTGCTTTGAATGAGGAGAATAAATTCTCGTAAGAGCCACACCTGGTTGTTACACAGTGAATTTGGGGAGGTGACAAAGTCCCTTGATAAAAAGGAATTTTAAGTGCATGTGCATTAATAAATAGAAGAAAGGCCCACCTGAGCTGGCAAACACGAGAACTCAGGTCACCAGAAGTTAGTGCCACGTTCTGGGGAGCTGTGAAGGCATTGCTGGCATTCTTCTGGAGCTCCAAGCATCAGCTCTTGGCTCCCGCTAAGGGCTGGAAGCTGGTGACAAGGACCTTGAACCAAACACAGCACAGCTGATTTTATAGACAAACCCTGTGCAGGTTTCACCCAGCTCTTATAAAGCTTAGAACACAACCTGGGCTAAATCCAACCCCTTAAAACCCTGACTCATGTTCTGCCCTCCCCCTTTCTCCTCCCCTTTTTACACCCCACTGGTCTTGATCTCAAAAATGAAAACACCTGAATCTTGTCTCCTTTTTGGGGAGGGCAAGGTGGGTCCTGGGTGAGAAAAAAAACCTTAAGGAAATGAGGGAGCCAAGATCAAGGACAAAAGTTTTGTTTCATTTTCCATACCCATCAAACCCTGCACAGCACCATCCGTGCCTGCCTCGGACCCTGGAGCCATCCAAACCTCAAACCCTGACCTCAGGAATCCTCAGCTTCTGCCGTGGAATCAGAACCGTGATCCCCTTAAACCCCTTTCCCTCTGCTGTGGTGAGGAGGAAGGATCACTAATAGGGCTCTGGAGTAATTAGTCATTAAGCCCCATATCCCATTAAGAGCTGCCAACAGCAGATGCCAAGGGAAGGGTGGGAGAGGAGCCTCGGTGCACGTTGATATTCCCCCAATATTCCCCTCTGGCTTTCAGTGACACGGAAATATCCAAGGGGAGCCAGAGGAGGGGGCCAGGCTCTGTTCAGTGGGACAGCAGGAGCAGCACTGGCCACAAAATCAAACACAACCGGTTCCTCCTCAACAGCAGGAAGAAGTTCTTTCCATGGAGGTGGCAGAGCCCTGGAACAGCTGCCCAGGGAGCGTGTGGAGTGTTCCCCTCTGGAGACACCCCCAAATCACCTGGACACGTTCCTGGGTCCCCTGGGCATGGGGGTTGGTCTGAGTGATGTCCAGGGGTCCCCTCCAACCCCAGCTCTTCTCTGGTGCAAAGATTTTGGGACAGCGGTGGGATCTTTGTCCCTGGACTGTCATTCCCTCCCTTCCCACCAAACCTTTAACTCCCCGTGCACCTCCCCTGCCTTCAAGTGAATAATGGGGTGGATGAGCCGGGCAACATCTTGCCCATAAAAATTCCCCCCAAAAAAATCTTTATTTCCTGCAGAGATAAGAATATCTCCCATCTTTATAAGTTCCACATTGCAATCAATGTGGTCTGCATTTAAAAAGCGCACACAAACACGAATCCATCCATCCACAGGCTGCACAGATTTCCATCCACACCATCCAGACAGAACATTTTGCCACACTCTGCAGGATTAAGTGCACATTGCCACGGAGAAATAAATAAATAACCAACCGGCAATTTCTCAATTTCTCCCTGCTGCGTGGCAGTGGTGAAAATTGCTTGGAAATGGGGAACCATTATAAATATTCTATATATAACCGCACATTGTGGAGGGAAAGGGGGTGGGGGGAGAGGGGAGAAGGTTGGTGTGTTTGAAAAATGGGAACACAAAGGAGGGCATAGAAACCTATCCAGCCATTTCCACCTCGGTGCTATTTATAGCTGCAGCGTTGGGAGGTGTTTGTTTAAAGGGGCACTGGAGGAGCATGGAGGGACCAAGCCCTCCTTGGAGGAGGCATGCAAACAATATTCCCCTGGCAAAGGGAAGGAGAACTCGTCTGGCCTGAAAAATCATGGCTGTTCTTGGTTTTTTTTTTTTTTTATTTCTTTTCCTTTTTTTTTTTTTTTTTTCTTTTCCAGGATTCAAGTTTTAAATTGTGTTTGCTTCCTCATTAACACTTTTGTTCCTCTAGCCTGGGGAGGTGGCTCCCTGGTTTTGGGTTCAGGTCCCAAACTGAAAAGAGAAGAAAGAGGGAAATTAGCGATCATTTCTGCCACCACCCTTCCCAAATTTCCCTTCTTTCCAGCAGGCATTGGCAAGGGGAATCGAATTTCAAAATGTTCTGGTTAACTCCACAGTTGGTCGAAAGTAAAAATGAAAAATATTCGCCTGAGCGCTGCCAATTCTGCTGAGAATGTATTTCGTTTTGAAATTCAGTAGAAATATTGAAATAATTGGGATGAAAAATCCAACCAGCTCCTAGGAGAATCCTTTGCTTCTGAAGAGTTATAGTAGGAACCCCTGAAGAGCTCCCTATTGTTCCCTTGTGAGATGCCATATGGAGTAGGAGGGGTGGGAACTCGAGGGAAGAGTTATGACAATGAAAACAAAAACATAAATAAAAGAAAGGAAGTTCTGTGTTCTCTGCGGGGACATGGCTGAGGACTCAGCAGCCCAGCCACAAGACATTTCTGCTCCTCCGGCAGGGCATGGGGAGGATGGCAACAGCACGGGAGCGTTCTCTCAGGGCTGGTCTCACAGAGAACGTGGTTTTGTCGGCACTTCCCGCTCAGCCCCACTGGCCAGGCAAGTTCTGGGTGTTTTGGTTCATCACAGGGGACTGTGGCTGCCCCATGAGAAGAAGATGATGTTCTCCTCACTGGTGCTTTGGGGAGATTTTGGATTGGGGATCGGGGCTTGTGGCTGTGACCAGCGTGAAAATCCTGGAACGGGTTGGGTTGGGTTGGGTGGGACCTAAAAATCCATTTCATTCCAACCCTGCCATGGGCAGAGACACCTTCCACTAGGCCAGGCTGGCCTTGAACATCCAACCTGGCCTTGGACACTTGCAGGGATGGGAATATTGGGACTGCAGTAAAGGGGGTATCTGCTCCTGGCTCTCCTGCAATCTGTAGGGACGGCAGCCACCAAGGTGTTCCCTGCTCGGGCCACTCTGTGGAGCCCGTCACACATAACCAGTTGTGATGCCTCCTCCCTGCTGGAGTGCAGGTCCTGCCCATCCACTCCACAAAATGTGCTCCCGGTCCTCGAAATGTTCTCCCGGTCCTTGAAATGTGCTCCCAGTCCTCCTGGCTCTGGCAGGAACCACGCCAGCCGTGAAAACAACCCGTTCCCCCTTGGAGAGCAGCGACACAGCCGCGGCCACCTCGGCTACTGGCCGCTGGTGATTGCTCTAACAAGCCCAGGAAACCCTTCTGAGAGCAAAGTGGGGGCTCAGCCTGGCTGCACCCCGAGCAGAGAGGGAGCGGGTGTCCCGAGAGCCTCCCCAGGGCTGTTCATCGAGGTCACCGGGCTGCTCGTCCCACCGGCCCCGTTTGCCGCGTCCCCAGGGGCCCGCTGACACACAAAATCTGTCCTGCTTTGGCTCCCAGGTCTGGAAACACAGCAAAGTCATGCCCACGGCCAGGGGAAAGAGTCGCAGCAGCCTGAAGGGCTTTTTACACGCCGAGTGCTGCTGGCTGCCCTGGCACAAACAATGCTCGTGCCTATATAAGAAGTGTACAGAAAGCCGGCCATGGAGCAGCAGCTATCAGATTCTGGGCTTAATTATAGGTTTTAATTGTTTAACTGCAGGGGCATTTGGCAGTCATTAATACAAGCTCATCGAAAAAAAAAAAAAAAAAAAAAGAAAAAAAAATTGCTGAAAGAAGTTGAATCAACCTGAGAAAATAAAATATCATCCTACGAAATGCTTGATATATTGTTACTTTGATAAGTTCAAACAAGTGTGACTCACTATACAACCATTCTATCAATTCTGAACAAAAAACTGCATGGGATTATTATGCTTTTAATCCAAAGAGCTGGGTATTTGGAATTCCTCAAGCCCTTTGTGGTGTCATATTAGCTAGGCCAGTCTCTCATGAAAAGAATGTATTGTTGAATAGAGTTGAGTCCGGATCTCTGCTCCATTGGGTTGATAAAATGGCAGTTGATTTAAAAAGAACCAGCTTGTCTGGAGAAAGGATTAGCAGATTAAGAGACTGCATGTAATTTTTTTTTATGTAATGTAAAGTTACATTTCATAACTAAAAGGGATTAATTAAAATGTTAATAGAAGAAGAGATGTTATTTTTCCCGGGACAAATGCCTCGCCACACATATGAACATTCACTTTAGTTGCTGCTGCCTCGACAGTAGGAAACGAAATGCTATTCTCTGTGAGCAAGAGTTGACACGGAAAAGAGAGACAAGAGGTTTGTGTGGTGGCTCAGCATTTTATTTTCCTGTTCCACTGATCTGGGTTTCAAAGCAGAACCGAATTTCCCTGTGCAGCCAGCCATATATATAAATTTATATATAAATATATGCACACATACTTGCATATTTATCCCACTCGAAGAATGCAACAAAACTCTTTTGCCTGACATATTTTCTGCCCTAATACAACGCTTTTTCCCCCCTTCTTTATGTGTTTTGCATCTCCTTTGAGTCAGAGATCAGATTCTGCTCCCTGCATGTGCATTTTCAGCGATTTAATCACAATTCTGCAGCAGGGGAAGGTGGCCAGGACTGTCCCAGTGCCCTGTCCTGCTGTTCGCAGGAAAGTTGCAAAGCTTGGCCATAAAAGCCCTACCTGAGCCCAGTTTCAGCGCTGTTTATATTGAAAAGTTCAAAGTAAATCCCACCAGGAGGAGGTGGCAAGAAGCTGTCAAATTTACTGCCTGTGTCACCAAGCCCCAGCTTGTCTGAAAATCCTGGGCTGGGGCTTTGCTGGTTTTGTTCTGCTTTCTTTTCTTCCCCGGGGATGAATTTTTGGCCGGTGAATTTTGGGCTCCCCAGGTTTTCTTTGACGCTTTTGTGAAGGGATCCAGGGGCACTGAGGGGAGCTGGGCTGAGCCCCTGCCCTGGGCTGAGGCACCTGCCAGACTTGAGGGGTTTTAGGGGCAAAGCACCACAGGTGCCCTGCCCTGGGACCCCCAGCACTGCCCCAGGGCACCTCCTCTGTCCCCTGCCCCCCATCCCAGCTGAAGATGAGCTTCCTCTCAACTGAAAATTAATAATAATTTAAAATAAAAAACCCCACGTCCTACCATAAATCAAAACTCATCCTTATTTTCAGTGCTTCCCCACCTATGCAAATTGTGCAGGAGTCTCATCCTCCCGATTAAGGAACGCCACAAATAATCTTTTATTTTTTTTTTTTCTTTTTTAGTTCTAGCACCTAGATCTGCCTGTGCAATAAATTTTAATTGAGCATAATAAACTTGCTCCACCGCTACCCCCGGCACCTGTGTACAGCTGTGCATTGATGATGCCATATTTGCAAAGAGGAGGAATTTCATTTCACTCTTAAATTCCCCTTCCTTTCACAAAAAAAAAAAAAAGGAATAACATGGCCATAAACCATCATAAAAAAAAAAAAACACCAAACCCTACAGGCTGCAATAAAAACTACGTGTTGAAATATTTATTTAAGGCAATGCCAAACCTATTTTGCAGTGATAATAACTTTTTTTTTTTTTTTTTTTGGTGCCTATCTCCTCCTGGATCGCAAGGGAAAACCTTTAATGAGGAATTTTCTTCCCACCCCTTTCCTCAGCCACTATTTAAACTATGCCCTGAAGTAGGAGGGTTGGTGCTGGTTCTTTGCTAAGAATAGCATCCCACCCATTTCACTGCAGATGTTTCCATTCACTGTACGAATGTTCAATGAATTTTTCAATCCCACCAGATTCCTGGCCTCAGCCACGTCAAGAGACAAAGAGCTCCACAGGTTTTTGTCAACTGTACAAAACCCGGTTCTTTCTCAGCGTTTTCAATGTACTGCAATTCACCTTCCTCGCTCCTTTTATTATTTACTCCTATGTTCTCTCATCTGAACAATCTCTTTCAAGAAATTATTCCTTTGAGCACTCTTGCAGGCCTCTAATTATTTCTGTTGTCCATCTCCCAGCTGTTTCTATTCATTCCCCGGCCCCCTCGCTCGGGAGTGACCAATGTCACAGGACACTGATATAATATCTTGTATTTTCAATATCATGTTCCGTGTGGGTTGGTGGGTTTTTCCTACCACTTCACTGGTGTTTTTTTAGCCACTGCTGCAGCCTGAACAGTGATACCATTGAGCTGTTCACTCACAGACCTCTTTCCCCCCCGCTTTGGTGATAACTTAGATAGATACAGGCTGTCCAAATATTCTTTTGAAGAGTTCCCAGCTGGGAATTTCCACCCAGCCCCTCAAGATTTCCCTTTGACCACGCAGGGTTCCATTAAAGCCATTCACCACCTCCAGCTTAGCCCCAAAATCACTTTTTCTGCCTCACTTTTCACTTCTTCTGCCTTACTTTTCACTTCTTCTGCCTCACTTTTCACTCTTTCTGCCTTCTTTTTCTGCTTTCCCAACTCAGTAGTAAATATATCCAAGCAACTACAAAACCCTGGGCCCGGCAGTGATTTTTGAGTTGGCAGAGGAATATTCCCTCCCATCTTGGGGTGCTGTAGGGATGGGAAGGGCTTTTCCCTCCTGCCTAAACCACAACAGGGCTTTACCAGTCAGCTCTTGGGTCCTGGGCTTCCTTAGCAGCCTTTCTCAGGGATTTTATCCCAAAACTTTCTGCGTGTCCATATAAATTCTGTCACCCAGTCCTCCTTTACCCCCTGGTTCGCTGACCTGCTCTCAGAATCTGTCACAGAGATGTGATTTCCCCTGCAGGTGCTGCTTTGGCTCATCTGTCTCCTATCCAGGAGTTCTTTTCCTGAAGTCTATTTTCAATAATCTCCTCGTTCAGCCTCACCCAGCGCTTAATTAAGCCTTGCTGATTTGCAGTGTGCAGGGGGAACATCTCCAAAGGGGCAGGTTTCCCATGGAGCAGCTGATTTGAGCAGGATTATCACTTTTATCACTTTATTTTTTATTTTTTTTTCCTTTTCCTCCTGTCGGTAGCTCAGTATTGTCTTCCACGAATCACAGGTGTGTGCTCAGAGCTCCATCAGGGCTTCCCTCCAAGAGTTAACAGGGAGATACGGCATTCATTTCTCCGCAACACTGTGCTTCTCCTGAAGTGTTCTTCAAGCCTCCCTCAAGTGTAACAACTCTTTTCCCTCCCAGGCCCACTGTTCTGGCAAATCAATAAATTCTCTGCGAGCTGTTTGCGTCTCGATGTGCTCTTCAAATCCCCCCTTACCCTTCCTAATTTCCAGCTTGAGCTGGAGCCAGTATTGTTTAAATCCCACTCTGCTGACGGCGCTGGGGATGTTTTTCCTCCACTTTCTGGTGATGTTTGTCCCGTGAAAAGCACAGTCTGATGGATTATTCCCCCTTTTTCTAAAATGCTGCTGTAGTAGAGGGCAGGGATGGCCGAGGGGATCACCACCACACTCAAACTGCCTGGCACAGGCCAGGTTTGAGGAGCAAGAGTACAAATTGGTGGCTTATTATTAATTAGATCGGCCCTGCCTTTATCACATCACCTGTAGGAGTCAGATTTCTCCAACCTTGGAGCTGGAATAGCAGCAGTAACCTCAGGGTTAAAGCTTTCTGCAGCTCCACAGAGCCCCACGATAAGAATTCAGCGTATCCTTGTATCATTTTATGCAAGCCAGACAAGGTGATTTATAAGTTATTCTCCCCGAGCTTCAATTAATTTCACTTAGGACATTTTCACAGTTGTACAATAAATGTTTAAATTGAGACATTTCCCTGCTCCCCGCCCTGCTGCGGAATGGAACTGAATATTAACTGGTTATTGGGTGCCATTCGTGGCCCGTGCAATTACAGATAAGAACATCGATCTGGCAGAAAAACAAATTGGCTCTTAAAAGAGGGTGGCTGGGATCTGACAGGTTAAGATGATTAGGCATCCCTCTAATGGATTCTGGATATTACTCCTGGATACTGGCAGGGAGCAGACATCCACCCCACTCATGGGTACCAGGCATTTCCCTGCCCTCACGCAGCAAAAATTACCAGCTGGAAAATTACCTGCAGGGTTTCGGGCCAGTTGTTTGCCCCCTGAATAAACCTTCTTGGTTTGTCCTGGAAGTTTATGGCACTGGGTGGATAAAACAATGCTTAAAGGGAAGGAGGTTGTGGGTTTTTTTATGATAAAACCCAGGGAAGTCTCTCTGATTTCCAAGTAAAACTGAGGAAAACTCTGATTCTCAGGCTGGAGAATCCCACCAAGAGACTGCTTCAGATTTAGGACCTCCAGGTTGTCACAATTACAGAGATACCCTTGGAATTAATTCTGAATAAGGAGGACATTTGGACTCTGAGATTTTTAGTCCCTGATAAAATATGAAGTAACCACAGTACTAAAAATCTCCAAGGGTTAAACAATCATCCTTCTACCAGCTCATAACAAAATAAAAATATATACATAAATCAGAAAAGTGAGAATCTGCAGCTTTAAGAATAGCAGAGACTCCACAAACTCTTCTTTAGGAGCAGCTCTGCAATGTCGAAGCTCCAGCATGGCCACCAGCAGCTGCACCTTTGGCAGCCATACCAAGGCATTGTTCTCGTTCCTCGGCTGTATTTGGATTTAACCAGACTAAACTATACCCACACTGAGCCTGCACTGGCCAAAGATGTGACCACAACAAAGATTGGGCTGAAAATAACCGATCTATAGCTCTGCCCAGCTCCTGGGTAGGACAATCAATTCCACGCATTTCTTGTCTCCAGAAAGGTCACTCGTCATGTTATTAATGTGCTCCAAACACAGGCTGCAGATCTCCTCTGCAGTTGCAGGCTGGGCTGATTTTTCATTTTCCCACAATGAGGAGTTGTTTTCTAAATGTTCTGTCATGGAGCTGTGAGGCTTTTACAGTAAAGGGCTTGAAAAATTAAATGAGAATCATCTCAGTAATGTCATTGGAAAGAGCCAGGAGTGGCACTCACACACTGCTGTGGTGATTCCCTCAGCACTGAAGGCTCCACTTCAACCTGAACAGAATTATCCCCACACATGGCTTCAAATCCAAGAGAAAATTGGATCCAAAAAAAGATCCAAATTAGAAATTCTGTCATACGGAGCACTGACTTTCTTGGTCACAGCGCTGGGGTTTGATTTGATAAATTAACCCCATACAGGAAGATATTCTGTCCCCAGCTCGGTGACGCTGTCCCTGCGGTCGTTTCCCACCCAGCTCTCCTCCAGCCCCCTGGGATTGGCAGTACAACCAGCAAAAAGCTGTGATTTGGATTTTGGTGAGAGCCCTAACGAAGCACAGCTCGCCACTGTGTCCCTGTGACAGCAGGGACTCAGCAGCATCACCCCAGCACATCAGGAGTCCAACTCATCACAGGGACAACCTCATGGAGAAACCCCAAACAAGTCAGAATTATCATCAAATCGCTGCTTTCCACTGCCTCAAGTTCAGAACTGGGTCTAAAGTGTTTTCATTTTATTTTCCAGCTAGATCTTCAAGTATCAACTTCTCGTATGCATGAAAAAAAACACAAAAGGCTTGTTTTTTTTTTTTTTTCCCCCCCACACTCACATTTTTTAAAATGAGAAATGCATTTAATGCCTTCTGTTAGGGAAAAGAGGAGATGAAAACAAATGAGGGAGTATGAAAACTAATAATTCTCCATCTCTTCTCTCATTTCATGAACAATCTTGCTCAGAGCTTTGGAAAAACCTAATGAAGTTGAAAAGACAAAGAGGTTCTGATTTTTTCCTCCAGATTCCTCCCCTGTGTTGTGAGCCATCTGTAGCTCCAATGAAAGACATTTTCCACTCAGTTAATCCAGAGACTAAACCTTCCCCAACTCTCTACATGTTTTGTGTTAAGAATCCATTGTGAGATCCCGTTATCGGTGCAGCTTGAGATACTGCAGTGACATAAAATCTTGGAGATAATACAGGCTGAGCTGCATTCAGAAAGCACCTGATAAAACCAGCAGAAATGCAAAAAAAAAAAATCCACTTTTTTCACCCAATGACCTCCCCAAATCTGTGTCTAGCTCTTGACTTTTTATGAGCAGTTTGGCTTCAGACTTGATCCAAAGTCCTTGAAATAATTTGAGAGATTCCCATTGACCCCACCGAGGCTGACATCAATCCTGGGGACAACAAAGGAGCTGCTGCATCTTTCAGATACAAAGACGAAATTTTGTGCCAGAGCCCTTTCTCCTCTCACAGGTACAGCTGCCACTTGTCCCTCGATTTTTCCGTGGCGCTGCTCTGGGAAATGAGTGCAGGGTTTGAGTTCCCATCTTTCCCTCTGTGGTAAACTCGTGTTTGATCAGGATCTGGCTCAGCTCCGGGAAAACCAGTGACAGGTTTTCCAAAGAGGTGAATGGGAGCAGGATCCAACCCTTAATGAACACCATATTTTAAGCCTTTTGGCTTCCCAGTGAGTGCCACCCTAAATAAATGGCTTCTGGTGCTGCAGCAAAACACCCAGAGTGTGGTTTTAGTGCAGAACAATCACAAGGGAAGGCAGATTATAAATTCTAGCAGTGAAACATGACCGTGATAAAAACCACAAATAGACCCAGAAGGGCTCGTGGCGATTTAAGGCAGATCCGTTAAAATGCGCGCACGATGTTACAAGTTTGGGATCGTGCTGAGCTGGGCTTTAAAGAGTTTAAACCCCCTCAGAGGGCTCCACCAGCTGTTTTGTCACCTGAATTCCCTGTGACACCGGCCAGGAGCTTCTCTGAGGGGCAGCACCTTCACTGAGCTCAGAGCCCTCCCACAACTCCAGCACCGCGCTCGCTCCTTCTTTCTTTCAACCCTAAATTAAGCCTGATCCTTCCCCACCTTATTTATTCCTTTTAATTGAGCTGGTTCATTACCACGAGGCAGATCCAGGCCTCCCGAAAGCAGCTCTGTATTGATCAAACCTGACCTATTTTCTTGGAGCACCCACCCAGCTCCATCAATATCCTCCATTTGCTGCAGCAAGGGCGAGACGCTCGTCCAGGGCTCCAGACCTGCTCGCTCATCGATCTGATTAATAAAATCGTCGATGGGAAGGGATGGGGGAGTTATTATCAATTGCAGGGACAGCTTTTGGGACACACACGGGCCGTGCTCGCAGCCACTCGTTTTTCACGGGCCGTGAACAGCCAGGTTTTACCCTCCCTCGGGTGGTAATTCTGCATATTCAGAAGAAAAGTGAAGAAATTCGACTTTATGATCGCATTTACCTGTAGAGAATTCTGCACTGCTTAACCCCGTGGCACCTGAGCATTTCAAAACAGTTTAAACCCAAAAGTTTCCCCAGCATCTCAGTGAGGAAGAAAATGATGCAATTCAACAGGACTGGGCACAAACACACCAAGAGACTCAAAACCTCCACAGAAAACTCAGGCTCAGAATCTAGACCTCTTAAAACATAAGCTGGGGGATTTAATGTTTTGCTCCTTATTCCATCCAATGTCCTTTTTGTTTTGTTTTGTTTTTTTTGAAGGGAAACATTGGGAAAAAGCGAGGAGGAAGCTGTACAGCTTCACAGCCCTGCTCCAGGCCCCATGGTCATCCCAGCCCTCTTTAATACATTTCTTTCTTGAAACCCAGCACCCCTGTTCTGAGGAACTGAAGCCACCATTCTGTGTGCCACTCTTCCCCCCTCTGAGACGCTCTTGCAGAAATTTGGAATTTATCAGCAGAGATTAATTGAATCCCACCAGTACTGTACATCAAATGGAGGAACAGGGCCCCTATTTATCTCTTAAAGTTCTGAAAATGAAAAACATCTAATCACTGGTTGCCTTTGATGAATGCCTCATTGTTCTCCCTGCCGGAGAGGCATTTCATATGGCACTGGCAACACAGTGCTGCTGGGGAGGGGGCTGCAGCAGGGCTTGGAGAAGTATAATTCCATTTACATCCAACAGAAATATAAAGTTTCCATGATACAGGATTTTAACTTTTTTTTTTTCTCTCTGTTTTTTTTATTTCCCCCCTCCCTCCCAAGGCAAAAAAAAAAAAAAAAAAAAGAAAGTTTTTAAGGCGGAGCAAGCAGAAACTAATACAATTAAATACTTTGCTTTGCCTGCCAAGGACATTTGACTGCTACTGTGCTACATCAGGTATGTAATGAAAGGCAAATGACAACGAATCTTAATGTGGTGGGGAGCTTGGGTAACTGTAGTTTTATGTCAGGGATAGCCTGCCAGAGAAAAGCTGCATTGTATCCAGGATTAGCAGAACTGCAGGATTTCATTAATGACCGAACAGCTCTGGAGCAAAACAAAGATAGTTAGGGAGTAAAAAGAGAACATGACCAGAATGTGTGCCACTAATTGGAAATGTATATTATCTTCCCGTGCTCGGGGAGCAGGCTCTGGGGTGCTGGCCATTGTCATCCCGGGAATGTCACCGCGACAAAGGCTTCTCCCAGGTTGGGGCAAAGCTGGGTGAGGAGGCTGCAACAGTTGGGGATGACGGGGTTTGGGGTGGACACATGGAACAGGAAACAAAGCCGGCTCAGGTGGGGAAGGGGTTCCCATCTCCTCACCCTCCTCCAGGAAGGGACAGCCTCAGCAGGTTCCTCACCCAGACTGGATTTCTGCCTTGAAACACCCATCCCTCCCTCCCTCCCTCCCCAGACTGGGAAGGACAAAACAGAGCAGCCTTTCAGAGCAGAAAACTAAATTTGCTCCTGGACAGCTTCATTTCTCTCCAGAGCCAGCATCAGCAACACTTTCTCCCATGCAGCGTCACTTCCAGTAAGTCATTGCTTCCATTTGCAAAACAAACTGGAAAACTACAACTCTGCCCATGCAGAGGTGGTGCAAAGTGGATTAAAAGCAGCAGGAATTGCTGCACTGCTCGTTCTGTACCCAGCTTTCTGCTGGTCACATTGCTCAGCCCTTATTTCTCGTCATTACTAATTCTTCTGCCAAAATATCACAGCTTTTTTTAATTTCTTTTTTTTTTTTCCCCGATATCTACAGAACATACAAGTTGTCTGCAGTCATATCCAGCAACTGTTTGCTCAGGACAGTAAGAAAAATAAACGTGGAAGGATAAAAATCCCTCTTTTTTCATGCAAACCCTGGAATTCTTAACCGGACAGACCCTCCTCATACACTCAGCTCCTGTTGCAGGGCTTGGGGCTGTGATATTTACACCCACTCCGATGCTTTTTTTTTTTTTTTTTTTTTTAACATGGTCAAAGTGGTGTAAAACAGCTCAAGTCAAATGACAATTAAGCTTATTACTTGAGACAGCTTTTTTTTTTTAAAGGGAAAAAAAAAAAAAAACAACAACCCAAACTGCTTGCCCTTGACCACTAGGCAGAAGGGAGGGGGAAGGGAGAGAGGGAGGGAGGGAAGAGAAACTCCTTAAGACAATTTTGAAACAGTCCAGTACTTCCCTGATCACTTTGCAAAGTTGAAATATGATTACAACCTTTTTGCATACAGAAAGGAGCCATTTAAATGAAAAATTAGCTGCCTTAACAGGTCAAGCACACAGTTACATTAATGTTGTGTAGAACAATAAATCAACTTCGATCCCCAATTGAAAAAATGCTAATTTAGCCCAGCGATTCACTGATTGTACTTCCCCCCGTGGATGGAAATCTTTTCTTTTATATATTTTTTTTTTTTATTTTTATTCAACGCCAGGCAGCGATTTCGCCGGCCCTCCTAATGGCGCTCTCGCAGACTATCAGCATTTCAGCGGAATTCTGATCATGGTTTTAATATTCCATGCAGCTTTGCCCCCTCTGATTTCATGCTGAAACATTAACAAGAGCTGACACTGGAGATTAGAAGCAGACAGCTGGAATGCCAGGTCTTTGTTGCAGCATGGACATGAGCCAACATCGTTCAACCGCAGCCAAGAGGGACCTGGGAAAGTCTTCTTAAGAAGGGGAGGTGGGAGAGGGGCAGACAAGGTAGTTTACTGAAGGGCATATACAAGTAGATAATTGCAGAGCCCTTTCATCTCTCAAAGCCAAATTCTAATCAATCCCGGTTTATTAAGAGGGTCATTAAAGGTAAAATTAAAGAGAGGGGGGGAATGAAAAAAAAAAAAAAAAAAACATCGCCATTAAGCCCAGCGAGCATAAAAGTTTTGAGTAGACAGCGACTGCACGGCCACAGCCACCTCTAATTTGTCTGCTTGTTGTTTGCAGTGGTTGGTGGTTGGAAATGCAGTGCTGGTTTCCTTAAAAAAGAAAAAAAAAAAAAAAATAGATTTAATCCACTTAGTTCCAGGTGAATAAATTGAGAAATAAAACTGGATTTATGTGCTGGTGCAGTGTGTGAACTGTAAATTCCCAGGCAAAAAGGAGGAGGTAGTATAACACAACATTCTTGTGGCTAATAAATTGTTTCCCGAGAAGAGAGACCTAATAAAGAGACATAATTTCATCCAAACCGTGGGGCAACTCTTACTCTTCATCCATTCTTGAGGGAGGAACGCGGGGAGGAGGCAGCAGATGCTCCATGGCAATGCTGTGTGGGTTTTGGGGGCTGTTTGGGGTCGGTTCTTTTGAAGGAGAACTTCTGGAGTTCTAATTATGTGGTGCATGTATGGATATAGCGTATATATCTATATAGATATACAAATAGTGCAGATATCCAGACAACCCTGGGGTAAATCAGTCAAGAAAGGAATTTCAGATGAAGGCAGCACCGAGGGAAGCAGCTTAGCACTGAAAATGATACCTGGGAAAGCCCAAGGGTCACGGTGTTTATCCCATCACGTAGATTAAACATTAGGATCAGATAAAAATCCCAATCCCAATCCCACTCCAGCTGCCTTGTGCCCAAGGAAAGGGGTTCCCCAGCTCGGGGACCTTTCCAGGCTGGGATCTGGAGTGATTCATGTGCTGACTGGCTTTTTATTTACCTATTTAATAATTCCCATCTGCCCCTCTCACCAGCCCTTCCTCCTTCCCTGCCTCTTCCATCCCAGAGATGTGCGGAATAATAAACAAAGAGCAAATATTTGCACTAATAATCAGAAGGTGATCTAAATATTGGACTCAAAATCTCAGCAAAGGGTGAATGGATGGAAAGCATTTAATATTTCTCCCTTCCACACATCTTTCCACTAAAGGCATGAAAACAACTTCCTGAAAATGATTTACAATTACCTTGTTCCTCCTTTGATTTCTGTAGCAGCCCGGAACAACGCTCTGAGCACAGCCCAGATTTAAAAATCTCGTTGTTAATTATTAATCCTCACAACAGCACCCAGGCAGGGCAGGAATTCGGGCAGCTGGGGAAACTGAGGCACGGGGAGCAAGGACGCAATTCCTGCTGCGGTGATGGAGAAAGTCCAGGATTAACCCGGGAAAACCAACCTGCAGGTCAGGAAGAGCAGGGCAGTGGACTAGCAGTGGAATTTGAGGCTCTAATCTGAGTTTAAATGCAGCTGTGGGGGGCAGAGAGGGGCCCACAGGTGAGGCCGGTCACACCTGCTGCTCCCACACCCACTTCACTGATCCACTGAGGAGCTCCTTCCCCTGGGTGATCACCCTCACTCGAGGGAAAGAAAAAAGGGGAAAGTGCTCTCTATTTCTATTTGGAGTTTGCCTGGCTGGGTAATAGGCTTTTATGCTTATCTCTAGTAGATTAAACGGCCTTTTGGTATCTCCTGCCTGTACCAGGGCAGTGCCAGCATGGAGCAATCGAGCCATCTCTGCCCATCCTTCTTCCTAAATAAGCTCTCCTTTCAGTCTGTCACCGAGGCACCCTCACTTTACCCCCCAAACCTCCTCAAAATAATCCATGTTCCTATCAGAATTACGCCCTGGCATGGGGTGGAAATGCCCTTCCCGTGCCCACGCTGCCTCCTCCAAGGGCTGCATGAGAGCTGCAGCCAGAGCCTCGTGTGCCATCTGCACTGAGCAGTGTCTGCTCAGCTCCCCACAGCCTTTCCAAGCTCACTTCCAGGATTTTGTACCCCTGGAAAGCCTGGTTTGCACTCCTGGCCTGTGGGTTAGAGCTGTGATTTATTGCTTTGAGTTTATCACAGCAGGGTTTGCCTGAATCTCCGCGCCATATATGTAAAAATATACACAAATATATAGAGATACACACATTAAAACACAGGGAACAAAGCAGGAATCTGTCAGCACAGACACATTAGTGATACCCTGTGCCAGAAAATGCCTACTCAATTGCAAGATCAAGATTTAAAATTTGCCCAGAAGTTAATAAAAA
The DNA here is from genome assembly GCF_015227805.2 of Hirundo rustica. Lineage (NCBI taxonomy): Eukaryota > Metazoa > Chordata > Aves > Passeriformes > Hirundinidae > Hirundo > Hirundo rustica. The sequence continues at coordinate 4,222,165 of NC_053472.1, read as the reverse complement.
GCTCAGGTGTGGCAGCTCCAGACCTCGCTGTCACACCTGAACTTCCCAGCCCAGCTCTGCCAAAGCTGCCCCATTTCTTGCCTCCCTCCAGGACCCTTTTTTGTCTTTGTTCTCCCTTCCCTGTGGCGTTATCCTCTCCCCAGCCCGGTTTTTGGTAGCGCAGCCCCTGTTTTGGGATCCTCTGGGGGAATGTTTTGCTATGTAAATGCAAACACTGTCCCTGCGTGGTGCCTCCCGTTGTTCCTGCTTTCCTTTTGCTAATTGATTTGTTCTTGTCTAGACTTGAGCTCATTACAAGGAGCACTAAAGGCTCAGCATCATTTATTTCATGGCTAAGTCAATCTGTGCTCCGAGTGCTGGGGCTCTAGATTGGATAAGGAACAGGTTCCTGCAGATGGAAATGGCCTGGGAAGAGAAAATAAAAGCTGAACCAGGTAATGAACGGAAATGGAATGGCCATCATCGAATCCACAGATACCATTGACCTTTCTCAGATTTACATCATTATCTAAAGTTCACCAGAGACCTTCCATGCTTGTTATCATTATCCCTCATTAGAAGTCACTCTAGAAGCATTAACAAGCTTCTGAAATGCTCAGCTAATTGCTTTAATAAGGCAATATCAATACTAAGCCATAGTTCCCATGATTAGACAGAGGCGGGGACCCTTCAGGCTTTGCCTCCTTGGGTTTAAATGCTGGGCTGGGGGCCTGAGGCAGGAAAGAAAAAGGCTTTCCTTGGAGAATGGAGCTCTTGGAGTGGACATAAAATGCTCTGATGCTGCAGAGTGCAGCTGTATTTTCAACAACTGGGGCTGCACTGTTGCAGTCAATAGAGGAGGTGAACAGTCCTTCACCTGGAACACTTTGGGCACGTGGGAGCTCTCCGAATTTCGGCTGGGCAGGCTGGTGAGCTTCCAAAACAAACCATTCCTCAGACAATTGTACAAGCCAGGGAAACCACATCCACCCATTTGTCTGGGCTTGGTGCTCAGCCAGCACAAGGCTGCTCCAGCAGCTCCTGATTCCTTCCAGGTAAACATCTCAGACAGCTCCTTCGGAAGGTGGGGCGCGTCAGAGGGGAGCAAAGACACAACTGTCAGCACAGGCACATCAAGTGCTGCCATCCCTGAATCCCCCAGAGCTCCTGAGGGAGCTCCCAAGGGGCTGGGAATGTTTCCTTCCCCGGGATCAGTGCTGGAATTCAGCAGCTGAGCCGGGGGAACGCTCCTTCCTGAATGCTGCTACTGTCCTGCCGAGCACAGCTTGTGCTCCCCAGGAGCTGTCAGCCCGGCTCCCTCCACCTGGGTCGGCTTTGGACACCAGGATTTGATACCAAATATTCATTTCTGTGTTCTCCACTCCGCTCTGCGTGTCCCTAAATCCCAGGACTGCCCTCACTCCTGCAGGAGGTTCTGTCACCAGGAGGATGAGCCAGCCCTGTGCTCCTTGGCGCTTGATTCTCCCTCTCAAAACGGAAGGATGGAACGGGAATCAGTGCTCCAACATCATTTGCCTGCAAGCTCCTCACCCCCTCTCCTTTGCTGGTCTGCATTCTGCCCACAAACTCGGAGTTGGCTTAAATGGGGGGAAAAGGGGGGAAAAAACACACATGGAACACATTTAATGAGGGCTCATAGCTCTAAATTCACCCAGATTGATCTCAGCAGGGAAAAACCGGCCGTCCAAACTTATAGCAACTCCACTAAAACTGCAAGAGGAGGCACAAATCCGCATTTCCTGTGGACTAGGGAGGGCTTGGGAAAGGCTGCTCCCAGCTCTGCTGAGCTTTGGGGCTGTGACCGAAGGCAAAAATGCAAAATGATGGAAGGGGTTTCTTCTGTGGAACCCAGAGCAAGCTTAGGAGACCTCATGGGTTGTTCCACCAGCCTCACTCCACCTCTCAGCCTGGTCAGGGGTGCCCAGTTTTGGGAAGGATGTATCTCGAAGGACACAGGGAGTTCTGAAAAGCCAGGAATTACTTAAAACCATGCAAAAATAGAAGTAAGTAGTCCAAAGAAAGCTAAAGAAATGAGTCAGTGAGACTTTTTTTCCCTTCTCTTTTGGTCATCTTCATGGGATCTACTTGGTTTTGTCCCTAAAACAGGCCAGGACTAGAATTCCTTTCCATACACCCAAATGCATCCCTAGATTGTTGATTTACCTGGAATTTTTAACTCAAATTGAGCAATGTTACAGCAGGAACTGACATTTTGGTAAAGATCAGGAACAATCTATGGAGCTGAGGCAGCTTTGGAGGCAGGAATGGATCTACACAGGGGGAGCAAAGTGAGACAGGGACATTTTAGGGACATGGGACTCTGGCAGCAATGGGCCATCCATGGAACTGCAAAAAAAAACCCATCAAAATTTGACTTTGCAGTCACTTGTCCCTAAGGATCCTGCTTTCCGTGGTGAAAATAGGAGTGCACACAATCAGCTCGTGTCCCTCTCCTGTCAGAGGAATAATTTTACTAAATTTCCTGGCCTGACCCTGTCTGCTGGGAGAGAAAGGAGGGCACAACCAGGCCACGAGAGAGCAGCCCCTCTTTAATGGCGGCAGTGAGTCAGCCCCATTACGGGGACACACCCTCCCTATTTCAGCAAATTCAAGAGTACCACGAGCTGGGCATTTCCTGGGTTCAGGGTCTGGTGATAAATCAAATATTTCTCTGAGAAGCATCAAAGAGAGAGCGAAAGCTCCAGGAGAGACATTGGTACTTCCAGAAATGATGGTACAAAGGGCGAGGAGCTGAAGCTCCTAAGGAAGGAACGATGACCCCACAAACCTGAAGGTCTGGCTGGCAGAGGGACCCTTCTCCCCTCTCAGCGGGGGCCCAACCTTCCTCTTTTCCAGCGGATTCCGCCACGAATCCCAAGTTTCCCGAGACAAATCTGCAGCCCATATAAACCAGGAACAATAGGGCCCTCCCAAAATAGCCTGGATTTCATAACAACCCCAACCCCGAGCTATTGTCAGGCAGGGCTATTGTACGGGGCCAGGGCAGAACATTTGGCTCCAATACTCAGGCGTGAGGGCCTGGTGCATTCTGAAAAAATGCCACGGCATCAGTTTTCACTCGGGGATGGTGTTTGCTCGGCAGATAATAGCAGATAATTCCTCCAGCCCTCCTGACAGCTTCAGCTGACCAACAGATCCCACTGCAGCTTCTGCTCCAACGAGAAGGGGAATTTTATTTTATTTTATTTTTTTTTAAGCCCTCCCCCATTTGTTCGTATTCGTCAAATCTCTGTTAGTGATTGTAGGGGAAGGAGAAGCGGTAAATAAGGTGATGGACTGAGGGTCCATAGAAAGGGAGCTGGCTTTTAGAAATGAAACTGTGAAAATAAAGTATCTTGGGTTGTTTTTTTTTTCAGGGGGTTATCAGTTTGTTGGGGGTTTTATGGATTTTATGGGGTTTTTATGGTTTTTTTACAGTTTTTTAATGGATTATGGTGGGGTTTTTTTTAATGATTTCCTATTAATACCTTTAATTTCAGCTTCTACAACTTAAAGCAGCATTTATGCCGCCATAACCCCAAAAGTAATTAGCAGTTCCCTCCTAGACAGCAGATCTGCCTGGAATTCAGCCTGGCAGCATTCTGAAGGTGCACAGGGAGGAGCTGCATCACTTTTAGGGGAAGCTGCCCGGAATGGGATGAGCTCAGAGGAGAAGGTGCTGCTGAATGTGGTTTTTACACAAACCCAGCGGCTCCCACCGGATAAAAACAGAAGCCTGGAACTGAAGCCCATCAAAAGGCTCAGTGCCCACAGATTTCAGTGACTTTGGATTAACCCCCGTGCTTTTAATTACCAGAGGCAAACCCCCATCATTTTACCTTCCCAATAACCCCAAACCTTGCTTGCAGCTATTTAACAAAGCAAAAATAATCTCCCGGAGCTTTTTGTTTGTGGCTCACCCCAGCCCGGTGCCCGTGGAGTGGATTATTCTGCTGCTGACCTTGTTTGTGCAGCCCCATTCTGGAAGTGAAATAGTTACCAAACTATTTAAACTATTGTGTGTTTGCGGGGAGGATCAAACCAGCATTTTTTGTTCATCAATTCAGATTAAAAATTTAATTTCATGCTACGATGAACCCATACAGAGTTATATCTATTAAGGTCACCTATTTCTTGTACTCCAGCTTGCTTTAGGTATTGATGACTGCAAAACTCTTTAGAAGATAAGAATCGCAGCTCCAGCCTTCTCAGCTCGCACAGTTTTAATGCTAGACACAATTTTCCTGACTCTCAAATACCTTGGACTTTATGTTTGAGAGCGAGGAGGAAAAAAAATGGAACTCACTCTCTCTCTCTCCCCCCCCTCTCAGTTGCTGCCTGGAATTTTTAAATAACAGAGATCTGGCTTTAATTGAGGCTTTCATTGTTTGAAAAGGAGCTACAAGTATTTCTAAACTAAAATATTTGCATAGTTTCTTGCTCTCTCTGCTAAATGCTGAGAGGTGCTGGACGTCTCTCTGAACTGTCCCTTCTGGAGAGCACAATTCCTGTCCTGTTACTGCGGGAGAAAAGATTTGCAGAAAGGTCTTCTGAATACATATTTAACATCTAAATGTTTTCCTTGCTATCTTTGGGCCAAGTCCTTATTGGATTGTTACTCAAACAAAACTCCCATTCATGTCAAAGCAAGCCAGCCTTTCATTAGCTCAGGAATTTAGCAAATTTGTGGTTAGTGCATCCAGAAATTGGTAGCGTTTAATTGATCGGATGAAATAATTTTTAAAGAGGGATTTTTCAGCACCAAAAGCAAAGATGTGTGGCCATTTGGAAACACTTCAGAATAAACTCGCTGGTTTAGCCAGTCTTGGTTTAGTTGTTTTTTTGTTTTTGTTTTTTTTTTAAATCACTGCCTCTCGAGTGCTTATTCCGGCTTTGTCCCAGGGACCTGTGGTTCAGGAGGTGAATTTTGGGACAGCCATCCCAATTTTCACCACTAACAACAGCTCCTTGAACTGTCCTGACAGTGAAATCCAACCAAGCACAGGTTTCTTTTTGAAGGCAGGTATTTCTATCATCTTTCTGCCATAAAAAGTATGAAGCATCCCAAAAATTGCCCATGAACTTGTCTGTAATGCCCAATTTTATCTGGATTTATTTTGAGTCTCCCAGAAGAGGTTCTCACCCAGCTCAGGCACAATTTGCCCAACAAAACCCTGCTGTCTTTTCTTCCTTGTTACCCTCTAGGTGTGAACAGATACTCCATTCAATTATCTTTTTTTCCCAATAATTTTCCACTGGCTGGCCCTGAAATGTGATTATCTGTGATTCTCCACTTCCTGCACTTCCCAGCTCCCCTTCACAACATTTTTTGGGAGCTCAGCATCACTCGTGTCCTTTCAGAGACAAAAAACCCTTCCCCACGTTCTCAGAGTGAACAGCACTGCGATTGCACCAAGCACTGTGCAAATATTACAGGATATATCAGGCCAAGCACCATTTCAGATGTTCAATTTTAAAAAAAACCTGCTAAAAGAGACTCTGTGCTGAGATTTTTCCCCGTCATCACTCTGCCTTCGCTGCACAAACCAACTTTTTTTTTCCCTTGCCTCGAACGAGCTTGCAGTCAAACGCTGAGTCATGGTGAACTGCAAACGGTTCCTTGAAATTAAAAAATTAAAGGATTACGTGACTAGACAGCCAGGGGTGGCTTATCAGCCACCGGAGCAGAGGAAGCAAGGAATTAAAAGGACAGCAGCAGCCCAGCCAGGCTTGCCTTAAGGCAGCAAGGGACTGAAAGTTTCATCTGTGGGACAGGCAGCACCTTGCAAGTGTGAGATTTTCAGGTGCCAGCAGGGAAAAGGAAAGGGAGAACAACCCAGTTCCATCCCCACTTGGAGTAAGAACCTGAGTCTGCAAGAACAGGGAACACCGAGGGCAAGGAAAAGCTCGCAGAAATAAAAATAAATAAATAAAAAACATTTAGGGAACCATGACTTCTTGTAACATCTTTGGAAGACAGACAAAAGTTGGCATTTTACATGGATTTAAGAGAGATTTAAATCACTCCCTGTTCCTGAAGGGCTGTGTTTATGTGCTCAGTACCAAGGTGTTCAGTTATGGCAGAGGAGGAAACCCCAGGCAGCCCTCAGTGGAGCTGCTGGACCTGTGTTTTCCCTTTCCAACCAGCTCTGACTCCCCTGGGATGATGCTCTCAGTGTTATCCCCACCTCCAGCTGCTGCCACCCCACCTGGCTGTGATTCCATGCTCCAAAGCAGGTGAATCTTCCACCTCTGTGTCCCCACACCTTTCCCTCCGTGTCCCCATGCCATCCCCTCCCCAGGGCCCTGTCCTGTGAGCAGGCAGCCCAGAAAACCTGGTTTTTTTTATTTTTTTCTGGGTCCCTGTCTAACCTGTGGCACAAGTCACGGCTTTTCTCCCCCGGCCTGGGAGCCACAGGGCGTCTGTGCCATGAGCAGCTCCACGAGGGATTTTCCTCCAAAATATCTGGGAAAGAGTTCCCTTGTCTACAAACCGGGGGCAGAAATTTTCACTGCAGAGCTGGAGCAGCGTCCACACCCCTGTTCCAAAGGGGAATCTGCAGGGAGAGCTGTCCCAGCAGCTGGAATGTCTCATGGCCGGGGAGGGCAGCGGTTAATGGTCCTCCCCTGGAGCTGCCCTGGATCCAGTGACACGATTTGCCACGCTGGGGTGTATCAGCTTCATCATGGGAACGGGGGAACCTGGACATCAGCTCATGCAGGGAGGCCAAAGGGAATGAATAACTCCCCACAAAAAAAAAAAAAAAGTGATTTACAGCGAGGATGAATTCATCTGCCAGTGGGAGAAATGGTCATTTTCTATTTAATCCTGCTGCAGGTAAACTGAGAAAGAGAACACCTGACGGGAAGGATGCTCAGCGCAAGCAGGAGGGATTTTCTCTAAAGGAGGGCTGGAAAAAGGGAAGAGAGGGGTTCATTCCCACGGGGAATCCTTGAGAGAAGGGTTGGGAAGAGCCAGGAGAGCTGGCAGGGCTGGCATAGGAACCACGGTGCTTCATGGTGAGAGTTAATATTTAGTGAGAGGAAAGCAGGACAGGCTGGGATCTCATATTCTCTGGTGGCTTTGAAGCTGCTGGAATGTTTTTTTAGGATGGATCAGATCCTAGGAAGGAAAATGTGGAACTAGGTCTGGGGTGTGCTGGATCTGGCCTGGCCCTCTGTAGCCTAAACCCCAACCAGAAAAGATGAGGATCTCTTCTTCCTGGGACTTTTCACTCCCTCTAAATATTTTCTATTTCCCTTTTCCAGATCAACACCAAGCCTTTGGTGCCAAACTGTCCAGGAACTGGTACTGTATTTTTATTTCAGGCATTTAGAATTCTTTAACCCTGGACAATGACATGGATTAAGCAAGCCTTGCCCATCTTAGATTAGTAACTCCTAAACTCGGGTTTTTTTCATGTGAAAGGAGCTCATCACCACCTGAACATCCCCTTACCTGGCTGTTCCAGCAGCAGCTCAGTTCACTGTAATTGCTTCCTGAGATTTAATTGTTTCCAAACAATGAAAACAGTCACAGAAGGAACACTGCAGATTCATTCTGGAGGCTTTAGGGAATATATTTTGACTTCAGTCACAGTTAAATGGCAGCAGAGTCTAAAGGCAAATTGTTTATTTAATTAGCTGCCATATATATCATATTAATAATTAGCATCCCTGTCCTGCTGAAATTCAGATTATTGCTCTGGAAGAGGGGGAAAATAATAACGATGGGCAGGGCTTGAGAGAAGGTGTCAAGGCAAATTCTCTGCACCAGGCTGCTCCTTGGACAGGAGCTCTGGCCCTAAAAAATTACAGATATCACAAATTTACACCCCGGGGGCACTCCCACTGATGGGAAGCCAAATTTTGCGGCTGTTCTTTCCCTGCTGAGCCAGCCAAGGCAGAGTCCCACAGGTAAATCCCTTTGGGAGCACTCTGGCTGCAGATTTCCTGTCCCACATTAGCGTCACATCCCTGCTTTGCACTTCTCCTGCCTCCAAAACGGGTCAAGGAGGAGCAGAGGACATTCCCCATCCCCCAAACCGTGGCCTTCAACTACAGCCTCACTCCTGGAGCGTTCCTGATGCTTCCCAGCATCCAAGGGCTGCTGCAGGAGAACTGCAGTCATGGGAATCAGAGGGAGCAGGGAGCTCAGGGAACTGGCTTTGCAATCTGAGCTGAGCTCTTGGAAGGACAGTGCCCCGAAGTTTAAGGAGTCCCTCGAAGACCAAGAGCCACCAAGTTCCCTCTTATCCATCCCCACGTTATTAAAGGGCTCCAGCAAGGAGCAAAATAGAAGGAAAAAGAGATAAAAAAAAATCACTCTGTCCCAAGCCTCTGCCTCCTGTCCATCACCTGCACCGCTCCCAGCCCGGGCTGCTGATGGATTTACAGCAGGGATTTATTTAGTTCCCATCTCACCAAGGTCTCCCTCCCTGAATTTTCATTTTCCTCGGAGTGTTCAGCTCATAAACTGCTCTCCCTTGGTGTTTGGAATAGGGGGAGGAAGAGCCAGTGGGGCTAAAAGAAACTCTAGATTTAACCTGGATCTAATGGCAGCAATTTGACATCTTGCCTTTGCAATAAATCTCCCCTATATTGTTTCCCGAAGTCAGGGGAAAACAGGGAGGGGAAGAAAAATAAAAATTGTTGCAGCATCGAAATGAAACAAAGCAGGAGCAGCTTCCCTTTCCTCACACGTGGGCATCACCTCAGCCAGCTGAGATGGTGAAATACAGATGTAAAATATATATATTTACAGCTCTGCCCAACAGTCTGCTCATCTCTCTCCACCAAGAGGCAAGGTCCAGACGTCCCAGAAAAGGAAATTTTTCCCCTTTTTCCTGACCCTGTCAGGTTGTCCCGAGGCTTCCCCCTCTCCAGGTAGACTCTGCAGCTTTCCATCTGCTAAATGTTTAGCGGATATTGGGTTACACATAAAGAGAGAGGTGAGCAGGCATCAATCTTCATGAGAAGGGTGGCAGGAGGTGACATCTGCCCCCCTCTGCTGCAGGAGGCTGGGCTGGTGGAGCTGGCTGGAGGGAAAGAGGGGAAAACGCGGATATTTCAGCCCTCAGAGCCCTCATGGGAAAGTCACAAGGAAAGGAAGATTAAGTCGCATTCAGATGGGAATTCGGCGTGGAAGGCCATCCTCAGAGTGAAAGGGATCAAATCTATGTCTGGAGAGCGAATTCCCAAACAAACCCAATCAGATTCCATAAGAGTTGGGCAGCTGAAATGTGATTTAACCTGCAGTGACCACCTGGCCCATCCTCTGGCTCACAGCCCCCGAGCACACAGCAATTCCCAGGGAGCAGTGGCACTGGACAGTGACCACGGGAATACCAGGCTCGGGGTTGTTTTGTCACAAACACCTGGAGGTGCCAAAGGAGAGAGGATTTTTTAGTGCTCAGGTGGGCGGTGAGCGCCTGGAACCTGCCTCCACCAGCGCTGATGTGGGAGAGGCCATCCCAGCCTCGGGGCACAATTAACACTGACCCTTCCACCTGCTTCCATTAGGGATAATTAACAAACAGCGCCTGAGCAGCACAAGGCGCAGTCTGGCTTGGAAGGAAAAAAGAAAAGGGATCAGACCAGGTTAAAAAAAAAAAAAAAGATCTGGCCTCAGACACTCTGTGAAAAAAAAAAGGGGCTGGATTCAAAGCAGGGACGCCATTCCATACCTGAACTAAAGGATGTAAAGAAGTTCTGCTTCCAAATACCCATTCCAAAGGCTAAAGCAGCCTCCAGCCAGCAGGAGGTCCAGATTAAATCCTGCCTGTAGCAGTGTTCCACGCTAAATCTGATTTCAGGGACAGAACTGGTGTGGAGAATCCTCAACCCCGGAGGGGAACCCAAGGGCACGGGAACAGTTGGATCTGGGTGTGGATGTGGCTCCATTTTCCCCTTCCTTCATGCAGGAACTGTGTTCCTGGGAAGATGTTTGCATTTCTGGCTACCTGGGCATGGCCACGACCTTGCAGGGATGTCGGGAAGGAGCTGTGCAGACATCTGAGGAACTCAGCCATAAAACAAACCGGAGAGAGGGGAAATGCTGGAGACCCGAGCCAGGTAAAGGAGGGAGGAGATTATCCCTGAGGTGATAAAAGGAAATGCTCATTCCAGGATCCCAGGCAGCAGAGATGGACAGGGACAACCGACATCACGACCAAACCGAGTCATGGATGAGTCAGCAGCTGCTCCAAACCCTCATTCCCAGGGTTTGCACTCTCACTCTGAGGAAGCCTGCAGGGGTTTTTGTCCAATAAACTTTGCTGTGACTAAAACTCATCCCAGGTGAGCAGTGACACCAGGAATACACCCTCCTCCTGGCTGAGCAACTCGGGGTTTCTCTTGGACAACAAAATAATGAAGGCCAGAGTTTTTATCAGCCTGCTCTCCAACTGCCTTCAAGGGGCTGATAAAAGTTCCCTCGAGCTTCACCTTGACCTTGGCTCCTCCTGCACATTCTTCTACTGTGGATAATTATTCTCCACCCTTTGGGTTGTGCTGAATCTCGTGGAGGGAACCTCCAAGAAAGGAGGGGGCTGATTTCTAGCTTGATGGGTGAAGATAACCGACCTGACTTGTAATAACACAGAGCTCCCTCCCACAGATTATTTCGATTTTATTCCTTCAGTTACGTCCCTCTGCTGCTGTTAGGCATGTAAATTCGAGCTAGAACATCCGTCTAATTCCTGTGATAAATTCAGCTCTCTCGAATTCGAACACAGTGGTGCTGTCCCTGAGCATCTCCTTGCAGCTGAGGAATTTGTCCTGCTCTGCAGGAGGGTTAATAAGGAATATTAAATAGCTGGCCATGAAATTTTCAGAAAAAAAACCAAAACAAACAAAAACCAACCCAGTATTGGCTCATAGTTTTGAATCTTCCACCCATCCTGCAGCTGAGAGAGCAGAACAAAACACTAGTTTTAAAAATCTCTGCCATCTTCCCTTTTTCTCTCTTGCTGGTTCTGTTTCACCAGAGGAAAAAGGGAGCACAGCTCACTCTATCTGCAGTTTTTAACAGGCTGCCTCTTGCAATATTCATGTAATACCTCTTTTCATATTCTTTAAGGGAAAGGAGTGAAAAACCGAGCCGGGGTAAGACATTTGAAATGATTTTTTTGAAAGAAGAGAGTGCTGGAAGGTTTCTAATATTTCCCTGTCAATGATGTTGCTCCTGTCCCACAGACAGACCGATGAAAACCTGTAAAGTCTTCGAGCATTTTTAAAAATAACAACACTGTGGGTTTCTTTGGGCAGGGAGGGGATAGGGGAAAGAACACAACTCCCTCTGAAGGTAGAAAACTCCGGCTGTGCCTGGGTGTTAACTCTCTGCACATCCATCCCTCGTGCAGAGCGGATCATCCTGACCTTTTCTGCATCCTGCGTGCTGATTATCCAGCATTTCCCTTCCTCCGCTGGCTGTACCTGCTCGCAGGGCAGGGCTGGGATAGCCACTCACTCACACCGCAGGGAAATGAAAAGGTCACCCCAGCAGCAGCCTCACTTCGGGGCTGCATCAGGCAGCACGGTTTTGGCCCCTCATCTTGGTGAGAGAGACCGTAATGAGGGCAGAAATCAGCGCCTGGAATAGGGAACCAACTATCCAAGATGTGCTGCAGCCCTGAAATCTTTCAGAGCTTTGATGGCCAGGGCAGAGAATCTGGCTCACAGCCCTGTTTTGTGCTGAGGATGTGGTTCCCTGGGAATAAAATGAGAAGCGAAACCAAGCGAATTCTACTGGATGTGTTCAAAAATATCAATTTTCCTCTGTTGGGAAGAGAAAGAGAAACAGAGCTCAGGGCTGGCTTAACTACAGCAACCTTCAGGCTGGCTTGTCTTGCCACAAATTACTAAAATATTCCTGGGACAGAGGCACAGGTTGTTGGGAGATAAGAAAGCAGCTCCCTCATGCCCCTCTGGAAGTGGAGGTCAGGGTGGTGGGATGTGGCTGTTCCTTTAATGAGGAATTGTAACATGGGATGTGCAGGACCCTACACAAAGAACAGGGTCACAAACAGTTCGTGTCCAGCCTGTCCATCTGCCAAGGAATATCAATAACTGCATGCCAAGGTGGCTGGTGGCAGCCAGCTGAATCTCCTGGATGAAGGAATTCACGGAGGAACCTGACATCAACCCCTTGGGCTGAGAAACACCGGGATCCCTTGATCACGCCTGTGATTTGTCAATATTCCACACTGCAGCCCTGCCTTGCTCATCCTCTGGGCCTTACTTCAGCTGCCTCATCCCCTGCCACAGCTCACTCTTCATCCTCCCACCCTTCCACTGCTGTGCCCTGATTCCCTTTTCTTGGCACAGAATCCCAGGGTTGGAAGGGATTTCCAAAATCATCTGTTTCTCTTTTTTCCCCATCCCCTGCCATGGGCAGGGACACCTTTCACCATCCCAGGCTGCCCCAAACCCCATCCAAGCTGCCCTTGGACTCTTCCAGGGATCCAGGAGCAGCCACAGCTCCTCTGGGCACTCAACAGGGGATGTGTTAAATACTAAATCCGGCTCCACGTGCCCCCTTCTCTCCTCAGAGCAGAAATTCCCTGCTCCTCTGTGCTCCACAAGAGCTCTGACCTGGCTCCAATCCTGGATGCTGATCCCAAACGCGGTGTAATAACGCTCCCTAACAAAATGCACCGGGCCCTTTCCCATGTCGAGGAAAAATAAATTAAAAGAAAAGAAAGAGAATGAAAAGTCTAAAGGGGATTTCATGGGATTTGAGTGCCAAACTCCAACGGGCTCTTCTGAAAATCCCAGCTTAAAGCAATAGATCTGTGTTCTTGCATTTCTTTCTCCTGATGTCAGTAATAATGACTCCTGAATTAGTTTAAACATCTCACATACTGCTCCAGGTTTTGTTTGTTCATTTATTTTCTGTGTTTTATGCTCAGAAAGTTAATAAAGGGAAAATTCCTCTGCGAAAGAATGGAGGAAAGAAGAGATAAAATCAGAAATAAAGGACTGAATTTTCATCCCATTTATATCCACTGCTGATAATTGAAGAGGAAAGCTGTTTTAAATGAGGGATCTATTGGAAAGATTCTGTTTCTCTGTCCCTACTTACATCCTGTATATTCCAGAAACAGGTTCAAGTGCAGGGCTCTGGCAAAGTCCAAGTTTAAAATTCAGCACAGGCTTCAAGGCCATTCACTCTGATGTGACTTTTTTTTTTTTTTTTTTTAATTTGGTAAAACTTAAGCCCGAGTCAAGGTCAGTGGAGTTGAAATTAGGTCTGGAGCAAAGCATCTGCTGAAGGGCTTTGTGTACTCAGTGCTCTCATTGCTCAGCCTGGTCCAGGAGGAGGCTGGGAAGACACAAAATGTGCTGCAGTTTTCCCCATAAGGAGTTCCAGGGACCTCCTTAAGTTTTCAAGTCAAATTATTGCTAAAAGGATTATGAGCTGCACTCTGAATTTCATTGGGATGAGACATCCAGGAGCTGAGAGCTCCCTGCTTTTTCTGGAGAACCTGATTCATCCTGAGCTGTCCCTCTCACCCTTTGCCATCCCTGCAGCATCCGGGCTGCCGCCACATCCAGTTTTCACTCCTGGGATGCAAGAGGGATGAAAACAAAACAAGCCCTAAAACCACACCAAAGGCTCCGAGTTCAGTGTGTCAGGCTCTGATGCAAAGGGAGAGTTCCCAGAAAACCAGCATGGAATTTCCCTGTGGGGTTTTTTTCAGTCCACTTGAAGAGAGCCAAGACCTCAGGAGGCAGCACAGTTAAACCAGCAGTTAAACCACAGTCCTGGCCACCAGCTCAGCCCTAAACTGAGTTACTCTGAGATTTCCCCATCCCTGGGGTCACCCCTGAACCCCCAAATCCCTGTCAGCTGAGGAGCTGATCCTCAGGGTGCCAGAACAGCCCTGGGACTGTCCAGGCATCCCTTCACCTGAGGATTTCAGGGAGATGCCCGCCCTTCCTGCCGCACAAGCCCCTGAACGATCAAAAATGCAGCCGGGGGTCCGAATAATAAAAACTCCCGGCGTGTTATTAGTGCTGTCAATTTAGCCAGGGATGTTGTGGCACGTGTGTCACCGAGAGAGACAGAAGCTATTATTGAAATGAGATTAGAAGCGTTTTGAAACATCAACAGTGGCATTATAGTTGGTAACATTTCCATCTAAAATAGACGACATTGATGCTATACAATCAACAATGCCACTGGGAATACGATATAGAACTGAAGACTAGATTGTTTTACTCTATATTGATTTTCCCTTAGTACTTTTTGATTAACTGTCAAATCAATTAGCTCTCCCCACCCAAACATCATCTTTTTTGATGTCCCCCCTCAGAAACTCCCTGCTCAAGAGCAAACAACCCAGAGGAGCTCAAGTGCTCCAAAGTGCTCCGGAACAGAGGATTTGCAGGCAGAGATAAGTCCCCACAGCGAGCCTGCTTCTCCTCATCCTGCTGGAGTCCAGCCATGTTTTTATTGAATCAGGTTCTGAAGCTGTCTAAGGCACTGAGGGATCTGATTATAGCCTTGCCACGATGTCCTTTTAAAATCAAATGCGTGGCATTTTCGCGGTGACATAATGTTCCTTTGGCTCGGCAGAGACGGCGTGGCGACAAGTTATTTCACCAGCTTGGCCTTCCCATGTTATAACTCCAGAAATCTATAAATCCCTCCATCCACCAGAATTTCCCAGTCTATACACAGCCTTGATAATTTTATCTGAAAAAACCTTGATAATTTTATCTTTATGTCACAAAAGCCCCACAGAAGCTGCAAAGACGGGCATTAAGCGAGACACCAGGGAATTTGCCCAAAGTCACAAGGAGCCCCCAAACCCATCTGGTTTTCCCAATTACAAGCCCCTCACCTGGACTGGAATGGTCAGGAGAAAGGGAAAAGAAGGTTTCACTCTGTGAAACAGAAGCCGAGAACTCATCCTGCTCCTGCAACAGCTTCACACCTGAGTGGTAGTGACTGATAAAGCAGCACCAGAAATCTCAGATCCAGACTGAGGCAAGATCCCAAATCTCAGAAGTTCAGAAACTTGCTGGACCTTGCTTTTCCTCGCACTTTTTATTCATTAATCACTGTCTTGTTTCTACCCCTTCCCTTTGTTTCTCTAATTCAGACTGTGCTCATTGTGGGCTGTAAAACTCTCCTGGGGATGCTGCACGATCTCCTCTCTGCACCGGGGCTGATAAACTGGACGGTGAAGGAATATTTGCGTTGGCAGCGCCTGTAGGGCCAACTGGGAGCAGACCCTGCTCCTGTGGGCTTGTGCAGCCACTCCAGCTCCAGCTGTGCTGCCCTGGCAGCCTGGGTGGAGGTGGCAAGGCAGGAAAACCTCAGTGCCAGGGCAGGGACGGGTCCTGAAAATTCCCAGTTCCCGGTCCCGTGCTCTGCTCCTGCAAGGCTCTCATGGCCAAGGCCTTGGGACAGCACACCATAAATAAAGATTAATAAAGACTCTAATCAAGACTCACTGTTCCACTAAAGTCCAGATCACCCAACCAGCTCTACAAGCCCTCAGGAGGGACGAGGATCCCGATCCAAGCCCGAGCTGCCCCACTGCTGGGCGCAGAAGCCACAGTGGAACCAGCTGCTGCCGCCGCGCCGCCAGCCAAGACTCTCATTTGTTTTGGCTGGCGCTGAAGAATCAGCTTAGGCATCTCTGAGAACAAAATGGTGCGTGGAACCAGGCCAAGCTGCAAAAGATAAGAAGCAATAAGAGTCGCAACAGACTATTTGTCAGCTAAAACAGAAGGAGAATTCTATCGAGGGAAAGAAACCGCGAGCGGGTCCCGGTCCAGTGCCGCGAGCAGAAGTTCTGTTTGCGCAGCTCCTCCCGGGCTGCACGACAGGTGCCGAGCTGCAGCTGTCCCCGGGGGATAACAAATCGCTGCTGCCGAGGAGCAGCGAGAGAGGAGAAGCGATTCCTGCACGAGTGTCGGGAAGAGGAAGGCTCTGCAGTGACATGGCAACGCTGCCGGCGGGGCTGGAGGGGAGGGATGCGAGGATTCAGCCAGAATAAACACGAGGAACAACGGCAGAAAATAACTGCTGTGCTCTCCTGTGAGCTGGGGAAGGGAGCTCGGGTTGGAGATTAGCCACAAGTGATTCTCAGCCACGCAATTAATCTCTCTGGAACTGGACCGAGGATAAATCTTATCGGCTCCTCGTGTGTTTCACGTAGATTGGGCCCATTTTCTCAGTGGCTTTTACAAAGGAGGGGAAAAGAGCAGGGAGCGTAAGAGGGAAGGGATGGAACCAAACAGATCACAGAATCCCAGCGTGGTTTGGGTCAGCAGTGACCTCAAAGCTCGTCCAGTTCCACCCTGACACCCTCCACTGCCCCAGGCTGCTCCAAGCCTTGTCCATCCTGGCCTTGGGCACTGCCAGGGATGGGGCAGCCCCAGCTTCTCTGTGCCAGGGCCTCCCCATCCTCACAGGGAGGAATTTATTCCCAACATCCCATCTAAATCCACCATCCTTCAGATTAAAGCCATCCCTGGCTGTCCTGACACTGCATACCTTTGGAAATGCAATCCGAAAGAGGAGAAAAATAGGGAATTCAGTAATCAAATCTAAGCTTAATAAGCAGTGAGTGAAGACTGGCACAACTGCAAGGATCAGGTTCTCACCTGACACACCCCAGAATTTGCTGAAATAGCCCCAAAGCATCTAAAGTCATTTTTATTCCATAGAAGGACCTAAAGTCATTTTTATTCTGTGTCACTTCCTTAGTCAAATGTAAGCTTAACTTCAAAGTTTAAAACTTAAAAACACTGATTTCTTTTTTAACAAAAATCTTCTTTTTAAAAATATTAAGATTTAACACCAAATTCATGACAAGTCTTCCCTTTCAAATCTAAGTTCATTCCAACCCAGCCATCAACTGGGAAACAAAACCCAGAGAGGAGGCTCTGAGCAGGCAGAGAACAACACCCACCTTCAGCCTAAACAACTGAATTTGCACATATTTTGTGCTAAAAACCAAAGGAAAATACAATAGCAGCGCCTGTCTTGGTTTCTCATCTCCGTGAGAGGATGCAAGAAGACAGATTGCTCCTCCCTGTGAACCCAGGCTGCCTCAGTGAGCAGCTTCTCTTAAAATTCAGGATGTTAAAGCCCTTATGATAAACACATCTCTGCAGCCAGGGGGATTTTTAATCTCCCTTGATTTACAGGCATTTCATTGCATTTGAGTATAACTTATTTTAATGGCATGGTGGAAATTGCAGCAGGGGCTAATTAGAGCAACTGAGTTAGTTAGATTTGTGTGCATTTGGAAAACAGGCTGCATCTTCTTTTTTTTTTAATAGGGTAATCTAAATGGATCACCCTGACCTGCAGAGTTTCCCTGGAGGTACCAGGACACTTCTGCACTTCTCTGAGTGAGGTAACTCCTCTGGAATTAGGGGACAAAGATAATTTATCCCCGTGAGGGCCAGATCCTACAAATTTGTGGGCACCTCCCCTTCCCGCAGAAATAGCGGGAGGTCTGGGCAGCTCAAAACCCGGCAGGACTGAACCCTGAGAAATAAAATAACCCCTCTGCTTTCACTGCCATGTCATTAATAGATGCCTGACGTGCCAGCAAGCCCCACTGTTTGGGATTTTTAAGCCTCACAGTCATGGTCTTAAACTAAATTACAAACCATCAGGCCTCAGCCAAATCTGACTTTCTTCAACACCACCAGGCTGGTTCGAATTTTTCTCAACCTGAGGTCGCAGTCTACAACTAATTCAGAACACATTGTGGAGGTCAACAAACCTCTCCCTCTTGTCTTCCTCCTCAAGGTAAGTTCTCAGGGCTAATCATCCTTGGATCCTTCTCCAGATAAAGAAGAGGAACAGCCATTTTCGGGGTACTGGGTGTTTTCACCCACGTTTTAGGGTAAGGTCAGTCACATCCTACAAGGAGAATTTATTTCTGCGCAATCAGATGGGAGGAGCAAACAAAGGATTGACCAAACACCATTCTGCTCTCTGCCAGCATCCACCGACCTCCCCAAGCCTTGGTGGGCCCAATCCTAAGACAATTATCTGACTTCCAACAGTTCCTTCATTTAAAAGAGGAAAGGGAAAATCATCCCTGCGTTCTGCTTTTCCAGGGTTTCCCTACCTCCCACTGGAACAAGGAAAACTCCACCTGGGCTCAAGGAAAAAAAGCTGGGGAGCATCTCTGATCCCCCTTTGAAATTTCCACAGAAGGATTTCATTTAATTTTCCAGGCTCCTTTGCCTTTCTCCTGCAATAACGGCTGATATCATTTAGAGCAAGGCACAACGACAGCCATTAAAAATGGTTATTAGTCTGGAACTGCCTTCTTAATAGGAAACACACACGCCACACTCTGGGAGCTCGATGTTTTTTAATAGACTTCGAGGTAAATGCCACCGTGACCCCTCTTTTCCAGCAGGGAGGGAGAGAAAGAGAGAGGAACGCGTTTCTTGGGCTGAGATTTTGCCCTTAGGCAGAGCCTTGGGCGGGAGCTGGAGCAGCTCCACTGCTGCCCTGGGGAGGGATGGAGCCTCTGAAATGCTCCACTGAGGATCTGCAGCTCTGCTGCAGCGGAGGATGCATTAGCAGCCCAGCATCCCTGCCCGGCTGGTGCAGAGCAGCGGCTCAGCAGAGTGACAGCCTTCTCCTCCCTCTCGTGCCTCCTCCTTCCCCCGGGCACGGCAGGACCTTTGCAGGGCTGGGGCACCCTTCAAGGTGACCCTGGCAAAGCTCAGGCAGGCACGGAATCCGCGGGTTCCCGGCACCGGGGCCGACCCCAGCTCCCCATGCCTGGCCAAATGCCCCGTCTGGAGCCAGGGATGCTAAAATTTCCTGCCTTGGGGAAGAGTAAAACTGCTTTTCCCAACCTTCAGCAGGCTGAAATAGCGCAGTGTGATGTGAGACTACACATCAACACTTGGGAGTAACATCAGTAGGAGTTCTTTTTTTTATTTGCTTCCCTTCTCCTGCCATACCTGAACCTGCTGTTTAAAAGCAGAACTTGGGACCTCTTAAATGAAAATAGCGAAAGCACCATCCCCACTGCAGTGTGAGGAGCTGAGGGCTGCTTGACCTGATGGAAAGTCTCCAAATCCACAGCACATCCAGTGTTTTCAGCTCTCTACCCCACCCAACAAAGATATCCCCCTTCCTCAAAGCCTATTTCACCGACTGGGAATTTTATTTGCGCTGTCAGGGAATCTCTAATGCCTATCTGATGTTTGCATTAGGGCTTGTTGTTGTTTTTTGCTCCTTTCATCACCTTATAAAGGCCACACAATGATTGCGTGATGCCGAGACTTTTGACAGATGTAACATATGTGCAACAATATTTATCATTTATTTAGCATGCTGGGCAGAGCGGCTGGCAAGGCTCTGCCATGCCTGACTTAAAGGCTGCTGGCATTTCCATTAGATAAAATCCCATCATGCAGGGGGGTTAAGAATTCAGGCATTTCAAATCGCATCAGGCTGAATCATGATTCAAATCAGAAAAGCCAGTTTTTGGTTCACTAAGGGCTGACAGAGTGGGGCTTTGGGGGGGAGGGTCAGGAGGAGCAGGAATGGATGGCAGGTCACGAATATGTTCCTCTTTCTCAACGGATGGCCAGGCTGATGCCGTCTGGATTTTGAAATAATCGGGGAGAGGGGGGTTCTGCCCAGCTCCGAGGAGCTCTCCGATCCACGGCGTTTCACGGTGCCTCTCCAGAGGCATCCATCCCCCTGCCTTGCTGCTCCAGCCACTTTTGGTGGGAGCAGACATAAGCCAGTAGTCACCCCCTCTGAAAAACCCACTGCAAAGCGCCTGACAGTCGCATTTTAAGCAGCACATGCCTGCCAGACACAGAAATTCTCCTGCTCCGCACCGAGGTCCTGCAGCTCTCAGGAGCAGAGAGGAAAATCTGTGCTGATGGAGAGAGGCAGCAAGACCACGACAGCCAGAGCCCCAGGTCGAGCTCAGGAGCTCAACATCCAGATCCTCTGGGCTGTCTCGGTGTCTGTCAGGTGTGACTGACACTTCAGACCCCAAATCTGTGCTCAGTGCGAACATCCTTCCTTAAGCCATCCTTAAAAATCAAGGTTCAGCTTTTGGGTTTAACGGTAATTTCAATTTATTTTCATTCTCAAGGAAAAAAGGGATTTAAAGGCCCCGCCCAAACAACCAAGGCCTGCCAGTTTATCCTGACCCTGACTCTCCTGAAGAGTAATGAGAGGAGTCCTTTAACTTCTGCCCAGTTGCAGCTCTCTCTGTTCTCATGGAGCAGCAACATACCGCACATTTCATAATTAGGGCGAGAGGCAGAGATAAGGCCATGGGGCTGAGCACATGAAAGGAATGTGCTGGGTGTGGGGAGACGGTGCTGAAAGGAAGAAGAGTTTTTTATGGGCTGGAAAAGGCTCTGGGAGAGCGGGGTTAGGGAAGGGGGAGCCAGCAGGAAGGCGCACGTGTGGCAGGGAAACGGGCTGCTCTCCCTGCCAGTCCCGCTTCCCAAGGATTAAAGAGAGGCTGGGAAAAATCCTGACGTCCGGGACAAACGTTCTGGGAGGGGATTTGGCATCCAGGTGAAAGGAACAAGTGCCCTGCAGTCAGAGGGACACCAGGGTGGCTGTTCCTGAGTCCTGCAGACCTGCTTTGGGGTAAAAGCAAGATCTGGGATTTTTCCCTGTGACCGTTCTGCACAAATCCACCTCGAGGTAATATTTACGGAGCCCACTCTGCCTGTTCTGGAGGGCTTTTGTGTTTGTTTGGTTTGAAAAGCCCTGGTTTTGGCAGCAGGGCCGAGGAAACCACACATTTTTTACAAGATTCCGAAGTGAAAAGAGACCACGGCGCTGAGCACAAAAGCACACAACGGTGGCAGAGCATTATTTGCTGAGTAAATCCAGAAAAAAAGCCAGGAAATATGAAAACACAGCAACACAGAACCTGCAAATTCTGATCTCTAGCCTGGTCTCTGCTGCCTGTGGATGAGGTGACCTTTGGCCAGCCTCTCCATGTCTTTGTGCCACTCTTGCTCCTCAGACATTGGGTTTGCTTCTCCCAGTTCAAACTCTGGGCTCTGAGCCCACAGCGCTGGGCTTGCTGCACTCCTGACTTTTGTGGGCACTCACAGCTTCTCCTACAGCACCAATAAACGTCTGCATCCAATATTTCACCTTCAGCCCACAACACTCCCTGACCAAAGAGGAGACCGAGATAATCGGAATAGCACAGGCTGATATTATTCCTGTAAAAATTCCTGGGTGGGTGCAAATACACATGAACCCTCAGCCTAAAAAAAGCAGCCCATCTGATTTATTTTTTGCTGGTTGAGATATTAAAATTCAGGCCAGGGTATCAGGTGTGGGAGCGGGGAGTCGCTCCTTTGTCTCGGATAAAAGCGACTCTCCTGATTTTACACCGCCGCAGCATCCGAGGCTTTGTTCCAGAGAGCCTCACGTAGATCCCTGCCGGTGATAAACCGGGGAGGAATGACCTAAAAGTGGTTCTTTTCTTTTTTAATATCTATTGAAATGCCGTGTTTGTACCTGCCAGCCCTTCTGCTGGGGGTTTGCCCCTCCAGCAGCAGCAGCCTCACTACAAAGAGCTCGTACCAAAGCCTCCCATTTTCCTAACAAAAGCAGCACATGAACCCCCTCTATAAATGGTGGGGAGCATTTTCCTAAAATCAATCAGCCTCTATTATTCACTTGAAGCCCAACCTCATTGTCTACTTCTTCCTCCGGAGGCCGATTTCTGCCAGGTAGAAAATTAAGTTTCCTTTACTTTTCTTCCCCACACAATTTTTCAGTGTTTCGGCACCGTTGTTCGGTGTGGGAAAGCGACTTCCTGTCTCAATAAACAAGTGCACACAAGGCTTTTCTGGACACATAATGGGCTCTTTTTTTTTTTTCCTCTTCTCCCCTTTTTCTTTCTTCTTTTTTTTTTTTTTTTTTATTTTATACAAAAAATCATTCCACACTTAACACATCAATGAAGCCACTTAAGCTCTACTGCATCTGAATTAAAGGGGGAATTGTGTGATCAAAGAGTGTGAAGGAACCACACATGGAGTTCTTCAGACACTTTACTTTTGTTACATTTGATACATAACAAACCCAATAAATATGCTTATCCCAGTAGCCCATTTCATTATCTCATATCCTTATGTTTAAGAGCATTTCCTTTAAGAGCTGCTCTTTCTCCTTTGTTTTTTTTTTTTTTTTCAGCATCATAGTTTTGAGGGGGTTTATTTTAAACGAAGATGACTAAAAAGAGAGAAATTTTTTTTTTTTTTTCCCCTCTAGGTGTGCTCAAACAAGACCAAAAATCCACCTCCACTGAGTTTTTTTCCCCTGGATATATTTATTTATGTGAGAATATAGCCACAAGTGTGTTAACCTCAGTTATTAGCGACAAGCTTTGCATGAGGAATGTTTCCTAAAATTCTTCACAATTATTCTCCTCAAACTCATCCCTTTCCCTCCACCCTAGATCAAACCGCTCAGAAAAACACAGATCTTGTGCATGTTGATGTATTCACTGCTAGGAATAATTACCTATTTGCAGCTAAATTATCAAAAATAATGAAGATTGGAACCTGCCTGATTTTTTTTTCCCTGTTGTTTCACATGGAAGTGACCAATTTCTCCAGCCAACAAAGAAGCTGCAAGGTCTGATTTTTTTGGGGAATTGCTGATCATCTGTAGCCAGCAGTGACACGCGGCTGGTCAAAGAGCTGAGCCAAAATGGGACCTTGTTCAATGAGCCGGAGGTTTGGGCGGTGGTTTTTTACCCACAGATGGACAAATCCACTGGTCCTGAGAGGAATCTGTATTTCCAAGAGGAATTTCAATAGGATTTCTGCTGGAAATCGCATGCCCCAAAACTGTATTTAATCCAGTCTACCACAGCCGTGGCAAAAGCACCCACCAAACCTCCAGGATAACTTATTTGGGAAGAAATGGCAGGTGCTTCTAGCAGAGCCGCTCAATAAAAGTCATTTCAAAACATAATTTTTAAAATTGCCTTTGCATCTTTTTGTTTTTCCCGGCTTCCCCTCCGCTCTCCCCAAGGGGTCCTGACAGAAATGCTCGGGACAGGAGGTTTCATATGCCCTGAAATGGTGGGAACAGCCCCTGTTTGCTGACACACAAGAGACTGGCTCCTTTTTCTTTGTCAAAAACTGAAGAAAATGATCCTGCCCTAAAATCGTGGGCTGAAGTGAACACATCCAAATATTTCTCACGTGCAGCAAACACAGTGGGGGGGGGAGAAAGCACCTGAACCACCAGAAAAAAAAAAAAAAAAAAAGAAATAAACACCTAAAAAACCCCTAATAAAATATATTTTCTGCTCTGTTTAGCTCCTATCTGTAAATATCTTTACAAATATGCTTTTGTGACGAGCACGGCCTGGTTGGAGCTGCCTTTGTTTGGTGGCTTCCCAAATCAAAACAAGCAAACAAAACCACCCCCTGCCAGCACGAACGGGGCTCCTCTCCTAAGTAGGGCACGTCCCTCTCCCCATCCCAGCCACGGCTCCCAGCCCTCACCAGCACCCAGCCGAGGTAAAAATTGCAATATTTGACCTCCACCACGAGCTAGAAATTCTTTTTGTAGCTCTGAGACCTCCAACTCTCCGGCAGTAAGAGTCCTGACCACCAATTCAGCGATGTTTATCCAGGAAACAGCTCCCGAAATCATGGAAATCCGTGACAGCATCAAAAGAGGGGTGGGTATAGGGAGATGATTTTAACACTCGTGGTTGAGGAGGAAAATCTGGTAAAAGAGCCCAAAGAGAACCAAGAATTTCAAAAGGTAAGAGGCAGTGAGAAGTTTTGGGTGTTGCTTCCCAAATCTCATCCTTTCCAGACTCAGGATGGGCACCTGACACTCGGCTCTGGAATTGCTCCAGGTCACAACCACACGCCAATATTTCATTCCATTCCTACCAGGAAAGTGCCGGATGAGGAGGGAAAAGAGAATTTTTGCTGCTAGAAATTAGTGCTAAACTCTCAACCTAAACTGCCACGTTAATCCTTTGATTGTGGTGCACAAGACAAACTTTATTTATAGTAGTGGAATCCAAATATACAGGAAATTTTCTATATTTCTCCTCCTGTTGCCTTTTTTTTCCAATGCAAATCCATACTGGTCATTAGATCAAAAACTGAGGAAGAATTTCGCAGCAGCTGGGTGGTAAAATCCTGCTCTGACTCCCTTAAACTGCATCCTATTTATTGGTGGTGGGGAAATACCTGTCCCACACGTTTCCATGCCTAAAATGATCTGTTTGAAACAAATAGGAAGAACAGAGAAACACTCAAAGTATTTTTATAATGTCCCCTTTTTTCCGCCCCCACAATCGAAATCCTCATCCAATTTTGGATTTCTGCTTCGTTTTCCGAACAGGAGCTTTTGAAGGTGACTGTGCTGGGTGTGGCTCTAATCATTTTTTGCTTCTGAGAAGAAATGTTCTGGGGAAAATTAAAAGAGAAATAATCAATTAATAGCGTTCGAAACAGCCTGACTGCAAGAATTTGAGGGAAAAGGTGGAAAGGCTGCAAAATTTGCCTGAAATCTTTGCCAAAAACACTTAACTGGTAATGAAACAAAACAGCATTTGGGGTTTTTTTAACAGATTTAATTGAGAAAAGAGACCTCAAAGACCCACTGATGCCTCCCTAAATCACTGCAGATATTTAGTCTGGCAACACATTGGACCTAATGATTAAACCAATTCCCCAACCAGATTTTTTTTTAATCTTGATGGAAATTGGGAAGCAAATTTCTAAAAGGAAGAAGTGGATTTCTGAATGGGGCCATTTGGTTTTTCCTGCCATATGAAAGTAAGTTTCCCACATTGTCTTAATTCAATTAAATTTAAAACCTGCCCTGGGAGAAGCCTGAAAGAATTAGAAAAGTTGTCATAATGTATAAATGAAGGTATTTCTATGGATTCAACAACTCCAAAAAAATCTACCAGGTGGACAAAAATGATCCTCCGCTGGTTTTGATGTGGAAGGGAAGATTTATTTCAGCTTTTAAAGCCCTTTCTGAAAGTGCATGTGTAGCTTGGAAAGGTCACGTTTTCCCTTGACACTTTAGAATGGATCATTTGAGTCCCTGCGTCCAAAATCCTGAATTTTTTGGAGCTGCAGCCACCTTTTCTCATACAGGAAAAATATAATCAGGAATTAGGGAAGTGCCTTTCGCTAGCACTTCCTAATTTCAGATATTTTTAGGCAGGAGATGTTAGCTCTGCCATCAGAACAGAAATAAACTGGTTTTCACGGCAGTTCTTGGCAGAAAGGGAACTCCAGCATAAGAGATTCCACAAAAATCCTCCCCACTGACCTCAGCAAAAAAAAAAAAAATATTAAAAAAAGAAGGACAACTCCCAGGCAGGTTGGATTTAGGGAAGTCAGATCCAGGTTAATTTTTTGGTTGGGGTGAGCAGAAACCTTAGGGACACACACGATGCCCCCTTCCCTAAAGGAAAACTATTCCATGCTGGAAATAAACTCCTCACAGATCACTGGCACAGCCAGCCCATGGCAGTGGCTGGAAATCAGACTTAAAACCTGGAGGCGACAATGAGATTAAAACGAGTCACACCTCAGAGAGGAATAGTGAAATCAGATAAAAATTCCGGATTCTTTCCCTGAGGAGACTAATCCCAGCCAGATCCCGGATTGCCAGGATGGCACAATGGAGATATTTTCCTATCATTCAATAAAAAAGCCACTGTCCCCACACTGTCCTTCACAGATATCCCCCAACTCTCCAACTACATTTTTCAAGGGCTTTACCCCGTGTTTTTAGCTGATTTAAAAGAAAACAATGAAAAGTGTGTTGTTTCAGTGCCTCTAGAGAAAGGTGTTGGCTGTTAGCACTGAAATAAGACTGAGAAAAGGTGGATCATCACTGAAAGCAGCGATTTTGCATGAAAAAGAGCAAAGAAATGTATATTTTATATAAGATGGAGCAAGGAGACGAGGAGCACCCTCCTCCTGCTGCTCCACAGCTTCATCTCACTGCCAGCACAGCCTGGGTCACTGCAAGGGAAGATTTGCAGCCCAGGATATAACTCATGATGAGCTAAAGTGGGAATCTGAGCCATGGCATTTTAATTTCAGACGTATTCAAAGGTAGGAGAGTCACTCTGTTCTGCCTGAACTTTAGATAAGCACACGCTGTGCCATGGTTCTGCTTTCCTCACAGCATTCCTCAAATTTTCACTGCAGTAGGAGGAAAGAGAGATGGGAAAAGGGGAGGGGGAAAAAAAAAAAAAAAAAAAAAAAAAAGAGAGAGAGTAGGAGAAAGTTTGGTGGTGTTTTATTGTGTGGATACCCAAAGGATTCAATCAAACCTCCAGACAAAACTCCTCCAAGATCTCACAGAGCCTGCCTCACCTTCCAGAGGCAATTCTGGGAGGCTTTTCCTGGGCTTCCCTCCCACCACAGCAGGACAGGGCTTCTCCTGAGCTCCAGAGGAGGAATCTCTTTGACTTGAGGGAGAGGGTGAGCTCCAAACCCTCGGGATGTGCCGGGTGTGCTTTAAAAACCTGGCATTGGAGAATCAGCTATTCCCTGTGAGCCAGGGGACAAAGAAAGCCGAAGGAGTTGCTAAAACACTTCCAGTAGAGTTTCCTGAGTGAGGTTCTTCATTTTTGCTGCTGTTCTGAAGGTTTTTCATGTCCTGACCATCCCCAAATACATTTCCACCCACCCAGCTGAAGCTTCAGTCACTGCATTTTTTGGTGTCTGGATCAGAACACGGGGTTAAAAATGTTCAGAAATCCACAAAGCTCAGTCCCACTGCCCTTATTTCCTAATCCCACTCAAGTAGCAGAAATAAAACTAAAAAGCAAGAGGCTGGAAAGACAGTGGGGTAAATGATACACACATCAATAGACAGAAGCAATTAATTTGATATAGGTGATAGATGTTCTAGTCCCTTCTGAATTAAAACAAATATCAACTCTCAAGGATTTGTTTTTTCCCTTAGATTGTGAGATTTGGTCAATTAATCTTAGTTAGAATGCCTTTTTTAAAGAAAATCAATCAGCACTTGAATTTTTGAGCAAGTTCATTCCTTCCTTCGCTAATTCCCACGTAGCTTTTTCTCCTGCTGGAAGTTCATTTTCGAGCTGGCATTTTGGCTCCCATTTTGTCTCCCAGCAAAAGACACCCAGCCAGACAATAACAGCAAAACCTATTCCTTTCTTACCAGATAACACTCACGTCTTGTTACAGACTTCTCAGGCTGTAAATCAACTTGAAAAGCTAATTTAAGGATATTCACTCGCACTATTCAGGGCTGTATAAACATTCCAAATTCCAATTTTTCATCAAGACATATGTGAGCATTTAGAAGGGGCTTAAAAGAGACATTTTGCAGCTGAAGGGAGAAGATGGAGCTCCAGTGTTTTATTTTTTTTTTCCCCCCCATCCAACCAGATTATCATGTAATATTAATACACAGCCAAAAAAAAAAAAAATATATATATATATATATATTTCCAGTGCCTCTGTGTATTTATGAGGTCCTAAGGGAAGGCAGAGTTCCTTTAGCCCAGAGGAGGGCTGGAGGAAACTGCAGGAATGAGAGCGACCGTTGAAACATCAAATACGCAACAGAATTCGTTCGTCCGGCGCAATTTCTTGCCCCGGTGCTGTGGTGTTGGTTTTCACTGTATCTGCTGGTTTAATTGCTTCTGCCTGTTCAGTCCTTTGTCCGCCCAAACCCCCTCGCCTTAGGGAGATTGCAGAATCAAAAGGTAGGACGGAGCTTGGGCAGGAAATGAACGCTGGTGGCGCGGCGGAATTAAGGGAGAAAAGTTCAGGAGTGGCTCTAGGAATGGGTGGATTCACACAAATTTAAGGGCAGCCTCCTCTCCCTCTGCTCTTTTTGTTGTTGGGGTTTTTTTAGTCGGTTTTGTCGTCACTAATATCCAAATAAACCCCACAAACCCTGCGTTTCTGGCTCTGGAATTAAAGGAGGACGTTCAGGCGTGGCTCTAGAAATGGGTGGATTCGTACAAATCCAAGGGTGCACCTCTCTCTCCCTGCTCTTTTTGTTGTCCTTGTTGGGTTTTTTTGGTTGCTTTTGTTGCCACTTCTCCAAACAAACCCCACAAACCCTGTGTTTGTGGCTCGACCCTGCTGATGGAAAGCTCTGCCTCTGCTTTGGTGCCATCCCAACCCTTCCCGCTCCCCGTGGATCCCTTCCCTGCGTGGGAGCTCGTGGAGACAGAAAGGGAGAAGGGAGCAACACTCAGGTTTCTATTTTCGGTGGGGGAGTGCAAAGTGAGCTCCCAAAGTTCCTGGTACAACACCCATGACACACTCCAGGAAAATAAACAGAGCTGGCATCGGGATCTGCGCAAGGAATTTTCTTCCCCCCCCTTTTTTTTAAAGTGCTCTCCCATCCTCCTCACCTCTGCTATCTCTCCCTTTCCCGTTTTCTTTTTTTTCCCCCCCTCTGAGCTCTTTGGACAAAAGATTCCACAATCAGAGATGCAAACACCAAGCAAGGAGGATATGTACTTAAAATGCCACATGGCCAATAAAAGCTATTTTACAGCAGATCTCACCTTTAACAAGCAAATTGACCACTGTAAGAAAAAACCTGGCCCGAAATCCTGGTATAAAACAGCCTCCACAACACCCAAACCCTCAATTACAGCTATTTAAACAATCTCCTGAAAAATACCCAGATTTTTTTTAAAAAATATAAATAATAAAAATCACAATACTGGGAGTTTCGGTGCTCACCAACCAAGAGGTATGAAGCCACAGATTTCAGGAATTAATTTGGGTTAATTCAGATGGCAGAGATGAGGTAGGCAAAATAACAAGCAATTACCTTTTCCTGCCTTTGAAGAACAATGAATTTGGGAACGGGTCCAACTTCAGCAAGAGTGATTACAGATTTTCTGCCCAGAGAAACCTCTCCCTCCTCAAGACATCCAACACATGTGTACACATGTACTTTTTTACGGCCATCCACTTATCCGTATTCCGTAACACTTGAAGGATTAATTAAAGATAAAATTCAATTATTTATTACATACCCCGCTAATTATTTCTGCAGCTCCATAAAGAGAGCAGGAAAAGCTGCCCAACACAAGCCATAATTAAGCAGAAAGGCAGCATTTGTGTGGTCACTTGGCCAATCCAACATGCAAAACGTTTATCATTTAACCATTTCCTTTATATTGTGCACCAGGCGAGGAGGGCTTGAAAGCTGGGCAGAATGACAAGTTCAACTTAAACCTGATTTTGAGGAGGGAATATCTATTTCGACGAGTTTCGACCATCACTTTGGCGGATAATAAGCAACGTTAAATAAAACATGTAGCTAAATAGGCATTAAAGGCCTTTTACATACTTGGAAGAAAAGAAAACAGGGTTGTTTTTTTTCTCTTCCCCCCCCCCCTTTTTTTTTTTTTCCTTTTTTTTTTTTTTTTTTTTTTTTTTTTTTTAATGCTGCAGACTGCAGGCATTTTGGTCTATCTCTGTCAAGTGCAATTCTTTCTTGATGAATGACAAGGTACGATAATAGGCTGCCGTTACCAGGGCAACCAGACAGCAGAGCTGTGTGCCTTGAATTTTGTCATCTGAAAATGAAACCAGGAGCAAAAGAAAAGCTGAGAATCGAGCGACAGATTAACTCTGAGGGGGGGGGGGAACTGGCGGGGGGAGAGAGAGCACAGGAGGAGGAGGAAGGAGAGAGCAAGGAGGGGGAGAGGGGGCTGCATTACAAGCAATTAAAATTACTGTAATCTGTGCTCGCTGTGTGTGTCTGGGTTGCAGCTATCATTTGTCAATAAGCTTCCAGCCCTATTTTCCCCACCGTTTTCTTTGTTCCAGATAAAAAAAAAGCTTTAAGAAGTACTTTTCAGGGCACTCACCTTTGCAAGAGGTGGCTCTGCAGCGTGGCTCCCAGCAGCTCTCCCAGTCCCAAAAAAGCTACAGCTGGGGGCCGAGGGTGGGGATACAGCACTCAGCTCTGGGCTGGGACCCGTGGTTAAACAGGGCCCCAGCAGCCCAAGAATTCCCCAAGGATTTAGCCAATGGCTTTCACCTGGGCATGGGAAAGTCTCTTTGAAGCCCTCGTGGATCAGAGCCACCCCACAGCAATTGGTTTTGTCTCAGGTGGACAAAGTTGGGGACACTCAGCCAAAGGCTGAAAGCAGAACAGCTCAAGAGGGGCCAGCTCACCAACTCCAGCCTGGGATCAAGTGTGAACACCAGGATCTGGGCTTGGTTCAGCCTGGGCATTATGGGGACAAGCTAAAACTGTCTCCTTTGTACCCATAAATTCAAATAAAACCACCACAAAGGCAAGCCTTGGGTCTGTAAAAAATACCCCAACTGCAAAGTTGAAGCTGTAGAGCATGGTGTAAATGGCTCCACAAACTCAAAATATTCCCAGCTCAGCCAAAAACTTCTCCTGCCCAAGCGCCAGGAACTAAACCTGTAGCAAATTTCCTCAGCCCCGTAACCTGAGACCTCACAATATTCATGTTTCACCCTCTTCCACTCCCTCCAGAGATTTTTATGGATGTCTTCTCTCCCTAACCTCCTGGGTTCGCAGATTAAACTTCACTCCTGCAGTTTTGTGGAAGAGCTGTTGATAAAATAAACCTCCTGTAATTTCTCTGCAGCCCCTCAGGCAAAACTCCCCGTGATCCTTGCGCAGTGTGGGTGAATCATTAGGCTTCTGTACCTCAGAAATTGGCATTTCTGCCAAGTTTGAAGATGAGGAAACCGCCACAGAGAAAAAGCTGCCTGAGTCAGACCCTTTGAAGAGTCCACGGGACTCTTTCCTCCTCTTTCAGTTTGGACCAGGCTTTAACAGCTCTTGAAAAAAGGACTTTGGATTTCTGGCTCCACAACTTCGGGTCTCATTAGGCCAAATTTCTTCCCAATGAGCTTTCTCTGAAAACACTGATTTAAAATGTAGTTAATTCAATTAAAAAAAAAAAAAAAAAGAAGAATGCAAAGCAATAAACGTTGCCTAACCAAAATTGCTCCACCTTTGCACAGGGAAAATTATACTCTGAGCGTGTCAGTCATAGAGATGACATGTTCTGGAAATAAAAATTCATAACCTATGCATGTTTTTACACGGGCAAGTGAGTTACCTGATTTTTAAGGTATCTAAAGGAAGTGATCATCCCTCATTTTTCTCCATCTCCTAATGGGTTATAAAAGCATGACTTAATTTTTTTTGGCATCTTGACCGCCTTTGAATATTTTCCACGGAAGAAATGAAGTGATTTTTCTCAATATCATCACTTGTGTGATTGGCTTTTTTTTTTTTTTCTGCCACGGCAAGCCCGGGACGTTTTCAGTTGTGCTGGTTTATTTTTGCCTGACTGTTCCCCCGTGTCTGCGTGGCACCGAGGAGAGGAACCCCTGCTAGCTCTGGCAGCAGCAGCTTCGTTCCACATGGACTAATTAGCTCTGGGTGTTTGGGGAGGGGAACCCGGCATTTCACACCCTTACACCAAGTTTTGGAGCCGGAGCAATGTCATCTCCATGTTCTCCAGCTGAGCTCCTGCACAGGTATCGGGAAGGTAGTTTTGGGTTTTGGGGGTTGAAGGAATGATCTGGCTGCTCCTCCAGTCTCCATCCAAGCAAGCGGTCACCAGGGCAATGACAAACTTGTCTTTATTGCAAGCTGTTTCCAAACCCTTCACTGGAAAGTTGGCTTATTCCTTCTTTTCCATTCAGTTTTTGAGAGGCAACGGGAACCTGCACTAGAACTTGTCAGCAGCTGCATTTATAATATGTGATGGTGTTACTACCAATGATCTGGTAACTCCCAAATTGTTTTGGTTTTTTCTTTTTTTTCCAATGCAAAAAGGGTTTTTATTAAGGTTTTTTTTTAGTATTAAGGGTTTTTTTAAAGTTCATTTTTTTATTATTTCCTTTTTTTTTTTTTTTTCTATTTCCCTTTTCTATCCTTTCCGCATTCTCCTGTTTGTGCACTGTGAGAAAGGAAGAAAATGAGTTCTGCTTTATTTGAGCCACTAATTCCCACAAATCAGGAGATTTGGATAATACATTCAACTACAGCCTTTCTCCAGCTACCCCACAACAGTTTCTATTTTTCCCCATCATGTGGCACAGGTGTCTTTCACCATTTGGGAAAGCTCATGACAGAACCATGAAAACCATTTGGGAAATGTTCCTCGAAATCTTGGGAAAAGCTCCTTGAAACCTTGGGCAGTCCCTCTACCTGCTTTGGTCAAAAAAAAAAAAAAAAAGCAATCCCGTTAAAAGAAATTCTCTCCATATGAATAACTTTGACTAATTCTACACTGCTTTTCTCACAGTTGGGCGAGGCAGTGTAGAGCACAGCCACCACGATTATTTTAAATTTGGGATTGAATTAAGGCCTCAGAGCTGTCTTAACCCACTAGACCATCCTGCTTTTTTTAATCTTCCTTGCGTGCACCTCTGCGTTAACTCAAACTGAGGCTGAATTACGGCTCCTTATTATCCCTGATAAGCAGAGGGAGCTGTGGCAGAGCAAAAGCTGGAGTTTACTCAGCCTTGTGCATCCATCAGCAGCGTGTCAGGCAGTTTCCAGTCCCGGA
This sequence comes from Hirundo rustica, assembly GCF_015227805.2. NCBI lineage: Eukaryota > Metazoa > Chordata > Aves > Passeriformes > Hirundinidae > Hirundo > Hirundo rustica. The sequence goes on along the minus strand of NC_053472.1, from coordinate 4,189,583 downwards.
TTCCTTATTACCAGTGGTGATGGAAGAGGCCCCTGGAAAAGAGCGGGGTTTTCAAACCCCTCCGCCGAGAGGTGACAGCTCAACAAATCACCTTTGGATTTGTGAGCTCAGCAGATTGTTCCTGGAAGCTGTTGAGAGAAAATAAATATGGAAAACCACAATGTCATTTCTAAGAGTCGCTTTTCAGAGCCTGACCACATTTTAAGTATCTGCTAAGTGATGTCCTTTCTCCTCCCCTGCTGCCGGCCAAAACCGATGTTGTATCAATCTCCCGACAAAGACAAGCTTGACGCTGGGGTTCCAGACACCAAAACAAATACCACCTACAGCCCTCGTGAGTCACACAACTCATGTGATTTAAAAGAAAAAAGAAAAAAGAAAAACTCAATTAATTCTTAATCTGAGAGATTCACCGAAAGGAAATAACTCAGCAAGGCTTTCCTCTCTGCGAATGACTCGGTGTTTGAGGGAGAGAGGATAAGTTATAAAAGTGAAATAACACAACCCAGATTTATATAATAAATGAATTTTGCGGCTGGGCCTGAACCCACCCTGCATGGGCTGACCGTGTAAGAACTGTCCCTGGGAAAGTGCCAAGCTCCCTATAACTCCCATGGGGCTGGATGGTCCTGCACCCCTCAGCTGCGGATGTGAACCAGCTCCAGCCCTGCTCCATTGGTCCTGAGATGTCAGCACAGCTTCCAGACCCCACCAGCTCCCTTTGGGAAGCTCTGGACACAGGCAGGAGAAGCTTTGATGTCTCTGCACCTGTCTGTCCTTTGGTGCTGCTTCCTCTCCGTGGAGATCCCTTGGCTCAGCAAACTTCTCCAAGCGTCCTTCCTGAAATCTGCTTCAGGGATGAACGGAACGTTTAGTAGGGACTGGGGAAAATGGTTCTTTTGAAGAGAAAGATAATGCTAAGCTTATGTCCATGGCATCTGGGTTTTCTGGCTATGGGTACATTAAAATGTATTTAAATACTGGTATTAAATGAGAGCTTCATGCTCCAAGTGCAGTTGTCCAATAAATTATTTCAGAAATGGCTTCAGACTTTTGCAATAATAGGGTTTTGGCAAGCAACAGGACTCTTAAAAGAACCACTTTATCATTATGAGGAGATCATAAATGAGAGTTAACTCCTAGATACGGTCGTTTGCAAAACCACCAGAGGTAATAACAAAATATGAGCCACTTCTAAATGGACTGCTGGGGAGGAAGCTGAAGGGAAAAAACCTGTCACCAGCCCACAGCAGGCCAGCAAATGCAGGCAAAATGTATTATACCCTGCAGCCCAGCAGATCCCCTCTCTGTCAGATGGAGCTGGCACAGGAGAGTTTTTCTCTCCGAGAAGAATCCCAGAGCTGTCTGGTGGGTCTCATCTCCACTGGACACTGGGAGCTCTGTGCTCCCATCTCTGCTTCTCCCTTTGGTGCAATTTTCACTTTCAGCCTTCTGTTCTCTCCAATAAAAGAATAAACAATTCTCTCCGATTTTTTGCATTTCTTTTCCCCCTAAAAGAAATCATTGCTCATAAACCTCTAAACCACTCTCTTTCCCTACGGAGGGATTCTTCACAGGAGCACAGAGCCAGGAGGAGATTTTGGAGAGTTTGTCCTGCTGAGGGGCAGGTTGATTACTCACGCACCACATCCCCAGCGATGGCACTGCTGACTCATGCTGACAGAGCTGTGCCACACGGGCACGATGACAATACAGGAATTATCAGCCTTTGAGGTCAAATCTCTGCTCCCTGGCACCGGGGCTGGAAGGTTTTGTTGGGTGTTTGGAAAAGGCTCTTTCCCCAGAGGGCGGTGGGGCACTGAACTGCTCGTTCCCCAGGGAATGAGCACGGCCCCAATGCCGCCAGAGCTCCAGGAGCCTCTGGACAAGGTGGGATTTGATGATCCTGTGGGTCCCTGCCAGCTCAGGACATCCTATAATTCTACAATTCAAAGCAGTGTCCTGCAAAAAGGATGAGCCAAAATGGACCAGCTATCCCTGGAAACACTCCGAAAACCAGCCCACAGACGCTCTGGATGCGGGGACTCTCGATGGAGAACTGGAGGCCCCAAGCCGTAGGCCTCGTAGTGACAGAGGAGACCAAATATTTGGAGTATGACAAGAAGCAGCTTAGCCAATTTAACTTATCTGTTTTCATAACAGTTGGAGAGGCTCCTGCATCTCCACTGGGGAGTGGGTGGGGGGTTAGGAGAGCTGTCACACTTTGATAAGTAGGGCACTCCGTTATGAAAGATTAAGGCCAGGGATGCGGATGCAGCTGAGTGTAAATGAGACTCCCAAGAGTGAAGATCAAAGTTGGGAGGAAAACCATAGTAAAGCATGAAAACCAAACTTCCTACCAGGAATTTAAGCATGAAAGGGCCATGGTGACTTGCAGCTTCGAGGCCAGAGGCTGAAGGCCTTACTGAAAGCTGATGGAGGGTCTCTTGGCCAAGCTTGGATGGTCCTCACTGGAAACAGATGGGAGAAGAGGGGTTCCTGCATGTCCCATAAAAAGAATCAACTCTGCAGGCTGGGGAATCGTGCTAACAAAGCGAGACAAGATACAGCTTTGATATTTCTTGGCATTTTTCTCCTATAAATATGAAGACCACAAGACTTAAAAAAAAAAAAAAAAAGCCCAGAGGGTTCTTGTCTGTGTGTAGTCATGTAAACCACTGCTCATCAGAGAGGCTTTCTGGCCAAAGAATTAAAGCTGTTTCCTTCCTGGCCCCATTTGTTAAAGATTTTTGTCTCTGCTCCTTCAGTACATCATAACTGGCTGGGACTTCACAGGATGGGAGAGGGAAAATCTCTTCCACAACAAGGTGATAGCCATGAACACTCATCTGGTACAGGAAAAGAGGGTGCACTCGTCTCAGTTCCATATCCTCTTTATCACAGGAACTCTGCACATGTTATCACCCTGGCCAATTCCCTCACTCCCTGAATGACTTCATGGGAAATTCGGGGTAAATAATTCAATTTCCCTGCACCTGCAAAAGAGGAGGGGGGAGGGGGTTGATTGGTTTAAATAATAATTGTACTTACCCGAAAAACTGCAACTCAGCCATGGGATCCATCTTATCTGAGCATCTGATAATTCCTGGCTGCTTCCCACGTTGTAGCCGTTTGGTGGAAATATGGCATGGAAGGAGCAAGAATGAGGTCTGTGCTCCTGTTCAGGTCAGAGGAGCAATAAAAGGAGCTCGGAGGAGCTGCTTCGGCAATGGTACTTCTCACTTCTCAGATCCCAGCCTCCTCTAATTAACTTTTCTAAAGTATGTGAGGAAAGAAGGGCGGAACACTGAGCTCTTCTCGTGCGCTCTGACTGCAGCAGAGCTTCTCTCCAAGGCTATTTTCAGCAGCTGCTGCTCATTGCAGCTTCCAGTGGAGGGGGGATAGGGGAGATGCCCTCCTTTGGAGATGCACTGCAGTGACCTCTCCCATCCCCAGGGACGCTCCAGGGCCTGAGCAGTGTCCCTGCACCGGGACAGTGACCTGCCCCCCGTGGCTGATGCTGGCCTGCACCTTCCCTTTTATATTTTTATTTGTAAAATAAACATATATTTCTTTTATATCTATATAAACCAATAGGTTTCTATTGGGAGACAGAGCCCTCGCTGGTTTATTTTCCCCTTTCCCCACATTTTTTCTCCTCCAGTTTCCCATTCCATCCTCCTCATCATCTTTCTTATCAAGTCACTCCCTCCCTCCATCTCCCTTTTACGCTGGGGACAATGAGTCAGATGTAAAATTCCCCATCCCCACACCCCAGCTCTGCCCATCACCAGGCTGTCCCAACCCGAGGGGCTTCGCTCTGGCCACTGAAACCCTGCAGCAATAAATTCCGCAGAACTGGACAGGGCTGAAGTGCACAGCAGTGGAGAGCACGAGATGTCTCTGGGTCTGAAGTCGCTAAACCACTTAATTTGCAACTCCTGGGCTGGAGCTGTCTGGGTTCTTATCCAGGGATCTGGGTCAGGCTCTTTTCTGTGCATTTCCACCCCACCTTTACCTGTGAGCAGAGCCACAGCCTCATCGCACCTTCCCCTCCGGCAGCAGAGCCAAACTCTGGGATGAATTTCCATCCACAGGCGACCTGATTTTGTTTCCACCAGTTTTACCCAGCGCTCTCCCTCCTCCCATCCCTGCAGAAAGCAAATCCTGACTGGGAGCACAGCATCCAGCAACTTCCAGGAGAGCAGGAATGATTTATATCAGCTGGGGATTGAACCAGATTATGTTTAGCTTTAGTCCTCTGTTTCAGAAACAATAATGTTATGAATAATCCTTTTATGTTCATACATCTTGTATAAATATCTGAAACATGTATAAAACCAAGGAGAGGAGGGAATTCATTAAGGTGGTCCAGGGGAACATTGCTCTGAGAAACAAGGGGCTGCTTAGGAGAGTTAAAATTGGTTTATCCCATTACTTTTTCTTAAGAAAGAAACCAGGGGAAACTAAATCTAATGATTTTTTTTTTTTCTGAAAAATGGTGGGTATTAGTTTGTGGAAGCATATTCCTGAGGAGCTCATGGGAGCATTAGTGTGTTAGTTCAGCTGCCCTGAAATATGCATGATAGTTGTTCTTCCATGTTTTACTGCAAAATTCCCCATCAGGCAGGTCCAAAGTCTGGAATCAATAGTAATCTTTCAATAGAGTTCCACGGATTTACAGGCAGGCCCCATGTGCTCATTATTTAAAATAAACGAAGGGAAGAAAGAGTGAATCAAAATGCGACAGGGGCAGGGATTTTTGGAAAATTCCCCCTAATTTTAAAGAGACCTCCAAGCCGACTTTTTAAAGACAAAACAGGGCATGCATTGAATTTCCAGCTCCATGACATCATGTCACCCTGATTTCATCTGGTCCCCGCATGTTCTTGGTGGGAGTGTAACTCGATGCAGCTCCATGCAGCTCGTGGCACGCTGTGATTTATTACAATTTAAATGATAAAGCACCCAAGAATGCTCAGGCAATTGGATTAGCCCATTGACTGAATGTGCAGACAGCTATTTTTAGGGAAGAGGTGTCAGTTTGTGCAATATTAGATGGCCTGGTCTGGTTTTATTTTAACTGAGGGGGCAGGGGAATTTCCCTTATCACATGGTTCTGATGTTACCTCTGTGTTCTGTTCTTTTTAAGTGGAGATCTGAGCGTCACAAGATTTTATTCATCAAAGGTGAGACCCAAGTTCTCGACACCCTCTGCTGAGTCTCGGGATAGAGAGGCTGGCAGGATAAACCAAGCCCAAATTTTGCCCGCAGTTTAAAGAGCCTCAGGACTTGGATTTCGGTGTTCCCACATTCTCTGGGGATGGGTCAGAAATGATAATTTACGAGGAGCGGGACTAGAGCTGGCCTAGAACACATGCAAGTCTCCGGATGCCAAGTTCTTGATTCGCACCATCCCATCCTCATAAATTATCAGGTGGATCCTCCGAGCTGGCAGCTGCTCGGACCCACAGCTCCAGCCAGACAGACAGGAAGTGGAAAAAACGATGCTCCTGTCTTTTGTTTGACGAATTTTTTAGGATAAGGCTCCACGCCAAAGCAAAAATAACCCCGAAAACTGGAATAATTCATGAGTAACGTGGCACAACAATAAAAGGTCCGTGTTAGTGCAGTGGGTTCTTTGATACAGCCAAGAGGAGAAAGTGCTAAAATCAACACAAAGGGATCCCATTAGGAGATGAAAGGCTTGTTGCAATCCCTTTGGTTTACTCAGCTGGGTCACTTTAGGAGCACTGAGTGCTCAGGTGTGGCCTAATTCTCCTTTTCTTGTGTTCCTAAGCGGGGCAGGGGCTGAGGGCGTGTTTAGGTGGGAATTCGAGATGTGTATTTGGAAGGAGAGCATTAACCTATTCCGGCCACCCTGTACCCAAGTGCTTCATCTCTCCGGGACACAGATCAGGGAAAGGGCCCCTGATAGCTCCAAAAGCTTGTTCCTGTCTCGACAGCAAACTCTTCATTTTACATGAAAGTATCAGCAGCTTCTGGGAAACAGATTAAATCTAGTTCCAAACTTCCTCTTGATATGGATAAAAATGTTTAGGAGGGCTGGCTGGGCTGGTCCCAGCAGGAACGAGACCTCCTGCTGCTGAGTTCTTGGTTCAGCGTTTTAACATCTGATCTCACTGTCCCTGGGTCAAAATGATGCCTGCTGCAATTTTGACAATGACATCAGGGTCATCTTAGGGAAAGAATTCCTTCCAGCGCATGAGTGGGCTCTGAATCCGCCGAAGTCCAGCTCAAGGCAAGGCTCTGAAGGCAGCAGATACAGAGAAAAAGCCAAAACTCAGAAACAGGTTCATTTAAAAATAGAAAAGAGCAGGTTTAAGCGCTCTTTGTTTTAAACATCTCTGTTTCTGCGTCTCCTCTACTAATAAAAATGTTTGGGTTTATAGAAGAAACATGGAGGCACCACCAATGCTGAGGATTTCAGGGATTAATTGCCTGGATACTGCTAATTGTGAGGGGGGTGCTGTCACCAGAGAGCTGTTACCTTTGTCTTCTCTTTTAGCAGCAAGCAGGGAAATGCTGAAAGGAAAGGATATGAAAGGATATTCTGGCCCATGTGACGTAAAAATAGGGGCAAGTTGGTATCAAAATCCGAAATTCCCTCATGGACTAGCCCTCCTGGTTAATCTCCTGGCTGCAGATCCCTGGGCTGGGTTTTCCTGGGTCTCCTGGCAAGATTTCCATTTTGTGCTTTATTCCAGGGAATTCCCTGATCCTGATACTCCCAGACTCACCTCACTGCTCTTGTATTTATCTACACTGAGGCCTGGCTGTCAGTGAGGCAGAATTTAATGACAGAGTGCAGTGTCACCGAGGGGTTGATCACGATCTATTTAAAATAATAAATCAGGAAGCAGGAAGTTCAGCAGCTTTTGAGTCTTAAGGTCAAAACAACCTGAGCATCTCAAGAAGTCTTGGATCAAGCCAAGATCTGTCTGTGTAAATTTTCTGTGTGCCTTTTCTTCTGACCAACGTGAGTTAACAAGAGGAAAATCTTTCCTAAAAGCTGTGGAAGCTGCCAAATGCAGCACACTCAGCTGCAAACCTCCAAAAACTGCTTTGGAGAGTGGGAGTCAACAACTTCCAGTGCACTCAGAGCTGCTGAAGGCACAGCTTTATCCCCCCACTGCTACATTACCTACACTGGAGGTGTCTTCACGGGCACAGATGGAAAAGGCTGTAAAAAAAAAACATTTTAAAACTGAGGGTGCATTAGAGGAGCGATTGCAGCTCGGTGATTTATAGCTGCAGTAATGGACTGGGTCTCAGCAAGCTGAAATCCAATTATCAGCCCTGCCATCTCAGGCAAAATGCCTAAGCCAAACTTTCTAATCGGTGCTTTCAGGTTTTGGGTTGGTTTTCAGAGGTGCTCAGCACTTCCTCACCCCACAAAAAAGGCAAACCCTCAGCACAGAAAGCCAGTCTCCCCTCCCCTGTCCAGGAGGAAAAAAAAATAGATTTAAAAAAAACCCCAAAAAACAAAAAAAACCACCAAAAAAACCCAACCCAAAAGAACCCATTAAATCAGGTTATATTTGATACCACTGTGCTTGATAAATATTTTCAATAGCTGGGTTGAAAATCAATAACCTTACTCCATGTTATTGGGAAAATCAAAGTGAGGAAAAGAGGTTAAAAATGGCAAAAAAAAAAGAGGGCTGTGACTGCCTTCCTGTGTGAACCATGAGCAGGATCAGGGACATTTCCATACCCACCTCACAAAGGGACCTGTGAGAGTTAATTCAGGGCCTCTGCAGAAAGTGGCTGGAGCTCCACAGATGAAGTTGCTGTAGAAGGGCTGCATTATTAAATACTGAGGTGCCATCACATGTGAACAAAACACATTTAGCTATTTCTCCATGTGTTTCATTACACTGTGTTGTTTTCCAGCAGCCTCCTCCATCCCAACCTGCAGGGGATCAAACACTTCCCAGAATATTTTGTCTTTTTGTTTTTGTTTCTGAGATGAGGAGACAGCTCCAACAGCATTGTTGTCTCTTTTTGGGGGGACACTGAAACCAAAAGTGGGATCTCTTAAAAAAAAAAAAAAAGAAAGAAAAAAATAAGAAGGGAAGGTTTCACACAGCAATGTGCCAAAGGAACAAAACTTCTCCCTCGACATCTGTCCCTGAACAACAGAGGAGACCTTGGGTTTCATATCTCAGCTGAAAAGATAAATGTGGAAACACCTCCCCCAGTGTCCCACTGCAGCGTCCTGGCTGGAGTGGGAGAGATCCCTCAGCAGAAATAACTGCTGCAAGCTTTGGCCTCGCCACTGGAGTCTCCTCTTGCCTCTCATCTCCCAGAGAGTTCACACCCAGAGCCCTCCTTATAACAGGCAGAGGCTGTGCTTTGGCAGGCTGGAATCTGGGCAAAATCCTCCCTAAAATACCCTAAAATAGAGGCTGGGGAAACAGGAGTGATTTTATTTGCCTTTGCAATGCCAGCTTGTGTGCCGTGGCTCTAAGGAAAAGGAGCGTTTGGCTGCCTGAGGAATATGGGGGCTTCAGCTCCTCCTTGAATACTATCAGCAGTTGAACCAAAATGTCGTGTTTCTACTGGGTTTTGATCCTCATTTTTAAGTTGTCTGTTCATCTATTCCAAAAGGAATTGGATGCTGATGTAAAGGCAGCAAGAAGGACACCACTGGTTCAAAACCTCCTGCTACAATTTTGCTGCAGCATCTTCCAAAATCCAGATTACTCCCCCAAAACTGCCCACAGAAGGCCAGGCCATGTGAAAAAGAGTGAGGGGGGATGAAGGAGAACAGGAATTACCCCAAAGCTGTGCTGTTATTTCTGAATTATCCATCAAAGAGGGGAGAGAAAAATACAGATCTCAGGATTTTTTTTTCTCCTGTTTGGGCCTTCAACAGTGAGATGCAACAAGCAGACATCAGTGCAGTGAAAACACACTGCAACTGAAAGGCAAATTCTGCGTGTGAGGTGCTCCACGAGCCCACCAACCCTCTTCCCAAGCTGGTATCCAAACCCCAGGAGGAACCCAGCCCCAGCCACTGCATCCAGGGAAGGAGGTGCTCGGAAAGCCCTGGTGGGAAGGGGAGAAAGGGGTGAGCAAATGAGACAAACACACTCCAGGTAACTGATTTACAGAGGTGCCATTTACTGGATTCCATGTGCAAACCCAAGTTCTTTGCATGTTCAGACATGATACAAGCACACCAAAGCAAAACCAAAGTCCACTGACTAATCTGTGATCCTTTCCACACCTCGTGTCCTTCTCTGGAGGAGCTGGAATCCAGGTGAGTGTGACTTTATCCACAAATGAGTTCATACACTGAGAGGACTCTTCTCAATCCTCGGAATTTCTGACGCTTCACAGCGTTTCTTGCATAATTCATCCTAAAAGTCAAGCTCCCAGCAGGGCAGTCAAGTGAGAAGCGTGTAACGGCCTGGGAGCACCAGACACGGCTTCCAGGGAAAGTTCAGCTTCTTGGAGCAGCCAGAGGGAGCAGTTTGGAGACTCCTCTCAGGAGCTGAGCTTCTCCTCCTCTTTGCCTTTTTGTCCACCTTCCAGAGGGATGCAACAGCAAGGAGCACCAGGGTCCGGTCAGTGTTGGCGTCTGGCAGGAGCAGCCGTGGAATAAACTCGGTTTATTCAGCAGCAAGGAATAAACTCAGGCAGAGCTCATCCACTCCTCGTCCCTCAGACCCTTCAGCAGCTGCTGCTGGGGACAGCCCTGGCCTAAAGGGTGGCGTGAGAGGCACAGTGTTCTTCCTTCCATCCCTCCCACCCCGAGAGAACAGACATTCCCAGCAGATACACCACCAGCCCACCGCTGAGACGCTGCTGTAGGTGGAGCTCTGCGAGCCGAGGCAGCAAAGAAATGATTCTAGAAGCGTCAGACATTTCAGTCCAGGAGATTAGAGGTTCATTGACTGCAGTGTGGGAAGAGCTGTTAGATAAAAAAACAATTGCAGGCAGGCTCACCACAGAAAGCACAGATTCCTCTTTCATCCTGGAAATTATATATGCATTTTTTTAAATTGGTTGAAATGCCCTCATGTATTCAAATACCAGTGCCAGAGCATTGGGTGAACGACAGAAAAACAGAAGAGAAAAAAGGCATGACCTGTTCACAGAAGCACCAGGGATTTCATTGTTACATGTGGGGGTACACCAGAGCGTCTCCTGGCATGGCAGAACCTCATTTCCCAACCAGGAAAGTTCCAGAGAGGAAGAATTTGTGCTTAAAGAACAACAACCCTGTAAACCAGGAGACAGAAATATCGTGATGTGCTTTGCTTCCTTAGGCAAAGCAATTTGGGTGCCTTTCCCCCTCCTATTCCCTCCTTTTACCTTGTATAAATGAGTCTCCACCTCTTTTTGGGCAGGGAAACATCTGTTTCCATGTTCTAGGGACAATTTCAGGGGGAGCCTGGAGGTTTTTCCCCTCCATCCATAAAAATAATCACGAACTGTAAGATCTTACCCCACTGCACGACTTGTCTGGGAAGTCAAAAGCACTTAAATTTTAACACAGGAGTAAAGTTCAGTCTGGGCCCAGGGTGAAAACCAGAATTATTGCTGAATCCAAGACTGATGCACATCCCCTTCCATTATTTAAAGCAGGAGATTTTTAACTGGCTGGCAAAATCAAATTTTCAAGCATTCCTTTGTTTGGAAGAGGCAAAAGGAACCCCAAATATATCAAACACAGTGAATGAGAGTTTGCAGATGCCTCTCATGAACTTGGGGGATGCATTCAGATCAAAGGAGAGTAATGAGATATTCTGAATAATACAGCGAGATATTCTGAGCAGTATTTGATGCACCTGAGAACGTGCCTCGCCGACTTTTCCAGGAGCAGGATCAATGCCCTGCAAATCCTTGTCCATGGGTAGGATCTGTGGATTGCCAACCTGGATTGAGCTCAGGAACATCAGCTGTCACTGATTCCAGGTCAAAAAAACACATGAACCCAAAGGAAAAATATATTTGCATGGCATGAGAGCCATAGCCATCCTACTGAAGACCTACAACAACTCCACAGATGACGATGGAGCTCATCCCAGTTTGGTTTTGGCCTTGGAACGAGAGCCCAGGTTAAAGCAGAGGTCTCAAACCTCCCCTGGACTTGGCCACACAATTCTCAATGCCCAAAAAAAAAGCCGAAATCAGCCAATCCAATCAACTCTATAAAAATATCTTGGATCCAGCACTCATCCACCAGCTCCAAATGCCAAGGAGTCATCCCCATCCCAATCAACCCAAGAGAGGCTCCTGGCTAATGATTTCACCTTTCCAATGGATCCCTCCTAACAGAGCTGGCTTTTCTGGAGCTGCGATCTTTCCCCTCTGCTATCGACTAATATTGCAAATTCCAGCTCTGCATATTCATCTCCTCTAAATACCTGATCCCCTTCCACGGAAAATATTATCTTGAGGAGGAGCCCAATTAAATTGTGCAACTCTTTGCAACCTCCGGTGTCACGGTATCAGGTGGGGAAGCAGCAGCAGCACAGGGAAGCGCAGGATCTTCGGGAAACCCTGCGTATTATTAGGTGCGATGAGATCCATTTTCTTGACGGCTTCTGAAAGATCTTTGTGCTAATTAGCTAAGAATACCACTGAATTATTTAATTATCCCGACTTTTGTGCCAATAAAATACGCTGTCATATCGCACTCTGTCTTGCTGTTGCTCCTCATACTTAATGATGCCTTTAGAGTTCCTGATTTCCTTTGTTCTCCCGCTGCAAGTGGTTTTTTGGTGGTGCTGGGGAAGGAGGGGAGAGCGGAGAGGGGAGGCAAAGGAAAAAAAAATCTCAGGTTTTAAAGAAATTTTGAGGTGTGGGAAAATCTTTTCACACGCTCAGCTCCAGCTCCCTGTGCCACAGACAAAGCGTGTCTCAAAGCTATACATTTATTGCTAATCCAACCAGGAATTCTTTCCAAAGGGAAAAAGGGGAGAAAAAACCACCATTTTGGGGGAAAAAAAGAAAAAAAAAAAATCAGCAAGGAATGCCTTTTTTTTTTTTTTTTAACTAAGGAAGAGGTAAATTATGATAATTACTCTGACTGGTAGGGTCCTTAAGCATTACTAATTAGCATTTATTGCCTGGATTATTGAAACAATGTGTGTGTTCCCAAGAGTGAGGAAGAACTGGGATGCTCTTTCCTTGGGAGCCCTGGGAAAAAGGCAGGGCAGCAGGAATGCGGCACAGTTGGCACCGAGGCTCCTGTCCCCGAGCACGGCGGGCTCCGGCCTCGTGCAGAACTGGAATTGTACCTTCGGGAAACCCACGCCTTGAACTCCTCAACCCTGCCTGCCTCTCTCCCTTCCCCGCTCACGGAGAAGGGAACAAAATTTAGGGTGGAAAAAGGGGGGAAAAAAAAAAAAATCATCAAAATCTTTTGGCAACGGTTGGAGGTGCAGGTTAACGTGGAGTTAATGCTCTGGGAATTGCAGTGTCTCCTGTTATTCCAGGGATTGTGCATGAACCTCCTACAAATAAGAATTTCATTGCTCTGAAGCACTGAGGTATGGCCAAACACAGGAATCAAAGGGTTAACAAACCCAACAAAAAATAGGAATATCAAGGTATTTCCAACTGGCATTATGACCGACTTCAGCAAGAGCTTGCAATCAGATTTCGGCATAAACTGCATTTTAATATCGAGCATTTATAATGTGATTTAAGTTCGGGATAAGAAATCGATCAGGAATTAATCAATCATCTAATCAGCACTAGCCACTACACAGCATCTCAACTGCAATTTGCTATCTGGCCCAATAAATCCTTAAGTACCCTGGAAATGATTCAGGGAAGAAAGGCAGTAAAAGTATTCTCCTTTTTTTTTTTTTTTTTTTTTTTTTTTTTTTTTTTTTTTTTTTTTTTTTTAAGCTGCGGCACTGTGCAACTTTAGGTCCTGTTAAACCCCTGGAAATAAAAGAGCAACAATGGAAAACTGCAGAATGCCTCGGACCTTTTATTTTTACCTTTTCCTGCCACCAAACCCTTGTGCCTTTCAACTTGGGAGAGCAAGTTCCAACTCAGCCACAACGAGGTCAAAGTCACCGAGCTCAAAGCTACAGTTGCTGCTCAGACAAAACTCCCAGACACCAGAGTTTTGCAAAATTTACGATTAAAAAAAAAAAAACCCAAACAACAAAACCTACATTAAAAAAAATCCCCATACCTCATTTGCTTGTCCTTCTCCTTCTTAATTATTTGCATCACATATTGCACAGAATATTTAGCAATGTGTTCTATTAAATATAGTGGCAGCATATTAGATACACTTTTAATTGAAACGTGTGCCAGCCTGGTAGGTTTTATTTTAGTGCTGAAAAAAAGATCTTCAATCATTATTAAGCTTTACTTATTCTATTTATTGATTAAATTAATGCCTAATGTTTATTTTCTCTTCCATTTTCCTTGTAAGAGAAAAAAACCCTCTTTTCGTCCACAGATTCGGTGGTTTTTTTCTAATGAAAACATAAAATCATGGAAACTGATGAAATCATTATTGGAAGATCTCTGTAACACTGAGAGAAGAAAGCCTTGGAGCTGCAGGAATAAGGCAAAAAACCAAAAAAAACCCAAAAAACCCCCCCGATCGCAATATCCCGCCTTTTGTCTGCAGAAGGTAAAGAAAAAAAAAAAAAAAAAACCAATGACACAAAAGCAAAAACCAAAAAAACCCCCAAGAAAACGCTGCAGGAATCGTTCTGGATGGAGTTCTATCGGCTCGAAAAGAAACGATTCCGGCTGGATCTGTACAATGGGGCTGAGTTTTCCCAGCGCTGACATTTCTGCAGCCGCCGGGCACGAACGCGGCTGAGAATCCCCCTGAACCTGCCCGCCCTGCGCCCGGAATTCTGCAGTGGGAAGGCAGCGAAGGGAAGGGAAAGGAAAAGGGTGTGGGGAGAGGGGGGATTCGGTCCTCTTCCAGCCGCTATTCCCTCCTTTTCTCCTCGCCAGAACCTCGCCTTTCCCCGCCTAGGAAAAGCAGGCTCGGCGGAGCGCGGAATTCGCTCTTCCCCCGCTTATTTCCATCCCCTCCGCTCCGTTTTTTTTTATTATATTTTTTTTTGGTGGGGGGACCAACCCCCCCCTCGGCCGCGGCCGCTGTGTGCCTTTAAAGCCCGGGCCGCTGTAATTGATGTGTCTGGGCCAGTCTAGACCGGGAGCGATTGAAGCGGCTCCCAATTAGGCTGCGCGCAGGGGCGCGGAGCCTTGCGCGGGTTCCGTCCTCCCCCTCTCCCCAGCCAACCCTCCCCGCCCATTGTTTTGCCGCAGCCCCGCGCAACCCCCGCCCCGCACCGCGGACACAATGGCGACCCCCGGGGAGGGGACATCGGGGACATTCAGGGGGGCTCCCAACGCGGGGACACCCCCCCGAGAAGCGGAGGGATGCGGAGGGATGCGCGGGGGGACCCGTGCCAGCCTCGCAGACAAAGCCCCTTCCCTTCTCGCCGATGATGGGCGGGGGGAGAAAATTGGGATTAAAAGCTGCGGGGAAGGGTAAAAAAAGCACCCACCCTCCCCCCTAAAAAATAAAAAAAAAAACCACCCGACTTTTTGCGGGTGTGGTAATGGCTGGACAAAGGTGCGGGGCTGCAGCGCTCCGGATTCCAATTTGCAATGCCAGGCAGGTAACAGAAAAGAAATGCGGCTCGCTTTGGAATTAAAAACGTTTGGGAGAATACAGAAATTCAGAAGGACAAGGCTTTCTTGGCTTTTTTCTTCCACCCCCCCCCCCCCCCCCCCCCGCCCCCCCGCGGAGGTAAAACGCTCAGTGAAATTACAGTGGCAAGAAAAAGCAGCTAAAATTCATTAAAAAAAAAAAGAAAAAAAAATCAAAATCAAACAAGCAACCTTCTCCAGTTCAATAACTGTTAAACAACAGGAACCAGCAAACATATCCTAAAGCCCTTAAACACCAAAATGTTACACCGGCAATTAATTTTTGCTGCATCGTTTTAAGTTCAAGCATTTGCATTCAAATATCAAACAGTAATTCGGTGCCATAACAAGGTACAGTAACTTCATTATAAATTGCCTTGCAGAACAGAGATAAGAAATACAGTTCCAACCATAATTAATTTTACAGCAACATTAAAAAAAAAATCTAATAAAGAAAAAAAACAGCAGCAGCAGGAAACATTTCGAACATTTCTGAGCCATCATTTACATATCATATTGCCCGGAAAAGCAGCAAAGCTGGAAGTTCTAGAAAAGGACTCAAAGAAAAAAAAAAACAAAAAAAACTTCAGCATTTCTTTTTACTTTCCAACCATTAACACATGCAACCATTTTATTCTGCAGTTTATTTTTCCAACCTATAAAATCCAACCCGTCTCCTGGCTTTTTTTTTTTTTTTTTTTTTTAATTTTTTCTTTTTTTTTTTTTTGGTGTGTCCGTAGAGCACATTTCCAAGATTAATCGTTCAGTTTTAAACTTGGAAGCATGAGGCATGCTGGGATTTCAGCTGAGGTCAAGCACCAATGTACCGAGCTGTTACTGTTACGCTCTCAGGGTACTCTGTGTTGCTCTCAAGAAGTAAAGGGGAAGGCAAAAAAAAAAATATATATAAATAAAATCAAAATTCAGATGCTCTATGCAGTGGCCTGCAGCAAAAAATTCTCCCTCTTCTACCACAGGCGTGATATTAATATTCCTCCATATGGAAATATCTATATTTATAGTTTTATTTGCCTGTATTAATTAATATATCTGTGGATCGCCACGCACACCTCAATAACTGTATTTACATGCATCCATATCATGTATATCTTATCTACACATGCATATAGAATAACCAGTCTGTGTGTACACACATACACCCCCATATCTGGATCAGCTGGAAAATTATCTCGTGAATACACACACACACACACATCAGCAAAGAAAAAAAACCGAAATTGTAATAAGAATTTAAAAAAAAAAAATCTCTGCGGTACGAACGCTAATTTTAATTTGATTTTTTTTGTACAGAAAATGGCCATAACCACCGCCCTACATCAGCCGATGGAGCCTAAGGAGGAGAAATACATTTATTTTTCCCTTAAAAGGTCTCTAAACACTATTGTATGTGTGTGTATACGGCTCTAAATATACACACCCGCGCTCGCACATATACACATAGAGAGAGGATATATTTCTAAAATAAAATAAAGATGTCAAAGCACAACTCACAGCTCCCAAGAGCCTAACCCGTGGATTTAAAAGCTAAACATCACAAGTTAGGGTCTCAGGGATTGAGAGGGGTGCAACAAACTAGTCCTTGCAAAAAAAAAAAAAAAAAAAAAAAAAAAAAAAAAAAAAAGAAAAAAAAAATAGAAATACCAAAACCAACGGGGATCAAATAATAATAATAATAATAATAGATCAAAAGGAGAAAGAGGAAAAGAATAGCAGGCAAGTTCAATTCATGGCTCAAGATTACAAAACAGGACACACAGGTGGAAGGAAAGAGCTTCTCTAAGGACCCTCTGTTGAGAGAATACATTCCATTTTTAATCGTTTATACAAAAAAAAAAAAAAAAAAAAAAAAAAAGAGACATGGCGCGGCAGGTTCCTTACAGCTCCCAACAAGGTCGCTTGCGACAAATACACGAAAAGTCTCCGCATTTAAATAACGAAGAGGAAGTTTGGGGCAGTGACGGAATTATTTTCATTGTTTCAACGAGAAGGAATGCAGAAATAAGAGCAGGAATCTGCAGGCTCGCTCCCGGCCCCTGGCACAAAGCGTGCAGCAGCAGCAAGGCGCTGCCTCCCCGCCCCCTCCGCCAGCCCCGGGGATGGAGAAAAACCCCCGAGTCGCCACAAAACCAGGTAGAAACTCACCATTCGGAAGCGGGGGAGGCTCCGATCGGCGGCGCTGGGAAGGGCCGGGGGGGCCGGGGCAGTGCCCGCACCAGGCTGGGTGCCCGGCGGGGTTTGACACCCGAGCGGGTGCGAGCGTGCGGTGTGTGCGCAGCCGGGGGAGGGAGGGAGGCGGCCGAGGGAGGGCGGGTGTGTGCAGCTGGGCAAGCCGCTTGCATTTTTAAAACATCTCTCTCTTTTTTTTTTTTCCCTTTTTTTTTTTTTTTTTTTTGGGGGGGGGGGGGGTGAGGGATTAAAAAAAAAAATAGGGAATGTATCAAGGAAAAGGGAGGAAAATAAAAAAATAAAGAAGGAGGTGGGGGGGGGAGGGTTGGTTATGGGGGTGGGGGGAGGAAAGGAAAAGGAACCGAATTCCTCCGCAGCTCCTCTCGCCTGCCGCCCTCCGCGCTCCCCGGCAATGCCGCTGCCGCCGCTGCTGCTGTTGTTATTATTATTATGATGAAGAGACGGGGCTGGGGGGCTGCGGGAGCCGGGGCCAGCCCGGTGCCGGAGCGAGCCCCAGACTGTCAGCGGGGAGGAGGAGGAGGAGGAGGAGGAGGAGGTGGAGGAGGAGGAGGAGGAGGGAGGAAGGGCGCGGGCAGCAGCGCCGCAGCCCCGGCCGCCCTCCCCTGCCAGCCGCCGGCCGGGGCTTCAAAGGAAAACCTGGAGAAAAAGCCGCTCGCCCGGGAGAGGAGGGTGCGAGCCCCGCACACACACAGAGCGCACACACACACACACACACACAAAGGGACTCCATCCTGCACCGACTCCTCTCTCCGAGCACCTTGTGCACCCCCAGCCAATGGAAATTTACGCCGGCCATAACCCAGAGCAGGATTTCGTCCCCAGCTTGCCACCTCCTTCCCTCCGCTCTTCTCCCCCTTCCCTCCCTCCCTCCCTTTCCTCCCTCTTTCCCCCCCCACCCCCCCGCCCAAATAAATAATACGGATCCGCACCCTCCACCCAGCTCTGGAACCGCTTTAGGCCCGGCGGCATAAGCGGGGAGAAGCCGAAACGTACCGGAGGGCCCGAGGTTAAAAATGCAAAATATCCGGCGCTGCCGAAGGCAGGTCCCCCCCGGCCCCGGCCCCGCCGCCGCCCGGCCGGGGGCAGCGGTAACAGGCACCATTACGGAACCATCATCATCATCATCATCATCATCATTCACTCCGTCCTTTTCTCACCTCAGGAGTCTGAGCCCATTCACCAAAGTCCTTCCTCGTCCAGGAGCTCAAATATTTTTTTTTTTCTTCCCCCCCCCCCCCCTTTTTTTTTTCCTCCTTCTGGATCAGCCAGTCCCGACATCATTAAACTATAGTCCTCCTCTTCCTCCTCCTTCCTTCTCCCCCTCTCTGTCTCCCCCTCTCTCTCTCTCTCTTTTTTTTTTTTTTTATTTCAAAAAGGGGGAGTGGGGGGGTGGCTGGGGGGTGTGGGGGGGAAGCAGACATAGCTGCATGAAGTGGCTGCCTTTTCGAAAGCACATTTAATCTTTCCTGGCTCCCCTAGGCTTCGATGAATTAGAAGGGAAAGGAGAGGAGAGGGGGAAAGAAAAAATCCAGGCAAGGGAGGCTGTTGAGGGACAGCAAGCATCAGGCTCAAATCAACGACCAGATGAAAATGTACTAGACCACACTGCCCCCTCTCTTCCTCTCGCTCTGTCTCCTTCTCTCTCACACACTCTCACTCCTGGAAAGCTTCAGTGTCTGGTTACAGACTCTTTTGGATCCTTCCTCCCCCCCTCCCCACCCTCGCCCTTTGCCAACTATCCTAGAGATTCCTTGCATGCCTACTTAAATCTTTAACAGAATAAGGACCCGGCTCCCCCCGCCGCCAGCCCCGCACACACTCTCTCTCACACACACACACACCCCACTGCCGGTCACCCTTCCCAATAATCTCTTAAGCCGCCGGCAGAAAGCCGCGGGCGCATCCCCATCCCCGCCGGGTACCAGCCCCGGGACCCTCCGGGCAGCCGCGCCCCCCTCCGCCTTCCAGGGGGCGCGGGGGGCCGAAGGGGAAGCGGAGGGGAAAGCGGAGGGGCTGCAGCCCTTTCAGCCTCGCATCCCTCCGCCTGGCCGTGGATTTTAAAACAATAAAATCCGGCGCTGGCTCTCGCGGGTGCCCCCCGCTCCCCCCCGCTCCGCCACGCCGCAGCCGCCCGTGGAAATCGCACGCCCCGCGTCTGCAGTGAGGCAGGCAGACTGCCTGGCTCATGCCCGTGATGACTTTAGAGCTGACAACCTCCTCTCCTCGACCCCCCCCCTTCCCCTCCACACCCACCCCTGCGCTCAATGGCAGCGCTGCTGCCTCTCGCACCAGACTATATTTGCAATATGTGCTAATTTACCAGCTATATGCCCTTGGATTTTAAAATGAACTCATCAGTCAATGTTTCTAGTACCGATGCTCCCTCTCTCTGCCTCACACACACCCTCCGCTGCAGACATGTTACTCATTCTCCAAGCATTTCCTCCCCGAATGTCCGTCAGACGCATATACACTTCATTGATCAAACCAAATCCCCTGATAACAATAAATAATAATACAGACAGTTAACATCAGCGGGGAGTGGAGCGGCGGGGGGGGGGGGCGCGGGGGGAGAGACAAAGATGACGACTAAATCTGCATTGTGCTCCGGGAGCCTGAGCCCTGCCTTTCCCAGAGATGCTCCGCACAATGCGGGGCGCAGGTAACCCCAAAACCCAGCTCACACCTCGCCCTGGGGCCTTCCCCAAGCCCCCCCGAGTCTGCCCAAACACGGGGGATGGTGATGTCTGACACCTGAACCCCACACAGGCTTCAAAAGGTGCCGGTAGGAACAGAAGGTGGATCTGGCTATGGAGGAGAGGAAGCACCTCACGCAAAAATGCAGCCAAAAATCCAGGCAGTTTCTTTGTTGCGCCGAGCGCTGCACGGGCGCTCAGGAATTAAAGGTATCCGGGCATCCAAAGACACGAGGATGTCCAGAAACACCTTCCCAGCTCCCCCTGAAATCCGCTCCCTTTGTACTGAAGGCAGGGAGCACCTATGCAAGAAACCAGGCTGGGGAGAAGGGCTGTTAAAACATCCCTGTGTTCCACGGGCCCGGTGTTTCAAGGGCTGCCCTGGCTTCATTTCCCACTTTTCTGGGGCTGAAACAGGGGAGGCAGGAGATTGGGATCGCCCCTTGGGATTCTGGCTGGTTAGGCAGCCTGTGTGGGTCTGGCAAAGAGAAAGTGGCTGCAGTGTGAGTGTTCGGGAAGTTGGGGAGGGTGGGGCTATCTAGAAATCTTTGACTCACTGGGGTAACTCCCTGAGCACAGGAATCAAATTATTGCTCCAAGCAAACTGCATTTTATGAGCAGCAGGCTGAGGATGAAATCCTGCATGCACACAGAGCTGGGGACAGCTAAAATAAACGCCTGGAAATAAACATGCAGTCCATAATTCAATTATTGGGCGCAATGCAGAAGTGTCTGGGTGATGGAAGAGGTGGGATTATGCAGCGAAGTCAGTCTGGGAATCCACGGATACAAATTTTCTTATTTATACCGGCATAATCCTGATTGGCACCAGCCTAGATAGGGGAAGAATCAAACCCTGTGTACTGAAGGATCTAATCTTCAGGAAAAGTAGTCTGGATTAGTGACTGTATCTGCCAGCCATCCTTTCACTGCCTTTAGAGTCCCTCACCACCACTGCAAGATTCTGCCATCACACAGGGCGTTTCACATCCATTGTCTCCTTGTCTTCCTTCCCAATAAAAAAATGTTTGATTTTTTTTTTTTCCTCTTTTTCTCCCAAAGTTTTGTCGCAAACACGTAATTTCTTTATACGCTTTACCCAAGCCTTTGGAGGATACTTATTTCAAGCAGTTAACACCTGACCCCAATTTTTGTGGGTAATTAGTGAGCTAGATAACCACACAAAGTGGGTAATTATTTAGTACCCAAGGGTACTGTACGAGAGGGTAGAGGCGGGCGGTGTTAACAAAAGCACATCCCTAATTATTGTATCCATCCCGATGTTTTAGGAATAGTTACTTCCACCTAATGATCCATGATAAATCAGGAAACTCTTCTGCTTCCCTTAGCACGGGATAACCGAGGGCAGCAGGGGAGGGCAGAGCCGAGGGAAGGCACAACTTCCATTCGTGCAAGCTCCAAGAGGAGCCAGAGGAAATCCCTTGGAGAAGGCAGCGAGCCTGGGAGTGCCTGCTCTGGGACAGCCTGATGACCATCCCTGAAGTTATCCCCACCAGGCTGCTCGGGGAGGCTGGAAAAGCCACGGGGGAAGTTTGTAGGGAGGCCCTCAGGGTCTGCTTCTGGCTTTAGGTGACTGTGCTGATGGATCCTTGTGTACAACAACTCCGTCGTGTTCCAGCCTTGCTCCTGGAAAATCACTTTAATTTTGTGTTTGGGGAAGGTCAGAAATGCCAGGGAGTTGCACTAGGCAGGATAAAAAAAAAAAAAAAAAATCGCATTTTATGAGTTTCAATTATCCATCACTGCCATTATTTATGTTGCCACAACCACATTTCTCCCGTGGAAAACGTTGTGTCCTCAGGAGGATTGTGCTCAAATTTAAGAAGGAAGAAAGGAGAACTACATTGAACTAGAAACTAAGTAAGATTCAGTTGTTAAATCCATACAAATATCCCCAAGGCAGGCGTCAGAGGAGGGTGCCAGACTGGTTTTGGTGACGGGAAAAGGAGCAATGGCCAGAAAGTAAAACTCAGTGAGTTCCACCTCAGCTTGAGGAAGAACTTCCCAGGGAGGTGGCAGAACAGCTGCCCAGGGAGGTTCTGGAGCCATCCCAACCCCAGCTGGATGTGTCCCTGTGTCCCTGCTCCAGGTGACCCTGCCTGGCCAGGGGGGGTTGTCCTGGGTGATCTCCAGAGCTCCCTTCCCACCTCTGCGACTCAGCGAGGAAAAAAAAATTGGTTTCAATCAGCAGCACCACGAGACAAAGAAGCATTTGCTGGAGGCAGATCCATGACCTGGAACTCCAGAGCCCCCATCCCCTGACCACCGCCTGAGCACTTCACACTCACTTAAGGACATCCTACAACCAAGACATTACGCTCAGAGGAAAAGCACTTTCCTCTTTTAATTGCTTTTATGAATCACCACCCACATCCGGACACTTCATTTACTGGAGTCCAGCAACCCTGTTTTGCAAACACTCAAATTCCAAAATGTTTAAGGCGTCCGGGCTGGCAAAAAGAATTAAAAAAAAAAAAAAATAAAAATAGAGGTGTCATTCTGTCTGATGTGATCCCAGCTTTGCATTTAACTCGACTTGCTGCTCTGGGCCAGGCACTACACAAAAAAACCCCCACAACTGGCAGCATCACCTGGCCCTGTGACCACCAGGAATTCAAAATTTCAACAGAGAAAGTTTGAGGGGTTTCCACAACTTCTCGTATTACTCTATTGTTCTGTGGTTTGTTGGGTTTGGGTCTTTTTTTTTTTTTTTTTTTTTTTCTGGAGTGAAATAACCACAACTGAAAGAGGCCTGAAAATTGTTCTCATATTTAAAAAGGGGCCAAGTCCCTGCAGTCCATTTAGAAATAAATATAAATAAAATCGGTATCCCCTCCACTAATCCTCTCGGGGACATGGTTTGCAGGAAATTCTTGCAGAAATGGAGCGAAAGAAAGTTTGCAGAGAGAAGCTGGAAAACAGAAAGGAAGAGTGAATTTAATCATGGAGACAGGATCAAAGGAAGGAGAGACCTTGGTAGGTGCTGTTATAGCAGAAAGTAGAGTAAACACAAACTATTGCATTTATTTTTTTTCTCCTCAGATCAATTGGAATTAGCAATTCAAAGGGGAAGACGCACAGGAGAAGGGATGTTCAGCCAGGAAGGAAGCTTAAGGGACTTCAGAACTAACTAAAAAACCCTGAGGCCTTTTTTGAGACCAGTCAATAACCTTACTCTGGGCAAAATGGACAGAGATCATTTAGGAAATATCTTTAAAATAACGGTTACAGCTCAGCTGGAAGGACAGCATAGATGAGAATAGCTCCCAATTTAATAAAATGTCTTCAGGAGAGTAAACAAAAAAAACCCATTCGGTAATAAAAATTAAGATTTTGTGAGGAAAGGTAAAATTCAGAGTGTGGGGCACTCTGGAAAGCAAAAATGGGCAAAGTTGTCACGATTTGGACATTTCCAGGACAGTGCTCCTGACAACCAAAAGCTTCTAATTTGAGCCTCACTGTTTTGCAAATTCCACACCAAATCACTGATAAAATCAACATTCTGCAAAAACACAGAACCACCAGGCCAACACTCACCACATCCCTGGAGGGTTGTGAGTCCTTGGAAGAAGCTGCAGTGTCCAGGTTGCTTTTGTCACCCTCATCTGATGCCCTGGTGTTCAACAGAGAGGACAGAGCATGGTTCAAAATCCTCACAGTCCCATTTCACCACCACCAAACCCTTTTCACCCAGCAGCTTTCCCCTCCAAACCAGCAGGCTTTGACTCCTCCAAGCACTAAAAAGTGGTGGCTGGATTCATCTCCCATCCCCAGCGGGTTCACCTTGAGCTCCAACTCCACCCCTCTCCAGAAAATGTGGGAAAATTGAAATAATAGAGGTGAAAAAGCCATAAAATGATTGGATCTCGAGGTGGTAAAGCAAGGGAAAAGGAAAATAAGGCAGTGGGAAAGGCCCTGGGACTCTGCAATCGCTGAAACCAAGGATTAGGGAACAGGGAAGAGTTCAACAAAAGGTCAGAGAAAGTCACAGAAGGATTTGGAGAGAAAGGCTGCAAAGCCAAAGAAGTGGGAACACCGTACCCAGAATTTGTGTTTTGTCTGTGGGGAGTTACCAACCCCCTCTGATCCCGAGTTCTCCTAAAGCAAAATGGATTTAACCAAACTGAAGCTCAAGGTGAAACCCAAAGTTACGTGGATGACGTCACATGAAGAATTATTACATCACTCTGGCACGATCTGCCAATTCCATCTCACTCAAAGCCCCCAAACCCCTCAGATTTCACGTCAAAGAATTATTACCAATAATTATTACATCACTCTGGCACGATCTGCCAATTCCATCTCACTCAAAGCACCCAAACCCCCTCAGATTTCACGTCAAAGAATTATTACCAATAATTATTACATCACTCTGGCACGATCTGCCAATTCCATCTCACTCAAAGCCCCCAAACCCCTCAGATTTCACGTCAAAGAATTATTACCAATAATTATTATATCACTCTGGCACGATCTGCCAATTCCATCTCACTCAAAGCACTCAAACCCCTCAGATTTCACGTGGCTTCGGGGCCACCAAAAGTTTAAGATTCGATGAATCTGGAACATAAAAACAGCTCTGAGAACCTCACTCTCACTTCAGATAAATCTACCCTGGTTTGGGGATTTGATTTCTTAAGATTTGAGGCTTCACATGGAAATCTGGTAAATTTTGAAGGACATCAGTTACTAAGAGATGGAGCTGTATGAGCATGTTACCTTACAAGGCTGACACCAAAAAAAAAAAAGTCTGGTCAGCATTTAATGCTTTTTTAAACTTTAATTCAAATTCCAATAGAATCACTGCATGAAAAGGTGGAGTCCCTCAATCAAATCCTTCTCTTTTTCTCACTTTTTTTTTTCTGAAAAAGCCAGTAAAAATAATACCTGTTGAGACTGTTCAACTGGAGTTTAAACTGCTGAACCTAAATTCAACTTGCAGAAAGTTTAGGGACATTTTGGGAGTCCGAGCTGGAAGGAAAAGCAGAGAAAATTAAATTAAAGATCCCTGAGACTGAGAGAAGAGCTAGAGTCGTATTGCAGCAGGAAAGGAGTGCCAGGGTCACTGTGGAAAATAGTTTGCAATTCCCAGATTGGAGGGCTGCAGTCCACAGATGCAGAAATTCACTGTGGACTATTGTTGATCCCTGATAACAGAACTCCTAAGAAAGGAGCAGGGACCCTGAGCCTGCATTAATGTCTGGGAAGAGCCCTGAGAGATCAGAGGGACCCGAGGAACCCCAAAGCACCAGAATTCTTCAACACCTCCTGCCAGACTCCTCACCCTCCCCACCAGCACTGCTTGCTTTTTGAAGAGAGGGTGGAGTTATTAGAAGGTGAAACAAATACACCTTTACCAGGTTTTCTGTTGCTACACCTGACGCAATTTAAAGAAGAAGGAAAAAAACCCCAAAACTTATTTCTCGCAAGAAAAAAAAAAAAAAAATCCACGTTCCAGCCACTGCTCAAGAATGAAACCCAAGGGTAGGACACCAAAACATTTTCTCCAGCTGGTGGTGGGTGCAAGGCACCGTTCCCTGCACAGGGACAGGCAGGAGCTGGCACAGAGCCAGCCGGAGGAATCCCAAACCAGCGGAGAGAATTCCCAGCCTATTCCCAGCCCTGCAGCTCCACACGCTCGGTGAGACTGAGCCTCTCCATCCCATCCTGCTTTACCCACCCAGACTCCTGGGGAAAAGGGATAGAGATCCCTTTCCCTCTCCTCACAGAGGAGACTCTGGGATGCTGAGATATTTCAGTGTTGCTACCAAAGAAACCAAAGCTCTGGGCTCTCCAGGCGGGGAATTCTGTCTGCGGTGGAACTGGACACTGAGAGCTTCACAGCCCAGCTCGTGCCCAGCCACTGCCCCGCTGCTGGGAGGGGATTAAAAACCAGGGAGCCACGTCTGGAGAGGGCTGTGACAGACAGAATGAGCGTCAGGACTTCGGCTGGGCCCAGCAGACGCTGCTCAGTGTCTGCGTGCCAGAAATAGCAGCGGGAGGCAGGCGCAGCTCCCGGTGCCCCTCTGCACTTCTGCATCGCTTCACTGCAGGCTCTGCTCCACCCTAAACTCACACACACTCCTGGCCATAATGCAAAAAGACAGCCTTAGCACTTCCAGCAGCTGCAACGTGAAAAAAAAAACAGGCAGAAAAATCTGAATTTCAGCTTATTTGCTGTGATAATAAATCACGTTACGTAGGGTGCTTAACGTGTCGTAATAACGTTCCGGAGTCGATTGCGCAAAAACAGATTTGGATGATAAATTTTATCAATGTTAGCGCCGTAAAGCTAAAAAAGGCGTCAGCACAGAGACAGTCCATCAGAAACATTTCCTCCCAGTGTGATCTGTGCAATTCCTACGTGCGTGTCTCTGAACAGCTCATTCAGGATCGGTTCCTCTGCCTTTACAACTCCCCTTAGAGGGAACAAGGGCCTCTATTTTATAGGCAGGGAATAGAACCAAAGAAAAATAAGTGACTCAACCCAGACCCCACAGGGAGTCCACAGCAGAACTTCTGGGCCTGCACAGAGGGCTGAATAAAGAAAAATAAAAGGTTTCAGCTCTAAAGGTAGAGGCTGAGCAGTCTTTGCCCCATCAGGGATAAAACAAGGCAAGCCCCACGCGAGCAAGGGCCAGGATTAAAATGACAACCTTCATTCGCCGGGCGTCTGCAGGAACTCCAAACTCGCGTTTCCCACAGGAAACAGCAATTCCCAGAGAGAGCTCTCCCAGACCCACCTCTACCTGGGGTAATTCAGCCCCAACCCCCGATTCTCACAGCGTGACCCACGTGGGTGGTCCCTGCTCCTTGCTGGTCCCTGCTCCTTGTGGAGCCAAGCGCAGCAGCAGCTCCCAAGTGACGATTTGATCACTCTCCTCCTTAATTGCCACTTTTAATTACTCGCACGGCAACAAGAAGAAGTCAATCCGGCGATGGAAATCCATTCTTTGAACAACTTCTGCCTCTTCCCTCAGACACAAACTATTGCTCTATAAGCCATTCCTGATTAATAAGGGGCCCTCGTGGGAAAGCCACTGGATTTCATTTCCTTCAGCTGACAGCCCCAGGCCCCTAAAAACCAAGGGCAAAAGAGCCTTTATTTTATCGTGGCAAGATGACACCGTTTTTCCCCTTGCCATTTTCCTTCAGGAGGATGCATTAGCACTACATTTGCTCCTCCATGTGGTGGGATTTCTTAAATAAAAACGTATGTTCTATACGTCTGAGCTTGGAACCAGAGCTTGCTTTAGCCTGTTAACCATCCACGTTTGCTTCAGACTTGGCCAGCCACCTCGAAAACCTGCCAAGACCTCTCTGGCAGCATTTTCCTCCCAGTTCCAGGAAAACATGGAATATTCAAAGAATTTCAGGGCCTCCCGGCTTCGTTTGTCACCACTCTCCTTGCCCACTTAGAGCTAAATCACAGGCAAATTGCTCTAATGCCCTATTAAAGATTTAAAAATGGTCTTCTCCAGAGGAGGGTATCTGAGGACAAATCTCTGCTAATATATAATGCAAAGACCTCGCTCAGATGTGATGCAATGTGGCACGAGGCAGGGAGGGAGCTGCTTTTACAACCCTGCAACTTCCCAAGGGGGCTCTGTCCTGTTTGGGGCTTTTAAACCTCCCTCAGCCACTCAGGCAAAGGAGGGATTGGTTCTGTGCTCGCTGTTATTCCAGAAATGGCTGCAGTCTGTCAGAGGGCAGGGTTAGACGGGGTTTTGGGGATAAATTCTTCCCTGCCAGGGTGGGGAGGCCCTGGAATGGATTTCCCAGAGAAGCTGTGGCTGCCCCATCCCTGGAAGTGTCCAAGGCCAGGTTGGATGGGACTTGGAGCAGCTTCTGAAATGATTTTTAAGGTCCCTTCCAACCCAACCCATCCTGGGATTCTGAACCTTTTGAGATCTCAGAGTAAGAAGCAAACAAAACAAGTGAATTTACAGCAGAGCTCCTCACTCCTGGGGCTGAAGGCAATGCTGCTGGACACAGGCTGAGTGTCACTGCCACAGCTCGACTGGGAGCTGACTTAGGGACAGGGAACTGACCAAAGACACCGATCCCATAAACAAAATTCACAGCAGAATCCGTGGGAATGGCACCTGGAAACATTTCCTTTGCAGCTTAAGCCAGGAGCCAGCTCCTTTTAAAGAGGAAAATCCTGAGTGAACCAAGTCACTCCTAACCAAGAGCAAGCACTGGCCCAGAGAAAAAGGCTTTAAATAATTTGGAGAGGGGTTTGTTTTTTTTTTTTTCTTCTCTCACAGAGAATAAAACCTCTCTGTGATTTGGGATGCCAAGCAGACTTTTCTTGACTCCCAGCTCTAACTTATGGATTAAACATTTAACCCTTGAGTATGGATTGAGAGTTCCCCGTTGCTGAGGAATAAACTAAATATAAAATGTGATATGATACGATAATTACTGGATTTATAATATTATACATTATATGCCATATTTTCTTATCTTATAAAGTTATTATGCTATAAACTATTAATATAAAAATAAATACGGTATTTCTGACTTCTATCCTAGAACCTCCAACCAGCCCTGATTCAGCAGCCTCACTACACCTTTACTAACACGGAATACACTTGGACACTGATTGTATTTTTCCCATTTAACCTCCCCTGGTTAGCTCCTCACTCAATAATTATTCTCACATGCAAATGAAGGCAAGCACGTGACTTAATCTCAGGGCTCTTACAAAATCAGTTCCTTTCCCACTTCGGAAGGGAAGGCACTCCCTAAAATCAGCTGTAGATCTGCAGCAGAGAGCAGGGGAGCCTTCCCTTCTTCCCTCCCAAACTCCCTCCCGTTTTCCCTTCTTCCCTCCCAATTCCTTCCCGTTTTCCCTTCCTCCTTTCCAAACTCCCTCACATTTTCCCTTCTTCCCTCCCAATTCCTTCCCGTTTTCCCTTCCTCCTTTCCAAACTCCCTCCCGTTTTCCCTTCTTCCCTCCCAATTCCTTCCCGTTTTCCCTTCCTCCTTTCCAAACTCCCTCCCGTTTTCCCTTCTTCCCTCCCAATTCCCCTCCCGTTTTCCCTTCTTCCCTCCCAATTCCTTCCCGTTTTCCCTTCCTCCTTTCCAAACTCCCTCACATTTTCCCTTCTTCCCTCCCAATTCCCCTCACATTTTCCCTTCTTCCTTTCCAATTCCCCTCCCGTTTTCCCTTCTTCCTTTCCAACTTCCCTCCCCTTTTCCCTTCCTCCCTCCCAATTTCCTTCCCGTTTTCCTTTCTTCCTTTCTGATTTCTCTCCTTCCCTCCCAATTTCCTCCCAATCTCCCTCCCGTTTTCCCTTCTCTTCCTCATTCTTTTTTTTCAAGCCCCGTCCTCCGCATCCTCTGCGAAAGGAAATGCAAAGCCAAGGGGAAGCTGAGGCACCTGCCAGGCTGCTGTTTGTTGTCAGAGGGGATGAGAGGCCACTTCAAACACAAGCAAAACAAACTCCTCACTAAAGCCACATCAGTGCCATTAATCCGGGAATGGGTTTGACCCGCTGCTTGCGGCAATTCCTTAAATCTCACTTAAGCTGAGGAGCACAAAGGCGCTGCCTGCGCTTGCCAGGGACTCTGGTGACCCCAAATCTCACACCGACCTGAGCTGCTGCAGCACCAATCTCCAGCCAGGATGGTTTGGGAGGGACCTCACACTGCAAAGAGGGTGGGAAAGCAGAGCCAGGTGTGATCCCCACTGCTCCTGAAACTTCCACGACTTCCGGTAATGCCAGGCTTACAAGAAATTAATTTCTCGAGGAGGAAGAAAGTCACAGCCCATGTTTAGGTGCAGATCTGTGGCCTGACGTTGTTTTTTATCTTCTTTTTCTGCCAGCTTTTTGCTGGCACCTTTTTAGCCACCTTTTGTCCTCTCAGACTTGGCGCAAAGGCTCCTGTGCCATCTCAGTGTCTTTGGACCCAAAAATTTCCCTTTAGCGTCGTGCAGGGCTTCATCCACTCCCATTTTATCAGAGGAAAAAGGCCTAAAATGGTCATTAAAAACTGAAGTTCATGGCTAGAGTTATGAATCTACTGGATATAAGAAAAACAAGCAGCAACGGCAGGTTGCCCACCAAGAATTCAATGATTCTTAAAAAGGGTCTGGAGTGGAGGAGGAGCCACTGCTTATAAGACAGAAGGAAGAATTTCAATTTCTTTCCACGCCTGCCCCAGAAACCTGATTCTTGAACTTATTTCGCCAGGAAACAGGGCCATGACATTGCACAAAGAGGCTAATTTCACCCTATAGCACGAGCAGACTATCTGCTCGGGGAGAACACGTTTTATATTTCGAATGTATAAATCTAAATATATGCAAGTGGGACTGCCTGGAGCACCAGGAGAGTCAGGGCAACCAGGAGTTCTGTCTTATTTAAAGAGCAAATCAAAAGGGAAGGGGGGGATGCATTCCCAAATATTTTGGATTTTCCTCTGCTGAGGGAAATTTCCAGACATGAGATTTCTTTTCTGTTCCAGTTTGCTGCTTGGACCCTGCTAGTCCAGCACCACAATTAGGAGTTTGTCCGTGACTGAAGCCTGAGTGGACACAGAACTCATCCCAAAAAAATCAAACTGGAAAGGCTGAACTTGGTTTCACACCTAAATCCCCAAGTTATGAAGAGGGATAGGTGGGAATGAGAAGGAAAAAAGCTAGTTGAAAGTGAAAGATGTGCATTCCCATCCTGCTGTGGCTTCAGACTGTTCATTTCCAGATATTGAGCTGCTCCCCACCATCATCCTTCCACTGAGAACTGCGGCTGGTGTCCCCATCTCACTGGAAGGGCATCTGTGTCCCTTACAGATTAAAATTTAATACTTTTAAACCCCAACACACGAACACAGAGAGAGAACTTCCCTCTCCTGGCATTCCCAAAGGCCAGAGGAGCAGAATTTCTGAGCTCTGAGTCTGGGGAATGAAATTGTCTTGTTCTCAACTGTCTGATCAGCTGTCAGGCAGGAGCGTGTCAGAGTCCAGATCAATTCATGCAGAACCCCATCATCACCATCATTTATCTCCTAAGGCTGCTGTGCTTGGAATTCCAGTTATGGCAGGAATTCTATACATATTACACAGATTTAGAAGCGGCATCAATAGAACACTCAGGGCCTTATTCATCAAACAATGAGTCATTCTGGCATTCCAGCCCATCTCATCCCAGTCCTTACACGACTCCTGTGTACAAACTGGACTCTACTGCGTGCATCTGATTGAGGAGGGGGGCAGCAGAGTTTCAGCTGGGTGTGGAAATGGAGGGAACTCACCGGTTAACAAAAAAAAAAAAAAGAATGAAAAAAATACCCCTAACGATGAAAGTTTCATCTTCCACAACCATCAGTGCCATGTGAGAACAGAGAAGCAAAGGAAAATCTGCCATGAGCACTACTGTGAGCATTTTTTTGCTGCCCAGCGAGCCAGAAGAAGAAAATATTTCAGAATACAACACTTGAGTAGCAATTCTGGGCAGATAATTTCAGTGGTGCTCTACAAGAGGCTTAAAAGCTTCCCTTAATATGCACTTTACAACTGTGGCAAGCTAATGATGGTGCAAGACCACAAAATATTTCCCAAATCATTTCCCTAATGACCTAAGGCTTTCAGATGGGCTGGCTGTACTTTCTGTGTGTGATTTAAATGAGGATTGAGTTGAAAATTAAAGATTAAGCCAGAGCAAGAGCTGTCACCTGTCTCTCAGGAATGCACCTGTATTACACACAGTACAGAATGCCTACACAGCAAATACAGGATGACTTTTTGGTCAATACTGAGTTCAAATACTGGGTTTTTCCATGCTCTAGCAGCTGGAATAGAAGGTTTTTAGGGATACACTGGTCCTGTGGGAGTTTGAACTGTTGGTAAATTGGGATATGCTACAAAACACTCTGAATTTTTTTAACTGAAGGGATCTCAGCACAAATGACTTTTACCTTCTCTTTGTCCTTTCAGCCTCCTTCCTGACTGCTGGATGCGTGGCTGGGATTTCTGGGTGCGTGGCTGGGATTTCTGGGTGCGTGGCTGGGATTTCTGGGTGCGTGGCTGGGATTTCTGCAATTCCTGCAAAGCTGGAGCAGAACATCCTTGGAAGTCACTGCTCTTATGCTGAGTCTGGTTGGAATTAGAAAAGAGTCTCAGAAGCTGTTGAGAAGAAGGCAGGCACAGAGACACAATTGTACATGAGGCAAAAGAGCTGTCCTTTCATTGGAAACCATTCCAAGACCTCATAATTCCTTGGATGTCTGCAGTTCCCTTCATTAAACCTGAAAGCACCAGTGCCTGTTCCTGGCCTTTATCCCGAATAAGTCCCAGTAAATTTGGAATCCATCCCACCACATTTGCTTGGGCATTATCTCCCAAGCCCTGTCCACGGCCAGGACTGTTCAAGGCCCTCCCCATCCATGGTCCATGAGGGAGGACAGGGATGGAAGTGGAATGTGCCATCTCCTCTCCATGGATTTCCTCCCCAGGCTGTTTCTGCTCCTTCACTTCACGTCCAGGGACCCAAAGCAAGGACAAAGTCTACATTTCCCTCTCGGAGGACAAACCCTTTTCTGGGAGCTGGACTGTTTCTTCTGCCATTTCACATTCCAGTGGGAACATTCCCTGAAAAACAGCCGCTATCTCCCTGGCTATCCACAGGCTGAGCTGAATAAAAACCGGGAATGGAACCCAAGGAAAACAGGACACTTTTGTGCCTTCGGTGCTCAAGCTGAGCGAAACAAAACCGGCAATTAAAGGCAGCGGAGCCACCTTGCTTTTTGCTTCCTCCTCTCCTCATTCACAGCTCCTTCCCTCGTTGCAAAAGGTCCATAACTGTAACACTGCCACGTTCTCCTGGAAATCTACTTAAATGGCACATGATGGAAGCCATATGATGGGAGCTTAATTACGCAGGGGGCATATGGAAGGCATATGACATAAGGACATATGGAAGGCATATGATGGAAGGGCATCCGAGGACATATGATGGGAGTCTAATTAATTGACAATACATTCCTCTCATCAGGGGGAGAGCTGGAATGCTGTTTTGTTCCGAGGGAAAATATGCACATTGAATTATGCTCACCACTGACCATTCTCCTTTTTGAATCACGATTCCTCGGGTTTTGGAGCGGGATGGGTCTTTTCATTTACATCTCAGAGCGTTAACATAAAGTTGCGTTTCATAGGATTGTATATAAATAACCGCTGTTTTTTGAACCTCCTGAAGTTTTGAGCGCGCGGAGCAAATCCAAAATGTTACCAGGAAAAGGAAAAAGAAGAAGAGCCTATTCTTATTTGGGATTATTCATAAAGCTGCTTCTAGAGAAGTCACAAACAGGTCAAAAAAACCACAAGGAAAAAAAAAAAAAGAAGAGCCTGTTCTTATTTGAAATTAATCACAAAGATGCTCCTAGAGAAGTCACAAACAGTTTAAGGAAAAAAAAAAAAAAGAAGAGCTTCTTCTTATTTGAAATTAATCACAAAGCGGTTCCTAAAGAAGTCCCAAAGAGGTTAAGAAAACAAACAAAAAAAATTTAAAAGAAGAAGAGCCTGTTCTTATTTGGGATTATTCACAAAGCTGCTCCTAAAGAAGTCCCAAACAGGTTAAAAAAACCCAACCCTCATGGAAAAAAAAAAAAAAAAACAACCCTCTGCGTTGGATGGGAATCAATGCAGCTGAAAATTTGCACTTCCATCTGCAGAAAGATTTATGGGGGGGAAATAAGGTAGTGCCTAGAACGTGCCAAGAAGATTCCTCACTTTTTAACTACCTGCATGTGTTTGGGGCATGTGCCTTCCTGAAACACAGAAGCAGCGTTGTGTTATCCCAGATCCTTCCCTTCTCCTGAGGAGCTGCAGAGCTATAAACCGTGGCAGTGATACCTGGAACCCCTTTGGAAGCAAGACGGGATAAAATCCCATTAATCCACTCTTGGAATAACTCCTAAGTGAGCCCTGAGTGACCCTCACAGCTTCTCTTTGCGTTCAGCAAACAGGCATTTGAAGATACTCAAGTTTTTAAGGGCCGTTTTACAAGAAAAAAGACCACAATTTTCTAGGCTATTTAGATACCTTGAAACATTATCGTCATGTTCACACTTTCAGAGTAACCCAGTGAAATTAACCCAGCGCCTGCTCTTTATTTTTCTTCACTGACTGAACAAGTTTAGGAAGAGACAGAGCCTCTTATTTCTGGGAACTCAGGAAACCTTGCCAGAATTACTCATGTAGAGAGTGAAAAGAGCTAAGTTCAGGTCCTGGGCCCTGACCAAGGGCTGCAGCCACCACCTTCACCCAGGCCCCCAGAGGACCTGAACCCTGAGTGCTGCCAACATCAAAATGTTCACTTCTCTGTTCCAACTTTAGGAGAGTTTCAAGGGTTTTTCAGGTCTCCAATATTCAGGCAAATAAAACCATGGATTTCATGAGCGGCTGGGTAAATGGGATGCTCCCAATCCCCTGTAAAACTCATCAGAAATGTGGGGTTTTTTTGGTCCCACAGCTTCTCCACAACATTTGGGGTGCTCCCCAGCTCCTCCATCCAAACTGCTGCAAGGGAGGAGCAAACCAGCTCTGCCAGATGCACCAGCCTTTGAAACACCCAACTTCAATGCACAAAACCCCCATTTTAGCTGAGCGTATTCCCCACTGGATATTCCCAAGGAACAGCTCTCCTGAGGGCTCTGTAGATTTAGGTGCTTTCACCAAAACCCTCCCAAGGCTTTATCTGGAAGCATCAGCCTCGCTTAACTCCCAGTGTAAAATTAACTGAGCCAGTCAAAGACTAATGGAAAGGGGGGAAAAAAATCCAGGATATTTTTACCTTTGGAGACTTCTGCTGGCTGACCACGAAGGCAAGAACACTGAGAGGTTGCCATGGTGCTTTTTTGGGGAATGTTAACACCACGCTGCTCGAGGGCTAATGAAGGAAGACAAACATCACTGGGTTTGCTAAGAACTCAGCACCACCAAGCAGAAAAAAAAACCACTCACAAAATTCCCATTTTGGTACAATTCTAGAGAGGCAGGAGGAAATAAAAAGGTTTTCCAGCTCGTCTTACCTGCTCTTTCCCGTTCCACGTGTCCATAGCAAAGAGTGCTGAGGATTTATGGTCGCTCCTCGCGCCGGTGTGTGCAAGACCCAAGGAAAGCTAGGAGGTTGTACAGTTATCTCCCTTGGTGTAATTCTAAACTATACAACCTACTACCTCAACCTGGATGCATGCAGTCAAAAATTCATAATCTCAGGGGCTTCTAGTTACAAAAAAAAAAAAAAAAAAAAAAAAGCCTCCAAACCCTCAGTGGTTTAATTTAGAGGGGATAGATTGCTGGGGGGAAAGACACAGACCCCCAGATTCAGCTCCCCACCATGGGAATGTGGTAAGACACAACAAGCCAGGGTTGTTCCTCCTGCTGGATTTGGACAAGGTCATGGAGCTTTTCACACGAGATGGATTTTTTCCCCTGGCTAAAATACTGGCACAGCAGATTCAGAACATATACACACAGATTTTTTTTTTTTTTTAATAAAGAAGCATTTAAAGAAGGCTTAGGGTGAAATCTGTCCTGACACGTCTTTTCCTTCCTGAACACACCACGCTGACCTCGACCACGTGCTTTGGCTCCTGGATGTCTGAAGGACGTGCAAGGAATGGGGCTGGGGGAGAACGGCACAAGGGGTAGAAATCCTGAGGTGAATTCGACCCTGGCACCAAAGGGCTCAAATGAACCATCCTGGAAAAGCCTCACCAAGCCTCCCTCAGCAGCCAGCCACGCTCCCTTCACCAGGCACACGTGAATTCCCAGCCAAACAAGCAGGATTTTATCCTTGTGACTCACTCCAGCACCCACCAAGGCAGCACTTAAAGCAGCAGGCTGCCTGTTTATTATTATTATTAATAATAGTATTATTATTATCATCATCATCATCATCCCCAAATGTGACATTAATACCATCCCCAGGGCCGGGGTGCTGCCCCTCAGGTGAATGCAGCCCCTGGCACAGCAGCTCCGTGCTGGAAGGGGATCCCAAAGGAATCAAACATCAGGAATGGATGCTGAGCTCGCACGTGCTGCTCTGCTTTCCCAGGACAGAGCAGAACGCTGGCGATGGAAAAAGCTCTGCCCTGCCTTTGCACCCCAAGCCTGGCAGGAAATAAAGGAGGAAGATGGGAAAGAGCATCGCTGCTCAGAATTCAGCCTGCAACGGCAGGAGAAGCCGTTGGAAAAAATGCAAAATAATCTTTCTGTGATGTCTGAGTGCCCGTGATGTTGATGGTATCCCAATTTCTAATGACTCCATATTCGGTAAAGTTTACTTTGACCAAAGAGTGGGAATCCAGCATATTTTAGTTAACAGCACAGAGCACAGCCACTGTTAACTATTTGATTAGTTAGAGCAAAGTTAGACCAAAGCACAGCTCTGGATGAGGAAACCATGGATTTCTGGCCCTGTACTCCCACCAGGAGTTTTATCCTTGCCTACAAGCATCCTGGACCCAACTCCTCGATGCAAAATCATTGTTTCCGTGCCCTGCACGGCTTTTCTCCAACATGAAATCCAATTACTCAACTCAAGCAGTTTTATGGGAGGGAGCGAACCTGTGCGCTGATGGAAAATCCCAAATCCTACCCAGTCTCTGGGTCACAGAGCAGACAAGTTCCCACTCAGACTTCCCAAAAAAACCTGTTCCACATTTTGCAGCTGTAAACTGAAGCATTTCGTTATCACACAGCTAAACCACTCGTTTCCTATGACTTATCCCCGCAAGTATTTTTCTGCATCTCAGTCTTGTACTAGCTAACATTCCATAATTGAAAACTAATAAATGATTACTGATATCTGATCAGTTTAATGAGGAGGTGCTGTTAACACTGAGACTGACACAGACACCCCTTGCACACCAGGTATTTAAGGCAGAGTTGAGCAAAAACCGAAAAATTCACCAATAATTTGCCCTAAAATGCAAGGGAGAGAGAGGTAGAGAGTTTTGTTTCATTTGTATACTCAACTCAGCAAAAGTCTTTTCATGGATAAATTACAATAATTAATTCCTTCCTTTAGATTTAGGCCAAAATAACCCAATTTTTTTCTCAGGTTGGCCAATGCTAATGATTCCCTACCTCTCCTTGCTGCTCTTCCATCTTCCCAAAGAGACTCCAGGAACTTTTCTAAACACCAGAATAAATTTCTGTCCCAGGGTTTGACACCTAACTCACCCTCTGGGGTCAACTTTTAGACTCCTCCTCTTCCTGCTGCACAAATTATCCAGGCAAATCTCCCCCATTTATGGCTTCACCACTCCCTACAGGTGTTTTGCTCCCTGGAAGCTTGCACAGCTGAAAGCGTATTTGCATCCCAGGGGAAATTTCCAGCAGGAAAAAGGGCCAGGCATTCGAGTCATGCTGCCACTCAGAGTATCTGCTGGCAATAATGGCAGGAAGCAGAGAGTTTAGGAATGGAGATCGAATATTAAATATTGAACATTAAAAGAGGAGCAGTCTCAGGGCCGTTGCTGGTGTCCCTTGGTGTCCCCTCTCCGTGCCTGGCTCTGGGGAGCTCAGCAGAGGCAGGCACAGCGCTTGTGACACTCCCTCCTGGTGGCACCGAGCTCCCTGTTTGTTTTCTGGTGGATTTTTTGTCAATTACGTCTTTACCCAATTAGCACAATCACACCTAATTACGCAATTAGGGCGAATCTGTAATCTAATGACAATGTTCACTTGCGATACGTTATCGATGTCAGGACGCTCCCGTCGAACATGCGGAGCTCTGTGTTCCTAAACCAGCTCCTGGGGCCCCAGCGCCTTTTGTCTGGGACCCCTTTTAGGCCTCTTGCTGTTTCAGAATCCCAGAAATGATTTCACACTTCTGGGGACAAAAGGGAATCTCTGGCCCAGCCCTGCCTTATTTTAAAGCTACAGTGTAATTAAAAAATTGTGTCTTTCTGCTCCGTGTAACTCTGTGATTCCTGAAGGAAACGGGACTCCAAACTGCTGTCCTACCACAGAAACGCTGGCATTCACATCCAGGGAATATTTATGTTCAAAGAGAATGCCACTGGAGCAGTTCTCCTCAGGCTTCCAGCTCTGAAGTCACCACCTGCCCTTGCCACCGACCTCAGGAGCCACCAGGGCCCAGCTTTAGTGTGGACTGGGAAGTTTTCACTCATCACTGGCTTTATTGCCTGTTCCCTTCCACAGGCTCCAGGTGAGAGAAAAACATCACAAACCTCCTTCCTCCCACCCACATTTCCCATTATTGAATTTCCCCAAGAGCGAGGTGAGGTGCGAATCCCGACCCAGAGCTGATTTTTGGGAACTGCCTGGTTGGAATATCCCATTCTTTCCCAACACCCTTCAGTGTAAAGCAGTGATTCAGTCACACGGAAAAGCAGGGGTGCAGAGGTCAGAATATTCCCAAATAATGACACAAAACCGCGCCTCATGCATTAATCCCCTGCACCAAATCACACTTTACATGCATTTACAGACCTACTGACTTAAACAGGATTCCAGCAACAGACACTCACTACAGATGCTCAGGGAAGATGGATTTTGTCTGATTGTAATCAGGAAAATCATCAGCTGAGGTTCTGGCTCTCAATCTTTCGGGATGTGAATGATGCAGAAGGAGGGACCCACCTTCCCCTCAGACCCCAGGCAGGGCTTGCCAAGGAGGGGATGGGAAAGCAGAAAATACTCCTGAAGCAAATGCATTTCCTTAAGTCACTGATTAAAAAATAAATACAAAACCCCACAAATGCCATGATTCCATTTGGAGGGCTGAGATCCTGTTTGCCAAATTTCAGCCTGGAGTGACCTTTCCCTTCCCTTTCCTTTTCCTTTTTTTTTTCTTTTTCCCTTTTCTTTTTCTTTCTTTCTTTCTTTTCATTTCTGCCGGTCCTTTCTTTCCTTTCTTCCTTTCCTTTCCTTCCTCCTTTCCTTTCCCCTTTCCTTTTCCTTTCCTTTCCTTTCCTTTCCTTTCCTTTCCTTTCCTTTCCCTTCCCTTCCCTTCCCTTCCCTTTCCCCTCTCACAGGAGGGGGTTTCACACTGGGAATGCTGACCTGATTCCTGCTGCTCACCTCCCTCCTTCACCTTTATCTGGTGAAATTTCATTAGAAGTTGGTTGCAATGTGGAACCTCAAGAGGTTCAGATGTTCACCCCAGCTCAGAGAGCTCTCCTAGAAGTCTGGCAGCCACTAAAAAGGGCTGGAAGTCCAAGGGGCTGAAAAGTAGGGAAAGAAGCCTCATCTGGGCTCAGCTGAAATCCAGAGCAAGTGAATGTTTTGAAAGCTCTCCAAAATTTTCCAACGCATGACAAAAACCGTGCCTCAGCTTTCAGCCGGGGTTGCGGCAATCTGAAGGTTTGCTCAACATTACATTGCAACCCCTGGGCCTTTCTAGGGGAAAGGTGGCTGGGCTCTCACTCCTGAACCAAATGAGACTTCTGAGAGCAGCTGGAGCATCAAAACCTAACCAAACCTAATAAAACAAAAACCTCAACACCCCGTGCTGGACCCAAGGGGGGAAGGTGGCACAAGCATAAAGTGCTGGTGATTCTAAATGACCCCAAAACATTTTGGGGGGAATTTTTTTGGCTTATCCCATGCCTGCTTTGTGACTGAAACCCTGATCTGGACACAGCCTGATCTGGAGCTGCAGCCAAGGCTGGTTTCACCTGCCTGCTGAAAAATGAAGGAACTGACAGGAAGCTGAACCAAAACCTGGTGCCACTTCCAGGGTGGATTGCTGGGGCTGGATTTCACCGTGACCCTGCAAAAATACAACCAGAGGGTCCCCAGCCCAGCTGGAGCTCTTCCAGCTCAGGGAATGCCACTCCTGCAATGCTCCTAAGCCATGGAGCACTCCTGGCTCAAGGGCAGGTGTCCAAGTCTTGGATCCCTCCCCTAAAAATCCTCTCCTCATTTTCTCCCTTATTTCCTCCCTTACTGATTAGAAGCAAATAAACAAAAAGAAAGGGAGGAGGGGAAAAAAAAAAAAAACCAGATTACTGAAATAACCAGAATACTGAAATTTATCTGCCTTTTAAGAGTTTAACCAGATTTGATTATCTGAATAAGAGTATTTGGACACGGTTCAAATTCCAGGGTACACAATTCCATTCTGCTTATCACGAATCCCATTTGCCACTGCATATGGTTATTCTAATTACCCGAGTGCTATTGTGTGCTCCTCTGCTGACAAGGGCTCACCGTGCTCCTCACCAGGCTGGGAAAGGAGGGAACACACAAATAAATTCCCTTTTCAGCCCTCAGTGGCCACCACGAGACACCCTTGTCTGCAGGAGACCTTACAGGTGCTCTCAGGCAGCAACAGGAGGGAGAAACGGCGGCGACATTTGGAGAGAGAAAAAGAAGATTTACCAAATATTAGAATTGAAAAAAATTAAAATAATAAAGAAAAGAGGAGGTTTGGGAAAGCTTTGCTTCCTCAGAGAAGAACTTGTGCTGCTTTCAAAGGAAACGAGCGCAGCAAAAGCTCCCCAGATGCAGCCACACAGGAGGTTTGGGGTTTTTTTACCTCTAAAGCAGCCACTCTGCCCATTTCCAGAGAAAGGGGCTGCATTAATTAAGGGACTGATTCCTGCAGAGGATAGTGGGGCATTCTGGGGTAATTCCTGGGTCCAGGTGCTCTGGTTTGATTCCAGCAGTGCCTTTAAGTCCCCCTGCAGCCTCCAGGTGTGTGAAGGGCTCTGAGCCTGGGCAGCTCTGCATGCATCAGTGACAGATGAAGGGAGCTCTGTGCACTCTGGATGGCACCTGGATCAAAGCTGCTGCACAAATGCAAGCTCCTTACCCACAACGTGAAGGGAAAATAGTAATAATAATAATATAATTAAAGAAAAAAAAAAAAAAAAAACCCTTGTAAGAAACGCACAGGTAGGAGCCGCACAGACCCCAATTATTCTCCTCCAGCCGAAGACACATTTCAAGGTTCTCCACATCATTCTGTCAGACTCCAGTTTCACTCGAGAACTTAATGAAGTGCAGTGGAACACAGGCAGCAGCAAAGAAACACAAATTAAGCTGGAAACACAATGCAGCGCTTTTCAAAAGGCTGGGAAACAAAGGGGCAGGGGCAGAATATGGGCGGCTGCAGCTGAAAAAGAACAGGGGGAGCAGTTTGACTGCTCAGAGATAACTGAAACGCATTTTAAAACTCGGGGAGAACAGGTTTTGTGCGGTTTGTTGGGTAACCTGAGCTCAGAGAAGCTGTGCAGTCAGAGGTGCCATCCTCCCTGCACAAGAGCCTGCAAGAGGCTGCCCTGAACCTGTCCCACAGAGCTGAGGCCACAGCATCCCCAAATCCACCCTGGAAAACCAGGAGCAAGCAGCAAACGTGCTCAGCCTCGAAAAGAACTCCCTGCTCCTCCTCCCAGCAGCACGGGGCCTGCAGCTCACCCCACTTCTGTTGCCACTTCTCTCAAGTTTCCTTTCTAAGCATCCAGCTGTGTTTAGACCGAGCCTCTCACCAAAAGGAGGTAAAAAAAAAATTATAAAACCGGATATTGATTAGCAGGTCCCAACATATTCAGAGAGAAACTGCTCTAAAGTGTTTTACAGAGAAGAAAATGAAAAAATTTGCTTCTTCTTTCCTCTTTAATCGTTCAAGTATTGAATTCCTAATCAAAAAAAAACACCAAAAAAACCCCACAAAGCCAAACCAAATGGTGGCACCTCATTTTGGGACATATCTGACCCAACTCCCCTGCCAGGGGTCTTCTGGTGCTCCCCAAGCAACGTCACCTGAAGTGCCAGAACATCCCTGACAAATTCCAGCCTTTTCTCAGCCAATTCTACCACAAATAGCTTTCTACAAGAGAGACCACCCTATAGAAATATGGATTTTTGGGGGTTTTACCAGCTCATTTCTCCTTGGAGCTCGGACTAAATGAGCCCATGCTTCCCTTGGAGCCAGCAGGTGGGAATCCAACGCGACGAACGTTCACAGCATTTAAAAAACCAACCCCAAACCAGCACAGATTATTCACAGAGCTTCTGGAAAAAACATTCTTTTACTGTCACAATCTCCTCCTGCTTCCATGGTGAGTCCCTGCTCAGCCCATCATGGATGGAACAACGTCCACCCTCAAAATCCCAAAAGAGAGCTCGACTCCAGGTCCCTGCTCTGAGTAAAATCCCACCACAGGAGCAGAAGTTCTGCTGGAAACGACCCATCAGCTTTTATTCCTTGATTTCACATCCAAACATTTGGGGAATATCGAGGACCAGCTTTTATACCCAGCTTTACAACACACAGCATGCCAAAATGCAGTTTTTTTTCACCCCTTTTTTTTAAACTTAGTTTCAGCTCACAGGGAGAAAGAAGAGTGGCTGCACTTCTCTGACTCCATTTTAATACAATAAATAGAAAACTTCTATAAGAAATAGAAAACACATAGAAAACCCTGGAAATTCAGCAAAGAGAAAAAAACAAAACAAAACAAAACCAAACCAAAAAACCCCAATGTCTTTTTGGCCTACAGCAGCGTGTGTCAAAGCAGCCAAGTTCAAACCCAGAGAAATTTAAAAGTGGAAATGCAGAGCAAATCTTTGGTGGAATTAACACTGAAAGTGGCTGGAAGGAAATAGTCAGACTTTATTTTGAGTTTACAGCCTAATTATTTTCATATAGAAGCTGTACATTGGGGTTTTAAAAAAAAAGACTTCTTCAAAAATAATTGTTCCACCCTCCCAAATTTTAAGGTTATTTTTGCACAGCAGGCTTTGCACTGCCTGCTTCCATGGGTTTTTTTCCTGCCCTACCACTTCTTTTGGACTTTCCAGCACGGTTATTTTCTCTTAAAAAACTATTTGAAAAGACACAAATACCATGAAATTGGGAGGAATGGGATTCTATAATAAACTGGTTTTTAAGAGAGGCGTTAGAGGGATCAGAGAAGGGATCCCAAGTTCCCGGATGTAAAGGAGGAGAAGTGATTGCTCCTCTCACAAACGAGCAAGGAAAGAATAGCTCCATGTTACCTTATAAATAAAATTATTTTATCTGTTTCAGAATTAACACAAGAATGGCTCCCTAACACATCCCCATCACCAGAGCAGGGCAGGACACGGGTGGGATCGAATTTCTGATGTCAAACAAACTGCCCCCATGCCCTTTTCCTCAGCACCAAGCAGGCACAGAACCCTCTGCACCAGGGGATTTCGACACTGCCCAGAGCTGAAAGCTGAGCTGATAATTGCAGGGCGAGATTTGCAGCTCCACTTTTTTTATGTTCCTCTAAATAAAAAAATAAAAAGTATTTAAGAATTTAAAAAAAAATAATAATAAAAGGGGGGGGGGGGGGAAAGGAGGAAAAGAGCGAAGAATGTGAAGAATATTTGGAGGTGAAGCGCAGCAGCACCCCGGTGTGCACTTGCCAGCCAGCCACAGACCTATAGATACAAGCTTGTGTGGAATATGAGCACAAGTTCGGATCTACGGGTTTGTGGCAGCAGGCAGGGATTTCTGCTGCCACTGCCAGGCTTTGGGGGTCACTTCCTTTTTGGGGATGGAAAGAG
The DNA here is from genome assembly GCF_015227805.2 of Hirundo rustica. NCBI lineage: Eukaryota > Metazoa > Chordata > Aves > Passeriformes > Hirundinidae > Hirundo > Hirundo rustica. The sequence goes on along the minus strand of NC_053472.1, from coordinate 4,146,455 downwards.
GAAAAGCCTTTCTGCAGATGGAATTTTAGCCAGGAGCCTTGGTTCTCTCAGCACCTCAAAGCCCCTCCTCGGAGGGAGGGGCGCAGAGAGGATTATTGATTTTGTTAGGACATAAAGCCACAGATTCCTGCACTCCCGTGGGAGGCTTAAGAAAATCAGCAAAATAAAGTAAAGTAAAACAAAAGGAAATTTTCAACCGACCGAAATGAAGCTGATCTGTGTTTCTTCCCCACAAGCACTTGGCTGGACAGAATTTCTGGTGATTACACAAGTACCGAGGTTAACAGGAGTTGAATTAACGAGCAGCATTGGAGGCATAGCACTCAAACAGGGGAGGAAATTATCCAACAGCAAAATTTTGGGATAGAAACAGAATTCCTAAACACAGCCATCCCCTCACCCTGCGAAAAGTTGTTTCCATTCTGGCAGCCTGGCCGAAGCAGGCAGAACTGCCTGAGAGTTGTTTTAACTTTCAGAGGAGTCATTGCTGGGCTGAGGTTCTGCTTTAATTCTATTTTTAAAGGCAAAAAACCCCAACCCCCGTCACTCCGCTAAACAAGCTGGAAATTCCCTCTAACCCCAACTCTGCGTTTCTCCCACACAGACACATATAAAAGTTCTTCAGGATTTTTCCAATAAAGCTTGAAAAAGCAAAGTTTTGCCACCGCAAGCAGGAGGCGTCCCCTCCTTCCCTGAGGTTTCCAAGTTTTCTTTCCTGCGGAAGGAATATTTCCCATTTTATTGGTGGGGACTCAGGCTGGAGAGCAGCCTGGCTGTGAGCTGGTGGAGAAAATCCACTGAGAGCAACTCTTGCTCAAAGCGTCACCAATTTTTCACTTCTCTTCCTTCAGGAGACGTATCGGTGCAAGTTAATATTATCCTCTGTAAAATCAAACAGGCACCACTTGGAAAAGAATTTTGCAATTTGGATGCTGTTCGAAAATTCTCCCTCTATTTTTTTTTTTTTTTTAATTTTTTTTTTTTTTTTGGTGCAGGTTCTTAAAATAAATCACTTCAACCTTTCCAGCCTGTGAAATATGCAATTATAAAATACGATTTTCCTTTATTTGGAATCGCTGGGTGGCAAGAAACTCCTGTTATAGATGTTAAACTTTCACCATCTGCCCAAAGGTTATCTAAATTCATCCTCCAAGTCTAGATTCCTACGCTGCCACTCACCTTCAAAGCGCCCAGCTTCTCCCAAAGTTTTCAGCAGCCAAAATTCGTGCTGCAGCATCTCTGAAAATCCGGGATGGCTTTTCCTGTCGGAATTTTGGGCTCGGAGAAAGCTCCGTCCCTGCAGTGGTCAAGGCTGGAGCGGGGCAGGGAGCTCACGGATCTTGGGAGCAGAGCTGCAAATGGAACACAACAAATGTTACCCGGCCAAAAATAACCCCAGCCCTCCACTACAAAGCTCATTTATTGCAGGGAACCTGAGGTTAAAATCCAGGTTGTCCAGCAGGGCCTAAAGGGGCAATATGAGGGGTCAGCGGTTGCTGGGATTTGTTCCCATGGCAGGGAATTTTGCCCTCAGTCTCACTGTGCTGTGCAAAACTGCAGAGTGTTTGCTTGACAATCAGTACACTCGTTTTAACGCTAACACTCTTTACGTTCAGTTATGTGCATGAAGTGAGCTAATCTGAACGGCTCTGGCAGAGAAATACCTGTTTTTTTTCATGCGAGGTGATCTCACTGAAATACCCAAGGCAAGGACGGAGGTTACATTTTCCTCACTTTATCTATTTCCAAAACTTTTTTTTTTTTTTTTTTTTAGTTTTCTTTCCCATTAATTCCTGGGCTAATCTCCTTTCCCTGGTTAAATCCACGGAAGAAGCCAAGCTGTGAAATTTGGGTGGCTTTTGCACGGGACACGTGTCCCCAGCTCTGCCCGGAGGGAACACCCAGAGCCAGACCTTCGAGGAGCCCGGCACACGCTCCAGGAGAGCTGGGATTTGTTGGGAAAAGCCTTTTTTTTCCCAGCCTAAAGCAGGGCTGATCCCTGCTGCACCTCCCACTCCCCACCTGATTGGCTTTTCCAACACAAAAGGGAAGAAGGAGATTTGGGATCCATCGCCAGAGCTCCACTCACGGCGGGGGGAAAAAAACGGGAAGGAAAAGGGGAAAAGCGGCGAGAGCTATCCCTGGAAAAGCTCCAGATAAATGCCCGCTATAAATCTGATTGTGCCTCTCTGCATTCCTGAGGAGTGGGGCACAGGGATGGCGTTCCACGGCACCTGTGTGCCGGAAATGACAAACATCCAGGAACCGACCTGCTCCTTTTGGAAAACAAACTCACGGACAAGCTTTGAGACAGCAGACTGAGAAATGCAGCAGCAAACCAACGGTTTTGTTTGTTGAAAAATGCACATTTTTCATTATTATGGTTTTTGATGAGTGCTGCTTTTTAAGCAGGAATTTCGCTTGCATATCCAACATATTCAGGGGGGTTGAAGGAGAGCCATGGATTTGCCAAGATGTGGGGTTGGAAACGTTTTCCCCCACTGATTAATCACAGAGCTTTTGTACCTTGTGAAAACCTGATGAATGTACACACAGTGGCAGAAAATCCATCAGAGGCAAACAAATCAATCGGCATCAGCCTGCATTTGCCTCGAATGCTAAGACTGCAAATTAAAAAGTTTCAACCTGTACACGAAGGTATTTATGTTTAGGTTTCTGATATCCTTCTACTCAGCCCGCTTTGCTTCATTATTAATTTTACAACATCAGTGATCACAGGATCATCGAGGCTTTGGTACGTGGGACAGCACAAAATACAGAATATTTTTGTCAGTAACAACCCAGTATAAAGCTGGTATTTTAGAGATTTATAGCCAAAGGGATATGGAGGGAAATATGGAGAAATAAAATCTCTAAAGACCTAACATTGGGGTTTGGTCTGTGGGTGGTTTCCTTGCAAACCACAAAGCAGAAATGCCCTGTCCAGGAAAATCGATCACCACGGAATGCATTGTGTGCCTGAGCAAAAAGCTGTTTGCAGCCATTTCGTCCTTCTGCCCCGAAATTCAGGCAAATAAGAAACACAACTGTGAAATAATTCCCATTCTTCCCCCCTCCCCCGTTTTAACCCCAATGTACTTAGGCCTATAAAAAAATATATATATCTATACACACACATACATGCACTCAGTCCTAGCTTTAAAGAGCAGCTCTTTAAGGATTTCTGTGCTTGAAATAATTTTGAGGAATTTGAGGGAAAAGGGAGATATTGGCTGGGAATCCAAATTACCTCAGCAGCAGCAGCAGCAGCATTCTGCAGGATCTCCTATGGAACGTGCGCTGCCATATTGCTAGGCCCAACTCCTCGAGAGCGTATTCTGGAAGACAAAACATTTATGGATATTTTCATGGCATATTTTCAAGGAATGGATGCCGTTTTCCTACACGCAGAGGCTACAGCTTCAGGAGCAAAAGGACCAGCCAAGCTCCTAGGATAGAAATTACACCCCCCTCCCAACACCCTCGTTTTTAATCTTGCTTTTGGACCGTTATTTTCCGTGTTCCACCTTGGATCAACCCACTCGCGCTCTCCCCCCCGCGCGAGGAGCGAAACCCGTGGAAAGCAAACATCCCTCGTCACACACGACCACTCCACAAGTCTGCCAGCCCTATTTCCCACCAAAGCCATCCAGGAAAATAAAGGAACAGGGAGGCAAACGTCTTCCCTGGCAGTTAGTAACACGCACCAACTCCTGAAAGTGGTTAGTTCTCATCTCCAGATCCTTATCCCAAAAGTCCAGCTGGAGAAAGCAGAATCAAAGAGCAGCGTCGTTACCTGCTTTGGAGGAGGTTCCACCAAGCAAGCTTTTTTAAGCTTGTTGACTCTTTTAACACTGATACAGGGAATAATTATTTCTCTGTGCCGACGCGATTGTTAAAAGAGGAGAAGCCCCGGATTGTGGTGGCTCCGTGGATGCTATTCTTTTTGCACCACAGCAGGATTCTTGGCCGCCAGTCCAAGCTGCTTTCACTTGCCAAGTTTTAAGATGCCGGTTTTGCCTTTCATTTTATTGTTCCTTTCGCAACGTTAAAGAGCGACTTAAAAAAAAAAAACACAACCAAAAAAAAAAAATCAAAAAAAAAAAAAAAAACAAAAACCCCAAGCCATGCACAGCTGCTGTCAGGGAGGGGGGGTATTATTTGAATTTTGCACAAGAACGGAGATGAGGAAGGAGAGCGCTGTGATGTAACCACAACGACACCCACAGAAATATTCCCAATATTGGGGGGACGGGCCGGCTCCCGATCCCGGCGTTTCCTCACCGCCAGGACAGCAGGGAAGAATAAAACCCAAAACCAGCCAGAGCCACCAGCAACCACGGCAGAGGTGGAGGTCGATCCTTCTTCCCCCATCCCAGCACCACCACCTCGATTTTTAACCCACTTAAGGCTGTTCCTCCCCACTGAGGATTTCATCCAGGGGCTGCAGCGATGCTGAGCTTGGGGAGCAGCTTCCTGACAAAAGGATTTCCCCCCTCACACGTCCTCCCAGCCCACCCCAGCCTTTTTCCGTGATGGGATTCACCCACTCCCAAACGTCCCGGCCTTTCTTGGACGCGGTGCCACCAGGAAGGAGCTCCACGGGAAAACCTCCCACCCCAACTCCCTGCAGGGTCCTCCTCCAAACACCTTCCTTCAGCATAAGCCACTGAATTTCATTTTTTAAAAAAAATTATAATTTGCCAATAGATCAATGTAATTTTTAAATTTTTTTCCCCTTTTTTTTTTTTTCTTTTAATTATTTAGATTTATTTAATTTTTTTTTAATCCCTATTATTTTTTTAAATCCCCAACTTCACCACCATGGAGTTGATTTATTTCATTTTCCTTGACGTAGCAACAAAACTCCCGGGACCGGTGCCAAGGGCTCGAGCGCATTTAAACGAACAACCCGCAACCAAAAAAAAAAGAAAAAGAAAAAAAAAAAAAAAGCTGTTTGTGATCCTTCTCGGGCCGGGAATACTGAAAGCATGATGGGGGTTATGCTCTGTGTACGCTGCAGAGCGCAGGATAATGCAACTCTGAGCAACCAAACCACTTGGTGCTGCAGATGTTGGAGGGAAACTCCAGATGTGGGCAGGGAAAATCCCCGCTCGGCTCCCTGGGTTCCCTGCGCAGCCACATCTCCTCTGCCCGGCGCAGAGGTGCCTGTTTGTCCCCAAAATGGGAGCTGCTCCCAGCTGGCAGGGACCGAGGTGCAAACGGCCCTGCCACCAGCTGTTGGCTGTGCAGAGCTTCAGATGAAGCCACCCCCCAAATTTCACATTTGAAGGGAAAACCCCAACTCCGGACCGAGTCTCTGTGCAAACCCAGCGAGTCTCGAACGAAAGCGGCGTGGATTAATAAAAGGGGGAAAGGAAAACAGAAGCTTTGTTCTGAAGTGGAAGCAGGAGATGTGAAATTTCAAAATCAGATGGCTCGGGCTGTGATTTCTTTCATTTAAATGAATTGATCTGTTGCTAAACTGCTGCTCTGGTGCCAAGAAACTCTTTAACTCCTTCGGCTCAAAGCCTGCTGCGTTTTGCTGTTGCCTCTCTCCTCCCAAGCAGATTAAATCAGAGGGGAGAAGTGGGAAAAGGGAGCGGGGAAGAAAAAAAATCTGGGATCATAAAGAGGATGGGGGGGATGAAACCCACAGGCAGCAGAGCACAAAAGAGCCCCGGTGCTTCGGGAGAACTTCTGGACAAACAGCGGGGTTCCGGCTCCTGCAGCGTTCCCAAAGCTTGGAGAGGAGACAGAAAGGCCTTGGAGCTCCACAAGTGCACCTCCAGCAAGAACTTGGGGGTAGAGACACCAGGAGCAGGGCTAGCAGCACGGAAAACCCCCAAATCCCTGAAATCCCTGACCTGATTCATGGCAAACGTTCACTTACCGAGAATGCCAAAGCATTTCCAACAGAACCCCCTTCCCTACACGTGGGAAAGAGAACAACAAAATGAAAGATCTCAAAACCAGCCCTAAAAAATAGCTGCTGTGGCAAAATTTTGGGTGAAAGCTCCTACTGCTTTTCCATTTGGTTTCGGGGTCGTTTTGCCCACTTCAAAAAAAAAAAAAAAAAAAAGAAAAAAAAAAAAAAAGAAAAGAAAAAAAATTGAATTAAAAAAAAAAATTTTGAAGAGAGACGTGTTGTAATTAGAGGTAATTCCAGGGGAAAAAACTATGTGTAGAATTTAAAAAAAAAAAAAAAAAAAGGAAAACAATAAAAGAAAAATATATTTCTGTATCTCCCACTTTCCAGTTCTGCTGCAGTTCCCCCTAAACTGCTGCTGCTTGCTCCAATCTGCTGCCTGCTTAACAACGGAATGACAGGCAACATCTGTTTGTATAGAAGCCAAGATCAAGCCTTCAAAATGTTTTTTGGCTCAGCTTCTTTTTTTTTTTTTTTTTTTTTCCCTTTTTCTACCCCCTCCCCTCAGAAGGAAAAAAGAAAAAAAAAAAAATTAGAAGCAGAAAAAAAAGTAAAAGCACCCAGGAAGATTTTGAAACAACTCAAGTGAGGCTGCAACTCTTTTTCCCTCGAGTTATTCCAAGGTACAGGAATTGGAGGAGAATTCTTCGCTTCTCTCCACCCTCCTCCCCTCCTCTCCCCACCCTTCAGCCTCTCTCTTGCCCCATGCTGTTAAAAAAGTATCACACAAAATGTAAAAAAAAAAATATATATATATATATATAATCCAACGTACCTTGATCCCTAAAAGGCCACTCCCTCCTATGGGGAGGGAGGGGGTTCTTCAGGAGGAAACTAAAAAAACAAATTGCACGGGCAGGGGAAAATGGGATTCAGGGACTTGCCACAATCCTCTCACCCTGGTGGGGTTTTTTTGTTTTTTTTTTTCCTCCTCTCCTCCATTTTTACAGACTGTCAAATATATTGTTCGCAAAATCAAAGGGGTTGTTATGAAATTAAAAAAAAAAAAAAAAAAGAAGAATGATTCGGGTGATTAAAATAAGTAAGTTAAAAAATAAGAAGAAAAAAAAAAAAAAAAACTTAAAAAAAACCAAAAAACCAGCCCGGCTCCAAATACAATTCCAGTGAGTAACAATGTCAGGCTGCTGCCAATTCTGTGGCAAATCGGGAGAAAGCACAATAATTCCACATGCTGAGATGTGAACAACTGGAAAGGAACCAACTCTCGGGAAGTCACAATGAAAACTATCCCAGTGCCCCCACCCCCAGCCCCTCTGCCATCCTTTTCGGAGGGTACAGGGGGGGACTCTCTCCAGGGGAAGGGAAAAAAAAAATTAAAATTAAATTAAGCCACTAATTTAACAAAAGGAAAAGGCAAAACAACCCCAAGACCATCGACCGAAGCAGTTTAAAAACTCAGGGCATGTTTTATTCGCTGGAGATTTGGGACAACGCTGCTGCATGCACATGTATGAGAATAAAAAAAAAAAGAAATAAAATAAAAAAGGGAAAAAAAAAAAAAAAAAAAAAAAAAAAAGAAAATAACCAGACAAGTTGCTAAGGAGATCTGTGTAAACTGGGAATCCAGGCACATTTCTGGCCTTTCCCCCCATATTCCATCTCGTATTCCGATCACGCACCACTGCGGCACGATTGCACCAATGCACTGCATTAATCTTGGCCTTAAACGGGGCTGCCTGGCAGAGCAGAGCCCGTGTATGGATCATCTTTCAAACTTAACAAGTTAAAGGCAGCCAGGGTGGCGGTGGGTGGGGAGGGCTGGGGGGGCGGGGACCTCGCCGCTGAATATAAAATATAGGAGCCCAGCTTAGTAAGGGAATTTTAAAGAGGAAGCGTTATCCGGGCAGATATAGAACGCTGCGAGGCTCTCGCTGCGGCTCTCCCTCTCTCCCTCTCTCTCTCTCCCACTTCTCCTGACAAAATCCCTGTTCCCTGGCAGATGTCTGAATCCCTGCCAGATCTGACAATGTCCGACCCACTCGCTGCCACCAGGCGCTGGGGCTCGTTCTCCCAGCACGCTGGGCTCCTACATCCACACTGAACAACCCCTTCTTCCTCCCCGCCCTTCAGCGCCTGCTCCATCCATTACTCGGATGTAATATTGTCACCTTCCACTTTTAGGAAGGGGCAGATCGAATCAAAGCCTGAGCTATTTGTGCGTGGTGCCTGCTGACCTTGTCTGGGACAGGATTAAATTTGGTGGGGTTCTCTTTTTTTTTTTTTTTTTTTTTTTGCTGTTCCTTGCTTTGGGTGCAGGAAATCCATCTCCTTCTTTGAGCCCTCCTTCCCCATCTCAAACCCTCTCTCCTGCTGGTGGACAGCTCAGTGGGATCATTCAACACCTGCTTTTCCTGTTCCTTTCGTGCCCTGCACTGGTGAGGGGATGAGGATTCCCATCCTCACATGAGGAATCCAGGAACTGACAAAACCACGCACACATCGGGAAAAGCCAATTTCATGGGCTGTGCCTCGGAGCATTACCCCACTGTCAGCTCCCAAGGAAAAGTCTTCCCATGGCAGGGGCTGGGATGAGGCCGGCTCTGAAATCCCATCAAAGCCAAGACCACTCTGGGATTCTCTGAGCGAGGGATTGTCCTGAAGGCAGCACATCCCACATGAGGAACCCACAGCTCCCCAAGGAGCAGCATCTCTGCTTTCTACCCGGGACAAAAGCACGGGAGAGGGAATTCCTCGTGCTCAGCCTCAAAGGGTTCCCTGTGGCTGTCACCCCAGACAGAGAAGTACTCCATGAGTTGGGCATCGACATTTGACTCACCTGACTGCTCGTCTTGCTTCGGGAGAAACCGCCTGAAAGAAAAACACCAAACCAACAAGTTAAAACTGATCTTTCGAGATTTGGCTTTTACCCTAGCGGTTAAGGAAAAAAGCAGAAATCATCACAAAACCAAGATTCTCGAGTGTTTCTCTGAGTTAAACGAAAGCACACAAAATAAACACTCCCCTTTGATCAGCTCGCTCAGCTCCTTTGTACAGGCTGGTGTTTCTGTCCCAAACCCAAAAAACATGGGGTTGAGGCACCTGCCTTGAGGTCCACACACTTAGAAACAGCTGGGATGAGGTTTCAGGGGTTGTTGAAGGAGGTTTTCACTTCCACAGCAGAGCCAGGAGGAGGAATCAAGCCACAGCTCCTCATGTCCATGAAGAACCAGTGATTTGAGCATGAAATCAGTGAAACTGGTCCCCAAGCAGACACTGAGCTGGGCTGGGGCTGCCCACACACCTGTGTCCCCTGGGGGAGCTGCCTGCAGCGCTCCAAGCAGCCCAGGTGAGCAGGGAGAACATTCCTTTCCTCTGCCTCTAGCCAGCCACCCGCAGCTCTCCTTTGAAAGCCTCCCCCTGCAAAGCAGAAACCTCCAGCTCTGCTGGGGCTGGCTCAGCCCTTCTTCACCCTGGAAAAGCACCGAGCCCTGAGCAGCCCCAGAAAGGAACCCTGGGCAAAGCTCCCGACTGCACAGAGCGCCACCACGGAGGGGAAGATGAGAAGCAGCAAGAAAAATCACTTTGAAGTGAGAGAGAGGAGGTTTAGTTGGGATATTGGGGGAGGAATTCTCCCCTGGGAGGGTGTTGAGGCCCTGGCACAGGGTGCCCGGAGCAGCTGTGGCTGCCCCTGGATCCCTGGAGGTGCCCAAGGCCAGGCTGGACAGGGCTTGGAGAGACCAGGGACAGAGGAAGGTGTCCCTGGTGGAATGGGAGGAGCTTTAAGATCCCTCCCACCCAAACCATTCCACGATTCCCTGATGAAAAGCAGAAGAGGCAAAAAGATGCTAAAGCCCACTGCAGGTGCAGCACCAGGTGCTTTTTGCTCCTCCCCACCTTCGAGCCCTGAGGTTTTCGGCGGAATTTCTGCTGCTGAGGGGCAGCATTTTTGTTTTGGTTGCCAACTGGAAGCCACTATTTTTATCCACAAGTCCCCCAAAGCATCTGTTTCCCTGGAGCTATTTAAGATTTCCTTTCATAAGACCTACTTAGAGGTGTATCATTATTTTTAAACGTTACTCCGCGCAGCCACGCTCTCATTTTATCATCATTACAAGTGTCATTATCCATGCATTTGAACTGGGGAATTTAAAGGAGACATAAAATCCTTGCAGGGGGGCTGAGAGTCGCTTCCCCTCCAGCAAATATTTTGGGATAATATCTGCCATATGGAACAAGCTGCTGCATCTCAATGAAAGGAAAAGAAATCCCAAGTTGTCTAGGAGAAAAATAAAAATAAAACCTGATTGGAAGCATCCAGAGAGTAGAGAAATCCCTAGAAAAGGAGGAGAAAGCCCCACTGAAGTGCTCCTGCAGTGTGATGGAAACGCAGCTCAGGTCACTGGATTTAGGGAGCTTTTTCCCTTCTGCAGTGTCCCTTGCTGCTGCTGATGGCCCTGAGGGGTTTTATTGCCTCATCACCAAGGAAATGAGATTTTCTCCAATCTCTCCCTACAGCAGGCAAAACTCATCCTTTTTTTTTGTTACAGGTACCACAATTTGGGCAAAGAAGCACGAGACCCAAATTCTCCAGCTCTGGGAACAACCTGAGGCAGAGCAGGAGTGATGCCTGGAACTGCAAACTCTCAGATGTGCCATGAAACACCACCAGGACACGCAGAATTTCCATTCCTGACAAGCAACAGACCAAATTTGACCTAAGGCTGCTGATATTTGGAATAAAAGCTGACTCACTGTCCCAGAGCAGGTTAAATGCATCATGTGGCGAAGAGAATCGCTTGTTATGGATGGTTTGGATCAAATTTTTCACACCTGTCAAGGCTTTCTAGCAAGAAATTTTGACCTCTACATGCCCTGTTCTAGAAATCCCACAGAGAAAAGAAAATTTACCTGCTTCCAGCTCGAAATTAAAGCTGTGATAAAGAAACCAAAAGCAAATTTTAACACCAAAGCAGGGCAGCTGATCCTGTAAACTCTTCTAGGCACACAGACCTTCAAGTACAAATTCATTTAGCAGAAAACAGACGTTGACACACCTAAAGGAAGGATCCAGAGATTGTCCTTCCTTCTTCCCTTCCCTCCTGACATGTCAGGTACCAGGACAAACCTTCATCCATCAGACTGCAGCACTGGCAAAGAACTTCTTCAATTAAATGGATTTCAGAGACCAAAACTTAATAAATACGGCTTTGGAGGTACAAAATTAATTCTTCTTTGCACTGAACCTTTCGGCCTTGCTCATGGACACTCATTCTTTGGGAATCTAACCAAAGCCAGGGAAAAAAATGTGCCCTGACTTCATTTCCTGGCATTGCCACCCCTCAGTCACCGGTCCAAGCTGTTCCTCACTGTCACCAGGCTGAGGAAAGGGCATTAATTCACGTCCTTCAAACTTTCTGAGCTTTTTGTCCTTAATTTCCGACTTTAAACTGTTTCCACCTTGTAGGCGCATGGGGATGGAACACTCTTTTAACCCTACATTTAAGGATTTCGGAAAATTACCCGGATTATCAGCTCAATTCACCGCTGAGGTGGTCACAGGCAGAGGATGGGAGCAAGGGGAGCAGCAGAGACCTCCAGGAGCTGCCAGAGGAAGTGAACAGCACAGCCTGGAATTTATCTCACATCTCTTGGTTCCAGTCCAAATGCTTAACCCACAACATCATCCTTCAGGCCTGGGACACCAACAGAACCTTTAACCCTCGTGCTGGAACCTCCTGACGCATTTTCCATCACTTTTTTTCAGCAGAGGTGGCCTCCAGGCTGGAGCAGGATCCTGGTCTGGCTGCTCAGGGTTGGAGGAAGCCAGCCCAGTTTGGGGTCTCAGCCCACGCTGGGTTTAATCTCAGATTTGGGCATTTCATGACAGAGCCCTCCCTGTATTTCTGCCTCAGCTGGGCTAGGGCAGTTTGCTGGGAGCTGAAAATGGGGAGGGAGAACTCTTCAGATACAATTTCTCACCGGGAGAATGGCCCCTGCCATTCCTTTCCAATTGGGAAAAAAAATGAACGGGAACTTTATGAAAAACTCGATAGTAGCGAGAATAATTTTTACATCATCTTTAAGCACAAACTGGCAAGTTTTCATGGAGATTTGTGGGGAGGAAAGAGGAAGATCTTCTACTGTCCAGAGCATTGCTTTAGTAGGTATAAAAACACTGCCAGCCCACTGCCCTACAACACAGACCCAGCCACAAAATAAAATTAAATATATGTTGATTATCACAGCAAGAGTGATAATTCACAACTGAATTAAAAATGTGAAAGCTGAAATCAGTGCTCACAGTTGAAAATGAAGTGTTTTTCCTCTTTCCTTGCTCCTGTGGGATCGTCCCTTAAAGGCCCTAAAGGTCGAGCACGTAGAAGTTGGTCCCGTTTGTCAGAACAACATCCCCTGCTGCAAACTGGGAGAGGGAGAAGTGCTCCAGCCCTGCTTTGGATTAGGAAGAGACAGGAGAAATAAAAAGAGCATCTGACACCAAAATAAAACTGTTTTGGTCACTGCCATCTCTCTTATTCTAAATGAAGCAATTGTGGGCTCCGTTTGTTTTGCATTCTTAATTAGCAGACGGAACAGATGGCAAAGGCGTCACTTAAAGCCACACGTCCGACAAAATAACCCAGGCTGCCAGCGCTGGTTTTCACTGGGAACAAGGAATACTTTCCCCTCTTCTTCCCATTGAAAGGCATCCCGAAGAGAGGAGCCAGCAAATGTCTGCGTGGAGCAGGGGATTCACCGCAGAAAGGAATCCATTGTGTCGGGAGCGTGCTCAGGGAGGGAGGGACGGGCGGCCGCAAATGGATTGCAGAGGGAACAGAAAACGGGGATGGAAACGAGCAGAGCACGGCCAGCAACACGACGAGGGGCTCAAGGAGACGTTGAGCCCCTCCTGCCTGCAGCTCTGGGCTTCGGGCAGAGGATGGAAGGTCTGTGCTACGTTTCAAAGCAGCTGGATAGGAGATGTTATCCGTGAAGGTGCTGTCCCACGGCCACACCTGACTCAACCCTTCCAGACCTGTAAGGACACTGGAAAATTCACTGAGAACCTCCTCAGAGCACAGCTCCCCGTCCCTGGATGTCCTCAAGGCCATGCTGGGCCAGGCTGGGAGCAACCTGGGATAGTGGAACGTGTCGGGGTGGAACTGGATGAGCTTTAAGGTCCCTCCCCACCCAAACCACCCCGGGATTCTCTAAAACAAGCAAAGCACAGTTCAGAGCACCACCCACTGCATGAGGAAAGTTCAGAGCAGCAACCAGGACAGAATATTTTGCCAAAAATCATAAACCACGCGTGGCACTCGCACCCTAATCCCTCTGCTTTAAGCACAGGGAAGGAACAGGACAAAAAACCCCAAAACAAACCACACGCTGAAAACAGGGAGGTCTTGGTCTCTTGGGGGGTGCTGCACTTGTGACCCAGAACTCAGGTACGTGACATCTCAGAGGAGGAACCTCCCTGGGGAATCTCTCCTGGCTGCTCAAAGTCCCTCTATTCAGTGCCCCACCTCCTCCAAAGCCCCAACAAGTTAATCACTGCGAGCATCCCCTGCCTCTTGGAAAGGAGAAGGAGCCCCAGCTACTGAAGGGTTTTGTTCCTCCTGGAGCCCCTGAGGTGCTCTGACAGCCCTGCTGGTGGGCTACCAGAGGATTTTGGCACGGCACTCCCCGAGCACCACGGATAAGCTGTTCCCAGCATGGATGAGTGAGCAGGATCAGGGCACAGCCTGATGGGCCATGGAATAAACATCAGGAGCCTTGCCTCGCTCCTGCTGGAACGTGCCAGCTTCCAAAGCCACTGCAGCCTCCAAAGCTCCTCTCTGAGGCCATTAAAATGCTAAAAGTGGTGAGTCCTGGCCAGCTCTTGCAGCCACGGGCCTCACTGAGCTGCTCCAAGCGTGGTGCTGAGTGTGTGCCCCCATTGCTGCAGCGTGGAGCTCTGCCCCTCTGATGCTGGAAAGGGATCAGCAGCGATGCTCAGGAGCTGCTCAGCTGAGCCTCGGCCACAGAACCAGGGCTGGAGAAAGAGCTCGGCTCTGCAGGGAAGAGCACGGGCTGAGGGGGGAAAGGAGAGGGTCCTTGGGAAGAGCACAGAGCTAGAGATAAATCCCCATGGAAGGAGGGAGGGGCCGGACCAGAGCTGCCATTTCCACCTCTCCCTCCTGGTCGAAGACCCCTCTGAAAAGCTGAAACCTCTCTAGGAGGAACACATTGACTAAACCCCACCTGTCTGTGGGACATCATCTTCCTCCACAAGCTGCTTCCCAACTTCTTGGACACTTTGCTCCTCATTCCTCTCTGTTTTCTCTTCATTCCTCGCTTTGTTTCCACTTCTCCCTGCAGCTCCCTGGCCTTCCATGAGCTGAGGGCACTGTGCTGTCCCCAGGCATCCCCGTGCCTCAAATGACATTTGCTTTTTGTTACCTCCACGGGCTCGGATCTCCCTGCTTTTCCCAGCTGCCCCATAACCCAGGAGAAGCACCCCCTCCATGCCAAAGCATCAGGACAGGAGCTTAATGCCCTCCAAATTTAGAGCTGGACATTGCTCCACTGGCACACCATTTCAACATCCAGCAACTGCTCTAAATTAGGAAACCGCTCCGCAAATGCTCGGCTGGGAATTCCCTTTGGATGTGTAAGGGAGAGAATTGCCGGCAGTGCGCTGCCCTCACCTTTTCTGCAGCTCACAAGGTCCATGAAAACCTCACAGGGGGCTGCAACCCCTGCAGGTAAAATTCACGCATCGAGAAATCAGCTCCAGTGATCTCAGGCTCGCTCCACAAAACGGTTCAGGGCTCCTAACACAGAAATTTGGGGATCTGAGGTGCCCAGGAGGATAATTCCCAAAGTGCCAGACTCAACTCAGCCCCCAGCCCTGTGCATAAAATGCAGTGACCATGGCAAATCGCACAGGAAGTGCTAGAAAAAAGATCCATTTCTGCAGCAGAGCAGTGGGAAAAGACCAAGGAAATAGGGAAGGGTGTGCTGCCCATCCAGGCTCTCAGTGCCTTCAGCACCCAGCTGCTTCCTCGTGTCCTGACTCACCACAGCTCCTGCTGAAGCTGTGGGGAAAGGAAAGATGGGATCTTCACGTTTTCAGTGGGAAAAAATGGATTTAGGGCGCTGAAAATTGCTCAGTGATGTGCTGCCTTCGGCACTCACCTGGCAAAGGGGAGAGCTGGGCTCTGCTCCCTGCTCCTGCATTCAAGAATCAGCAATCAGAATGCACAACCAGCCCTCAAAGCTGTAATCTCATTAAAAATAAGGACTGAAATGAAACAATTCACCAGTCCAAGCCTTCCCAGGGCCACAGGAGGAAGCAGGAAGGGGAATGCCTGCAGCCAGACCCTGCCTCTGTCAATACTTGGTAATTCATGCAAAGCAGCGCAGCATTAATGCAGGCTGGAGCTCAGCACACATTCCTGCAGGCTGGAGCGGGTTCAGATTTCCTGGAGGAAGGGAGGGAAGCAGAGCAGAGCAGAGCAGGCTGCTCCACATCTGAGGTGACCACACGGAATGCTGAGACACGCGAGGGAAGGGAGCTGCTCCCGCTGCCTCCCACTCCTCCCTCATCCTGCCAAACCCGGCCCTGAGAGCTCTGCATTTCCATAAAATCCCAGAATGGCTGGGCTTGGAAGGGAGCCTAAAGCTCCTCCAATTCCATGTCATGGGCAGGGACAACTTCCACTGTCCCAAGTTACTCCAAACCCCGTGCAGCCTGGCCTTGGGCACTGCCAGCGATCCAGGGGCAGCCACAGCTGCTCTGGGAATTCCATTCCAGCCATTCTCCACCCTCCCAGGGAAGAATTTCTTCCTAATGGAGAGGTGCTGCACATCCCAGGGAAAATTCCCAGCAGGGAGGAACGGGAGGACACCACGCTGCAGGAAGAGCTGGAGAATTCCAGGAGCTCCGTGCACAAAGGTGAACCAGCCTCCCTTTGTAAAGGGCTTCACTTCTGGGGGTTTGAAACTGTGAGGGAAGAGTTTCTCCCTCATAACCAATCTAAACCCGCTGCTGGTTTGAAACCATTCCCCCGTGAACCATCACTGTCCTGTCTTGCTTTGGGAAGGCTCAAGGAAAAGATTTTATGTTAAGCCTGAAGAGGGGGGGAAAAAAAATGGTGTGAGGGGAAAAGATCTCTTTTTGGGGCAGATTTTTTCTCTTAACTTCCCAATTCTCCCACTGATCTCCCTCCCCCTTAAAACAGCCCATTATCCACACCCCCGGGAACAGACTGACCCCACTGAAGTCAAGGGGAGTTTTAAGATATCTGAAAGCTGGTGCACTTCTAATTTAGGCTCTGAGATCAGCAGATTAACAGGTGGCAACACATCCATGCCCAGGGCTTAAACAAGGCCCCCCAAAAAAGGCATTTGGACCTGGATTTCAGCAGGACAAAGCTGGGATGGTAATTCAGGAGCACGGGGGGCTCACAGGCAGTATTATCACGGTACCTCCACCCACAGGTGTTATTCACCCTGCTCCACACGGAATATTCACCTTGCACTTGGGGACATCAGTGAGACCTGTGTCACCCCTTTTAGGGCATCCAGGAGTGGGGAGGGAGGGACAGAGCTGGATCTCAGGGCTCACAGAGCAGAAAATCTCTGCTCTGAGCAGTAAAACAGGACAGTGATGGTTCACGGGGGAATGGTTTCAAACCAGCAGCGGGTTTAGGTTGGTTATGAGGAAGAAATTCTTCCCTCACAGTTTCAAACCCCCAAAAGTGAAGCCTTTTACAAAGGGAGGCTGGTTCACCTTTGTGCACGGAGCTCCTGGAATTCTCCAGCTCTTCCTGCAGCGTGGTGTCCTCCCGTTCCTTCCTGCTGGGAATTTTCCCTGGGATGTGCAGCACCTCTCCCGTGCACGGCATTAATTGCTGCCCAGAGGCAGGGTTCTCACAAGTGCCATAAAATATGCACTTACCTCATCCCTCATCATGATTTCAGGAGAATGAGGTAACCAAACTCACCCACCAATAAATTCATCATCGCTCTCCAACCCCAGTTTCCCTCTTTTTTTTTTTTTTTTTTTTTAAATCATTGTTAAATGAAACCCATTCACATCCCTGCTCCTGCGTTAATGCATTTATGGCACTTTGAATAAAGATCCCTTTGGTCTGAACTCCATCCTGAATTCCAAATATCCCGCTGGAAAGACACTGACTTGGGAGGAGATGTCTGCAGCCTCTTCCCAGCTCCCCAAAAAAAGGGATGTGCACCAGTACCAAGCTCCTGGAAACTTCCACATTGGAAGTGCCCCTGGGGCTTTTATTCCCACAGCTTTTCCAAGCTCAGGCAAGTAGGCTGAGTTTAGGAATAGCTGAGCCATTCCCACAGCCTCTGGAAAAATCAAGCTTTTTATTGATTTCTGCATCGCTGAGGATGCTGGAAAACCTCAGAACTCTGTATTTCCAGTGATTTTGACAACAAGACTCTGATATTGCTCGGGGCTTGCAAAATATAGGAAAAAAAAGAGTACCCTGATCTCAACATTAAGACATATTTTCCGGTAAAAAGTTGAAGGTTCCTTTGGCTTTCTTTCATCCTGTTCCTATAAATTCCTGCCCAAATTTCTCAGGAGGGCAGAACCCGAATCCCTTCGAACGTACCCGTGCAGCAATAAATAAAATAATAACTAATAGGTGGCTCAGATAAAGGCTTTCCATCTCAGGGCAGAGGAAAGTATTAGCTAATTAATCATCAAGTTGGCATGAACTTATCTTTTTGGCACCTCCAAGAAAATGTAAATCTGAGACGAGCTGGGGGTGGTGGTGTGTGGAAACAAAGGAATAAGAAGCCAACAATAGTTTTTGGAAATGGATGACAAAATCCAAATGTTCTGCCTGACTGCTGCTAAATTAAGCTCTGTGTTATCAGTGCAAAGATTAGGAAAAGAGAGATTTTCCTCGGAACCTCAAGTCACACTTTGGAGCTGCACAGGACACGACAGCAGGAGTGGAGACAAGAGGATTCACTTACCCTGAAAATGAGTGGAAATAGGAAAGGATCTGCTCAGTTCTTGGTTTCCCCCAAACACGGTGCTGTGAAGGAAAGGAAGAAAGGAGGGCGTTAATTTAATGTGTAAATTAATGTAGAAAGGATGCCCACCCTCCCTCCCATCCCAGGCTCCACCCAACCCACCTTTGCCTTCAGCCCTTTTTGCCCTTTTTCCCCCACTTTTAAGTGGAAAGGGCTCCAATGAGATCCTGCCTTGAGCCAAAGCCTGTTCTGGGAATTATTTCAGCACTAAAACGGTGAAGAAAATTTGTTTTCCCACCTTCCATCAGAGGCTCCCAGCTGCTGACTCAAGATGGAAGATCATCAGATGGAATTTTTTCTCCAACTGCTTTTTTTTTCTGGCTTCCTTGGAGCAAAACTTCCCTTTTTGGGGAGAGGTCAGCTCCACGAACGCAGCACAGCCCTCGATGTATGCACCAATTAATGCTTTGTCAAATTCTGCTCGAATTAAAGCCATCCCAGCTGGCACTTTTACCCCAAATCCAGACGAGAAGCAGCGAGGGAAATGATTCCACACGCTCCCTGCCTAAACTCCAATTAATAAACATTCAGCTCAGCTCCATGACGAACATTTTGCAATTGCCTGTGGGTGCTTACGGGATCAAAGGAGCTGCATTCCTTCCTGCCCAGGCACAGATCCCTTCCCTGCCTGCTGGAGGAGGCCGTGGGATGGATGGCCACCTTGCTCCTCCAAAAAGCCATTTTATTCCCAAAGAACTGGGAATAAGAGAAGGTAGAAAGGCTCCTTCAAAGCATTTCTGCCTTTAATTCAACATATCCTAACCAGCTTTGGCCTTCAACAACCTCCAAGTCTATAATAAAGCAGAAGGGATGAAGGCACCTGGTACAGGGCAGCACCAGGAATTCCTGATATTCCACAAATCCAGCTTCAATATCCCAAAAAAATCAATATATTCCTAACCAATGAGCCTGCTCAGGCCCATGACAGAACCTCCGCAATCCATCCAAATCAAAACTTATTCCCTCCTAATATTCTCTTCCTAATATTCTCTTCCCTTCTGTCTTCTTTTTGCCCCTAAAATGATTTGAAAGCCAAAAAATTCAGCGTGCTCTGATCAAATGCACAAAACGTCACCAGGACCTGGCTTTAGCTGCATCAAAGTCCAGCAGAGGCTGCATTTTCTCCCCCAGCTCATCCAGCCACCAAGAGTTACAAACACGGCAAAGGGAGGTAAAAAAGTTTTCGAACCCCTACAAAAAAAAAGAAGATGCAGCTATAGGTGTTGCAGGATTTTTTTTTTTTCCTCTACTAAATCCCGCATCCATTAATTTCAAGAATGAAGTCAAGGGGCGTTTGGTTTTTTTCTTTTTTTTTCTTTTTTTTTTTTGGGTTTTTGTTTGTTTGTTTGTTTTTTGAGTTTTTTTGGGGGGTTGGGTTTTTTGTTGTTTTTTTTTTGTTGTGGGGTGGGGTTTTTTTTTGGGGGGGGGGGTTGGTTTTTTTTTTTTTTTCTTTGTGAACGTGGCTGGTTATTTGACGAGTGAAGCATTAGATCTGCGAGTTGTTCCGCAAGCCAAAACACGCTCCCTTTCCATTCATAACACTGAGCTGCTCGGCGTTAAACAGCCGATTATCATGAATGAAGTGGGTGTAACTTCCTTGAAATCCTCCAAAGACCTGTCAAAGCACAGCTACCGCAGCTCGCTTTTCTCCTTGAAGCACACACATCATTGCTTTAATTGTTCCCCGATCCCCCAAATGCGCTCCCTTCAAAGCCAGAGGGGTTTTTTGGGTTTTTGTTGGGTCTTTTTTGTTTTTGTAGGTTTTTTTTTTTTTTTTTTTTTTTTCTTGGGGGTGGGGGTGGTGAGGAGAAAAAGGGGAAGGGTAGGGAACGGTGCCTCGGGATAAGAGAGGGAAAGTGAGCCTGTGTCTTCACCGTCGAGTTTTGATTTCCTTGTGGGGATCTCAATTAAGCTTCATCCCTTTAAAATGCGGCGGACAAAACCTTACAAATCAAAGCCCTGGCTTGTTTTGCATGGATAATCAAGAGCCTCTGGCTCTTCTTCTAAGAGGAAACGTTTAACCCTGAAGAGAAGAGGACTCGTGGTTAAAGTGCTGGCCAAGGACTTGGAAAATTTAAATTTGACTCCAGGTCTGCCATTCTCCACCTCCTTCCCAAGCTTTTTTTTTTTTTTTTTTTTTCTGCCCCGGTGTTGCCACTTCGCTGATAATTGCAAACTGGGATGGTCTTTGAGCCAAGAGGCTGAAAAACTGCACGGACAAACATTCCATGGAGGGACTGGTCTCATTATAGATCTTTCCGAGGACGACCATTACCCCAAAGAAAGACCTGCAGCGTCCCAGCCCTTCCTCTTATCCCACTTCAGGATACCAATCCTGGCCAGCACTAAATTGTCATCTCACCACTGACCCACCAAATATTCCACCCTCTTGCCTAAACGCTTTTACAGCCTGGAAAGCAACAGAAAACTCACTAAAACAACCCCAAACCCACAAGGACTAACACACTCAGCAAGGTTTCGTCTCGGGAAACACTGGGGAAAGTGGCAGCAGGGAAAACTATTAGAATTTTCATATTTCAGCTCAGATTCTCAGCTAAATCTCATCGTCTCGCCCACAACCAAAACATCGACAACAAATCTTGATGGTGCTTTCACGACAACAGCTTTTGCACATCCCTTAGCAGCTCTAACACTAACAAAGGCTGGTGCTTGGGGGCGAAAAAAAGAGACAACATAAATATTTGTCCAGCATTTTGGAAAACTCCAAACTTGGAATGCATTGCAGCCAACTCCGGAGACAGCAGCGCTTCCCACCTGCTCCCGATTTTTATCACAAATTGGGTGATGCCCATCACCTTTTTTTTAATCACAGAGGGGTGATGCCCACCTGGGAGCATCCACATTTCACCAGACACCGGATCCCACCGAAAACTCCAGCGAAAAAAACCGGATCCTCCACCGACTCCATCTTATAAAAATCCACATCCCTCCCCTCATCAGGAAATCACAAGTCCCAAGGGATTTCCCCGCTCCCCATGGAAGCTAAAGGGAATTTTGACACCGGTTTCAAACGCAGCCAGAGCGGGCTGACACACAAGCAGATCTGACAGGTTGCATTTTCATTCTCCTGACTATAATGGGCACGAGGATTCGCTGTTTGTCTGCAGCTGGCACTCAGTGCTGGCTGCTGCTGCATCTGCGCCTGCATTGCTGCGAAATGCATCACTCGCTCTGACTCACCCTGCAAAGGACACGTTTGTAAACTGACCCACCAGTGACAAAATCCTCTCTTTCTTCACTTGGAGGAGGCGAGATGAGGCATAGGTTCCTCGTCTGATTCATTTCCTGGGGAAATTTTTACTCCCTGCAGTCTTTTTTTTTTTTTTTTTTTTTTTTTTGCAGTCCTCATTCAGTCAGCGAGTAGTGAAGTGATTAATACAAAATCCATGCTTGACACAGAGTGGAAGGATTCTTTCAAATTCTTTTAAAATCAGCGCTTAATTAATTGCTTAGAAAAACAACCCATTGCCAAAAATGTGGGGGGCTGTTTTTGCCTTTTTTTTTTTTTTTCTTTTCCCCCCCCCCCCCAGCTGAGAAAGCTTTTTCAGTTGAGAAACTAATTACAGGCAACGGCACACAGCAAAAGGCATGAAGGACAAAACCTGGCACCTTTTTTTTTTTTTTTGATATTCAGCCCCTCGGAAGGAAGAAATAGGAACCTGGAGAGAGCTCCAGGGCAGCTCCAGCTCTGCTACTTCTTCACTTCCATCCAACCCTGATCCTTCCTCCCAGCCCTGCAGAAATCCTGCGAGGATCAGGCACGAACGCAGTGAGCAGCAAATTCAAACTGCCAGAAATAAAAGCTAAGGCAAAGAGAGAGCCCTGTGGAAACTGCTGTAAGTTTCTCGACAATTTTTTTTTTTTTTTTTAGTCTTCCTGATTATTCATACCAAGGCAGTACTAACCAAGTCCAGATCGGGATGGGGCTGGGAACAATCCCAGGGGCTCGCAGGGCTCTGCCGGGCTTGGCACTCGGGATCAGCCTTATTTCTCCATCCTGCCAGGGTGGACAAGCTTAGCCTACAAGATTCAGGAGGAAAACGAGCATGTCCTTGCCCGTCATTTCTTCTGCCTGCCTCTCTCCCTGTCTCCACGTTCTTCTCCTCTCGCCTTTTCCACGGCGAGCACTGAATGATGGGATTTTTGACATCAGAGGAAAGTCGTCCCTTCTCCACTCCCCCAGCTCCTGGCTGTTTCCTCCTCAGCCACTCTGCTTTTTTTTTTTTTCCCCTTCTTTTTTTCTTTTGCGTGCTCCATCCGCACTCCGAGCCCGGGATCAGCTGATCCCAGCCCGGCAGCATCTCCTGTCCCTGAGCATCCCAAACCCTGCCCCGAGCACCCCGGACTCCCTGATTCATTCTCCCGGGCAGCCTTTAAAGCCGGTGCTGGCTGCTCCGGAGCTGGCACCCGCTATAGCAAAGCCATTGTTTAGGCAAGGTGAAAGTGACCTCTGTTTACTCGGACAACTCAGGCGCCTGCAGGGAATAACCGGGCTGGAGATCAGTGCAAATGTGGCTGGGAAAGCTCCGCGTTCGCTGCCACAATGAGCTGAATGTTCGGGCAGTTCATGCCCTCTCTCCTGCAGTTTCTCCAGCCCTTTGATTTATTATCTGCAGCCAGACAGCCAATGACCCCATCCCGCTGCAGCCAGCCAAGGACAGACGAGAGACTTGTTCAGCTCAGCGTATTTTCTGATCCCAATAAATACCCCGTTAATTACCATAAGCTGCCAGGCACCTGCCATAAGTTTATTAAAGAATAGCCTTAACCAAATCGGGCTCTTTTTTTTTTTTTTAATTTTTTTTTTTTTTTTTCACCACGCATTTCCTCCTCCATGCGGCCGGCGGGTTCCAGCGGGGCTCGGGGGACGGCGAGCGGGGCCGGGCAGGGTCGGGAGCGGAGCGCAGGGACCGCGGGGACTCGGGAGCGGCTCTGACTCACCGAGCTGCCCCGGCTTCCTCCGTGCTCCGGGGGGGCGGAGGTCGGAATTTCCTGCTGGCCCTTGGCCTTGTAAATCACCACGTCCTGTTGGAGCGGCGCTGCGGGGAGGTCAGGGAGTGGGAGAGCTGGGGCTGCTGCCCTAAACACCTGCTCGGGGGAAGGAGGGATGGGAACGCTGTCCCCATGCCACACGGAGTTCAGTAATTCGTAATTCGGTGTGCCCTGAGACCTCCAGAATCCTGACAACCTCGCTGGAACCACACATTCCCCATCCAGCAACGCACAGACCCAAATCTCCTCTCACATGGACAATGCTGATAAAACCCCAGGTGATTCCTCTGCCTTCCTTCAAGACAGCCCCATAAAAACCAGCAAGGCATCAATTACACCTACGGATTTAAAGGTGAAAACCAAAATGTTGGGTGGAGGTCCTGGGATAAATCCAGCCCCATAAAAGTCGTCCCAGTTGAATTTAACTTCACTTGTAGCCAGAAAGATTTCACTGTCCCAAAGAACTCACACATAATTCAGTAATTCATAATTCGGTGTGCCCTGACACCTTCAGATTTCCTGACAACCTCACTGGAACCACACATTGACCATCCAGCAAGCCACAGACCCAAATCTGCTCTCACATGGACGGCACTGATAAAACCCCAGGAGATTTCTCTGCCTTCCTTCAAGACACCCTGTAAAGGAGAAGAGAAGCCCTGAAAGCCAGCATGGCATCAATTACACCTACAGATTTGAAGGTGAAAACCAAAATGTTGGGTGGAGGTCCTGGGGTAAATCCAGCCCTGTGAAAATCTCCCCAGTTGAATTTAATTTCAGCTGTGGCCGGAAATGTTTCACTGTCCCAAAGAACTCATGGATGAGCTGTGACACAATAACCCTGAGAAAAGCCAATGGGTAACAGACAATGGACCATGGACAATCAGGAAGGGAACGAAGGTTTTTTGCCATGTGAAGATCACCTTCCAGAGCAAACCCAACTGGCCAAAAGCAGTGTTTGAGGTAGGAAACTGAATGGTGGGAAGGAAAAGAAGGATGCTGCTGGTGCTCAGCAGAATTCCTGGTCATCCCCCAGGGATGGTGACGCAGGACCAAGTTTATCTTACACCAAAGTCACGCCCAGGAGGGAAAATGAGCTCAGCACACCTTGGCAGTAGTTCCTTCAGACTCCACACAAGGCTGACAGATTTACTGCCAGGCTCACCTGGTACCTGCCCGTGTTGTACAGCTTTAATCACTCCACTCAGAGAAACTGTTAAATATTACCCACTGACAAAGAATCTCGCACAGCAACATAACAGCCCCTACCACAATGGGGCTATAATCCATTGCCAACAGCAGGTGAGACTTTCCAACCTTTATTTTCAGTCCTGCACCTTTACACTGCTTTCATTTCATCCCTTCCAGCTGAAATTGCTTTAATTATTGCAAGGAAAAATGCCCCAGTGTCCAGCCAACGGAGACACAGAGATCCCCACTCCAGCCCAGGACTGCTAAAAATATTTATGACACCGATACTGCCTGGGGAGTTCGTGGATGGTCAGACCTGAATGGATTTTGACACATCCTAAAAATATTACGGTTTTTGAGAGAGATCAGTTGGTTCCCATCAGGCTTTCACATCTTATCTGGGAGATGATGGCTCTTGGAACATCTTTTGGAGCATATCATTATCCAAGGGCATCAAAGACTCGTACAAAAACATTCCCAGGAGAAATACAGACAGGTAGAACCATGAGGAGATTAAACCTAAGAGGCTTTTGACCAAAACCAAGACACTCATTTTTATCAGCCAAAGGCAATTCCCCCTGCAGGCACTCCCGAAGGACACTGGGTGGATTTCCATCACTCAACGTTTCAAAATCAAGGCTGGGTATTTTTCATCCAGACAGGGAAGTCTTTTGGCCAGCAGTGCCCAGAAGGTCAGAGCAGCCTGTGCTGAGGATCCTGGCTGGCTCCAGCACCTCCCCAACGTTCACCTACAGCAGCACTTGTTGTTCACAGCCAGCCCGTTTCCCCACGGATGACCAGACCTGACCCTGCTTAGATTACAAAAGTTAAAGGGTCCAGAAGTGAGGAAAACAGGAAATCCAAACAGAGAAAATCCCAGCAATAACGTTTCCTAACAAAGACTTTCAGAGCTCTCTCTGGGCCAGCAGCTGTCTTGGTGACGTCCAGAAAGGGCCACGTTCAGCGTGGTCTTTCTGCCATTTATTTTTACCCTGTTTATTTTTCTATACTGTGACATTTTCCTCCTTTTTAAAAGGCTTGGTCATAAATGAGGGCACTAATCCAGACCTAAGAAAACAGACACGAATGCACGTACCCCATGTGCTTCCATGGCATGGAATTTTCCCTACAGAAAATCAAACCCGTGCACCCCTTAAATCCCAAAATTGGGATTGAATCTTGCAGGGCTCTGAAATGAGATGATCCACAGCTTAATTTACTGCACCACGACCTCCGGGGCTGCAAAGCAACTCCAAACATGATCCTGGTAAGGAATTATGAGCTGCGTTTTGGTGAAAGTTACCATGTTTGTTTGTTTTGGTGAAAAATACAATGTTTGTTTTGGTGAAAATGACCATGTTTGTTTGTTTTGGTGAAAAATACAATGTTTGTTTTGGTGAAAGTTACCATGTTTGTTTGTTTTGGTGAAAAATACAATGTTTGTTTTGGTGAAAATGACCATGTTTGTTTGTTTTGGTGGAAAAATACAATGTTTGTTTTGGTGAAAATGACCATGTTTGTTTGTTTGGGTGAAAAATACAATGTTTGTTTTGGTGAAAATGACCATGTTTGTTTGTTTTGGTGAAAAATACAATGTTTGTTTTGGTGAAAAATACAATGTTTGTTTTGGTGAAAATGACCATGTTTGTTTGTTTTGGTGCTTCTGCATTTTAGACCTCACCCAAATCTCCTGACCAAATATTCTGTACAAGTTTGGCTGTGCTGCTGTGGGCCAAATCTGTGGGTGGCATCATTTGGCATCACTCCTGCGCCGCTGGGTCATCAGTGAAAACCTTCTCCTGGTTCTTCCCTGAGCCCGCTATGGGAATTGAAGGAACTTGGAGAGGCATTTTTAAGGCCTGGTTGTTTCGCGTTCAAATTTTAAATTTCATCCCGGGCGTTTTTGGGGGAGAAATTGGCTTTTTCCTCCCCGGCAGGGCAGGTTTTTGCCATTACACTGCCATCTAGTGCTGCGAGCTCGCAAGGGAAAAGAGCCCAGGCCTGGAGGTGCCACCACCTGCAAGAGCCAAGCTGGGAAAAGGGGGCCCCGGGAGGGAACGAAATCCCGTTAAATAAACAGGATCACCAAGTGCACAGCCAGTGGTGGCCCTCAACCATGGGAAAACAGCAAAACACTTCCAATAGAAGGAATTGCATGGAAGCTCATCCATTAGCCAGCTGTTCTCCATGGTGAGGGACAGTCAGGATGGGCAGGTTTGAAGCAGAAAGTCTCCAAATCCAGCTGCTCACCTGGTACCAGGTGTTGTTGCTGCCACCAAGCAAGAGGGTGTTTTTTTCATGAGAAGAACCCTCCTGCAAGCCCCTGAATGCCTCTGGCCATGTCTTTTCCAGCTTTCCTGGATCTCTTCCTCAGCCCAACTCCCTCCTGCCTTCAGCTCAGTTGTATCACAACATCTGGGCCAAATTTACTCTCTTTGTAATTGATTTCAGTGGTTTCCACCATGGGCTTTTTGGAGTCCCTCTCCACAGCCATCACTGTGATCAGCATCCAAAAAGGATTTTCTAAGCCAGCACGTCACAGCGCTGACAGAAACCCTCCCCACGCTCCAGGACTGGGCAGCAGAGTTCAAACCCCACATCTGAACGCTCACAGAGTGACCTTTACGAGTTTAAAAAACCCCAGCCCCGAGGTTTTACTCACGCAGAGGATATTTGTCCTCGGTGGAATGTGTGTCAGAGGGCGTGAAAGTGAGAGTGTCTTGAGGTTCCTGATTGCTCAGCCTCATCGTGGATGAATCATATGATAACGCCACGGCAACATCCTGCAGCATTGTCGGGAGCCTCTATTTCTGGCACCGTGTCCCTGCTCTGCCTCGTGAGCAAGTTTTATTGCGCTCTGCTACAGAAAACCCAAACCAAGCGCGCTGGACGCTCCTCCTGCCGGCACTGGCCAAAATCCCAAGTACCTCACCGAGCCTGGGACGCCCTTGGGTGATGGGTGGTGCTGATGGGGCTGGGATGGATGGGTGGATGGGTGGATGGGGACCTGAGCAGCTCTCCACGTGTGAGGAACAATATTTGCGTTTCCCTGGCCACAGCTGAGTTCAGTGGGAATATCAGGAGCTGGGATAAGGTTTGGGAGGCACTGGGTGCTGGGGGAATGAGCTTAGCAGTGGGGGTAGGATTTATCTTTGCCTGTTTTCCCTTCTGGATGACCACAAGAAAATCATTTTGCCTTTTCTCCCTCCTTTTTTGTCTCTCCAGACCCACAATCCACGGCTCTGCTGCTCTTTGAGCTGCACCAGGAGCACTCTCAACTTCCTCTGCCACCCTAAACACAAAATGAGGATCTTTAAGGTCTTTTCCAGCCCAAACCGCTCCACGATTCCACCCGTGGGAAGCCAAACGTGGCGTGGCACAGCAAAACAGATTTGGGGATTGCAGGAGAAAAACCACTGAGGATCTGCACAAAAATCCAGCTGGGATCCCAGTTTGGAATTTCAAGCGCACATTTCTAACCCCTAAACACCACAGGTGGGGCCCCAGGGGTGCAGACATGAGGTGTGGCTGCTTTGGGGGGCAGACCCAGCTGCTCCATGCATCCCTTCCTTGGGAAAGGTTTGCTGTAGGAACTCTCGGAACAGCCACACTTAGGGCAGAGACCCTTCCCGAGGTGATAGCAGGATTTTGGAACTCTGGTTCCAAACCATCAACAAATGGAGCTCATATTTCAGCTCATATTTCAGCCATAATCCCACAAGATTCCAGGGAACCGTGGTGGAAACACCCTGGGAAAAATCAGGATAACGGTGCAACAACATTTTTGCGGGGAATAACACCAGGAAAAACCTTTAAGTCCCCTAAAACTCCGTTCAAAAACTTCCAAACCAATGTTTTATCTCTCATTAGAAATTACTTTTTGTGGTTTACTTCTACATAGTTTTGACCATAGCTTTACTCTTATTTTTTCATATATTAAAGAACAAACAAATGTCGACGCAGAACCCTTTTAATCCATCCCTAATTTATACATATTGCCTTTTAAAAATAGTATTTTGATGAAATGAGAAATTCTGATCAAATGTAATTTTTTTTAGGAAGAAAAGAGGAAAATCTTCCTTTAAAAAAAGTCTGGGCCTGTTTCTGAAAATGGCTATATTTGAAATATTTTGCAAGAATTATCTTTTGTTTAACTCTAAACCCAACAAATTTCTTGAACACCACTGAACGATCACCATCACTGTTTTTCCATTTCCATTGGAAACACTTGCAGTAGGAATTTCCAGGATGTTCCCACTAATAGGAAGGAGATTTTTAAAGCAATCTAGGGGATTAGCCACACATCTTCCATTAAAACTAAAGCACCCTTGACTGCTTTACCATCTCACGAGATTAATTTGAAGAAAGTCTATTTAAAATGAATGGAAAAGTGGGCCAATATTTAAATGTGGGAGCTGAATCCCTTTTCAGTGAATTTCCACACGTGCAGCACCCAAGAGGTGCTGCTCTGGGTTCTGAGCGGAGTTAAAATGGTTAAATTTGCATTGAAATCATTTAATTCCATGTCAAAACAAACACTGAAACCAAAACCAACTAAAAAGAAAAATTGGTTTAAAGTCAAGCAAGCAAATGAGGACGTCAGCAAGGGAAAGCAGAGACGCTTTTATGAGGTCATGTTTACAATTTTGGCTTCGAATCTTTGGATCATTTGATCCCATTTGTCTGCTCTCAAATCCCAGACCTTAACCTGGCTCTGACACAACCCCAAAATCCAGCACGACCCCAAAAATCCGACACCACCACAAATTTTCCAGCACCCCCCCTGCTGCAGGCCCAGCCAGGCTGAGCATTCCTTGCTCCGAAACGAGGGAGGGAAAAAAAAAAAAAAATGCTGTCAAATTCAAAAAATATCTCCAGTGCTGCCTCCTCCTCATTTCCTGACTGCAAGCAGAGCGGAAATAGCTACATTTCCTGAGCAGGGCTGTTCTCCAGGGCATGGCAGGCTGTCTGTCTGTCTGTCTGCAGCAGCAGGGGCTGCGGGCTCAGGAGAATCCCTGGATTTCCAGCGGGAGCCGGGATAACGGCACTGAGGTGCGAGGGTGCTGAGGAGACAGGGGAGGGAGATGGGAGCGAAAAAAAATGTGTTTAAAATGGGGGAAATAGGGAAAAAGAGAGGGAGACAGAGGAGAGCTATCAACAGCCAGGTCTGTGTGCAGTGAAGGCAGATGGAACTCCAGAGTCCCCCAGATTTGGTCTGTGTGCTGCATATCCTCTGGCTTCATTCCAGATAAAGGGAATCTGCACCTGATTCCTTTGAAGGTGGGGTTTATCGGTCCTTGTTCCATATTCTGTATACAGGGAATCCATTTGGTCCTGATTCCCTCTGAATGGAGTGTTCATATATCCTTATTCTACATCCTTATTCCATATTCTGGACACAGGGAATCCATTTGGTCCTGATTCCTCTGAATGGTGTGTTCATATATCCTTATTCTACATTCTGGACACAGGGAATCCATTTGGTGCCAGCGCCTCTGAATGGGGTGTTCATATATCCTTATTCTACATCCTTATTCCATATTCTGGACACAGGGAATCCATTTGGTCCTGATTCCTCTGAATGGGGTGTTCATATATCCTTATTCTACATCCTTGTTCCCTATTCTGTATACAGGGAATCCATTTGGTCCTGATTCCCTCTGAATGGGGTGTTCATATATCCTTATTCTACATCCTTATTCCATATTCTGGACACAGGGAATCCGTTTGGTTCTGATTCCTCTGAATGGTGTGCTCATATACCCTTATTCTATACTCTTAGTCTATATTCTTTATATAGGAAATCTTTGTGGTCCCAATCCTTCTGAAGGGGGTGCAGGTAAATCCTTATCCTGTATCTTTATTCCATATTTTGGATATAGGGAATCTATTTGGCTCCGATTTCTCTGAAGAGGGGGAGTTTATATACCCTTATTTTATATCCTTATTCCACATTCTTTATTTAGGGGGTGTTTATATACCCTTATTTTATATCCCTATTCCACATTCTTTATTAAGGGAATCCATTTGATCCCAATTTCTCTGAAGAAGGTGTCCATATATCCTTATTTTATGTCCTTATTCTACATTCTTTATGTAGGGAACTATTTGGTCCCAATTCCTTTGAGGGAGGGGTTTATACACCCTTATTTTATATCTTTAGTCTCTATTCCATATAAAGGGAATCCATTTGGTCCCAGTTCCTTTGAAAAGGGTGTTTCTATATCCTCATTCTACATCTTCATTCCGTATTCTGTATTTAGGGAATCCATTTGGCCCCAATTCCTTTGAGGGGGGTGTTTATATATCCCTATTTTATATCTTTAGTCTATATTCTGTATATAGGGAACCCATTCTGTCCCAATCCCTTTGAAAAGGGGTGTTCACATATCCTTATTTTATATCCTTATTCCAAATTCTTTTTGTAGGGAATCTTTCTGATCCCAGTTCCTCTGAAGGGGCTGTTTCCATGCCCTTATCCCAATTCTGTATTTCGGGAATCCGTTTGGTCCCAACTCCTTTGAAGGGGGATTGTTTTCCTGCAAGCCTCAGCCACACTCAACGACGAGGAAAAAGCAATTTATAAAGACAACATAAAGGCCTGGTTGTAGCAGGGTGGGAAAAGATTTAATAGCCCAGAGGGAGAGGGGAAGATGGATGGACCCAGATAACTCCTGAGAAACTCTGCAAAGAGGTGGAGCTACACAACCCAATGAATCCCAGGGAAAGCCTCATCTTCCCTCCCTCAGTGGAAATCCATCCTGCCTCGGCTCCTGGTGGCCAGGGGAGCATCCAAAAGAGCCCAAACACCCTTCAGGGAAGGGAGTGGTCCTGCCTTGCTCTGCTCCACAGCATTTCGGGGTTTGGTTTTTTCCCTTCATTATTGTTGCAATGTCTAAAGAAAAAGAGGCTGAGAACTTGAACCTTATTCACCTTTCAGCAGTAATCTCCTAAAAGTTGGGTCCTAAAAGTCGGGTTTCCATTCTCAACTCAGCTGTAATCTCCTATAAGTTTGGTTTAGCAAACGCTGGGTCCTAAAAGTTGACTTCCCATGCTCAACTCTTTGTTTTGGCGCTTTAAACCCTAAATAAAGAGATTTAGGCATTCTGGAGGTAAATCAGCCAGCCCTAAAGCAGAGGAAATGATGGACACTACCAGTCTCAACTCTGGATTTTAAATGACTGAAGTTAGTCGAGAAAAATCTCGTTCACGGAGGTAATTTGAGGAAAAATAATAAAAAAAATTACAGGTATAAGGGCCTAGCTCCTATTCTAATTAAAAAATAATCTCCAAAAATGCCCCTCAGTGACCTGAGGTCACCCCATGGCTCTGCCTGGTGGGAAGCTGCCTTGGATTTGACCCCTGCACCATCTCCCAAAGAGGATGCCAGCTGATAAAACCGATTTAAAAAAAGTTTACTCGCTGAAAACATCACCTCAGCCTGACCAGCACCAAGCCCAATCAATCTGCTGAGCTGCCCCATTTTTCACCCACAAAACATCTTTGCTTTGGTAATTATCAATCACCCTTCTGCAGAAAGGTTCCTCCATTTTTTTATTTTTTTTTTTTATTTTTAACTACTCAGTCCTTGGAGAGACAGATGAATTTTAATGATTTAGATTATTAACCTAAAGGTTGATGCAGACTGGGAGGAACAGAATAATTTGTTTAATCATTATTATTATTTATAATTATTTAACATAGGGGAGAAAAATATCACCTTAAATGTCATCATGATGCTTTTTTAATTGCCTCGGATGAAATTCAGAATAATCACTACTCTGTAAATGTATACAGATCTAATTTTAAATACCCTAAGATGCTGGATATTTCTCTGGAAAATGCAGAGGATGCATGTTCATTACTGGATAGGGAATTGCAAAGACAGAAAGGAATTGATCAACCGGTTATTGAAAATTAATTCTTTTCCCAAATCACAGCTGGGCTGTTATTTGACACGAGGCAGAAGAAGAAGCTGAGCCAGGTAATTTTTTTCTTATTCTCTCATTCCAGAACTTTAGGACGTGCCCTTTAGGAGGAAGGCGTGATTTGTGGATGCCTAAAAACGTGCTTTTAATTTGTAATATTTGTGTTGTGGAGTTATCTGCGCTAAGAACTGAGGGATGCCCAGCAGAAAGGAAAACTTCCATCTGTGAGGAATATTGGAGCCCAGCCCCACATGGGGTGTGTAAAACCACAGGAAATGCACAAAACTCACGAATTCCAAAGGAACTGTTGCTGGTTTCGTTTGGTTTGGTGTTTGTTGGGGTTTTTTGGGGATTCATGCAGCTTCTTTTTGGAGATGAACAGCATTAAAAAAATAAGTTTGGGGATGGAATAGGGTTCCCAGAGCAGCTGGATCCCTGGCAGTGTCCAAGGCCAGGCTGGAGCAGCCTGGGCCAGTGGAAGGAGGAGATACTGAAGGTCCTGTCCAACCCAAACCGTTCTGGGGCTCAGTGAAGGACAACCCTGTGCAGGACCAGCATCTCCAGGCAAGGAACAGCATAAAAACGGGACCTGGGGCTGCAGTCCTGACCTGTCCCTACAAACACACCCTAAAGCAGGGACAGCTCCTATGCAATGGAGTCAAATGGGAACTGGGGCCCTCCCAGAGCCCCCCCTGCACATCCCTGCAGCTGGGATCAGCGTAAGAGCAAGATTTTCCAAGGTCACCCACCAGCACCACCCCCAGGGGCTGCAGAGCTGCCCCAGGGCACGTTCCTGACAGGAAAACGACACAGATAACACAAAAGATGGAAAGAGAGAAGTAAAGGATCCCCCCAGCCCAGTGCCAGGCAACACAAAGCTCCTGAATTTGCTGCATTTGAGCAGATAACCCCACATTTATCCCTGCTCACCCTAGATTTTCCAAAACCATTGAATATCCAGCAGGTAACCCGGCGTTTCTCCCTGCCCACATCTGATTTTCCAAAGCCCTTGGACTTCAAACAGCTAACCCCACATTTTTCTCTGCCCATTGGATTTTTCAAAGCCCTTGGACATCCAGCAGGTAACCCAGCATTTCTCCCTGCTCACACTTATTTTCTAAAACTCTTGGACATCCAGCAGGTAACCCAGCATTTCTCCCTGCTCACACTTGATTTTCTAAAACTCTTGGACATTTAGCAGGTAACCAAGCATTTCTCCCTGCTCACACTTGATTTTCTAAAACTCTTGGACATTTAGCAGCTAACCCAGCATTCCTCCCTGCCCACCCTGGATTTTCCAAAGCCCTTTGTCCCCCAGAGCTGAGCTAGGGCAAGGCCTGCCCGTTCCCCACCCCGTCCCCGTGTCCGTGCCCCCTGTCCGTGCTGGGGACAGGCCCCACGAGCCCGGCCTCGGGGAAACATTTGCATTTTCCTTGGCACAGGTACAGCATTCAGAATTCTTTCAGGCCAGGCCAATTAAAACAAGCTGAAAACTGCTGAGTGAAGCAGTTTCAGGCAGGATCTGCTTACATTCCCCCTCGGAGAAAAGCGGGGGGCCCACTTGCTGTAACTCTCTCCCTCTCTGCACAGCGTGGGCTTTGCGCTGTTTTTTTTTTCTTTTTTTTTTTTTTTTCCCTTTTTCTTTTTAAGGTGGAATAACTTGTGCCCTTTACACAGGGGCTCTAAGAGATGGGTGGCAGGACTTGAGAATGTGGCTTCGTTTTCAAGCCGGGCTGTAAAACCAAATTGAGGCATGGGAATTTAAAAAAAAAAAAGAAAAAATAAAGGGGAAAAAAATAAAGAAAAAAACCACCAACCCCAAAACTGGTAACTCTGCACAGATTAACACACTTTACCTCCTTCACAAACCTTGCCTGGTATTTTCTTAAAAAGGAATAAAGCCACATAATTAGCAATCAGTTGAAGCCTAAGGCTTTTCTGCCACCACAGAGACTATTCAATGCCTACTGGCTCCCCTAACACACTCCCATTACTCCTGGGTTTCATTTTGGACAGCTTCTTTCAAACCTCAGCCGCGTTGTAAATGCAAACTGACAGGTTAAAAGATACCATTTTTATACCCCTGAGCAAATTAAGGGAAATAAAATTAAAAAGCCCATCCTACCAGGGCTGCTTTATTTTGTAGTGATAAACCTCGAGCGCTGGAGGGATGATGAAGGGTCCCAGGGATGGAAGGATATGCGGTCCAAAGGGTCAGGATTCTGCATCCACCCTTTTACCCTGATAAAACCCCTCCCTTTTATTGGCAGTGTCCTTCCCAGGGCCCACGGTGGCCACTCTTCCAAAGCCCTGCATGCCAGGGCTGCCACAGAGAAAACACCTGCAAATGCCCCTGCATCAATCTGGGGGGAAATGGGCTAATCCAGCAGAACAAGCCGGGGCACGGGGATTTGCATTTGTTTTCATGGCTCTGAATGAGGCTGTGTCACTCCTCGGGCTGAATGGTGGGGAAATGTGTATTGCATGTAAAATTTGGGTCCATTTGGGCTCGAGCTGGGTTTCAAGCAGTGACAGAAGACAGAGGGGTCTGAACCCAAATTTCTTTTCACCTTGATGAAGCAGCACTGGGCTCACGCGAACACCAACAGCTCCCACTAACGCCTGAGCACCCAGAGCAACCAGAAACTAAATCATGACCACAAACTAAATCATCAACCTGCCACGTCATCCATCACCTAATTGTCACCAAGATGTTAATGAGGGGCACAGGAGGAACAAAACAGGTGAGAGCCAGAAAGTGTTGGAGACAGCAGAAACACCAGATTGCTCAGATCATCCCTGAGAGGAGACAATTCTCTTCTCTTTGCTTTCAGAGCCCTGCTCTAGGAACGAGCTGGCCCAAGGGACTGGGAAAGTAGGACATGAGCACTATTCTGGATCAAAATCCTTCTCTTCCTCAAAGGCTGCCGGGTGCCCTCCTCAACGACCTCGCTGTCACCTGCCACACAGGTGCCTACAAAGGCATGTATTGATTTCAGCAGGGCAGACAAAGAACAGGCACCCTCAGCCCCTGAAGTACAGGGAACGTGCCAGGAGCATCCTGTGATCCCAGCTCTGCCTGCACGGAGCGTGGGGTTATTGATCTCTGAAAGGGTGAGAGGATCCCCAAATTCCATAACGGGGGGCAGCGTGTGACACTCACGTGGGGGTGAAGCACTCGAAAGGACGCAGCCGATCAGCTCCCCTTCCTGCCCTGCTCCACAGCCCCACCTCTCCTCTCGCATAACTCCTCCCATCCCTCTCATCCGCAAGCAGTAATGTCTTTTATCTGCTAGAGATTTTTCCTGCTTTCTTCCCCTCACGGGGGAACCTCATCCAGTCTCTCTACCTGGATTCACCTCTCCACAGCAAAAAGCAAAAATGAACAAACAGTCCTCCAGGCAGAGATCTCCTCCCCAGGTGTAGGCAAGGACTGGACTGAGCAAGAGACTGTCAATGGAAATCCAGGGAAAAAAGGGAAAGAATACAAAGAAAATCTTTGCAACTGAGCTGCCTTGAGGTGGATCAAGGTTCCACCTACCTGCAACACTTCCTAGTGACTTTTGCTCAACTCATCCCCCAAGCTGGGATCTACTAGGCAGCTTTTCCTCCTGGTCTTCAAGAGGGAGAAAAAAAGGGGCAAAAAAGAAAAGAGGGGATCAGGAAACACCCACTTGGCCATGTCCCGAGCAATTCCCAGGACGTGAGCGAGCCCAGCTTTCCTGCTGTCCCCCTCAAAGATGGTATTTTCCACTCCCACCGTTCCCCCTCCTCC
Source organism: Hirundo rustica (assembly GCF_015227805.2). Taxonomy (NCBI): domain Eukaryota; kingdom Metazoa; phylum Chordata; class Aves; order Passeriformes; family Hirundinidae; genus Hirundo; species Hirundo rustica. The sequence continues at coordinate 4,110,601 of NC_053472.1, read as the reverse complement.
TTATCTCCCTCCCCGCTGGCCCCCTGAGCCCAGCAGTGCAGATTAGATGCCGAGCAATGCGCAGAGCCCCGACTCCCCCAGACAGCCTGCAGAGATAAAAGCAGCCAAACACTGTCCAGAGACAGCGAGGGCAGAGCCGGGCTCCCTCTGGGTGATGCCTGGAACTGGGGACACTCCAGCAGCTGGCCCGCGAGTCCTAGAGACAGAAACACTTCTTTCTGCTCCCTGGGCTTAAATATGAATCACATTTTCTAAAATGTCTGATGGAAACTTTCTTTGAGCATCGAAGAGCTGCTGGTCAGGGGTGCAAAGGAGCAGGCACTGCCAACCTGCAGGGGTGCAGCTCTGGGTGATGCCTGGAACTGGGGACACTCCAGCAGCTGGCCCGCGAGTCCTAGAGACAGAAACATTTCTTTCTGCTCCCCGGGCTTAAATGGGAATCAAATTTTTCCAAAATGTGCAATGGAAACTTTCTTTGAGCATCGAAGAGCTGCTGGTCAGGGGTGCAAAGGAGCAGGCACTGCCAACCTGCAGGGGTGCAGCTCTGCTGTCGTCCCACACACCTCTGTTTGCCCCTCAAATGAGCCAACAGCACTGATCAGAGCAAAGTGCTGCTCCCACCTGTGTCCCCATGGCTGTCCCCGCTCCCTGGGTCCCTCCCTGGTGACACAGTGAGGGCTGGGGTTGACACAGCAATATAATCACGGGTGGCACGGGCAGGGACACGCTGGGCAGTGTCCAGGGGATTCTCCAGAGCAGGAGCTGTCACACTGATCCCGGGCTCCTCCAGAGCCGGTTGGAGCCGTCGGGCAGAGCACACAAAAGGATCATTCAGGGCAAAACCCAGCAGCAGAGACAAAGCAGATGCTTCGGGGAAGTTTGCGAAGGCCCCGGCACAGAAGGTTGGCAAAGCTCCTCTCCCAAATCAGGGCTGATCCCCTTGGCAGCACGGGGAGCCCCGGAGCAGCCCCGTGGCAGCGGCACTGTTTGCAGGAAGGGCAGTGTGGAGGGCAAAGCTTGGCAGGGAACAGGGATGCAGAACTGAACCAAAGCTCAGAATCCACCAGAGCTTTTAAACTCTTCCACCAGGTTTGGCTGGTGAGGTCTATTGGGCGCCTTTTCTTTTTTATTCCCCCTCAGTGTTTTGGCAAGTTAAGGAGTGGAATGGGAAAGCAAAACCTCCCGTCTGACCTGCTGGGAGCTTTACTCTTTGTGAAACACCCAAGAGGTCAAGGTGCAGAGAATGTGTGTTAGAGGTGAGGTTTCAGAGGCTGCAGGGTGGCACTGAGCGATTCTGAAGCTCTCCTGAAAGAGGATGCAATAAATCGGGCCTGAAACCAGGGAATGGTCCAAGCAAGGTCAGGTTTTCTATCTGGAAAGCATAAGGGAAGATTCCAGTGCTTTAAGTGAGGGAAAAAACCCACAGAAACAAACCAACAAAACAAAACCAGTTTGAAATGAACTTCCTACTTCTTTAAAGACCAATCCAAACTGCTTTTTTGCTCCTAGCTGGTATTTCAGGAATGAGCCCGACCAAAGGCACCTGGTCTGGTTTTACAGACTGAACCGCTTTTGGAAAGGAGTCAGATGGGATTTGGACAAAAACAACGGAGGCCCAGACACAGAGGCTGCCCTGGGAGAGCGTACCAGCTGTCTGCTCAGCCTCAAACCTCTCATCATGTGCTTGCAGGGAGGGCAGGGGGACCCGTTAGGGGTGGCTGGGCTCCGTGCTTGGGGCCAGCGGCGTCGGCGCCGCTCCATCCCGGCCTCGGGAAAACTGCAAACTCTGAGCAGGCAGGACACTGCAAACAGCAGCACGAGCAAAGACGGGTGTTGGAGCTCGGGAGAGCGGCAGGGGGAAGCTTGGCAGGGCCTGGATGGCCAAAGCACCTGCTGGCCCTGGACTGGGAGGTTTGCAGCGGTGCCCAGTATAAACCAGCCCTGCCCTCAGCCTGGCACGGCTCCTTCCCAGCCCTGCAGCATGGGGAGCACAGGGATCCAGCACTGCCTCAAAGCAAAACAAATCTTGGAAGGAAACATGTGAAAAACCACTGCAGGGCTTTCCTTGGGCTTTGAAACCCTCACCCCTGCTCACTGACAATCCGGCGGGATTTAGGAGCTGGCAGACTGCAATGCCTGCTCTCTGTGCATCACTTCTGAGAGCCTGCGGTTCTCAGGGCTGCCCTGCATTGAATCACAGGATGGTTTAGGTTGGAAGGAACCTTAAAGCTCATCCAGTGCCACCCCTGGGACACCTCCACTGTCCCAGGCTGCTCCAAGCCCCAGTGTCCAACCTGGCCTTGGGCACTGCCGGGGATCCAGGGGCAGCCACAGCTGCTCTGGGCACCCTGTGCCAGGGCCTCAACACCCTCTGATCACCTTCCTAACAGCTCATCTAAGTCTCTGCTCTTGCAGTTTAAAACTAAACGACATTTAGCCCTAAGATCAGCAGCATCTCCAGCCCATCCTCTCTGGCAGCTTTGTGCATTAACTCGGAGTGAATTCACCCAGGCTCACACACCGGGGGCTCTGATCTCCACACAGGGCCTCTTGTTGCTGCCACGAAGCAGGAAAATGCCAAACACGGCTCATACCAATCGCACCTCTCACTAATCTGTTTTGTCAGCTCATCAGAATCTTGAAAGCGACCTTTAAGTGCTGGGAGGCATCCTGGTTTCTAATTAGGCTCCATCAGATTTTGTGGTTTAGTCAAGCCAACCTGGCTCACTGCTGCAGCCTCAAACATGTGCACTTGGAAATCAGTTTTTCCACTCAGAAAAAGATAAGGTTCCCAGCTTCCTCCCCTCAGATAAGCTGAAGGAGAAAGGAACATGAAGTCATGTTCCTGCCACCCCAAATCCGTGGGGTTCTGCATCCCATCTCCACAGTGCCAGCTGTGCTTTACTGGCACCCAAAGCCAGAAATTGAAGCACAGGATACTCCAAGGGGTGGAGAAGAAAGGAATCCAGGGATTTCTAAGCCATCAGAAAAGGTTTGATAAGCCACTGCTCACTGCCACTATTATTTGTATTTTCAGAAGTGTCTCGGCGCTCTCAGCACTTTGCAAACAACAAGCCAGAACTCACAGACTCTTCCAACCAAGTACAAAATGCAAAAAAAGCAGAAAATCCAAAACTGACTCACTCTGCCTGATTATAAAGCACTTTCTGAAACTTTTCATCAGCCTTTTGCTTCCTATAAGGAAAAAAAAATCTAATACAATTTATTGAGTCACTTCAGCCTTGCAACTCTGCAATTCCTGATACCAGGGGATTTCCACTGTGGCATTTTGATCACCCTTAAAACCATCTGCAGAGCCTGAGGGATCAGGGATGCTCCTCAGAGCTCTGGCAGCGAGTCCAGAGAGAAGGCACTGACCTGGTGTAGCGGTGACACACAGAGCTCGCGTTCCCTTGGGATACAGCTTGAACCTCGGTAATCCCTGCTTGGCAATCCCTCCTTGGCCATGGCATTCCCTTCTCATCCAGCTGCCAAAAGGAGATCCGAAATGAAAATAATTAGCATCAATCACTCGTGGGTTTGTTGTTCGTTGGTTTTGTTGCTTTGTTTTGTTTTTTTTTTTTTTTTTACTTGCTAAGCATCCAAACCTATATCTTAGATAAACAAATAAAACAAAGCGTTTGGCCCTGAACAAGTCTGGATGAGCAACTCGAGGCTGGGCTCTGTCACACGGAATCCTGCGAATTCATTCACTTTAGACGTGTTCATTATTCTGGTATTCCAACCCCAGACTGCTCCCACGTGCCCTGAGGCTTGGGCACATCTCACCTACCTTCAGGGACTGCCTGAGGAAGCTGAAGGTGAGCAGCGTCCCCAAGGCGCTCGCACAATGACAAGGGCTCCTCTGGAGGCTCCAGCTCCCGGCATTAGCCGCAGTGCCTCAGGGCAAGGCAAACCAACTGCTGGGAGCCAGCCGGAGCATCATTCCCAGCTTTTCCCTGTGCTCCCACCTGGGGAGGCTCCAGCCCAGCCCAGCCTCCCCAAACAGCCGCAGCTGAGGGGCACAGGGGGCTGCCACCCTCGCACAGCCCGGCTCCCCTTCCCACAGCCTCCAGGACACGCGAGGGAATTGCTGGGGGGCTACAGGGCAGGGCAGCGCTAAAGCCCAGCAGGGCGAGAAGCTGCAGAGCTCAGCCTCTACCTCTGCAGCTGCGCTTTTGGCGAAAAGGGATTAATTAGTGAGCGGTGGGCATGCCCCCGGTGAGGGGAGCTGTCACTGCGGACATCCAGCTCTCCAGGGCTGGTCCCACTCGTTATCCCGGCAGGAGGATGCCCACATCCCGCCGGAGCTGCTTGGGACTCTGGTGGAGCTGCTCCAGGGTTACCCCGGTGCCGCGGGGAGGAGAGAGCTCCATCCCGGCGGGCAGATGGTTCCCCCTCTCCTTTGGAGGGGCTGAATGACTTTTCAAACCTTTGATTCCTGATGTATTCACTTCGGGAGACACAAAAGTACAAAATCTCAGCATGGAGTGACTCCCTCGCTTGCTTTATTATTTTGGCTTTTTTTTTTTTTTTCCTTCCCCCCCCTTGTCTTTTCTTTTCTTTTCTTCTCTCCCTGGACAGTTTTATAATTTTGGCCTGTGGCCAGAAAGTCTGTCCTGATTAGCCTGGGCTGGCTGTGAAACACCTGCAGCCCATTAGAGCAGGAGGAGGGGGAAAAAAATAAAAATAAATCCCTTGTCATAGGTGAAGTAACGACCACTTCTTCCTTTGTTTTAACACCAAAAGGACAGTCAGGAGGAGAACTAAAAAAAAAAAAAACCACGGCTTTACCACCTCACCTGCCATTGACTGGTGTCAGCTGCAGCCACCGGGTCATTTTTGTCGGATAAGTGACTCCAGTAATTTGTTGTCGCTTCACCCCGGTGAGGTTTACAGGTTGTTAAATATGAAGTGCACTCGCTGCATTTGAACAGTGCCCCCTGCACCTTATTTCGTGTCTTTGTGAGGAGCTAACCAGGCACGAGGAAGACACTTCCCTCTGGGCGGCTTACAACAGCGTTGGCTCCTGGAATTATCCTTCGATGTCCCAGCTGCTCCTGGCTGCAGCCAGCTGAGCCTCCAGAGGGGCACAGGGCTCCAGGAGGGGACAGACACAGCTCCTGTGGCCCCACAGGGGTGACCAGGGCATGCAGAGATGCAGAAGGGGCGCTCAAGGTACCACTGAAGCTCTTGGCTCTGGCACAGCACGGAGTTTTTTATAATAAACACAGGAATTGTTGTGATCCTGGTGCACGGTGATGCTGGGGGACGGTGAGAGGCAACAACTCCCAAAATGAGCCCAGCTCAGGACTCTGCACTGGGACAGGAGCCCCACTTGTGACCCCAAAACCCCTTCCAAAGGTGTGTTTGTACAGCAGGACGGCCATGCCTCCAAGGAGGAGCTTGGTGCCTGCTGAGATGTGGCAGCAAAGAGACAAAAACACCCCTCAGACCCCTCCTGTCCAGCAGGGCCACAACCAAAACACACCTGGGCTGAAGGACAGGCCACAGTGAGACCTCAAAACACACCTGGGCTGAAGAGAATGACACAGTTACATCTCAAAACACACCTGGGCTGAAGGACAGGCCACAGTGAGACCTCAAAACACACCTGGGCTGAAGAGAATGCCACAGTTACATCTCAAAACACACCTGGGCTGAAGGACAGGACACAGTTACATCTCAAAACACACCTGGGCTGAAGGACAGGACACAGTTACATCTCAAAACACATCTGGGCTGAAGAGAATGACACAGTTACATCTCAAAACACGCCTGGGCTGAAGGACAGGACACAGTTACATCTCAAAACACACCTGGACTGAAGGACAGGACACAGTTACATCTCAAAACACACCTGAGCTGAAGAGAATGCCACAGTTACATCTCAAAACACGCCTGGGCTGAAGGACAGGACACAGTTACATCTCAAAACACACCTGGGCTGAAGAGAATGACACAGTTACATCTCAAAACACACCTGAGCTGAAGGACAGGACACAGTTACATCTCAAAACACACCTGGGCTGAAGAGAATGACACAGTTACATCTCAAAACACGCCTGGGCTGAAGGAATGACACAGTTACATCTCAAAACACAGCTGGGCTGAAGGACAGGACACAGTTACATCTCAAAACACATCTGGGCTGAAAGGAATGACACAGTTACATTTCAAAACACACCTGGGCTGAAGGAAGGCCACAGTGAGACCTCCTGGGGTGGAGACCCCTCTCTGAAAACCCCTGTGTGTCACAGGGCGTGCTGGGGACAGGAGTTGAGGGACAGCTGGAGGTGCAGATAACTCATCCTGCTTCACACCTCCAACCCCGAGAACAAAGCGGGAGCTTAAAGGCAGCTCCAGGAGCTCTGCTGCTGGGAACATCTCCAGGGACCGGATGGTATTTCAATCCCATCCAGCCAAAATGCCACTGCTGGGATGTCAAAAAACCCAGAGATCCTCCCCAAACTTGCTGTGGTTTAATCAAACTTCTTTGTGTAGCTGCAAGGCACTGGAGACATTTACACCCCAGCAGATGAATGTTTTAGTTCTGCATCCAGTGGAGTTGAGCCATCAATAAAAAGGAAAAGGGAAAAGAAAAACTTGTGACCACAAGGGACTCCGTCAGATATTCCCGTTGCTGTCCTGGAGCATGGAAAAGCAAGTCTGCCGCTGCACACAGGTCTGACTATTTGCATTTTTAATAATTCAAGAGTTTAATTAGTATCGTGCCCTTAATCAGAGGCTGAAAATACAGCTGAAGTCATCAGAGCTTAATTAGTTTAAAAAAAAAAAAAAAAAGATTCTGCAGTGACAATATCTTGACTAACATAGAGCTCTGTCCTCAGCTTTGGGCTTCGGATGAGCTTTTACCTGTTGCTTCTGATTTTCAGTGCCAGCCCACCTCAGAATAACTTAAAAGCCTCAAACAAATCAGTTTGCTTCCCTGTTTATCCCTACGAACCCTTCCACAACTCTCTTGAACTGGACTCAGGTAAAAAAACAAACCCAAAACTATCAGTTTGAAAATAATAAATTGAATTAAACCAGGTGTATCCCATAAGCTGCATGTGAAATGCTCCTCTGCAGGGAATAAACCTGGTTTTAGAACATCCATAAGTGTCTCTGGATCTTCAGTCGAGTCAGCAGGAGCACATTCCTGAGGGGGGTCACTGTGTGGCCAGAAAAATCCCCTTTTGGCAGCGGGAGTGGGAGCTCAGACTGGTCCCAGTTGGTCACTGGGTGGTGAAGCCTGGGGGCTTTGGTCCTGCCTCCCTTCCTGGGTGGTTCCAGGGGAGTTATCCCAGGCTGGGATGAGCAAACCCAAATCCCGGGCAGGAGCTGCCCCATCCCTCCCTGGCAGGTTGATGGTGTTGTACAGGACATCCTGGATGGGCTTTCCCAACAATATTTCATTCCGTGCTGGAATTCATCGCTACCCAAGGCCGTGGAGACTGAAAACATAACCAGGCTGCAAAGTGGATTAGTGAAATTCATGGAAATCAGGCCAATCCCAGAAAATTAAATATGCTAACGTGGATGCAACTTCCAGTTCAGGAAGTCAGGCAGCCTCATGCCCTTCCACCTCTGATTCGCTTGGAAAAAGGCAGCCAGAAAAAGTTCTCACCAAGCCAAAACTGTCCCTTGGCTCCCAGCACCAGTGAGAATCACAGTAAATCCTGGAGGGGTTTTTTTGGCAGGGGGAGTGGGATACATTTTCCTTCAGTAATGATACCACAGCCTGCTGCTTCTTTCTCTCTGCAGCTCCTGAACCTCCCAGCTCGCTGTCCCCTCAGGAATATCCCAAATAAATTAGTGAAACCTCACTGGAAGGTGATAGCAATCACAGACAGCACTTAATTCTGTTTAGAATGGAATTAGAAATCCAATCCAATCACAGTTAGAAATCCAATGTACCTAGGAAAGGTCTGCCTGGCTCAGGCTGAAAACAAAACCTGGTTTTTTTGGGAGCACTGGGCCAGAGGAAGATGCTGGAAATTCAAGATGGAAAAACGGAAGTTAGTTTGTCCACAAGGAAAGTTTCCTGTAGCCCCAGGAGAGTTTGATTTATTCCCAACACTCCTCTGGGAGATTTTATGTACATAAATAAATATAAAATGGGCTTATACCTATAAATAAATTTAAACCAAATACATTTTATTCTGTCTCCTCGTCCCCTTTGAACCCTGCCCAGCTCCTGACCCAAGGAGCAGCTTTTGGCACGGATTTTCTGCTCCCTGCTCCCCTTACCTGCCGCAGGAATTCCCCCCTCTGCCTGCTCCTGGAGGTGTTTGGGGGCTTTGCTGCAGAGCGGAGGACAAGATGACAAATGATCCAGCACACAGCACAGGAATGTAAGTGAGTCGCAGCTATTTTTAATTAAGAAGCGATGACAGCTGACTAAATTCCCTGCCACTGCAGTGAAAGGCTCCCTGACCCAGACATCATCGGCCACCCTCCGAAGGCCGATATATATCGGTCCCAACGGTGCTGCTATTATTGTCCCCGCCGTCTGGACAGATGCAGGGCTCACCAAACCCACGGCTGCCACCAGCATGCAAAAACCCTGGGAGAAACGTGGGGATGCTGAGCAGCAGGAGGAGGCAGCAGGCGGGGGGAGGACGGCGAAGGTCACCGCGCTGGAAGTGCCAGTGCTGGTCTCTGATAAATGTTCCGAAAGTGGTCGGACAAATTCAGCTGCCGTTTTCCCTTTTTTTTTTTTTTTTTTTTTTTTTTTCTTTGATTGGTTAAAGCGGTGATAGACTGAGCAGGGGAGAGGCAGAGAGACAGAAGGAGCAATTCCTGCTGTAAGGCAGAGAAGGGGCAAGGTAGGATGGGCTTTACTCAGTCACAGGAAGGGTTTAACTAAGAAAGGCCAAAGTGACCTGGATTTTGGAGGGTAGGGATTCACCTGGCTTCATGGGACTCTTCAGCAGAGATGGGAACACAGTCCAGGTGTCCAGTCCTTGCTGGCACAAGAGACTGGCACAAAAGCGGCTTTTTGAGCCACTGGAAAGGTGTCAAGAGGAAGACACCAACCACAAAGAGAGAACACGGAACTCCCTTTTGTTCTCAGGGCTGGCGCAGCACCGAGTCCAGCAGCCGATCTCTTTACCTTGCGCTCACATTGCTGGTGTTAGCAGGAGAGATAAAGAGAAGATTTCCCTCCTAAGCCTTTCCAGAGGGCCACAGGGACGAGGGATGAAGCGGCGGAGTCACCCAGATCACGTACCAACTTGGCATGAGCGAGACAAACGCATTAAGGGACATCATCGGGAACTTTCCAGCCTGGTGGCGGGCTGGGAGGGGGCAGAGCTGCTCTCTGCTGTTGCTAAGACAGCCCCCCCCAGCCCTGCTCTCTCCGAGCCCAATCCACGGCTTTCTCCTCCCATTGGCTCCGCAGCCGCATCGAACGATCGTGACAGGTTTTCCTCCTCCTCCTCCTCACCCTGCTGCCTTCTGCCTATGGCCTATTACCAGGGGAGGGCCAGCCAGACACGGAATCAATAGTTTGTGAGAGGGAACGGGGCTGTGCGGGGCTGCATTTGCATTCCGGCCCTGTCTGCACGTGTCTCCGCATTGCCAGCAGCGGGAATGAGCCGTGCCCAGGGAGGAGAGGATGGGTGGCAGGGTGGTACCTGCAGTGCCACAGCCAGCGGGGCTCAAGGACCGTCAGCATCCTGCCTGGGCCCTGGGCAGAGCCAGCTTCTTCCCAGCAGCCTGGCTGAGCTGGTCTCCCCAGCTCGGTGCTCACGGGAAATCGGGGGAAGCGTCACAGCACCATGAGCGATGCCTTCTCCAGTGAGATTTTAGGGAGTTTCTTGGGCTGAAGGGACCTAGAAGCCTTCTGGAGCAGGCAGAGAGTGTGGGAACACACCCCAAAGGCAGAGCAAGCTTTCCAGGCTGGTGACCATCGGTGCTGCTCGGGCACGGCCAGGCTGCAGAAATTCCGGAGCAGTGGCTCCTTCATCCACTGAAACCCCGGTGGTGGGCAGTGAAACACAGCAGCACTGGGACAACTCCTCGGTGCCACGTCAGAGCAGGTCAGGATTTGGGAACAGGCACAGGGAAGGGACAGAGGAGTTGGGACAGGTTTCCCATCAAAACAGGCTGGAATTGGCACTGGGCATCGATGAAACCCCAACACACAAATATTGCCCCGGGCTTTGGGACAGGCTGGGAGAGAGAACTTCCTCAGCGGTGACAGAGACCTGGGGCACCGAGAGAGGGGTGAGTAACTCAAAAAGCAAAGGCAGGCAGCTGATGAGGCGTCCCCAGGCACACTGGGACACCAGTGAAACACCAGCCCTGTGGCTGTTTTCCTTCCCCACTCAGGTGAGTCAGCATCCGGACTAAAGGAGAAAAACTGGAGTTTCCTTTTCTGTCCAGGACAGCAAGAGGTCAATGAACCCAGCAGAGCCATGCACTGGAAGGACACTGTCCCCTAAATACCAGATTTTCCCATCCTGGACATTCCCCTTGCTCTCTGTCCTTTGTGTTACACAGTTAGGCAGAGTTCTAACCCAAACTGTTGTAAAATAACACGAATTGTTGATCAAGACAGGAAAATTTCCTCCGGAAATTTCCACTGCTAAACCTATTTATTTGTTTCAGGGCTGGGGGTGGCTGGACACAAAACACCATGTCAGTTAAAAAAATGTCTGACCCGAATAAAGGTCAGAAATAATAATAAATTTATGAAATCCCCAGAGATGGTTTCTTTAATATAAGACGGAACTTGGAGTTGAAAGGAGGAGAGAGAAGAAAAGACCACACATAAGAATCAGGTTCGAATCCCTGCTTGGCCTCACTCAGCAAAGAGCCCTGAATTAGGTCTACAGTTACTTAAACAACTTCAAATGTTTGGGGATCTCTCTGCAGTTCCTGTGATCTAAGTTCCTTCCCCAGGCAGAACAGCAGGAATGTTCTGAGCTCCCAAAAACGGCCACGGCTTCGGACAAACGCCTGAAACCCAGCTCCAGAACAAACCCGCTCTTTTCTGGGGTTTCTGCAGTGTGGAGATGCCGGCGCTGTGATTCCTCCCAGTCGTGTGCTCAGACTGGTGCATGGAGGAGAGTTAATGGGCTGGACGGAAAGCTACACTTATTTTTCCATCTCTGTACCATGTGAGGCTTTCCCTGATACCTTTAGGAGAAGCACGGAATTAAGCAAAACCCAGGATGATAAAATGGACTCGGAGAGGAATTTCTACTATGAGTTAAACCTGTTGTAGCTACTCAAGAGCCTCTGAATGAAGCTTTTTTAATCAATAAAAGCCTTTTAGTAAAATGAAAGCTCTCAGAGTAATTTCAGGATGGAAAAGATTCCATCCCTGGCTCCAAATTTTTCTCCTTCCTGTTACTTCCTACAGGAACATTTACCTGGACATGTCAGATTTGCCGTAGTTGGGAAAAATAATCAGATATTCTTACCAGGAATATGGAAATATCCAGGAGAAGTCAGAGCTGGGATGGAGCACCTGGAGTAACAGCAAGAAGGTAAATATGAATATGAGGAATAATATGATGGATATTGACAATATCCATCCCATGTGATGGATACCTGGCAGGAAACCCCAACCCAGCAGAGGGAAAATTATGCTCGTGGTTCTGTTTCCTTTCCCAGGATGGATCTGCCTCTAGCCCAGGATTCCAGGATTCCGCTCCCCACCTGCCTGGCACAGCTGATGGAGAACAAGGAGCCAAGAAACCTGAGAGCCATTCCTGAGCCAAGGACTGTTCCCAGATCCCTTCTGCTTTCAGGTTCCCAGCTCAAAAGATAAAATCCCCAACGTTTTCCTTTTCAGATCTTCCTCGCTTCAAAAGCCATTGAAATATCAGCTGTCTTGTCCTTTTTTGTGCTACGAAATGATTTACTGTGTGCATTTTGGAATTCTGGACAGGAAGGATCAACCCAGGGCTGCAGCCTTCCTTGCTTTGTTGTGTAACTGCCCGTGAAGGGATTTGATCCCAGCCCCTCTGCTCCTGCTTTTCTTCCCAGCCCCATTCCATGGATACAATTCCTCAAGAAGCTGGGATCGTTAATAAAGCCAAACCACAGGAATACTTCTCATAACTGCTCCGTTCCTCTGATGCCAAAAGCTCTCCAAAGTTCAATTTCATCTCGAAATAGTTCGGGCCGAGGTAACTCGGCGTTACAATCCCATTTTGCTGTTAAACAGAGCGCTAAGGATTGTCCCAGGCCATAAAAACAGCAGGAAAAAGACAACCAACCCCCTGATTCCTGATCCAGAGCCACTTGCTCCATCCCAGAGGACAACATTCTTTCCTAGGATGACTAAAAACATTGGGATCTTCCGCGAAATCGAGTGGGATGCCGAATTTTTGAGGCCAAACAACCAGCCCAGCATGGGAAACTGTAAAAGGGGATATAATATCCCAGCTTCCTGAGCTCTGGTCCCATAAACAGCTTCACAACTCGTTTCCCACACAGGCACCTGTATTTTGGGGACAGACAAGAAGTGGCACGTGTTTGTAGGCGTTTTTCCTTTTCTCTGGCTGCACTCCTATACATCCATATATGACCAGGATGTAAAATCCGTGTGTATAAATACCCGTGTGCATATCAAAGGTATTAAAATTAGAAGGGACTTTGATGTTGGACTCGAAGAAATGCTCCTGCCACCACACAGAGCTGTGGGACTGGGCTGCCTGCTCAGAAATCCAAGGATTTGGAGGGCAGACCTTTCCCTCAAGGTGCATCTTCCCACCCATCAGCTGCTCAGGAAAATGAATTTCCCATGGTTAAGCCATGACCCCTTTTCCTGGGTTTGTGCCACCCCATAAAACTGTCCCAATATCACCAGTACACCCCAGAATAATTTGAATTTGAGTAATTAGAGACATATCTGAATTAGCCAGGCTGGATGCCTTCGGTACCAAACCGATTCTCTCACAAATGACCCTTAAAGCAAAACAAATCAAAAAGAACAATCAAATTAACAACTCCCTGCACTCGTTTTTTTCTAGGGTGACAGATCAACAAGCACAGCCATCTTATTTATTTTTCTTTTTTTTTTTTTTTTTTTTCTCACAAGCAGCTTTTTATATCTCCTGACCCAAAATAAGCCCAGGCCCAGCTGCGGTGCCGTGTCAAACAGCAATTACTCTATAAAAGGCTGACCAAATGGGGATATTGGTGGGCCAGAGGCATGGAATTATTTTAGGACTTACACAAACTTTCTCTGGGAGTGGTGAGCGGAGCTGTGGGCGCTGTGGTGCACCTAAGAAACCAGCAAATACCAGAGGGGTTTTTGGGTTGTGGTTTTTTTTTTTTTTTTCTGCTTGTTCCAAACCTCACCACCTGACGTGAAATGACCTTCCCAAATATCAGCTGAAGGGAACAGGAAAAAAAAAAAATAAAAATAAAAAAAGCGACCCAAAAAAGTAGAAGTGAGATTTGTTTACTCCTCTGTAAAAGAGGCTTCGCTCTGTGACAGGTTTGGAGATTCTCCCCCCAGGAATTCCTGCTGAACCACACCAAAACACGTGGCAGAACGGCAGCGAGACCCTTGCAATATTCCATTATGCTGGGAGGAAACAAAAAATAATTAAAAAAAAATAATAAATCAAGCCTCCTAGAATTCCCAGGATGAGCTGGAGGAGACCTCAAAGCTCATTCAGTTCCATGGACAGGGACACCAGCTCAAGGATGCACTTCCACTCCTGATTTTTTGGGCAATATTCTGGCATTATTTTTACAATATTTAGGCTCCCTGAATCCCTCCTGCTGAGCCTAAAGGTGCAGGAGTTCCTAAATCCCGACTCCCCCATCCCCTCAAACCTTCAGGAAAGGTCACCTGGGGCTTGTCCTGCCCTGTGGGAGGATGGGGAATCTTTGTGGGGAATCCTCGAGGGGTTCAGGGTTTGAGGGTGGCAGGGCTCGGTTCAGAAACCCAGCAGGAATTAGTGGCACTTTTCCAGCTTCCAAAATATCCCTCCCCCTTCTGCCACGGGCAAACAGGGTGAAAAAGGAAAGTGGTTTAGCAAATAGGAACACAGCAAATTCAAAATAGAACCAGAGGGGATTAAAGCAAATACCCAGGCTGTCCTAACCTGTGTTTACTGCCCAAATCCTGGGGCAATTCCTGGTGTTTTCAGGGGGTTCTTCCTGTGATGTAACTTTGGGATTAAACTTGGCCCATGCAACTGCTCTGACTGCAGGTCCCAGGGGGGAGATGCTTCTCAAAGCCCTCCTCAGAGCCCAAGTGCACGTGGATTTTTGCTGGAAGGGCTGGGAGAAAGTGACAGCATCTGCCTGACATGAAATTCCCGTCCTTTATTAGGGATTTCAAAAATAAATCCTGTTTTCCAAGCAGGATGGTGGGTGTCAAATAAAATAAAGGGAGGTTTTAATGATCTCAGTGAGAGTCAAGTCTGTTTTCCACTTAATGTGTTTTTTTTTTACACCCAGGAATTTCATAGAATCATGGAATTATTTAAGTTGGGAGGGTCCTTAAAAATTACCCTTTTCCAACCCCTTAATTTCAAGTTAAACATTTGTGGCAGCACTGGGCTTGTGTGATGTACCACAGTAGAAATAGCACACAAGTAAATCTGAGTTTGAATGCTCCTGAGCTCCTAATTCCCAGTTCAATTCCCAGCTGGCACAAAAGGACCAAAAGTCTCGTCCCTCCAGGTGACAGGATGGAACATCTCACCTGTAAGCAGGTCCTCCTCAGGCTGTTGGCCAGAGGGATGGAGCAGCTGGATTTGGGGTGGCAGATTTTCTGTGTGCTTCTCAAAAGAGGCTTCACCAGCCCGGGCAGACCCTGGAAAAGAAGGGAATTCATGGCAGAATTAGAAATGATCTCCAGATTTTCCTCAGCTGAGAGCCCAGCTCTGGTCACGTGCTGGGAGTCGCCTCAACGTGAATATTTTCCTTAGTTCCTTCCTCTTTGGTTATCCCTGATTCTGAAACTTTCCCCTGAATATAACTGAGGTAAGCACAACACAGAAATTGCAGGAAAATCAAGGAAAACCATGGGAAACAAATCCACGTACCCTGTGTTCCACGGAGCGGGGTTAAATCCTTCTCCCTCAATCTGCCACCAGCACTCGGCTACATGGGAGAAAAGATTGAAATTAAATTAAATTAAATATTCTGTCTAGTTCGTTATTGACACATCATGAACTGTGCTGAACCTCTCACTTTGTGCCATAAGCCAGATTTTAGGGAGCCTAAAGAACTGGCAGCAGGCTCAGACCTGGGCCGAGCTCTGAATTAAACCCTAAGCCATAAAAACAGCGACCAAAAAAAAAAAAAAACCCCAAACCGTGTAAAAGTCACCCCAGCCCCAAACGCTCGTTGCAGGCTTTAAACGTGAGCGATGTGACAGATGGCTGCTCCTGCAGCACGAGCGATGCAGCACCTCTGTACAAATATTGTACTGTGCAAATACTCATCAGTTCCTTCCTGCCACAACCGTGTCAGGTAAGATCATTAACACCACCCCTAATTTCCCTGATGAGTAGGCTGAGACAGGAGGGTGGAGAGCATTGTCTGAACTCCAGCAGTGAGTAACAAAGGGAACTCTGAGCCATCCTCCCCTCTCAGGGTCCGTGCGGGGCTTTTTTTTTTTGGTGGTTGCTGTTGTTTTGTTTAATTCAAAAAATGAAATCTTTGGGGCAGTTTGACCCCGTGCCAGCTGAAGTTTGACGGCACAAGAAAAAGCAAACAAACAATGGATTTCAGCTCACACCAGAACTAATGAGGCATTGATGTTACACTGAAATGGGGCTTAGCTTAAGCATCCATTTTTAACTCTCAGCTGAAGTGAAAACATTAATTCATGCAAATCAATGTTCCCTAAACAATAATTTTCCTCTAGAACATTTCTTCTTTTTTAACGTAAACTCTTATCTAACAGAACCCATTTAAAGGATTATATCTGCAGAGTTCAGCAATTAGCTCAGTAAATTGTTTTCCTTGAGTGTGGGGAAGGTTCCATTACGCAGTGAAATATAAAGTGTACGCTACAGTCCATGAAAACCTCTCTTGGAACGATGACTATCCTTCAAAAAGCCTGGGATGAGGGCCAGATCACCAGAAATAACTCAAGTTCTAT
Source organism: Hirundo rustica (assembly GCF_015227805.2). NCBI lineage: Eukaryota > Metazoa > Chordata > Aves > Passeriformes > Hirundinidae > Hirundo > Hirundo rustica. The sequence goes on along the minus strand of NC_053472.1, from coordinate 4,094,511 downwards.
TTGTGCACCCAAAGTCCCCCTTTAGTTCATGCAAGTATCCACTTTCAGCCCATCTTCAGGGGTTTTGAAAGGCAGTTGTTTCTGTGGAACACCCACAGGCCGAGTTTTCCCTGAAACACAGCCCTAAAATTCCACTCTGAGGGATAAACAAGCAAATAGGAAAGGGATGCGCAGAAACAGGGGAAGGGATGTGCATCAAACAGCCAAAAAAAGGTGGGGGATGGCACTGAGGGCACTTCAGAAGCTGCTGGAAGTGAGGATGGAGAGGCTCATGCTCATCTGACTGTAAATCAAAAAAAAAATCCTCATCTAACTGTAAATCCAAAAAAAAAAAGGAGAGTCACAGAGGTTTGTAGAACAAAAGAGCAGAGGGTGTAAAAGATGGCTGGAAGTGACCTGAGCCATCACTCAGATCGTGGCTTAACTAAAAATGGAATCTGACAGTGTCCACACGAGCTCTGAAGATTCTTAGGATTAGAAATGCCACAGCCTCACTGAACTGCACCACTCTCCCAGCTCTGGGGTTCCTCCTCTCCTTAAATCCAAGCAGAATTTCTCCTGGAGTGACAGAAGGTTTTTTTTTTCCTGTGGTTTGAAGGCAGCTTCAGTTCAGTCAGGTCACTCGCAGGTGACACCACCACAAAACCCTGCTCTGCTCTGCTCCTGAGCCATGAGATCCTCCCTGGCACAAAACACCACCTCTGCTCCTTGTTTTCCATGGATGCCTTTGTCAAAGAGCTGTATCTGTCCATCCATCGATCCATCTGTGGATCCATCCATCCATCTCCATCCATCCTTCATCTATCACCACAGTCCAGACAAGTGAACATATTTCCAGCAAACCCTGATCAAAGTCCTTAATCCTGAAACACCAACGAAATCCAGCTCCTGGAACACACACAGGGTGCTGCCAGGCACACAAATTGCCCAGAAGAAAATACAGGAACCCCAAATTCCTCATCTTCTTTGTTACCTGTGAGACAAAACATCTTCTGGTGATGCCCCAGAGGACGAAGAGAGAAGCAATGCTCCTCATCCAGAGCAGTCCCACGGGGTCTCGGCTCAGCTGATCCAATTTGGTGACCCCCAGAGCTTCCACCATTTCCACCAGTGACTTTACATAGCGAAAACCAGCTCGGAGCAGCTACGAAATACAACCCTGGTTTATCCCCAAAACATTCTATTTAGCGCTGTCACTTCTCTTTTCCATGCCAACGTGCACACGCTCAGGAGACAGACACATTTCCACGCTCTCAGCTGGGAATCGTGTTCCTGCGAGGCTGGTGGATGATGCACAAACTGTCTCTATTTGTGTCCCCCCTTTCAGATGGCAGGGTGCCCACCAAACGAGCTGATTAGCACTTGCCCTGGGCTATCAAGGCAAGGCAATGGTATGTTTAGATCAGCAAACTGCATAACAATATAAATGTCATCTATTCCACGAGAAGCTTTGGCAGGATTTTGCATCTTGTTCCTCTTTGCGGGGATGTGCCAAAAAAGGAACGTGAAGACTTGCAGGAGGAAAGGAGGGCACGGGGTTTGCCACCCCTTCCTGGTTGCCAAAACATGTTGGGTGCCTCGTTATCATCCCCCAGGACCATCCCAAGGTGTCAGATTATCCATGAACAGCCCTGGTACGGATATAAATATACAGAGAGAGCTTTTTTTTGTTGTTCAGCCAGGCTCACATGCAGAAATGAGGCACAACCAGCGTGTCTGGCGCAGCTCAGGACATGATCTGTCCCCTTGCCCAGAAAGGATGGCACCAGCCCAAGGAGAACAGCCCCGGGTGGGCACTGCCTGGGCAACACCTCTGCTGCCAGGGCAAGGCTGCAGCAATGCCCAGGAGCTCCAGGGGGAATGGGCTCGGGACACTGGGATTGGGACACTGCATCCCAGATGGGCTCGGGACACTGGGATTGGGACTCTGCAGCCCAAATGGGCTCAGGACACTGGGATTGGGACTCTGCAGCCCAAATGGGCTCAGGACACTGGGATTGGGACTCGGCAGCCCAAATGGGCTCAGGACACTGGGATTGGGACTCGGCAGCCCAAATGGGCTCAGGACACTGGGATTGGGACACTGCAGCCCAGATGGGCTCGGGACACTGGGATTGGGACTCTGCAGCCCAAATGGGCTCGGGACACTGGGACTGGGACTCTGCAGCCCAGATGGGCTCGGGACACTGGGATTGGGACTCTGCAGCCCAAATGGGCTCGGGACACTGGGACTGGGACTCTGCAGCCCAGATGGGCTCGGGACACTGGGATTGGGACTCTGCAGCCCAAATGGGCTCAGGACACTGGGATTGGGACTCTGCAGCCCAAATGGGCTCGGGACACTGGGATTGGGACTCTGCAGCCCAAATGGGCTCGGGACACTGGGATTGGGACTCTGCAGCTGTCCTGGCACTTTTTAGGATCTGATTCCTACTGGAGCCCGGGGAATGAGGGGCTGGGGGCAGCCCCTGGTGAGGGAATGTCACCATTCTCACAGAGAACATCCAGCCCGGGGGGTTAGGGGAGGAGCTGAAGGGAAAAAAGGCTGATCCATGGCTCATTGCCAGCCAGGGGATTTCCAGGACATGGCTGGGGACAACCAGGAGGGTTCAGAAGTTTTGTGTGGACAAGTTGTACTCAATTCCTCAGCAGGAACCACAGAATGGCCTGGGTTGGAAGGGACCTTACCGGTGATCTTGTTCCACTCCCCTGCCAGGGACATCTCCCATAGCCCGGGGTGCTCAGAGCTCCACTCACCTGGCCTTGGACACTCCCAGGGATGGGGCAGAGAAAAAGCTCAGGAAAGATGCACCAAAGGAGAGAAAAAAGCAGGAGAGAGTAACCAGAAAACCATCCTGGCGTGGTGTGCTCAGGGGAGCAACAAACCCAGATCACAGACACAGAAAGAGCATTGAGTTCACACCTGAACAGGACGCTGTGACAAATTCCGGGAGTTTTTATGGATTTCACAGTTCTCTCCCTCCAGTTTATGTTTTGTTCCCACACCAGGAACCAAGAGCATGTTACAGGTAAACCCTCAAATTTCCTGTGCCAATTAACCCCAGAGGGTAAAGCAGAGCTCTCAGCATCTTCCATCACTTTCCTCCTAGAGCAAACCCAAGAGCTTTCAGCACAGTTTATAGAAATTCACAACAAAATCCTTTATCCTGGCTACATATTAATCACCATTATTTACTTGACTGGAGTTGGATTTTCACAGCAGACACTCAAACCCTTTGAATGAACTCTTCCAACCCATTTCTGAGCAAGGTTCCTTCTCTGAGACGCTCCCTCACTGCTCTGCACAACCCCACTGCATCTCAATTTCCAGATTCAAGTCTTGGGTCGATGCTGGAACCACATACAGAAAAACTCCAGAGGGCCTCTCCTAAGGAGATGATGAAAAATGTCACTTAGCATAAATTCCTATTTGAAATTGGATTTTTTTTTTTTTTTTTTTCATTCTTAGTTATGCTAATGGAAAATCAGAGAAGATATTTTGTATTTCTGATATTAAAAAGAAGCCCTGAACTTTTCCTTAGCCATGCCCTTCTGCTATTGCATATTCCTCATAAACTCATATTTACAATGCCTTCTGTTACCAATTTCTTTTATTTCTGAGAACAGAAATGGCCCTGAAATGCTTTTGTTTGCTAAGCAATATCCAGATGCATTAAACTTCTCTTACATAAGAGGATTTGTACTTTACATTGAAGTTTTCAGGGGAGAGATATTTAAAAGATTGTGAAATATGCTTGCAAAAAGAATAAAAAAAAAAAAAAAGAAAAGGAGACTGTTGGAACACATCCATCAATATTTCAGTATAAATTGTTCAAGCACCAGAATTACACGGTGCAATTATCTCGCAGAATGTATAGCTCCTAGCACTGATCTTTATGTTCAACAGAAAAAAAAAAAAAAAAGGAAAAAAAAAGTGGTTTAATAGATCACAAATGAATGTTCATTAAGTTGTTGGGGAGAATTCTGTCATAATTGAATAATGAAACGACTGCACCTCGAGCATCTGCTGAAAAACTCTGCTGCTCTGACTGGATCCAGCACAAGGGGTCTTTTATGGGACATTTCTGCCAACACCAAGCTTTGTATAAAGTCAGATCTTTTTTCTGATTTTTGACCACAGATCTGATTTGGACTCTCCCTGTGAGCAGTTCAGAATGTTGAACGAACCAGTGGCAATTTTGGTCCTTCCAACTCAGGATGTTCCAGGATACCTCAGGTGAGCTCGGACAACTGGCTCCAAGAAGATACCACGTAAAAAGACTTGGATTTCTCTCCAGTTTGGGGTTTTTTTAAAAGAAATTTCTGACAACTCTGTTAATATGCCACAGAGTCTATTTTCAGAGTATTATTGTTATTTTGATGATGATGATGATGAATATTATTATTATTTTCCCCTCCATTCTGCCTTTGCAGCGACAGCTCCTGTTGGATGGCAGAATGGAGGGGGAAATAATAGTAATATCATTATGATGAAGAATATTCTTTTATTATATTGATAATATTAATTGTTAATATTAATCATTCTATTAATAATATTATATTATTGTTTCATTGCTTTGCAGCAACAGCTCCCATCCGCTGTTGGATGGCAGAATATGAGGGAAAATAATAATATAGGGGAAAATACAGACTATAGAGGAAAATAATAATAATATTCATCATCATCATCATCATGCCCACTCCCCAAAGCCTTTGGTGGCTCAGCCTTGGCTGTGACCCCACCCCTGGGTCCGTTTTTGGGGGGTTTTTTTTGCCCCGTACATTTCAGCCGCCAAAGAGGGGCAGGTTTGGGGGTAACAAGGAGAGACCCCCTGGGCCGCTTTGGGCTCGGGGATGTGCGGCAGGGTCTGTTCCCCCGGCAGTAAATATGCAAAGTTCCCCCCCCGGCACACAAAGGGAGCAGTTTTCCGCTGCTGTAGATCCCGGGCCGTGGATAATCAGCCCGCTATTCACTTCCCCGGCGCTGCGGAAGCGCAATCAGGAAAGCATTATGAGCAAAAAACCTGCCCTGCAGGGATAGACTTGCTTTAATAATGTTTATGACTTGTCCATATTGTATTTATGTCTGGAAGTTGATTCCTTGGGTTTTCCCACCCTTCCCCCCCCGCCCTCAACTGCCAGCCCCCAAAAGATAATTTGCAAGCTGGATGCTCAACCAGGAGAAAAGGGGGAAGTGCTGGTGGACACTCTCCTCCCTCCAGGCTCAAGATCCCAGCCAGAAATAACACCTGATTTTATTTTTTTTTTAATTTTTTTCCCCTAACCTCGTCTTTTCCTGGAATGCCTGGTTCAAAACCAAGGCCACGTTTCACAAATTAGCAGGTTTGGCCTCAAAAAGTGCAACACTTTGGGCAGGTGCTGCCCTGCTGTCCTGAAAACCAACCAGGACTGACGCCACAAGCAGCAATAATGGGAGAAAATGATGGGAGATTTCCCCCAGAACCTCACAATTTTCACTGGGTTCTTTTAAAGCCATCCATCTCAAGTCACCCAAATCCATCCCAGGAAATAAATCCCAGAGAGGAGCCAATCTGCAGAGCAGCTGCAGGGACACAGGCTGGGAGAAAACCCAGGCAGAGATTTGCTTCATCTCCACGCTCCCAGACAGGTTCTGCAGCAGGAATCTGCTGGGTTTGCCCACCCTGGGTTATTCCACTTGGATTCCACCTCTCCCTCCTGTGAAATCTGCCCCAAACTTCCCAATCTTCCGCGGTTTTCAAGTCACCAAACGCCAAAGCTTTGGCTTGGTTGTGGCAGGTAAATGTGGGGGCAAAGGCACGCACAGAAATTGAATCTCCAGGGAGGAAGGTCCACAAGAATCGCTAAATTCCAGGGATTTCCTGGGTGTTTTGGTGCATTTCCCTGCTGTCCAAGTGCTCTCACACTGCTGGGAGGCAGGAGAATCCCCCAGGCACCTCTGACTTTGTGGGAGCCTGGATCCAGAGCTGGATCCAGGGATGGCTCAAATCTTTTGGCACAGAACATCCCCTGGCTGAGAGATCCCTGGCCTGGCCAACCATCCTCTCCTGAGAACAAAGCACAGCCCATTTGGGCACCAACAGCCCAAAATGAGGCAGGACCAGTGGGATGATTTTGGGAGCCCAGCAGAACGAGCTCCCCAAAGCCCAGCAGATCCCGCCCTGGAGCAGGGCTCGGTCCTACGGACGCACCGCAGAGAGCAGGCACAGCTGAGCCTGAGGGAGCTCTGGGGTCACCACCAAAAGGAGAAATACGGATTTTATCCCTGCCCTGGGGGCTCTCCATGGCTCCTGCAGGGAGCTGGAGCAGAGGAATCACTTCCAAAAGCTCTGCTGACCTCTCCCTGGCAGCCTGGGCACGGAGTGGGGGCAGGTGGAGGTGAGCATCTGTGGCTCCTGTGCCTCGCAGCTGCCCCGCACTCCGAGCTTTGTTCTGTTTTACAGCGCTAAAAGACAAAATAAACAAGCCAGTCATGATTTCACTCTCCTGTGAGCCCGTATTTGCCTACAAGAAAAGCCCCCGAAAGCCACAAGGTTCCCTTTTTATTTACCTCTTTTATCTTTGCTTATTTTCTCTGGTGAAAAGTAACCCAACCTTGGCTCGGTATAAACCCAGGCAGAAACAAAAAAAACCCTCTTGAATTCCTCTTCATTATAAATGGATTGTCAATGTGTTAAATAAATCAGTGAAAATGGAAATCCAAAAATAAATAGCCATCCTGCTGTTGCCATGACAACTCAAATTTTTTTTTTTACCTGGACAGAGATTTTTCTGTTTCACAGTTTGTAATCGCTGAAAAGGAGGGTCACTTTTTTTTTTTTTTTTTTTTTTAAATCTTGGCACTTTTCACCACCTACCCCCCAACATAAAAAAAAAAAAAAAAAAGAGGATTATTTTTGGTTACTTTTTAGTAAATGAGGGGAAGATCAAAGAGAGGAGCTATTTTTCACTGCAGACAGGAGAAAGGAGACACATTCCATTTACAACAACAGAGCTCAGAGCAGCGACTCAGCCCAGAAAGGACAGAGAGCACGAAAAATTTCAGGATTTCAAGGCAGGGCACATACAGAGCAAGATGAACATATCTTAAAAACATATTTCGGCTCGTTTATGAAGGCAGTTTCACCATGGGAATAAACAACATCACCTCAGAACATCGATGAGTATTTTGCAACTTGTGCCATTGTTGATGTCAGTGAAATGTGCGTTTAAATGACCCAGAATGCAAAACTAATGCACTTCCTGTTCCTTAAAATGGTGAAAATCAACCCAATTCCACCCAAATCCATGTGGGAAAGCTCAAAGCACTGACAAAAATCCCATTTTTCAGTGGAATTATCTCCAGATCTACCCCACGTGTGATGGCAAGGAACATTTTGGGGTGGGAAATTGAGGGGAATTCACCAAGAGCAACCTCAGGTGTCTCCTGGGACTCCCTGGCCAAGCTCAGCCAAGTCACATAAAGGTCTTTTATTCCATTTTACCTGCTTTAAATAATCTACTTGGTATCTGCCTGTCTGGAGCCTGGTGGGTGGATGATTCACAGATCAGAGAACACCTTCATCTCTTGGCTGGCAGACAGGCAAGAAGCTTTTCCTTCACCCCAAGAGGTAACAAAAAAGAAAAACCCAGCCAAAAAATACTTTTAAAGTTCAGGAATTCAAAAAGGCAGCTAAAAAAATTTAAAAAAAAAAAAATCACCTTGAAAACAGCGTCCCTTTGGTTTGTTTCCATTGGCCAATTTCTTTGTTAAATAAAATGAATTTAAAAAAATAATAATTAAAAAAAAAAGGAGTCTTGACCAAAATATTTTCTTCAGGTTGAAGGTTAGTGGCTTGGTAAAAAAAACAAACAAAATCCAAAAAAAAAAACCCCAAAACCCTCAAACAATCCCCAAAACATTCGGAGTTGGGGGTAGGTAGGAAGCAGCACAGAAGGAAAAGGCTCCCAGTGAAGAATCTCCACAAATCGACCTTCTCCACAAAAAAAACCCCTTTCGTCCCAAAATGTCTTGACTTGCATTCAATACAACGAATTAATCTTGGTCAAAATCCAACCTAATGGCAAGAAAATGCTAAATACACCCCAAAAAATCACACAGCCAAGGGAGAAACACCCATGGAACCGCAGCCAGGATAAAGAGCTTTTGCACTGAAACGTGGTTTTGTTATTAATGTACGTTCCTCCCGGTTGCTGGGATTTTTGGGGTTTTTTTTTAGGGCTCTCCACACACACATATGCACGCACACAGGGATTGGGAAAGTGCTCCAAACAAATCTGGGTGTTTGCATCCTGCCTTGCCCGAAAAGCAAAGCAAGGCTGTTCAAGCAGCAGCCGCTGAAAGCAAGCATTCAATTCTCCTCAGAGGCTCGTTTTCCTCTAAATGGGCCTCTCAGACTCGGTGACAACTCTTAGCTGCCTGAGAGGGGGGGGGAAAAAAAAAAAAAAGAGAGAGAGAGAGGGAAAAAAAAAAATGGAATAAGAAAAAAAAAAAAAAAAAAAGAACCTATTTTCCAGTGCAAAGTAATCCCTGCTCCATTGCCATGGCACCAGACATCCGTCTCTTTCTTTCATTGACCAGACGAGGTCCTCCTCAGCCTCTAGCTCCTTTTTTTTTTTTTTTTTTAAAAAAAAAAAGAAATAGATTTTTTTTTTTTTTTTCATGCGTGTTTGTGTGTGTGTGTGCGATCCTGAATTTGTTTCCTTGGTAGGAAAAGGAGACATTCAAAGCATCAGTTTGGGGCTGATCGATCCTTCGGGGAGAGGAGAGGGGTTCGTGGGGCTTGGTCACGGCCTCAAAACAGAGGTGCCAGGTGGAAATAAGGAAAGGAAGATGCAGCTCGGCCGTTTGGAAAGCCAAAGAGCCCCGTTTGCAGGCTGGGAGGTGAATCCTTTCCGAAAATACTCGGTGATTTCTTCAAGGTATTGTGAGCATCCGTGAAATGAAGGAGGAGGACAATGCGATCTCTTTTTTGCTTTTAACTCCAGAGCGGTTCACACGATTGTGCCGTGGCTGAGGAGCTGCCTGCAGACTGCAGCAAAATAGAAAAGGAGGAGAAAACCAAAACAGAAAAGCAGTAACTGTGACAGATGGAAATGAGGGAAAAAAAAGAGGGAAAAACAATTAAAAAATAGATATATACATACACATTCACCCAAAACCAAAGCAGAAAATCCTACACACGTTACCAAAACCACCTTAACTCTGCTCCTTTTTTTTTTTTTCTTTTTTTCCGTGCCCTCCTATCCTCTCCTGCTTCCCAGGTTAAGAAAATCCCACCCAATTCCAGTTTTGTTTGGGGTGAAGGCGGTGCTGCAGCAGTGCTGGGTGATGACTCAGCATCTGTTGCTCTCTTTTCTTTTTGCCTTGGGTGGGTTCTGAAGGCACCCCCGGCTCTGGGAAGCTGGAATTGTCCCCGGGTGGGATGAGGGATGCTGCAGGTGCCTGGGGGGGTTTTTTTGGGGAATGATTCAGCACCTCGGCAAGATGTGGCTCTTGGGTGGATGCAAAACCTGTGCACCTCTGATTTCTCCATCAGGGGAAGAGAACCTGATGGGTTTTGTAGGGAAAACAAAGGAAATGTTCCCTTCACGTAGAGGGAAACATCTTCAGTGTGTTTTCTGTGGGATTTTTTTTTTTTAAATAATGAACAACCCCAAACACCCACCCCATCCCTCCAACAGGAGCCCTGACAAGACAGATGGCTCCGAGCTGCCCAAAGCCACGCTCCACCTTTGGATTTCATCGAGAAAAATCAATTTCCAGTGGCATCCCCAGGCCGGGGCAGGAGGAGGGAGCAGGGACAGGGCACAGACGGACGCGCAGGGCACGGCCCGGGCAGCGCTGCCCACGGCGCACGCGCCTCCAGCCCCATTGATCCCCCTGGCTCCTGCAGTCTGATCAATTTGGCATTCAGAGCAGGGCCGGGGTGGATTTATTACTCCTCGGAAAGCTCCCGGCAGAAAGGGAGCTGGATCTACGGGGGCAGAGCCCAGGGCTGCGGCAGGTTCGGAGTCGCCCCTGCCCACGCTGCTTCCCCAGAAGGTGTCGGGCGCCTGATTCGGGAGCAGCGGCTCTGAGGGTGACACGAGTGCCCCTGCCATGCTGGCATCTCCCAGAGGCACCCTTTGGCCCAGATTTTGTTCTTTGGATTGCTGGGCACGGGAAGGGGAAGGGAGAGGGGGAAGCGGAGGGGAGAGGTGATTCCGAAGGCGCTCATGGCATCATCTCACCGCCCCGAGTCCAAACCATTTCTCAGCCTGGAGCTGATTCCTCCCAGCCGAGGCCAAGGCTTTTGCTGGGCACGAGGGACAAAGCTACCTCAGCTCTGGATGCTTTGGCACTCCCACAGCTCAAAACTCATCTCCTACTGCTTTAAGGAAAACGTGTCTCCCCCGGTTGGCACAAGTGTGACAGCAGCTCCTGTCTGCCGCCTCCCTGAGCGCCAGGAGCGCACACAGAGGCACAGGAGAAGCCTCTTTCCGTCCCCAGTTCAGGGTGAACAGGGGAGACTTTTCTATTCCAGCAGAATCTGGACTCCAGGGAGATCCCCTGGCTTTAGACTCCGCAGTGGGTCCGACAGCCACATCCAATCTCCAGCACCAGGAGCTGCAGTAACTTGAGCCCAAGGAGGACAAAAGGAGAGAGAAAACTCTTCAGCTCTCGGTTCTCCCTGGAAGGGATGGGTAGCAGGGAGGGAATGCTGCTTCCTTAAGCTGGGAAGGGAGGGAATGATGAGATCTCCTCCATCCAACCCCAGTCTGTAATTTAACACCTTCCCCGCAATATTTTCCTGCCTCCTCTAAAACATCTGGGTAGAGGTTATGAACTCCAGTGTGGTTCCTGCCACAAAAAGGGAAGGAATCCCATGGAGCAAGATGGCAAACGGTGGACAATTAGTCTGGAACACGTTTGTGCTTAATGACCTTTATGATCAGTCACCGTTTCTGGAAGATGGAGCTGGGACATGGATATAAATATGCCTTTAAAATCGCTTTGAAATAAAAGTCTCTGTTCCTACAGCCAGAAAAAATACTGCAATAATTCCAGCCCGGAGGTTCCAAACCTGTTGTCCCATCTCACTTCCTCGCCCCACATTCCATCATAGATTTGCTCTTTGCAACCAAGACCATCCACAGCACCTGAGGGGATTTTTTTTCTTGGCTTATTTTTCTACTCCTGCCTCACACAGCCCCTCCTGAGGGTATCCTGGGATTGGCACTAAACCCGTCTCCTTCCCACCAGGATTTTTATGCAGACAAATAAAATGTAAAGCACGACCAAACCACGCGGGCAGCACTTCACATTTCACACCTTGACCTCTCCCAGGCACAAACCAATCCCCCCACAAGCTGCAAGAGACACTGAAAATAAGAGTTCAGGTCAAATATAGCTGGGACCTTCACACAGAGCGCATCTCACGGCGGGCTGAATCCAAACCACAGCAAAATCCCATCCTGCTCCCTCATTCCAAGCAGCTCTTCCAACCGGCAAGATGGAAATGACCGGATTTGCCCGAATCCCATTGTCTGTGCTGGGCTCCACTTCCCTCCGTGTCCAATTCCGCAGACAACCAGAAGAGGGGGATCACATACAGGGCTGACCAAAAGGTGACTCCAGCTCCAGGAGCAGTTTTCCTTTCACAGACTTTCTTTTTTTTTTTTTTAATTCATTTAATTTTGCCCTTTCCCCACTCCGATTCCCTCTGGTGACATGGGGGAAAAAAAAAATTAAAAAAATTTTAAATCCCCTCCTCTCCAAGAGTCCCATGTGAACAAAGCTGCAGTCAGTGAGGCGAGGTGGTAACAGAGGAATTTATGGTGGTTTTAGGAGGAAAAGTGTGGGTTTAAGTGAAACCGCACTAAATTAAAAATAAAATCAAATCAAAAATATTTAGTTCCTGAGAAAAAGTCATACTGGAACAACAAGGAATAATAACGGGCCTCTGAGCAGCTCTTGTGGGCCTGATTCAGGTTCCACGAGTTCCAATAAAGCAGCAAAATGCTGACAAACAGCCTGGCTGGAGGGGGGCAGTGCAGAAATCACATCCGTTCTTCTTTTTCTGAATTTTGGAGAGAGAAACAACAGCGCAGCACTCCGAGGGAACGGGGCAGAAACTTCCCCAGCCTTTCCTCAATGGGGGAGAAGCCAACCCCTGGACCAGCCTGGATTTCACTTACCCCACAAGGAGCAAAATCTCGAATTATCCTGCCAAAATCTTGGGATTCAAGGGAAAACCTTGAACTCTGAAGTCATCAGGAGACAATTAAGAACTGATCGGCTTTCCCTGCCCCAGGCTGCAGCCTCCCAAGCCATCCTTCCCTCTCTGCTGCCCAGCACCTGCCCCTGCACCCCTTTTCCTCAGGCAGACATTCCAGGACACCCTGCAGCTGCCGCAGCCCTGCTCTTCCAGCATCCCCAAATTCTCACACCAGAGCGCCCCAAGGTCCCCCAGTGCCCTAAAGTCCACGGAAAAGTGCAATTCCTGGTTTACAGGGGTTTGTCTTCCTGGATTCGAATGCTGAATTCAGCAGATTCTGGCACCACAGAGGAGTGGATCAGGCACACAAATCCTGCAGGCTGCCACGCAAATCCTTGTCATTGTCCTCACATTTTTCTCCCATCCCTTCTGGTAGGTTGATGCAATGCATTGCCACACAGCAAATTAAAAAAAAAAATAAACAAACTACCCCCAAAATCTATTCAGGTGTTGTGGGGCAGATTTACGTCAAAACCGAGGAGGGATTGACGGTGATTTAGCCAAGGTGGAACCCAGGTGTTGCCCAAGAAACCCCTCCGAAAAATAAATCTATTTTCCCTGTCTTACTTTCGCAGAAGAAAGAAACCAGCTTCAGAAATAATCCAGCCAGACCCCTGGGGAGAAGGAGGAGGAGTAAAAAAAAAAATAAATAATAATTAAAAAAAAAAATTAAAAAGCCAAAGCAAGGCTCCTTCTGGTGTTCCCAGACCGGGGGAAGGAGGGGCAGAGTCTGGCTGGGAAGGGCCGGGCCCCGGGCCCCCGGGGCGGGATGGGGCACACCCGCTAACCCCGGACAATCGGATGAGCAATCTTTGTCGGGAACAAAGGACATCTGCCGAGGGAGACGGGGATTGACCGGGAGCAAGGACAAAGCCGGGCAGGGCCGGTCCGCTCCGGCAAGGTGCCAGGGTCAACGGCAAAGCCCCGAGCCCCGAGGGTCAGCGGGGATCGATAATGCTAAAAACCCCCGAGCCTGCCTTCCGCACCGAGAGGAGAGCGGCTCACATCGGGCTGCAGGGATGGAAACACCTGGTGAGACATCCCTGGTGGGACACCTCTGGTGAGACATCCCTGCCTTCTGCACTGAGAGGAGCGCTGCTCACAGCGGGCTGCAGGGATGGAAACACCTGGTGAGACATCCCTGGTGGGACACCCCAGCCTTCCCCACCCAGAGAAGAGCTGCTCACAGCGGGCTGCAGGGATGGAAACACCTGGTGAGACACCCCAGGTGAGACATCCCTGCCTTCCGCACCGAGAGGAGCGCTGCTCACATCGGGCTGCAGGGATGGAAACCCCTGCTGGGAAATCCCAGGTGGGACACCCCTGGTGGGACATCTCTGCCTTCCCCACCCAGAGAAGAGCTGCTCACACCGGGCTGCAGGGATGGAAACACCTGGTGAGACATCCCTGGTGGGACACCCCTGATGAGACATCTCTGGTGAGATATCCCAGCCTTCCCCACCCAGAGAAGAGCTGCTCACACCGGGCTGCAGGGATGGAAACACCTGGTGGGTCATCCCTGGTGAGACATCCCTGGTGGAACACCTCCGGTGGGACACCCCTGGTGAGAGATCCCTGCCTTCCGCACTGAGAGGAGCACTGCTCACATCGGGCTGCAGGGATGGAAACCCCTGCTGGGAAATCCCTGGTGGGACATCTCTGGTGGGACACCCCAGGTGGGACATTCCTGCCCTCCCCACCCAGAGAAGCGCTGCCCACACCAGGCTGCAAGGATGGAAACCCCTGGTGAACATCCCTGGTGGGACATCTCTGCCCTCCCCACCCAGAAAAGCGCTGCCCACACCAGGCTGCAAGGATGGAAACCCCTGCTGGGACATCCCCGCCTGGGCTGGGCTCCCCGCGGCTCCGCGTTTGCCAAAGCTGGACCGCGATCCCGGTTTTATTTGAGCTGAAAAACGGGAGGAGAGCGAGGAGGGTTTTGGGAAGTGCCCACGCAGAGGGGCTGTTTGGTAACAAACCCCAAAAACACCCCCTTGCCGTCACAGCCGGCTCCAGCTCTGAAATGAGCGTTTCTCCGCGTGCGCTCACCCCCACCCGAGTTATCCATCAACAGCCAGGGGCAGTCCAGATGTGTGAAGAGCAAATGGCTGTGCCACGAGGAATCTGAGCCTAGAATTTGGAATGCTGCTCCTTCAAGTCCCCAAAATGCCTCCTTTTCTCAGGCCACCTCACCCCTCCGTGCCTCAGTTTCCCCTCTGTGAGACAGGGTTTGTGCATCCTGTGAGAGGGATGCACCTGGAAAATAGGACAGCCCCTGGTACTCCAGTAAATAGGCCAGGCACGGACCTACATTTCCATGGGAAGAATTGGTTTAACCCAATTATTAATACACCACTTACTCAGAATTAACTACAAGCGAAAAGCAGCAAACTCCTAATGATAAGTGATATTTCAGGAGGTCCAGGGCAGACTCGGCCTGGGGGTGGTTTTACAAATCATCTTTGCCCAAAATGGTTCAGTTATTGCAGCCTCTCATTCCAAACTGGAGGGTGATGGCATTATCTTTTGGGATGGTATTTGGGATAAGAACAAATCTCCCCTCCTTATTTCAAATTCAGAGTCAGGTTATGCCCCTCAGCTCCTCCCTCTGGAACTTGTGTGACCACCAGCACATCAAAAAAAAAAACCCCAAGCCAACAATTCTTTTTTTTTCTTTTTTTTTTTTTTTTTTTTTTTTTTGTCTCCCCACAAAAGCTATGGAAACGTCCCCTGCCCCTTGGAAACATTCGAAAATTCATTGTGTTTCATACTTTAGGATATTTTTAACTAGATCTTCCTCCTAAAAACCACTGGCTCCACTTGAGAAAATTCACAAAATATATATTTTAGAGTTTCATTTCCTACTTTTTAACTCCACATCTTTCATTCCTGCAGACTCCTATGTGCATGTGCAACAGTTCAGTCTACCTTGACAATTCCTGGAATAATAATGTGGATTTCTCTGTTTGATGGCACAGCACTACAGGGAAAACAACAATTTCAAATCCATCAATGAGTCCCAACCAATTCAGCCCAAGAAATCCAGGAAGAGGGAGGCAATGCAGAGGGAGGCACTACTCAGCAATCCCCATCTCAGGAATTAAATGAATAAAAGCAATCTGAAGCAAAGAGGAACAAAATAGCAGAGCACACATTTCCACTTCCCCTGGCATCTCCCTCTCTCAATCATCCAAATGGTTCATTTAACCTGCTCCTAAGTGCCCCTGTGGAAAAAAAAATGCAAATTTTCATCCAAGTCAAAGTGACTCATCACTTAAACAGGAGCATCTTCACCCCAGTCAGCAAAGAAGTGAGAAGTGAAATTAGGGACGTAGATAAGCCACAAAGCCACGAGCAAAGCTGAGTCTACATCAAAGGGCAGCAGAAAAAAAAAAAACAACAAAACAAACAGCTTAAAATGGTTATAAGTGCCAGAAAATCATGTATTGGCCTGAAAGATTCCACACTCCAACACCAAAGCATCACCAAGCCCAGATTTCTGCCACCTGCAGCAAAATCCCTCCTGTGGGAGCAGGGATGTGCGGGGCGGATGAGGAAGGATAAATCCAATGTTGGGATTTCCCCAGCTTGATTTCCTGTTTCCCCATCCCAGAGTTGGAAGGGACTTTAAATCTCACCTCATCCCACCCCTGCCATGGGCAGGGACACCTCCCACCATCCCAGGTTGCTCCAGCCTGGACATTTCCAGCTTTGGGAAATACCACGGGCAGCCTCTTCCATCCATCCACATTTCTCTGCCCTACAAGCAGCTGAAACCCAAGGGGGTTTTTTTTTAGGCTAAAGAACAGCAGATGAAAGCTGCTCTCCACTCCAGACATAATAAAGCACAAAACACCGCACGAGAGGCTTTTAGAGAGCCGGGAGGAGAGAAGGAATTAGGAAATCCAACACCAAAGAGGCGCCAGCAGCGCTGGGAGCTGGGTGAAGCCTTTCGGGCCCGAGCGCAGATATTATTGTTATTATTTATTATATAACACCCGGGATCGCCGCGCTTTCCCTTCACCCACAGCCGCCTCCTGCGGCACTTCCAGTGTCACTGTCCCCGTGCTGGCCCAGTTCCCCAGCTCTCTTCTATCCAGGTAAATACAGAGGCCCCATCTCGGAGCAGCTGAGTACCTATTATACCCTGCTGTCTCTGCCTCGCTCTTATCCCATTATGCCATTACAGCTGCTCTAGGGTCGGGGGTTTTCCATTTTGTGACATAATATTGTGAGCCCAAGTCCCCCCCCTCCCCGTCCCCAGTGCACGAGTGCTGCTAAAGAGCCCTTCAGGTGACAGCAGGCAGGGCCACAAAAGTGTCACCGACAGGATCCAGGGACCTGCTCGTTCCCACAGATGCTGCAGTGCCTCGCGTTCATCCAGAGATTACCGCTGGGGAAATAGGAAAAGGCAGCAGCTACCCAGAATAACAGCCAGAGGCAAATGAAGGCGCTTCAGACGTGCGAATGGAGACAGCTGGGAGGCCTGGCAGGATGGGTAACCCCTCTCTCTGCCTTTAAAATATCATTTCAGGGGCTGTTTGCTCAGTTCTTTCCACCCCCTGCAGCTGAAGGCTCCCGAGCCCTGAGCAGCAAAGTGGGAAGTGAGCGGTGCCAGGGATGGAGAGGTCTTTCCCTTCCCCTGGGCTCTTTGTGCAGGGGAATTTTGGTGGCTTTTTGTCCTTAAAATCCCCACTGATAATTTTGCCGCTGGAGAAAAGTCAGGGTGGCTCACGAATGCTCTGCTGTGGCCACTGGGTCCAGCAGGACCTTCTTGTGCCACTTTGAGCTGCTCACCTTTAGAGTTCTGAGCCCTTTGGGCACCTGAGGCTGGGATAAATTCCAGTTTATGGCCAGCCCAGGACACTGGGGATGGAGAAGAGCTCATCAGGAGGAGCTCCTGACCAAATTAACACGGGACAACAGGGCAGGAGGGCTGGACAGACATCCAGGGCAGGGAAGGCTCCAGCCTTTCACCTCTGCCTGAGCAAAACAAAACATACCACAGGGGATGGAGGTGAATGATCACACAGTCCCTTTGCCCATCCCATAACTACTCAAGGCTTTTTATTTCTATTTTTACACATGTACAAGGCACCAAAAGTACAACCTAGGGGTGATTTACTCAACCAGGGGGGGATTTACTCAACCAGGGGGGGATTTACTCCACCAGGGGCTGTTTTACTCAACCAGGGGCTGTTTTACTAAGCTCAGCATCAACAAAGAGCAAAAAAAATCTTTGAAAGCCATGGGAATTAACTGCCTCCAATTAATGCCATCCTCTGAGCTGAAGCGTTGTGTTATTTTTGAGGACAGGTTCCTAAATCTCTTTTCTCAAATGGCTGTTTTCAGGAATTCACAAGCACCCTACTTTAAACCATAAAATAACTGCAAAACAGCTTAATTGTCAATTAGCTGGGGCTTTTTGCCTTATTTTTTCTTAATAAGAATATAAATTATATCCTAACTATTATGTTGTATCCATATCTGCTCTTCTGGTTATAGCTGAGCTGTTTATCAGAGCAAAGGAGGAGATATTCAAGTTGATGAAGAGCAAATTCTGCTTTTTCGGCCCCTTCTCCAACTTTCAAACCAGGCTGTGCTAGTCTATAAATAAATCAACAAGGCTAATTCTTAATTCTGAAGAACGTGGAAGATCCAGAGCCAGGGGGAACCAGAAGAGCATGAGAAGACATTGTTAAGGGGCAGGGAGGATATCTGTGGTACTCAGGAGCTTCTGCTCCGATCAGCCCCATCCCTGAGCTCACGGCACTCAGCAAACTCAATAAAATCACAAGAAATTCCTTCATCATTTCGGTTCAGTGCCGAGTGCATTACCCGAGCTCAGGGGATGGGCTGAGGCATTCCTGGAGCTGCTCCCGCAGCCCAGACCAGAATGGGACTCAGCTCTCCAGGAAAACTCGGTAGGAAATGAAAGCTGTTGACCTGCCAGTGCCTTTCCTGGCACAGCTCAGGCTGGGAGCAGCCGGGCAGAGCACGGGATCGCTCTGCTGACAGGAATTACCCGGAGCCTGGGGAAGTTTTACAATGCTCAGGTTGCCAAAGGGGGCTCAGTTTGTGCCCATTGAGGGGCTGAGTTCTGCCAGCAGCTTCTTGCTTAGAGAGGGGAAAACCCCGCTGTCAGTAAGTGGAGGTAGGATAATCCACGTGTTGGGAAGAGTTTGACCCAAAAATCCTTTGGAGCTCCCTGAAAAACTCCCAGCAGTTAAATCAGCTTCCAGTCCAGGATCCAGCCCAGCATTCTCATCGTGAGCTTTCTCCACAAACTATTTCCTTCTGTTTAAACATCCCAGCTTAAATTGTACCTGACAGAGATCCTGACAGGAATTTCCTCATCTGTGTTTCTGGTTTGCATGCGCTGCTGGTGTCTGTCAGTCTTTTCCTAAGGCCAGAATCGCTTCCCAAGATTAGGGCTTCACTGAAATCCGTGCAGAAATCACCAGGAACAGACTCACAACTTCCAGTAATTCCACAATTTTCCATAAAATCATACATTCCTTTGCAACCACAGTAATATCCCCGTTCTAGAGCCTGTGGTGGAGCATCCCACTGCACCGAACTGACGTTACAACAGGGGATGAAGCAGCAAGAGATGAGAATTTGGGTTATTGTTTCTATTCCTCTTGTAAAAAACCCAGTGAGCATCATAACCAATGCCCATCTTTTGGATGGATTAGTTCATGATGATGTCTGAAGTCACCTCCTCTTAAAGTCAGCCTGGAATGTCACAGAAATGAAATTATTTTAGTAGTTCATGAGGTTTTTATCTCCCAGTGTGCAGCCTGGGGCATTTTTTGGTTTTGGTTTGTCACAGCTGCTTTGTCCAGCTGTCCCAAGACCTCCAGAGTTAAACCAACAGTTCCTTCCAGGAACTGAGCTGCAGGCTCCAAGTCTCAGAGCCAAGACAGAGCCAGTTCTTCTGGGATTTGAGCACTCCAGTGATGCATGGAATCATTAAGATTGGGAAAAAACCCCTCCAAGATCCTCAAGTCCAACCTGTGACCCATCCCCACCAGAGCCCTTCCTTGGAGACCTCCAGAGATGGGGACTCCAAACCTTCCTGGGCAGCTCCTTCCAATATTTAACAACCTTTCCATGGGGAATTCCTCCTGCTGTCCAAGCTGAGCCTCCCCTGGCCCAGCCTGAGGCCGCTCCCTCTCCTCCCGTCCCTGTTCCCTGGGATAAGATCCCAATTTCCCCCCTCCTGTCAGGAGTTGTGCAGAGCCACAAGGTTCCCCCTGAGCCTCCTTTTCTCCAGGCTCAGCCCCTTCCCAGCTCCCTCAGCCCCTTCCCAGCTCCGTTCCCTGCCCTGGACACGCTCCAGCCCCTCCAGGTCCTGTTTGCAGTGAGGGTCACAGCACTCAAGGTGTGACCTCACAGAGGGACAGTGCCCTCCCTGCTCAGCCCTGCTCCATGGAGACAGCTAATTAACCTGGCATAATTAACCCCTGCACCCACACCAGCCCTGCTCCGAGCATCCCAAGCAGCCCATTTCACTCCCAGCTTGTTCTCCCCCCTCAGAGCCCCCCAGCCAGTGCAGCTGAGTTCAGGGGTCACACCCAGCTCAGCAGGCAGCAAAGGTGGTCCCTAGGGAGGCTGGGGGGGGAGACAGGCCACAAATCCCTGGTTTTGTGCAGGGAAGGGCAGGACACAGCCCAGCAGCACTGCCAGGAGAAGGGAACACACATCAGGCACGTCCCACAGGCTGCTGAACTCACACGGAGCTCCTGTGACTCCAGCTGGGCCCTCCACGCCAGCACAGACACGAGCATTGGTGAGGCTGTGGCTGAATCAGAGAGCAAATGTTTATTTGTATGGGTAGATAGGCATCGATTAGATAGATAAGTAGATGTATTGGAAGTAGATGTATTGGATAGATACATTTAAACAATTAAAATATATGGTATTATGTATAGTGAACGCATATTTTTTTTTTACAAATCAGCACAGCCAGCCCACATATGATCTGTACATCGAGGGAAAGCTCAGCCTGGGATTCTGTTTCGAATTAAAAGCGGCCCTGCTGCAATTAATCACAGCCTGGTTGATGAAGCACGCACTGAAAGGACAACACGAGTTCTGGGAAGCTCAGCCTGTCATCTGCAGCCACAACAAGTTTGGTTTAAACCTCAGGACAAGGAGGGCTTTTCACCCAGCCCCTGGTCTGAGCTGCTTTGAACACCGTCCCCAAACCAGATGGCCCAGAAGGTCCCAAAAAATCATTTACAAAAGTCCAGATTTCTCTATCACAAAATGAAACAACACCCATCCAACACTGGCTTGGAACACTAAACTCTCACTACTTTTATTTACCATGATTTTATTAATTACTGGATTCAGCTGTAAACTGGATTGCCTACTTCCTTCCCTCTAATTCCTTCCATTCTCTGTCTCCTCATTCCGTTTTCCCCTTTACACCCACGGCACCTACAAAAGTTGAGTCACCCCTGGAAAGTTCACAAAGCTCTGGGATCATCCTCAATCACGTGAGATGACACACAAGTATTCGTGCTTCTTCCAGCGATTTTGAAAACTTCAGCAGAACTGAACTCTTTCTCCATTTCTTTGCAAGGAAAAAACCTCTCCCAGGGTTTAACTGACTGAGCTGCTAGAGTTTTCAAGAGAAAAATGTCTTAGTGAAAAACTCCTCATCAGCTTTTACTTTAAATTAAGGGCTTAGATTTTATCTGAGACTGAATCCACTGCTAAACACTGGCAAATCTTTTTCTCCTTGCTCCCAGCTTCTACAGTTGTAAAATAAAAATTAAATATATATATATATAAAATAAAAACCTTATAAATATATTCTAAGGGCAGCTCTTACAATGGAGAAATGTTCCATGATCCTGACCTGTTTCCTAAAGCCTCACAGGGGTGATATTTGCACCGTGGAATTCTCCCAGAAAGCCAAATCTGAGGGTTTTTGCACCAAGGAGCAGAGGCTGAAGAGCCAAGATTGAGTTGTCTGATTTCTACGAGTCACAGATTAAGGACAAAAAGATGACAGGTGACAATGTCATCTCATTTTGGGATTCCTGCTTCCCCAACACTGTGTGTGGAAAGAGAGCAATAATCCCACCGGCTAAAAAATAAAAATGCGCAGAAGACACTTCCTGTAGCTCCAGAGGTGGGGATTTTAGTGGGAATGGCTAAAATAGATCAGCGAAGAGAAAGTTTGGGCAAGTTTCTTCCTGAAGGAGCCCCAAACCTACAGCTTGTCCTATAGGATCAGTACCAGAGATTTTTTGAGACATTTAGGGTTTGGTAGAACATTTCTGCCACCTGATATGCTTATATCCATATCACTATTATTATTATTACTACTATTACTATTATTATCATATGTTACCCAATAATTCAAAGAGGGGACTCAAGCAGGAACTAAAAAGAAAAAAAAAAATAATCCTACTAGAAGATAATTAATGCAAATAGAAAAATGCATATTTATCAAACAATCAGCAGTGTGACATTGGCAGATTTCAGGACCATTTAATAAAGTAATACTCTCCAAGGAGGAAAAAAGAGATTAATGTAATCAGTTCTGTGATTCCACCCAAGGTTCTGAGCCAAACTAAGTGAGAAAGAACCTCAGGAGGTCTCTGGTGCAACTTCCTGGGATCCAACCAAAGCATTTTGGGTTTTATCCTGTTCCTCATGCACCCTCTTGTCTTCCAGCAAGAAAGAATCCTCCACTGGTGTCCATGAAATCACTGAAAGGTGGGAAAGAACCTTCAAAACCATCTGATTCCAGGGTCACCTCCCTCCAGACCAGTTGCTCTGGGTAATCACCACTACCATTTGATTTTCCCCCCCATTCCTGAATTTTAAGACCAGCTGGGTGGGGGGGTTGTTTTGGGGGTTTTTTTGTTTTGTTTTTTGTTTTTGTTTTCCTGAGCTGCAGATTGCACCCCTGAATATTTTTTTTAAAAAAAATCTCCCATTATTTATATAGAATTCAAAAAGGCATCCCAAGAATAACTAAAATCCCTTGACATGATGCCTGAACTCAAGCTTATTTCACGACAAAACCAGAAATGAGGAGAAAGAACCACGGTTACAGTGAAAATACCACCCAGCCCCTTCAGAGGTGGCTCATCTCTCCACAGCCCTGACAAAAACACGGATATTTCGGAAGAATAAATCGTTTCATGGGGTCAGTACTGAAGGAGGGAGGTTTTAGGAGGGATTTGCACGTTGAGAAGGTGATGACTTGGCAGAAACCTGGCAGGATTTTCTGTGCACAGGCAGGAATATCAACCAGAGATGGAAATCAGGGGGGTTATCAACAGCAGAACAGAGGCTGGGGTAAACTCTGGAAGAAGAAGAACATGACTGGCAACTGGTTTACTGCTCTGAAATCCACACTGGCACATTCCTGAGGGGCCTGGGTCCCACCTGTGCTCAGAGTTACCTCAGCCAATCCTACCCAGAATTTTATTTGTAGCTTCTCCATCTCACTCCTGTGTGGTTTTGCCACATAGAACGGGATGAAGCTGGACAAGAAAACGAAAAGCTGTGAAGGGTGGGAAAACTGCCAAGAGTGCAGAGCTCGTTTTGACTTTGATAAAGACCTGGAAAGGGCTCTTAACCCTAGAGAAATCAGGGAATGGTTTGGGTGGGAAGGAACCTTAAAGCTCAACCCATGGGCAGGGACAGCTTCCACCATCCCAGGCTGCTCCAAGCCCCAGTGTCCAACCTGGCCTTGGGCACTGCCAGAGATCCAGGGGCAGCCACAGCTGCTCTGGGCACCCTGTGCCAGGGGCTGCCCACCCTCCCAGCCAGGAATTCCTTCCCAAAATCCCATCCAAAACTCTCTAAATGCCTCCGAGTCCCGCAGCAACCGAAAAGGCAACCAGGCTCTCAAAGGTGACACCAGATATGGGTGTCCCTTCTCAAATCATGGACAAAAAAAAAAAAAAAAAAAAAAAAAAAAAAAAAAAAAAGTTGGAAAACCAAAAGAATGGGTGGAAACACAATCTGTGAAATTCCCTTTGTAAACCTGTAGCTCACGCCCAGGCTGAGTCCTTCGTAGTCAAAGCAAGTGGAAAGAAAACAAAGCAATGCCCACAATGACAGTTTTCAGGACATGCCCAACATTTCCACACCGACCCCCCTGGCTCAGGAAAAGGCATTCCTGTCAACAAAAGTGAGGATTCCGTGCACAGCTTGCTGAAAGCAATAGAGTGCATTGCAGGTGTGTAAGTACAACTGAAGTTGTGCCACAAATCGTTTTCCCACCCAAATCACCTTGTGGCAAAGGGAAATCATGTTCTGAAATGTGAATTAAGACAGATTTGAGCCCATGAGGCACTTCTGACACAACACCAAACAGAGCAATTGACCCGAGCTGGAAAGAAACAACAACCATTAAAAAAACCTCCTGTTTCTCTTCCTTGCCAATATTGTCACAGGGAAGTTTTCTGCTGTGCTCACTTAGAGAGTTCTGGTTTGGTTGAGCTCTGGCACGTGTTCTGAGGAAGGAGGAGTGAAATCTGCCAGCACAAAGCTGTCTGAACTCAGAGAAGTCCAGCCCCAGCAGGACAGATCCCTGACATTGCCACGCAGGAGCTCCACCTGCCTCACCCCCTGTACCTGAAGCACCCAGCTGAAGCTGTGATGGTTTCCATCAGGCCAGAGGCTGTCCCTGCACACCCCCTGCGTTCAGAACCTTGCCAGCACTCAGAGTTAACCACAGAACTGCCCTGATCTCCAGAAAACCAACATCACCTCTCCCATGAGGAGAGTAATTGCCTGTCTTTCACTGCACACTTCTCCCACAGCTTCCCCTGCCTGAATGAGTCTCTCCAAGCAGGCTTTTCCCAGTGGAAGATAAAAAGTTCCCTCATGCCTTATTTCAGACTCCTGCACTTTTAAAGCACATCTCCTTTCTACCTGCCAAGCTCTGCTGCTATCAAGGGATAAACTCCATGAGCAAGAAGAAGGAAAGCAGCCACAATCCCCTGGGAAGATGCTGCCCATGGCATGCAGAGCCTGCTGGACACAAAATCCATGGCAGTGGTTCAGTTCTGGTTTGCAAATCCCCAAATCCTGAAAAGGCAGAGGGTTGCCCGATCAGTGATTGAAAGTGATAACACGAAATGGATTTGGGATTAGCAAGAGGCTTGTAATCCAAGGGTTCAGCTTTTCCCGACACAACTCTCTGGAGTAGCTCTTGTTGCATTTTTGGTCTCTATAAACCCTCCACAAGTGTGCAGTGGTCCACTGGCCACTGGCAGGGGACAAGAACCCCGATTAATGCACCAAATTCTCATCAGATATTAATGAAGCGATAATGAAGATATTAATGACACAATTTCTGCGTGTGAGAACTTGTAAGGACTCACCAGTGCAGCTCCAAGCAGGGGAAGTGCAGAAAGCCTGAAGTTCCAGGTGTGATGGAGCCTCTGGAGAGGTGAGATCTTCTCCTTGTGCCTTGGACAGGTCTTTCCTGGAGATTTCTGGCCCTGACTCCCAGCTCCAGAAGAATCCAGGTGATCCTTCCTCTTTTCCAAGAGCAATTCCCACTGAAGTTACTCCTATGAGGGGGGGAAAGAGATATATTTATTTCTTTGTAGAACAGAACTGTGTTTCTCACTGAAATCCCACAAGAAAGAGTGAAATAAGTGCCTGGGACTTGAGCTGACACCACACTGGGCACTTCAACCTCAGATTACAGAAGAGAATCTGGGGCAAAAAAGACATTTTTACATTCTCATATTAAACACAACGTGAACACGAGTTGTTTTGGTTAATGAGGAGATGAAATAAGTTTAAAAAATTAAACAAGGGGGTGTTTTCCCTTCTCCACCTGAAACAGATCAGACTGGAACATTTCTCCCCCTGAATCACCCTTTTTACAGCAAAATTCACCTGTGGGGTCAAATGTTTGTGCCTTTGCTCTGAAAAAAAACCCTTTTTTCCCTCCCTGGCAAACCTGACACCTCAGCCAGCACCACCACATTCCTCTGCCACTCTGGAGCGCCCAGACACACCAAATCCCACCTCAGCTCTAAGATTTCCCTACCCAGACCTACCTAAAGAGAACACCTCGAGTAATTGAAATATTTATTCCTAGATTTGGAAGGTCAGGACGGAGGAGGAGGAGGAGGAGGGAGGGGTGGGACTCGGGGTTGGCACCTGTGTGGTGGAGTCACTCGGTGGGCATCTCCCCCCCAGGAGTGCAGGACCAGAGCTGTGCATGCAGAAAGCTCTGCCAGATAAACCCCCAGCCTCGAAAGGCAAAGAAATGAGCCAGGCCTGATCCTGATTCATCAGTATTCAGCCGTGGATTCAGCGGGACGCGCGGAATTTACACTGGAATAAGGAAAAATCAGGATTAGGCACCATCTGTCTCAGAGAGTGAAGCGACCAGAGCTGCTCTGCACGTTTGAATCCTCTTCCCCCATTTCTTTAATCTCTTGCGCATTCCAGGTTTTCCATTCAGCTCCGGTGACAAAAGATTTTACAAAATGACAGTCCAGATTGAGAGAACAGAAATTACAACCTCTGACAAAAGAGATGCCAAACTTTTTTATCAACGATAAGTGCTCCTTCCACGCAGACCCTGGGCTGCAATGGTAAATATAAGGCAGATGTCGAATGGAAATTAAACATTGTGCTCCCAGGGTGGCCTCGGCTGCATTCAGAGCTTGATTTAAAACAAGGCCAGGGTTCTTTCATCATTTCTTGAAAAAAAAAAGAGAAACACCCCCCCCAAAAAAAAAAGTTTCAAACATAAAGATATTCCAAACAGGCGCATACTTGACCTAGAACTTGGCGGTGCGGGACAATAAATGAGTGTAAAAAGCACCAGCACGGGGGAGGAAAGGCAAAGCGAGTTGTCTGCAGGATGGGCTGGGAGAATTTTGGTCCCCAAGTCTCTTTTATTTCAGCATCCTGAGAGTTAAGAGGGAATCCAGGTGAAACATCTCGGGCCCCTTTCCAAATTCCCACCAAAACCTCCCGTTTGGGAGGCTCGGCCAACTCGATATTCTGCAGTAGAACCAAAACCCTGCCCAAGGAGCCAGCAGTTGGAGGAGCATTTCTCTGCGAGCTTCTCTAAGATTTAAACCATATTTACATCCCTGCAAGCACTCTGGTATCATTAGACAGGATAAAATAGCACGAGAGGTTTGCCACGGCTCAGATATTCGGCCTCGAGCAGCGCGGATTGGAACGGTCCGCGGCGTTTGCTTTCCATCATTTCTGGTCATACAACAGCTCAGCCAAAAGAACATAATAGCAGGCTTGTAAAAATTAAACCCCCGGACTGTCAAATATCCTGTACACTGAGGGCAGTGAGGATAAATTTAAGGACTGAAAGGATGATGCTCAAATTTACAGAAAGAGTTAAAAGCACAAACCAAATTGCATTTGCTTCTCTTTCACTTTGTTATTTCTTTTTTTTTTTAATAAGGCAAGTAAAAAAAAAAAAAAAAAAAAAAAAGAGAGTGAAATGAGTAAAATATTTACAGCTTGAACACATAAATATGTTTGCACTCTTCTGGGCAGCCCCCTTTTTAGAAATAATTTTCTCCTCTCAGCAATTCCATCTCAAACGCAGTAAAACAAACAAAAAAAACTTTCGAGGCCATGACTTTGTAACCTCCCTGAAGTTTTGAACGCAGGCAGAGCCGGCCTGTGCACACGAGACAATCAAACACATGTTTAAATGTCAAGTAAACTCCTGTCTATATTATTTTTTTCCCCTTCCACCAAAGGAAGAAATTGTGACAAGATTTTGCTTTGAATGCCCTGACAAAGCAGCACTTTCTGGCACGAGCAGGACACTCATCCCCCCTTCATCTCCCAGCACAAGATTCAATCAGCTGAAACACAAACCTCATCCTGCACTGAGAGATTTTTTTTCTTTCCCAAATAAAACCAACTTGCAAACAGCCTCCCTGGCCTTTTTAAAACCCGTTTTCAATTGCTTTAAAACATAAAATAGAGATGGATGGATGGATGGATGGATGGATGGATGGATGGATGGATGGATGGATGGATGGATGGACAGCTAGAGAAATGCTTTCAGTCATGCTTCCTCCCCCCCCACCACACACCTTTAAAATTGAAAAGCATCAGTATCCAAATAGCAACAGGAAATTTTTACCTTGTGGCTAAATAGCTCACTGTTCACTTTGCAGCTGCCTCTATTTTTTGCTGGGCAAAAAAAAAACCAAAACAAAAAAAAAAAAAACAAAAACCAAAAACCAAACAACACCAGAAAAAAAACCCAAAAAAAACCAAAACACCAATACAAAAGTCTTTCCTAAGAAAACCAAGCTTTTGACATAAGGGCAGCGCCAAACGCAAACCTACAAAGAAATTTCTTTTTTTTTTTTTTCTTTCCCCCCCCCCCCCCGTCCCGTCGTTATAATTCCTAATTTTGTGGGATGTATTGCTGGGGCTGTTTATCATAACAGTGTGCAATAAAAAGGACGACTAACTCTTGCAATTTTCTCCCTACTCCTCCCCTTGACAGGGGCCACTGATAGGGAAAGAGGCTCGGAAAAGCAGAGCAGTGAAAGGCTAAGAAACAATAGGCAACCATGGCTTTGACAATGCAGCCCTGAACCCTTTTTGCTCCCGCTGTGACACTTGCATTCAAGAGCAAGGGCGGCTGCCATCATAAGAATGGACAATGGCATGAGGAATACAAGGGAGAAAGGGGAGGGGTGGGGGGGGGATATTAAAAAAAAAAAAAAAAAAGGGGGAAATCAGATGAATTCAGAGCTAAGATGGCAGAGCTCTCACCTTTTCCGCTTTTTTTCGAGTAATCTGGATGGAGACGTCCCGCGGAGAAGAGATAAAAAAGGGTTGTGCTGAACTGTTGGATGGTTCTGAAGACTTCTGCATTTGCAAACGCATTTTAGAACTATTTGTAGGGGTATATATGCTGCATGCCATCTCTCTGTCTCTGTCTCTCTCTCCCTCCCTGTGTCTCTCTCTCTTCTGTTTTATGTCCTGCTATCTCCATCACACACCTCTAATAGTATGAAGACTTTCTGCCCGTGTAAGTAAGTGAGAGTGTGTGTGTTCCTTAATGTTTGAATCAAGACACACGTCTGCATGCATTTCTAATCTAAGGAGCCTATAGCAGTTACTACAACTATCAATTAGTCAGCAATAGCTCGAGATCCCCATGTGTCTGGGTGAACAAAGGTGAGAAACACATGCAAATAGTCCTCCAGCACCTGGGTCACGTACAGTAACTTAGCCAGCAACAAATAATTGCATCTGTTTCTGCCTTTTTTTTTTTTTTTTTTTTTCCCTCCTCCCGTGCTCCTCGCTCGTTGGGATGCAAAGTTCCAGGTTATTAATGTGGAATAGCAGCACAATTAGGCACGGCGCCGTATATTTTCAGCCCAACGACACAATAAAAGGGAATTAAGCTGAGCTGGGATGGGAATAAACGGGGGGGGACTTTGAAAGGGTTTAAAGTAAAGGATGCTCTGAGCTGTAGCAGTGCTTCCATTTATTTTTTTTTTAAATTTTTTTTTTTTTTTTTTTTTTTTTTTTTTTTGGAGCAATTGTTCCTGTGTTAAAGGATGCGAATGATGTAAGATGTATTTGGTCGTTTCATATCTGTTAGATAAGAAACTGAGTATTGCAGAGGAGACAGAGTGGATGCCTAATTTCCTGAAGTTAAGTCCATAAAGAGGGTAAGCTAAATCCGTTACTATTTTTTTTTTTTTTTATTACTAATTAAGCGACTGTTACTTCTAAGATCGTTTTAAGGGTGTTTTTTTCAGATGTTTTAGACTTTAGCCAAACAATTAAGAAGAAAGATACGGTACCTTTTACTCTCTCCTTCTTCTTAACCTCACAAAAAAATGAGCCTCACCTTTAAAAACTCTCTGAGAGAAAACGGACTAAAAAAGACCCAAAAAACCTCCTAAAGAAATATATATATATAATTTAAAAAAAAAAAAAAAGCCCTGAACAAAATCAAAAGCAATAAAATGCAAAAAAAAAAAAAGCTCCGAAATCCAGCACCACCCTGACTCCACCACAAGAAAAGACAGAGCTAGGCTGCAATCCAGAGAGCATTTCAGAGGTGACAACACAGGCTAGGGACAATGTTATTTACACAGATTTGATCAGAGCGGCCACGGGCTCCAAACTCTAATTGAATTTGCAGAAATTATCCAGCCCGCATTTCGGAGTGCGGGGAACTCCGAAAATGAAGCGGTTTCACAGAGTTTGGGGCTGAGAATAAGCATTTTTTTATTAATTTCCATCCCACCACCCCCCCCTTGCAGAATATGCTCAGAGTCCTCCAAGGCTGCACAAACTCTCTCGTTATCTCCCTTTCTCCTGATCTCAGCTTCCGTGGGAGGCTAATTAGTGACACCAAAGGCAAAATATCCTCGCTGCTTTTGGGCTCGGAGGATCTGAGTTTATTTAGCTTGAGACAGCATAAAGGAAAAAAAAAAAAAAAAAAAAATGAAATGAAATCATCTTCAATTTCAAATAACTAATGAAAGCAACCCCTCCCCAGCTCCCTCACCTTTTAGGAACAGCCAGTGGCTGGAAGGTTGGAGCTGCTAACGACACGGAAGGTGCTCAAAGATTAAAGGAGAGCTGCAGGAACAGCCCGGCTTTGCCCCGAGAAGCCCTGGGTGGGAGCATCCCAGAGCTGAGCCTGAAAATAAAGCAAAAAAAATACCCCGCTGCTCGGTGGGTGTTGTGCCTTGACCCGCCAGGCAGCTCCATTCCCAAACTTATCTGCTGGGAATTGCAGGAGAGCTGGAGATTCCCAGCGTGAGGAGCAGCACCTGCAGGCTCTGCATCCCCGGCAGGACCAGCCCCGCCGCTGGGGCAGAGGGAAAACCCTCCCCAAAATTAAAAAAAAAAAAAAACGTACAAAAAATAATCTCAACCCTCTCGCCGAACAAGGAGACCTTAAAAAAAAAAAAATCCACGTTCGGGAGGGTATTCCATGCAGATAGGCAGGGGGAGGGGGCGGGGGATGAGGACAACATTTCCCATCGATGCCGTTTATTCCTTAGTCTCAGGGAAAAAAAGAAAAAAAAAAGGCTCTTTCCCCACTTTAGTGGGAATTACTCATCTCCTTCATCGGGCCGGTCTCTGCCTGCAAATGTCCAGCTCAGGTGGGAAGGGGCATTGCTTTAGGGGGTCAGGCAGAGGGTGACCGCTCCATGCCTTTCTGGGGGTGAAAAGTGGTGAAATAACAGTAAAAAAAAATCATCATTTCTGCAGTGATCTGCCAGCTAAAGCACTCGGGCACGCAGATCCGGGGATGGGAAGGGAGCTGAGGGAGGAAGGTGGTTGAAACAGAGAGCTGCCTATTCCCAACGCTATTTTCCATCCAATTCTTCCAGCTTTTAGCTTTCTCAGCACAGCCCATCCCCATAAAATAAGCCAGCTTTCTTTAAGGATAAAAAAAAAAAAAAAGCCCCACACAGATGAATAGACAGCGCTAATCAGATGTAATGTAACGGAATACTCTTCTTCATCTAATCTGTCTGCTCTGTGTAATCTCGCTATTCTCCCAGCTCCAGCATTTGTAACAGGCATGACATTGATTCCCATCTCGGATAATGTTATTTCAGTGTTTTATTCTTAAATGAGCCTACGAGTTGGGTGGCTGCTTGGCATTCCAAACTCTTCATCAACTTCGCGCGGCGATCTGGGGGTGTAGAGAGGAGAGAGAGGAGCGGGGCTGCTCCTCTCTGCTGCTTTTGAGCGGTTGGCGCCTCCCAACCCTCAGAGGCCGGCACGAATTTTTATACAGACAAAAGGACCAGCAGAATTTAACCACGGGACTGCCCGAGATCAACAGCAAAAAGGATAAAGAAATAAAATTTAAAAAAAAACCCCACACAAATCCTAGCAAAGCTCATTTGATAAGATCTGCCTGCAGCCAGCAGCTGGGAAAAGCTGAAATCTTTACACACGGAGCTGGTGTTTTTTGGGCTTTTTTTGTTTTTCTTTTAATGTTTTCTAAAATGCAGAATTATTCCCTTAAACAAACATTTCGGCAGTGTCCACCTAGGTTTTCCCCAAAGAGAAAGGAAAGCCTGGTGCAATTTTCTGGGATGAGCAGGATTCCCAGCTAATCGGACAAATCGTTCTGCTGGGGAAATGACAGCAGTGGGGAGAACAAACAAACCCTCTCACACAAACAAATATATTTGAATGTAATAAAAATGTTGACAACTGTTATGTGATTATAGCAATTGTTTTATTCATTTAAGGCCTCACCATCAGAATAATTTAAAATTAAGTGAGAAACATCAGCCCCTTGGGTTTTGCAGAAGATATTTAATTTGGAGGAATAGTTGTGGGGTTGTCTTTTTTTTTTTTTTTTTTCCAAACATAGCTATATTCAACGTTGCAAGATAAAGCACTCTCTCTCTCTTTTTTTTTTTTTTTTTTTTCTAATTTTATTTTAAGAATAGACCCCATTTAGGATTTCACATTGTAAATCTCCCTATGTCTGAATGCTGTTACAAGGTTTGACAATGAAAGAATAATTCATGTCAGACAAAAAGAGCCCTTCAATCAGCTTCATGCAGCTTTTCTCCTGCAGGGCTATGCCAAAACGAATGTGGAATCCTGAACTGAACCATCCATCACATTTCCCGAGTCTTTCAATTAATGACACTGCAATCAGATCGATGGCGTGTAATAAGAAAAGAGCTTTGCATTTCTATACCTATTAATTCGCTGAGTAACTCCAGTGGTAAAACGTGACCAGAAAGGGAAGAGAAAAGAAAATTTCATCCTCCTGGCGAGATTTTGGGGGATGTCGAAGCCAAGCTGGACAAGGCTCGGCGTCACCCCAAGCCCTGCTCGGAGCAGAAATCACACAGGGGGTTTTTTGTTGTTTAAAGCAGCACAGTCTCTCCTACAGACAGGTCTTTTCTGCTGTTTAAGGGAGAGTTTTCCAGGGAGGCTCCTCTTTAGAGGGCCTGTTTTTCCTGCAGGCTGCTCAGGGGTGTCCCAGGGCAGGATGTGCAGCCTGGCTTTGCAGGGCCAAGGCAGTAATTAGCCACCCAATTCCCAGATCGCAACACGCGCCGAGGACGGAGCTGCCTCACGCGGCCACTGAACCTCCAACACCACGAGCTGGGGAGGGCTGAGGGCAGGCAGGACACACACACACCCCCCAAAAAAAAACAGGGATGGAATTAGGGTGACCTCACGTCGGCGAAGTGGCATAAGATATTTTGGATCAATGACAAAAGAAATGAGCGAGGCTTTGCAGAAGAGAGCTGCCAAGCACATTTCAATTCCCTTCCTGCAGGCGTTGGGGGGGATTGTTTGGAGAAGCAGAGAGCTACGGGCAAGGGAAAAGTGCAGCTCGCCAGAACACAGGCATGATTAAAAGGAGCTAATTTGCAAATTTTTCCTCTTAAAAGGTAGATTTTGAACCTTAAAATGCCCAGCTTACAAAATACCATCTCTGAGGAGTGAACCCAGACCAAGGGGCTTCACCACTGTGGAAGAAAGGAGCGATTTGGAGGAGACAGGAGTGGATCAGTGGTGGTGAGAGACAAATCTTGGCTCCAGAAAGATCCCCTTGTGTTACCCTGGACAGGAAACTGGAGGTGAAGCGTCCCCACCAACCCCAACCCTTCCTCTGGGTCGGATAATTCCTCAGCCTCCAGCACTGACAGGAATTTCAGCGGCTTTGGCTTCACCTCAAAGGAAAAGGAGCTGCAGCTGGGATAGGAGATGGGCCTGGGTCAAAACCTGCAGAAAGACCTTCTTTTGGGAGCAATAGGCTTTCAGGGAGGTTGTGTACTTTGGAAGTCTTTAGAAAAAAAGGGAAAATTAAAAAAACAAACTTTATGAGAGAAAACAAGGAATGGAACAACAGGAAACAAGGGAGGTTTTCAAGGTTCACTTCCCCAAATACCAAAGAGTGCCCTTAAAGGATCAGTTCTTTGCCTCTTGACATCTTTTTACGATCAAATTTCAGCAATTTCAAATTTCAGCTGCCTCTCCTGACAACAACAACAACAACAAAAAAAGGCAAGCAAGCTTTGTGAATGCTGCAGCTGAATGTGCCCATCCGTGCCACACACACAGGGAGCACCCAGGATGGGAACTGAAAACTCCAGGGCAACAACAGAGGAACGGGACGGTGCCCATGAGCTGACTTGCAAAATAACTGCAACTCAAGCACGGTCTGAGGTGCCCAGACAAAGAACAATAAATAAATAAATCATGTTGGAGCAGAGACAATCCCTCTGCAATAAAACAGGAGAGCTGAATGCATGCTAAAGAAAACTGAAAAAAAATGAAATGTGGGATGAGGAGGGGCAAGGCTGGAAGGGGCTTTGAATAGGAAACCAAATGCAAAATATTTATATTGCACATCACCACATCTTGTCCTCCCACTGCAGTGGGCACAAAGACACAACTGTAGGTGCGTCAGGACCCCACAATATTTTGGAGGAGCAGTTTTGGAGCTCAGGGGCAGTGTTCCCACCTCAGTGACCTCCAAGGAACGACCACACCGCCTCTCCTGGCCTACAGAAACACAACCCCAAGTGGTTTTAGCGTGTCAGCAGCCCCACACAGGGAGCTGTTTTTAATCCCAGGGGCTGGGGGGCTGTTCCTGCCATTGCACAGGATTCCCACAACTCATCCTCGCCTGGAGATCTCCAGCTCTGAGCAGTGCCCTGCCCACTGCAAGGCACAGTTTGTGCTCCACGGCTCAATGAAGTACTAATGCCCTGTCGGCAAGCAGCTCAGGCAGAGGGGACAAGAGGGTGCTGCTGCCTCCAGCCATGATTTCAGCCCTGGCTGCCTTCCAGGAGCTCACGGAGCTTCACAAGGCATGGGCAGCCCTGCTTGCATCTGCTTCCCTCTGCTGTACCTGCAGCCAGACTTGCACACTGCTATTTTCTTTTTTTTCTTTTTTTTCTCCTTTAAAATAGGTTTAGGCAAGCTTTGGGGAGGATTTTGCAGGCTCCTTCTCCTGCTCTCAAAGGAGATTGGGGAACGATCACTGCAAATGAATCTGATGAAGAGAAGGATTCTCTAACTGTTTGCCTTCTTCAGGGCTGGGGCAAAGGCGGCATTTGGGCTCGTGGTGAAGCATCTGTCTGCAAAAACTGTGGGGCCCCTGCCAGCAGAGCCAGGTACCTCCTCGTTTCAGGACAGAAAATGGGAAAAAAATCCCCATTTGGACTGCCCAAAGCCAAAAAAACCCCACCTGGACTGCCCAAAGCCAAAAAAATCCCCACCTGGACTGCCCAAAGCCAAAAAAATCCCTACCCGGACTGCCCAAAGCCAAAAAAATCCCTACCTGGACTGCCCAAAGCCAAAAAAAAATCCCTACCCGGACTGCCCAAAGCCAAAAAACTCCCCATTTGGACTGCCCAAAGCCAAAAACTCCCCACTTGGACTGCCCAAAGCCATGGCCAAAGCCAAGTTTTGGGAGCCAGCCCTTTGTCCCGTGCATTTCTGGGTATTCAGATGCCAAGGTGCAATTCCAGCATTGCAGCAGTCGTTATTCCTTTGCTTTCTTTACGCTAAAATGACACTTTCTCCATGCTCCTGGTGCTCCTGCCCGTGATTAATACAACAATTAGAGGTCAGCATTAAGGCAATCAATGCTACAAGGGCGCTGCTCCTCAGCCAGCACCTGTAAAACATCCCTCCCTGGTGTCTCCTTATCTGGGAATCCAGCCTCAGCTTTCTCCAGATCCAGAGTGCTGCAATCATCGCTTTCCATCCAAATAAAAGTATTTCAATGTCTGCCTTTTGCAAATAATTACCTGACTGCGCAATATTAGTGAAATGTAGATGAGAAAATGAGAGGGAAACCTGAAGGTGGGTGAGATCACAGAATTAAAGGATGGGTTGAAAGGGATCTTCAGGATCACCCAGGTGCTGAAATATTTGGAGGGTGTGCATGGAATTACAAGGCTGGAAGAGGCTGGCCATGGTTTAAGTTTTTAATAAAGGGAGGGACATAAATTAGGACAATTTTCTGGGCAGCTCAGTGAGGCAGGGGGACACGGGGCCCTTTGAAAAGGACGATGTGTTGTCACTGGAATGACAACAAGTTGAGGAGTCAAAGCCCAGGGTGGGGCAGGGGTGATCCCAGCTTCCCATTCCTCACCATGACATGAAATTAAAAAAAAAACACTGGAGTTTTGGTCTGGGCTCTCTCCAGAGCCTGCCCTCACCCTCTGATAAAACGATGGAATCACATCCACAGATTTTGGCAGCTCCCAGGTTTGTTTTTCCCAGCGGGCCTGAAGGGACTCTGCCTGCCAGAGCTCTGATCTCTGGGGGCCACTTCTGCTCTCAGCTTATCCCAAAATGCAGCTCCCAGCCTGGAACAGCCTCTCCCGAGGTGTTCCAGGACAAGCTCAGCTCCTCAGGCCCATCTGAAACGGGATAAGGACAGGCTTGAGGGGAGGGAGAGGCACAGAAAGGAATTTATTTATTAATTGCCCTCTCTCAATCTCCCTGCTGGGGTCTCTACTCAGAGCCACAGGGCTTGGGGTGGATGATAATCCAGTGGATTTGTTTCTCCTTCCAGAGGTGTGGAAAGCTGAACAGGATTCCCAATGAAATTTGGAGGCTGCTCCACAGCTGACAGCAAGAACCAGCACCCTGCACAGTCCAGCAGAAGTCAGACAGCAACAATTAACTCCTGTTTCCTCATCAGCACTGTGCCCTCAGTCATCTAATTAACAAAAATATTTCAGTGATGCCAACTTGGTTTAAAAAAAAAAAAAAATCTTTTTATATATATATATATATGTATTTTTTTTTTCCCCAAGGGTTGTGCCTAGAGATGCTATAAAGATTTTCAGAATTATGAGCTCTACTTAAAAACACACCAAAAAAATCCCCAATCAGCCTCCGGGTCTTTATCTGCATCTTCTAGCTACCAAACTTTTAAATTTTGGGCATTCTATGCTTAGGGCTGACACTGCACTCATGATTTCAGTTGCAAAATTCTTGAGGAAGCCTCCCTACACAAGTGGAAACACTTCCATTTCCATTTCGGATCATTCCATCCCTGCACTTGTCCCCTTCTCTTCACTGGTTAAAGAGATTCTGACTGACCAGCAGCATTCCTAATTTTTTAGATATTTACATCTAGACCTCTCCCAGTGTGCAGCCCTTGGATGAGGAACACGAGGATTTCCTACAGGGCTGTAGAAGCCAACAACTGATAAAATTTTTTAATTTCCTCTGATGTTAGAAAATGATAAATTTCCAAAGCCTTGGCCAGGGTTTTAACTGTCCCACACGACTCTGCGCCATTCAGACCGATTGGTTTTGTGCATTCCTTGAATTTCCCAGGAGTGTAAGCTTGGGACAGAGTGGTTATGGACAATGCCATTTGTGCTAGTTAAGCAAATATCTCATTAATTCAAGTGTCTAATGATTTCCTTGTGTTTGTTACCTTGGTTCTCACCCTCTCGTTGTTCTTCTCCCTCTCCTACACTTTTAAACATGACACACAAATAGATCTACTCTTGGCAGGTATGGCGATAACTCCCAGAAAAAAAAAAGCAGCTTAATCTTAAATAACGCCAGGATACAGGAATAAAACCAATCTATTCACGTTCCTGCGGGCCAGAAAATAAATTTTATTCACTCCAAAGCTGAGAAATGGCATAATTGGGCCCTATCAGATGCTTATCAGATTGATGCCAGCGGTTAGTGAGCCTTAACTGCAAACACAGACACATCAGTGCTCTCGTTGGAGGGGAGTCACCTTTCCTCCAAGGGTACATTAGTCACAGGGAAACTGTTGAACCTGGAGAAATAAAACTTTCCTGGTGGTCACAGTAGTCGCCTGGTGGAAGAGTTTATTACCCTGACATTCAGCTGTAAAATCACCATTATTACTGAACTCTGAAGGGAGCGCTGCGTTTCAGCAGGGGATTGCAACGGGCTGAGCGTGCTCTGAGTGGGATCCAGAGCTTCAGAGGCAGAAGATGAGGAATTTAAACAGTTTGGGCTCACTGGAGGCTGTGCAAGAGCTTCAACACCTCCGTGGGAGAGGTCAAGGTTTTTGGTTGCCTGTCAAAATATTTCCAAATCAACCCCATTTAGAGTTTTTTTTTAATCAAAACCTCCTATATAATAAAAATATAATGAAAACAATATCCTCTAAAGAGCTCCTGCAATCTAAAGACACAGAATGGATGATCCAAGAGAGGGTCTGAACTCTTGTGTTCACCTTGAGCCCTTCCACAGGGAGCAGAGACCAACTGCACTGGGCAAGCTGGATGCACCTCCCTCGTGTCCTGGACACTCCAGGTATTTATATAGCACCTCTGAGTTATTTTCCAAGTTTTTCAATCCAATTTCCTTCAGGAAATTTGCCTTCAGAAAGAGGTTTGGGAAGAAACAGCATTACCGCATCGTGACTCTCATTACCTATGGGCTTGCTAAAAATAAAAATGCCTGGAGAAGCCCTTGAGAGGGAAATTCAGCCTGGTCTGAGTAGGTGGGGTCAGCAGTGGGGGTTTAGCCCGTTTTTCCCACTTTTCCCATTTTTCCCATCGGAAATCTGGCCCAATGAAAGCAGCAGAACTGAGAAAACAGCCATCCACCAACCGTGATCAGGGGCTGAGGTTTCTAAACCGTATTGAGGTTGCAAAAACAAATTGACATCAACATATGGGGGAAGTCTGAAGTTGCAGCAAACATTCGCAAATGTGAGAAACTTTGGCATGCAAGAGTCCCCATTAAATTCAAATACACAATGCACAAGATTAAAGTTATTCAGAGGCATTAATGTTTGCGAGATCAGACCCCTGAGATGTCTCTGTGTAGTAACAGTTACTTTAGGTTTAATCTGTTATTGCATTAATATCTATAAAGAGCATATATAAATACAAATCAGATGGCAGCTGCAGTCTCGCTGAAGAAAAAGATTGAAGGGCCTGAGGGGAGCTAAAATTTCCACGGTGGGAATTTCCAGTGCCACGTATTTTGGGGATTTTCATCCTGCTCAAACTGCAGCTATTTTTTTTTTTATTATTATGATTATTTTACACAATGCACACACACAGAGATACGTGAGAACAAAAAGGAAGGAAATAATTAGGGAAAGGAGAGAAGGACAATAAAAATTGCTTTCAAGTGGACAGATTGCCCTTGCACAGGAGCAAGTGACGGCCTTGAGCATGGCAACCCCCCTCAGATTTCTGTGAAAAGCCTGATGTGCTCTACTTAACACTTAAGAAAATTCACTGGGGAATAACGACCTCTAATTTATTTTGGCTACAGCGATGTTCGTCTGTGCTTCGTTAATCTCACTCTGAAGATTTCAGGGGACTTTTGAACTGGGGCCTGGCTCATTCTCCAGTGCCCGGTAGTTAATCTGCTCGGATATTCCCCCAAACAACCATCTGCTCCACCTTGTATTTGTTTCACTCCCCGACTATCTCAGCTCTTGGTCCGTCCTGCTGACTTATTCAGCACCCTTTAAATTTCTCCTCTGGCCTTATGTCTGTGTTGCTTATGTTTTGGACAGACAATAGAGGTGATACAGGCCATTATTCATGAGAAGCCTCAAGTGTAACGTGAGAAACATCTCATCTCCTGACCCCTGTTAGCATAAGAATTGCTGATAAAATTCTGGAGTGAAAGAGAAGAATCTTCTGGGAAAAATATCGGCAAAAGTTTCACTTGAGATGGGTTTTGTAAGAATAATCCAGATTAATTCTCCGCCTAAGGACCAGACCTAACTCCTGTTGCAGTCTCCAGGACTCTGGAGAAGAGCTGTGGCAGAGACCTTAGAGGCCCGTGGAATTTTAAAGAGAAGAATGTTCTTTACCACTTCCACAGCCTGTCCTCGGCATTTTGTATTTTTTATCCAAGGATCACGAAGTGATTTCCACACTCGAGTGAATCTAGCCTCCAAACACTCCCAGAGAGAGTGTAAATGTTGATTCCTCAAATTAAAGACCGGAGAGATCTCCTTGGATCACCAAGTCACCAAGTTTTAACCAGTTTCTACTTATTTTAGCAGAGCCACGTCTGAAAGAAGGTTGGGTGAAGCAGCGGGAAAAATCCCAATCTCCCTCAAAAATCCTCACATGCTAAACTGAGAGCACACCTGATCATGGGAAGCAAATTTTGGCCACAGTTTCTTCTTTTTCCTCGTATCAGCCCCAAGCAAAGTATTGATGCTGTTTGTACCTCCAGTGGGATTTATTTCCCACCAAAATTGGCATCAGCAGGGTTGATTTAGCAGGAGCAGAGCCCTGAGTCTGCTAAGCACAAAATAACCCAATAGCCCTTTAAGGGAGAATGTTAAATAAATGGCAACCAAACCAATTAATGCCCTTGGATGGATTAATGGAAACAAAAATCTCCATGTGCACACTCAAAATATCCCAAACCCGAATCGAAACCTGCCAAGGAATGTTTATGGATGCTCCAACTGCTAATGGCACGCAGAGCTTTATCCTTCAAATATCACAGGTCAATGGAACAGGAATATGTGCATTTGCAAATGCTCCTTGCTTGGCTGATCCATCAATATGATAACTAATACAGACTTAAACTCCTCGATGGACTCCCTGAAATTAAAACAGCCAGAGAGCACAGGAAAAAAAAAAGCTTAAATAACCACTACCAATGGATTTCGGATAAAAGTCAAGGAATAATTCCACAAAGATCGCCCGACACAATCAAACGAAGCGGCTTTGGAGATGGGTGAGGGAAGTGGGAAATGGAACCAATCCCATTTCAGCTGCAGAGGCAGTTCAGCAGAAAGTCAGCCCAGATTAAAAGATTGACAAAGTTGGGCCAAGCTGCTCTCCCGCACTAATTGATGAAGGGGGAAAAAAAAAAAAAAAAAAAAAAAATCAGTAAATTAAGAATTTTCTCCTTCCAACAGTAACAGAGCAGATGTTTGCTCAAAGAAAGGGTTTGGGAACAGGCTGCACCATTTCTCTCCTTGTTTTGAGAAATCCAGAGCGGCTGCTCAGGTTTTTTTTATGTTGAGCATGGTCTGAGTTACCCCTGTGGTCACTCAGGGTCACTTGTCCTGGCTGTGCCCCCTCCCAGCTCCCTGTGCACCCTTATTAGTGCAAAAAAAGGGCTCTGTGCAAACCCTGCCCAGCTGGAACTAAAACATCCCTGTGCTATCAGCACTGTTGTCAGCACAGTTCCAAAACACAGCCCCGTGCTGGCTCCTAGGAGGAAAATTAACTCTATTGAAGCCAGAATTTCAATTTTAGCATCACACAGAGGTTTCAGCTGAAATTAGGGCACCTCAACGCTGCAGACACACTCCCCTCTCACTTCACAGTCCAGATCCTTGAGGAAAATATCAAATATTGCTCCATTCACCACAAAAAATCAGGCAACTGAGGAGCCCTGGAAAAGCAGTGAGTCCAAGGGAGAGCATTTCCAAAACAAAGCAAGAGAGACATGGCTCGGGGTTAACATTGAACTCTCACAAATCTGAGAGGAAAAACGCTCCTCTCTGGGTATCTCTTCCTGCAAATCCTGCTTTGGGGCTCTCCTCTCTCCTGGGTGGAACCCTGCAGCTCTTTGATTTCCCTGCATATTTGCAGCTGTCATTCCTGGCTGACCCTTCCTGAACCTCAGATGTTTTCCTCTCGGAGCTGTAGGAGCATTATCTGTGCTTATCAAGAGACCAGCCCAGAGCTGGGTCACTCTTAAGGATCTCAGGGTCTCCAGCAAGTTTTTGAGAGGCTGGGGAAACCAGGAGGAGAGATGGGAGTCATTTCCCCCTGAATTTCAGCCTTGATTTTGCTTTTCCCTCCATGTGCAGCCAGAAAAATAACATCATGTACATTTCTGGTTGTGGAGCCATTCCTTGGAGAATGGGATAGTGGGCAAATCATGTCCAAAACTGTCCAAATCTCCACTTCCTGCTCTCCTCTCCCCTCCACACCAATATTCTCTTCTAAAAAGAGAATAAAAGATGAAGTTTGTGGATTGTGAAGCTTGGATACTTAAAAAAAAAAAAAAATCAGACAGCCCCGATCAGCTGAGCCCAAATCAAACTCCAGGAGATGGTCAGAGGAACCCAACCCCACATTTACACCAAACCTTGGCACCTCCACATTTCATTTGGGGTTCTCTGACCTCCTTTAGCCTCTTCTCCCACACAAACTTTGACTCCTAGGTGGGTGCTGCATTTGGGGGTTTGTGGGAGCTCTTGGAGGTGTTGGTTTCTTTGAAGGGACTGGAGGAACATAAATTAGTCCTAAACATCTTGGATTTTCCAAGAAGAAATCTTTCCAGGAACAAACGAAGGAAACAGGCTCCCAGGGCCCCTCATAAATTCTGGCAAGGAGAGGCCTGTGCTTGCATGGAGGACATTTCAGAACATTTCCTGAGGCATTTCTGAATGCTGTGGGTGTGCAGGCAGAGATGATGTCTGCAAAAGGCCTGGCCAGCAAAGGTGGGAGAACAATGCAATGAAGCAAATGAAAACCTTTTTTTTTTTTTTCCCCTTCATTTAACTAAAATAAGCTAGGCCTGATTCCCTTTGTTTGACACCAGTAGGGCACCATGCAGTGCCCAGGGGTTAATCCTGATTTACTCCAGCACATCCCAGCCTAGGGGCCACTCCCAGTTCCCTCAGACAGGGAATCCAGCACAGCGCTCCCACATCTGCAGCAAACCCGAATTTTCCTAATCACCCACCTCCTCTCCAGGCATTCTGTTGACCATGAAGGCAAATCACATGAATTTGTAAGTCTGAGATGGGGGAGCAGCGTGAGCCTCCATGGTCGGGTTTCTATGGAAACAATTCCCCCGGCATCCTCAGTCCACATTCGGTATTC
Organism: Hirundo rustica; assembly: GCF_015227805.2. Taxonomy (NCBI): domain Eukaryota; kingdom Metazoa; phylum Chordata; class Aves; order Passeriformes; family Hirundinidae; genus Hirundo; species Hirundo rustica. The sequence goes on along the minus strand of NC_053472.1, from coordinate 4,052,441 downwards.
CTGTCTGCTGCCTCCTTCTCACACTCCAAATCCCTGTTCTCCAAACACTCATCTCAGGAGGGTGAGCTCCTTCCTCTCACCCTCTGAGCTGGGCAGTGCTGGGATGAGGAATGGGGCGCTCACTGCTCCCTCCTGTTCATCCACTGAGCTGGGATGAGCAGGAATGGGGCACTCGCTGCTCCCTCCTGTTCATCCACTGAGCTGGGATGAGCAGGAATGGGGCACTCACTGCTCCCTCCTGTTCATCCACTGAGCTGGGATGAGCAGGAATGGGGCACTCACTGCTCCCTCCTGTTCATCCACTGAGCTGGGATGAGCAGGAATGGGGCACTCACTGCTCCCTCCTGTTCATCCACTGAGCTGGGATGAGCAGGAATGGGGCACTCACTGCTCCCTCCTGTTCATCCACTGAGCTGGGATGAGCAGGAATGGGGCACTCACTGCTCCCTCCTGTTCATCCACTGAGCTGGGATGAGCAGGAATGGGGCACTCGCTGCTCCCTCCTGTTCATCCACTGAGCTGGGATGAGCAGGAATGGGGCACTCGCTGCTCCTCACCCCTGACCCAAAGAAAATCAGGATGGAGGCAATGGCAACACAATCTCCACTGGCCCTTTAGGCCTTTTGCTGTTTGGGTGCCACTGGTAAGGCTCAAAATTAGTTCCAATCTTGGTGGTTTGTCCCCTTTCCCCCCTCAGTGAAGACCATGACTTTCAAAGGAAACTCTATTTGGAGCAACTTCCACGCAGATGATGCCACCTTTCCATCTCCTCCCCTGTCCCTGGCAGCTTCACCCATCCCATAAAAGCAATCACTGATGGGAAAGGTGGCAGCTTCTCAGCTGCCCGTGCAGCCAAGCGCTCCAGCCCTGGGCTGGAATCACTCCGTGCCCAGCTGGAGCAGGGAGCAGGCGAGGGAGCCAGGAATTAACCTCTCGCTTCAAATTTGGCCACGGTGCCTCAATTAACGCTCCATCCCCAGGACAAGTCCCACTTCCCAAGCACCAGGGCCTCCATCACTTCTCTTCCAAGACTGTTCCGCAGTCCAACGGGCTTCACACTTCATTTTCCTCAGAGCCAGCCCACGTTTTTAATTGCTCAGCCTCACCGTAACTCGATCCCTGTGGACCACGAGGAACAATCCGTGCCTTGTGCCTGCAGAGCAGCCACCACCCCGATCCCCTCTGCGAGGACAGAACTTTTTGGGGCCGGACAGCTGAGCTGCTGTGCCCACCCCAGCCAGCTCCGCTCGGTACCCGGGGTACCCGTGAGCTGCTCCTCTGCATAAGAGCCACGCACACCCAGGGCTGGGTTACACCTGCAGCCCCTCAGAACCTCCCGTGGCAACATCCCGCATTTTCTGGGGCTGTTTCAGGCTGTTCTCTGCCGGTCCAAAAGCTGCCCTTATTCCTGCAAGAGCATGTGAAGAACAAGGTAACAGAGATGCCCCTCCCTGTCCATTATCTGCCACCATTCAGCTGAGGAATTCAACATTTTAAGTTTGCTGGCTCTTGCCAGCATTTTGCAGGGGTGCTGTAGAAGGGAGACGTACAAAAATCTTCCCCATTTAACCACTCTGAGTTCTGGCACCGCTGTGCCAGTTTTAAAAGAGTGCAAGGGCCACATGTTTAGACAGTGTAACGTGGCCCAGAACACCCGGCTCCATTGTTTTCACTGGCACTGGGGTAAGTTACACCAGATGAGGATATTGCTCGGAAAAGGTTTTCCTTTAAAACAAACACACAAACAAAACCATGTTCAGACAAGGCCAGGGATTTTTGAAGCCGCATTCCTGTCTCCAGAAACTTCCAATGACTCGCGGTAGTCTCTGCATCACCAAGCCACAAATTTGTAATGCTTTAATCTTTCCATGTAAGTCAGTTCCTCTCCTCCCTTAATTGTTTTTGTTGCTCTTCTCTGAATTCCGTCCAATTTACCACACAGTGCAGACTCCATTACATCCGAAAGGCCAGAAGGATGGTGTACAGAAGCTCATTTTCCAATTCTATGACCTCAATTCTTGGGAGGATTTCAGGGCCCAAACACCAGGCTATAAATGAAGAACGTGCACCCGTATAGCTGGGTAATTTAAATGCATTTTCTGTGAATAAATCTACTCGGTACTTTCTTGATCTGTACAATCTTCTGCCATAGGGGCCTAACATAAAAATACTTCAAAGGCTCCAACAAATTCCCTCAAGATGTGATCTTCAGCATTTCAAAAGCTGAAAGACATAGACAAGGTTTAAAGTGATCATGATATATTTTCAAGGTAACCCTCTTCAGCATCTCCTGTTCACCCATTTCTTGAAAGTGAAATTCTATCACCTCTCCGTATATAGATCTTTTTCACTTATTGACTTGCTTATGAGCAAGGCGAAGATGAAGTGAATTTGACTTTTGGTTAGGGTTTATTAGATCTCGTTATCTTTAAACGAAGCACAGCAACGCTTCCTTCCTTCAAATGCCTACTAGACAAGGCCAAGTGGAAATCCTGCAGCCGCAGACCCCTCACCACTTCCCTCGCCTCTTGCAGCACTAAGAAAGTTTAGATTTGGATTCAAGTTTCAGCCTCCATCTCCCTCCCCGTTTCAAGCTGAAACACGACCCTGCGTGGTAACACCCCAGTGAAAGATTATTTTTATATCACACCTCAGTCCCATCTCTGATATTAATTATACACTTCGAGCCTGAAGTCAAAAAACAGATTTTAAAACTGGTGCTCTGGGCTGAAACCGAGATTCCTCCTGCCTGCCTCCCGAGCAGTTCCGTAACAACCTCCCCGAGACTGCGGCATATTTAATGAGAATGCAGATGATCAATTGCAGCCCGCCTTGCACGGTTAACTCAATCAACAAACTACTAATGACTCCAGCATGTTACAGCTTTTTTGGCTAATGAGAACCGCATTGACCAGATTTTTCCCCTTCTCCCAGGATCAAACGCCAATATGGAACGAGTTCTGCTACAACTGTAACTTTAGCCTGCGAGCAAAAACGCTGCCCGGCCAGGGGACAAAGCCTGAGTGTCATTAGGGAGCAAAAAAAGCCCCCAGACCCTTCCCAAGGATGTGTCTGGCTGGTGAAACCGAACTCCTGAGAAAGGCAGAGCTCCCACCTTGGTGCATTTTGAGGCAGAAAAGCCTTTTGTTCCTGCACCATCCCACTCCTCCTCCCTGCTTTCTGCTGCAGGGTAATTTGTAGCAGGTGAGAAGTAAATACCTTCTGCTTCCTCTCTCTTTCACTTTTGTTGCTGCAATTTACCTCCTTTTTTTTTTTTTTCCCCCCTTTTCCTCGCCTCCTCCTCCAAACAGAAGTCAATTGGCCTGGTGAAAGAATTCTGGGATATCTAGAGATCACAGAGTTAAAAAATGGGAGTCTTACAGCTCTTCATCACCAACAGGGACTGTTTTCCATATGGGAATCCATCAGCTGGCCATGCTCTAAGTGAGGAGCATTCATTGCAGAGCTTGAGATGGGAAACAGTTCCTGGGGTGTTCTCCTGCCTGTCTCCAACCACAGTTAAACAAAGACTTGCTCCCATGGAAAGAATTCCAGTGACTCTGGTCACCTCTGGGCCAACACTTTGTTTCTTTACCAAATACCCTTCATTTTCTGATGTACAAAATGGCCAACTTCTGAGGCAGATTTTCCATCCTGCCCCCTGGAGAAAACACAATGCTCCAGCCTGACCAATTCCTCTCCATCCAGAGCAGACCTCACATTCATTTTGCCCCATCATTTTGCTGGGTGAATGCCTTTCCCCAGTCCTCCACTCCCCTCTGTCAGGGATAACACGGAAGATTTGGTCCGCTAGGAAATAAAACTGCTACAGGAAAACCCAAACCAGGCGTTATTTTGCTTCTGATCACTCTCTTCCATCCTTTACTACCACAAAACCCAACAAAAAGCAGAGAGAAGGAGCAATTAAGGCTTGAAAAGCATCAATCCAGATTTTTTTTATTTTTTCAGCCTGAGCTCATTTGCTGGGTTGACTCTGAACAGAAGTCATGGAAGATGCATAGAGTCCATCACTGGGGACTCCACTCATTCCTCTCTAGGAGGTGCTCCTGTGATGTTCTCTCCACTTTTAAAGGTTTAAATATTAAATATCAGCCAGGTTATGATGGGGGCCCATGCTTGACTTCGTTCCTCCCTTCACCCTGTCCTGGGGCTGGGACCTGAGACTCTGAACAACCTCCCTGGGCTGGGAACTCCTCACTGGGCTCGGGCTGCTCTGCTCCTCTCAGCAGAGGGAAATGTCCCAGTCCTGCCAGGCTCTGCTCTGCCCGCAGTTCCATGAGCTTTCTCCTGCCTTATCCTTGGGATTCCGCCCTTCCCAGCTGCACCTGCAGCTCCTCACACACCTTGTGGGAGCAGCTTCCTCCTCCCTCTGACTTCAGCATTCACCCTACAATGCCAAAACCCCTTTTCCTAACCCAATCTCCCTATCTTCTGCATCATGTTCATCTCCACCAAACACTAAAATTTTACACAGAAAAAGAATCAGAATTAGGGCAAAAAAGGTGAGATTAGAGCCCGTTCTTGCCCACTGCAATCAGATAAAAGAAGAGAATCATTGAGGCTGGGAAAGCCCATGGAGCCCAGTCATTAATCCAGGTAGGAGCCATTCCCTCCTAGCCTGGTTTAAGAGATGTCAGAGTCACTTTATTCTCCTGGGCCTCAAAAAGCCAGGCCTTGAAATACAGGTCTGGCAACTCCTGTGGAAAGTAAACTCAAGTTACAGTAAAAATAACTTTACCAATGCTCTTGGTTCTCATCTGTAAATGGACCAGGGCTTTAGCACAACCAGGTTTTTGTGCTACTTCCTCAGATTGCTTTTAGGTTCATTAAGCTCCAACTTCAGGAAGAAAATGGTAGCGTTTGATTTATGGTCACGGGGGAAGAAGGATGAAATGTGCAATAAATCTCCCAAGGATGGTGTTCCTCCAGCTCTCTGCAAGCCAGAGCAAGGAGCTCCCAGATTCCAGCCCAGGACTGACACCTGATGTCCAGGGGGAAAAAAAAATCCCCCTGCTCTGTGTGCCTCAGTTTCCCTGATCAGAATAAAGTGAGGGCTGAATTCTGTGACATTTAAATAGGAAAGTGCTGACTTCAAATGGGTTATTTGTGGCTTCTGAAGCAAATAGGAGAAAATGGATGAATGAATTTTCTGCCTGGTTTTTGCCTCTTTTTATTGCCTTCAAGGAGCGCAGAGGGACGACCAGGAGGTTTTCTGGACAGATCAATGAAAGTAACACCCACCAAATGACCTTTCCTCAGTGTCTCATAAGTACCTGTCAGCTTCAGGAGTGCCACCACCCTTGAATGGAGAGATTTAAAGCCAGACTATTCATTAGAGAGCAAACTATTATTCCAGAGGTTTAAATGAATTGGCCAGTGGCCAGCCTTCCTCACTGCTTAGGGACTACTGGGAAAAGGGAAAGTGGCTGCTGTTGGCTCTGCAAAAAAGAAAAAGAAAAAAAAAAATAGGATTTAAAGAGCAACAAGAACCAGGCTGTTGAAGTGGTGACGGCCTGACACTCTCAGAAGGTGGCACGAGGGGTAAGAAGATTTAAGCACCATCAGGGAAGCACGAAAACAAGTCTGTAAATACCAGAGATGGCTCCTGTTTTATGGCATCACTAAATCAAGCAGCTAAGCTGACTCTGAGGAATGGCATCAAAAGGTGAAGAGGTTTGGGGAGTGCCTCAAAACCCCTTTTTTTTTTTCCTGCAGCAGACACCACTCACTTGCCACGTGCTGTTCTGAATTAAAAGCTAAATATTCTTCCCTGGTATAACTCGGATTGGCATTAAAACTCAAAGCAAGAGTTACAAACCTCACCTGAAATTTGTTTATCCTGCTGAGGAACCCTAAGTTGTGTCTGGGTTACTCTATCCTGCAAATGCACCAGAATATTGTGATTTATTCTCCATGAAGGCAGCAATTAAAACTATGCAAGTGGGTTTTCCATCAAAAACTGCACTACATCAGCACCACAAGATTTTAGTTTGGGTTAAAGGTGGCTCCAGTGCCTGCTAACAGCCCTGGGGGAAATATTTTACCACAAACATTCTGCAGCTTCTGTCTCTCTGCTGTTGGTGAGGATGATCACCTTCATCAGGTCATGGAATGTTCCAGGGACACCTTCCACTCTCCCAGGGTGCTCCAACCCGGCCTTGGATGTTTTGGGTATCCAGAACTTCTCTGGGCATCCTGTGCCAGGGCCTCACCACCCTCACAGAGCAGAATTTCCTCCTGAATGCCCAACCTCAACCTATTCTCTGTCCGTTTGGAGCCGTTCGCCCTTTGTCCTGTCACCACCTGCCCTTACAGATCATCTCTCCTCTGAGTCCAACACATAGAAATGACACACAAAATCCTCAGGCACTTGGATGACTGTCCCACACCTCCCCAAAAGTGGGGTTTTTTTTAATAAAACAACCTCTTTTTGCAAGGTTTGAAAGATGAAGAAGCTGCCATTATTTCATCTCCACAGACTTCCCTGGGCACTCAGCCCCACCACAGCACAAACCTGGCGAAATACATCCAAGATGGCTTTGCTACTGCACATTTCACTTCAATTAGAACACAAATTAATTAAAACAGAGAGTCTCCTACCTTTCCATGCCCGCTGGATGCTCCTGCTGCAGGGATTGTGCAGCTCACAAAGCAAAGAGCTCTGCCCCTCGTGTGCTTCAGGTGTGGGCGCCTCAAATCTTGCCCTCCACATTCCCCGTGGTTGCTTCACCTGATTTTTGGGCTCTGTTACCTCAGCACAGGTGTCTCACCAGTTCAGCTGGCTGGGGAAACCTTCCCCTTTTGGCTCTTCCAAGAGGTTTCTACTCCATCCCACCACTCCTATGTATCCGGAGTCCGTTTCAAAGCTCACTTGGAGGAAACTGGTGGTGAGCGGCGGCTCCCCAAAAGGAAGGCTGCGCTTGGCGTGACACACAGCCAAACAGCCTCACCGTGTGCAAAAATAAGATTATGCCACACAAAGCTGCCCTCCAAGCTTTGCCACAGATAAGGCAGATGGAGGAGGCTCAGCACGCAAATCAAGCACTTTTTATTAAAAAAAAAAAAAAAAAAAAAAATTAAAAAAAAAAATAACCTCCCCAAATGTTGAAGGTGCAAAAGGCAGAATTTTAGGACAAGCTTTATGGTGCAATTAGTTTCCATCACACTCCGCTCATGACGATTTAGGTGAGTGGATCCAGGGTCTCTTACAGTAAAACGGGTCAGGGTGGGAATGGGAAAAGATATTTCCATTCTTCAAAGGCAGAAAAACAATTTTTCATCTTTTCTGACTGGATACAGTTAAAGAAGATTACAAGTGGTATGATTGCTTTTGGCAGCCGAGTGTTTGACCTATCATTCTGTAAAAATATAACTAACCCTCCATCTACTGACTGTCAGGAATTTTCCCCCATGTGCTTTTTGTTCTCCTCCGTCTACTTTATATGGAAAATTTACCGTATAGATCTGCATTTAAAGCTTCCTTGGCCTATTTCATGAGCAGACAGAAGAGATTAAAGTGAATAGAACATAAGCACAGCTCGGAACTCTGGCTGCTCACAGAATGCTGGGATGGTTTGGGGTGGAAAGGACTTTAAAGCTCATCCCATGCCTCGGGCAGGGACAGCTTCCACTGGGCCAGGTTGTCCAAGCGTGGCCTTGGACACTCAGATTAGCTCAAATTCAACGATTAAGTTCAGCTTAGCTGCTCCAGGTGCACCTGTGCTTTAGGAAGCCCCTAAAACCCAGTTTGCCAAGAGCTGGGAGGACATGAAAACCACATTTATAGAGAGTTTTTGCCTCTCACTCCTGCCAGCGAGCGGGCCCAGGTGTGACAACCCCTTCCTTTGCTGCCGCCACACGCAGCGTGCCACAAAAACCTGAGCATCTCGGCTCTGCCACATCCCTGCTTTCTCCATCACCAGGGAAAATCCCTCCAGATTCCCTCCACAGGCCTCTGCCCACATGCACGGCACCCCCAGCTCGTGCCCACACAGGGATTTCCTCGGGGTTTCTGTTGATGTCCGAGATCTCGGCTCAGGGCTGGAAAATCCAGATGGATGCAGCCGAGCGCAGGCCCCGTGCAGCTCCCTCCTTGCTGCTTTAAGTTTAACTTTCCCTGTTTACCTTTTAATTTAATGTATTCTTTTGATCTCTCTCCCTCTCCTTTCTCTTGTCTCCCCAAGTTTGCTGACACAGGAGAAGCATGACAAGCTCAGACAGGCCTAACCTACTTTTTTTCCCCTTTTTCTCTGGTACATGTGAACGCTCCCACTCGCCTTCCCAGCATATGAAAGCACATTCCAAGGATCATTATAATGATATTTCCCCTGTGAAGTAATTCCCCCACTGACAGGTGAGGGGACTGAGACACACAGAGCTCTTAAATCACTTGGCCCCCCCAAAATTACAGCAGCACATGGGGAAATAAAACCCAGCAGGCTCCTGCTTTTCTCGGTCCTGATCTCTACAAAAATATCATTATCACAGGTATGGGAAATGCCTCCAACTCCTAAACAGAGGGACAGCAAAATTGTAAGTGTCCATCACAGGGGTTTGCACATTTCTGGGGTTTAATTGCAGCTGAGGAACTCTCATCACCCTGCCCTGGGAAGCTCCAGGCTGTGCAGGGCTGGAGAGGGACTGGGGACAGGACACAGGGAATGGTTCCCACTGCCAGAGCGCAGGGCTGGATGGGATCTTGGGCAGGAATTGTTCCCTGGGAGGGTGTGAGACCCTGGCACAGGGTGCCCAGAGCAGCTGTGGCTGCCCCTGGATCCCTGGCGGTGCCCAAGGCCAGGCTGGAGCAGCCTGGGACAGTGGAAAGTGTCCCTAGCCATGGGACAGACTTCCCCGGGTCCCTCCAAACCCATCCTGTCATTCCATGGACTTTGTTCCATCCTAACCATGGATATCCCTCAGCCAAGCTCTTTCTCCTCCTTGTGATAATCCGGTGCCAAGCCACGAGCTCGACTTTACAGAAATCGGATTCCCTGTTATGACACCAACAAAAATTCCATCACTCCCTCCAGGGCACAGAATAAACCCCAGCATTAACAAACCCAAACTTTCAGAAGCAAGAACACTTTTAAAATTAGCCTAAAACTACCTGGATTCAGATATTGACACCTTTGGGGTTCATATTCTCAAAGATGTTCTCTTCAACACCTTTTTTTTTTCCCTTGTGAAAGCTGAAATTTGCACATTATCTTGGAGTCTGAGAGGCAAAAAAAAACCCCAAACACTTCAAGGAGTGAATGATAAAATCGTAAATGGACTTTGAGCATCTGCACCAGAGCACTCAGGATAATCAAACTGTATTCATTTTTGAGGTGAGTTTGTTGAGCCCTGCTTAAAACCCTGTTTAGACTTCATGCTTCACAACCAGAGTGGCTTGAACTTGGTTTCACTGAATTTAGTTTGGAACCAAATCAGCTTTACCCGAAATCACTCCCACCAAGAACAAGAGCGACCACAGAGGGGCTCGGTGCACTTTAATGCACTTTACCTGTGCATCACCCCTTCCACAAAAATTAACTTCTGCCCACCCCGGTGCAGAAAACCCCACAGTTCTTGAACACCTAGAGGTGCAATAATGCTCCTTTTCCAGCTCATTTCTGGTGTTTAATTATCTCCAACACAGCAACAGCCACTCCGCTCCAGAAAGAAATCAATGCTCCCTTTGCTGCCAGCTCCAAACGCTGTATTCCACAATCAGCCTCACAGAGCAGACACGTGGGACTGCACATCTGGGGAGCACGTGAGAGGCCACCTCAGCTATTAAATTATTTTGCAGCCATCCCTCTCACACCCAGATTTGGGTATTTTTATTTTTTTTATTATTATTATTTTCCCTTCTTTTGCTACCAGGAAAAAAAAAAAAAAAAAAAAAAAAAAAAAAAAGTGTTCTTTTCATTTATAAGATATTCATTACTAAAACCTCAGTCCTAAAAGATCCCCCACTGCGCCTTAGACATCTTGTCTAGAGGGTTGTGATGTGCTGGTGCTCTCAGTTCCTGCCATCAGCCCTGGGACTCGTTTCTCCCCTCACTGACTCTCAGCTGCCTTTGGGGTTAACCTGAGCACTCAAACACCTTTCTAGGACACCCAGGAAAGGAAGAAAAAAAAAAAAAAAAAATCCCAAAACCTCCAGAAAGCAAAGGAACATGGGCTGGATTCATGCCTTCAGTGCTGACAGCTCTGAAGGGTCTAAAGGAAGAGAATTCCAGGAGAATTCCCACTGGCCAGCAGCTCCTCGCAGGGCACTTGGACTCCACTGAATTTTAATTATTCTATTATTTTTTTTTTTCTTTTCTGAATTTCCAAAGCTGCCCAGTGGATGCAGGGAGAAAAATATCCATTCAATGAAAGGCCAGGATGACGTGGAGATGAAACTGAGTCTCAGAAGGAGCCAAAGTGGCCAGAGCAGAAACTTTCACCCTGCCCCACACCACCCTCCGCAGCAAGAGCTGAAACCTCTGCCAAAAGCTGGATTTCGGGGAGGGAAGCACAAAAACCACCAAGCTGCACACACCAATTCACAAGAGAAGCACAAAAGCATTTTGGTGGAGGTGGCACAAGAGAGGGGGAAGCACTGAGAACTTCAGGTTCCACTCCAGCTCATGAACTGCCTGCTTTTTTTTTTTCTCTCCCACTTCAACTAAAATTTTTTCTCCAGGGGAAAAATAAATAAATAAATAAATAAATAAATCAGAGAAATAACATTTTGGGCAACTTTTCTCCACTGAAATTCTCCCCCCCCCCAGAAATTCCTTCACAGAAGCACCCAGGGTATTTTCTGTGCCTGAATTTCCCTCCCTCCCTGTTTTAGGAGAGTGGCAATGCTCTGAAAGGGCCGGATCTTGGCTGATTTTATTGCTCTTGGGGGCCAAGTAAAAAGGGTGAGGCCCATAAACACAAAGATGCCAAGATACCAGGAGGCTGCAGCTGGAATGCCCAGCTCTGGCTGCCTTGGGAATTCCCTGGGAATAATCAATATATTGGCAGAGATCATGTGTATATGCCTGTGAGGAAAGTGGAGGTGCAAAAATATTAAATTTCTTATTATATCACTGTGCCCCTCCTATAAATCCTAAACCTTCTTTTTATTCACATTTCTACGCTGAATTGACACCTCCTGTTCTGCTTTTTCCCCTCTACAGGTGCTACCAAAATCTTCCTGCACAAAATCTTTGGGGTAAGAAAACCAAACATTTCTGGCTATAGGACACGGATCCACTCAAACCCAAATCCCACAAGAAGTAACCAGATTTAACTACAAACTTTGAATTCGGGCCAGAGCGGTCAAAGTTTGACTAAATTCCGCTATCCCTGGCTAATTTCTTGCTTTCTGTGGCAGCAGCTCCCAGAAAATCACCTGGAAATGAAATATACCCAGCTCCAGAGTGCTCTGCATTCCTCTGGATCCTGACCTTCCCCACTGCCCTGACCCACAGCAGAAACCCCAGGCCAGGCACTCCTGGCTCAGCCCTTCTGAAGGATGAGCCCCAAATTTCCAGGGAAGGCAGTAAATCGGAATTATAGGAGCTGGTGTTTTGACCGAGCCCCTCCTGTGCTGCACAACCCTGACCTGAGCAGTCTGAACTGCAGGAAATCCCCCTCCCAAACCATCCCCCTCCTCACCCTGGGGATCCAGGATTCCCTGATTGCATCCCAAGCCTCAAGCCAGGCGGGAGGAGGGAGGCTGGAAATGACCACAGCCACCCCAAGGATGTGGTGCCAGCCCAGCCAGGGCAGCACAGGGTGCTCAGCTTTCCTGCAAGGGAACTCGGGAGCAGCAAGTGATTCCCCGGAGAAATGCAGCTATTGATGAGCTGTGTGGGGCAGGAGGAAAGGCTGAGTGAGAGCAAACCCCACTGAGCCCCAGAGACTGATGAGAGGGGCCAGGTGCTTCAGCCCGGGGCTGGAAGAGTTCATACCTCATTTCAATATATATTTAAGTCTATAAAAAGCCGAATGGGAAAGTAAACGTGATGCAAGGCAAAGTAAAATGAAATAAAAAATAATAATCCATCACTCTGCCCACCAGAATGAGTTTTCAGCACCAAACCAAACCGCTTGCCCATCCACAACACAAAATTCCCAGCGCTCGGCTCCAAAAACACTCCTTAGGCCATCAAGGTGAGGCTTTTTCATTCAGGTTCACAAACTAAGATGTCATTGTAAGTGGTTTAGAAGCCCAGCAAATTTTAATATCCATGCCAGCGTGTGTGACCAAAGGGATTACCCACAATGGCTCACCTGATTAATTATACAAATGCCTGCCTTTTTTTTTTTTTTTTTTTTTCTTCTTCTTTTTCTTTTCCCCCTTTTTAATCCAAGACCGTGCAGAATGCCAGGCGGGAGAATGGGCTGTGTGCTGGAATGTCTGAGGGCTGCAGGCTCGGGATTTATATTCCACGTTGAATTCATTGTTCTCCCTCCTACCCCTGCTGCCCTCTAAAATATGCTGCAGCCATGACAGAAATAAATTAGCCTGAGGTACAGGTCACACCTTCAAGGGCAGGCAGAGCTCTGGGTAAAATCAATAGAGAAGATGGGAGTCTCTAACAGCTGAAGCAGAAAGAATGACGCATTGAGGGCTTTACACATCCCCAGACAAAGGCACTTTGGAGAAACCCCGGTCCCCGCTGCCTCGGGAACACAAAGCTCGTTTTTCTCGACCACCTGAACCCCGAGAGCAACTCAGAAAAGCCCCATTTCTATGGAGAATTTGCATCTCGATGCAGAAAGCTCGGCTGCTTTGCACCTCTGCCCGGGGAAGGGGATTCAGATGCTGAACTCCGGCTCAGGTTGCTACTCTAAAAAGTTGCTGGATTTTTGTTTGGGTGTTTTTTTTTTTTTTTTTTTTTTTTTTTTTTTTTTTTTTTTTTTCTGGGGAGAGCAGAATCTGCACTGAAACTCAGCTTAAGTCTTGCAGCACTCTCCAACCTGCCCATGGGGTGCCTCAAACAAAACAAGCTCCCCTGGACTTCAGTGAACTCCAAAACGAGGCACCAGCAGATGCTGAAATACGTGTTGCAGTCCTTACTTTAATTTGTGATTTGAAAGCAGAGTACATACAAAACCATTGCCAGCCTCAAACTCAGGCTTCAGAATTTCTGAATGCCAGTTGCTCTGAAATCAGGAGGTAGAAGATTTGCCAGGATTTGGCTATGGGAAGATTGATGCAGGAGTCAAGTGGGTTTTGCTAATGTCCCTGTGGTGAGTTAAGTATTAACTCTCAAAGTGAGGCTCAGAACCTGTGCAGACACTTCACAGATCCCACGGGCTTCCCACCTGCCTTTCCAGGTTCCTAAAAGCTTTGAAGCCTGATTTAAGCTCCCACCATACTCCTAAAAATAGGAGTTAAACTTCTCGGTCCCGCAGGAGTTTCTGAAATTGCTACCCAGGAGGTTTCTCAATAGACAGAGCTAAAAGCTTTTCTCCTCTCCTGTCCCTCCCAGACTTCTCCAGAGACAACTTTGGCCCAAGTGCAGCTGGCTCTAAATCCAAATGAACCCTGAGTTTCTGCAAAGCCAGCAGGAAAATGTCAAATGAGAACATTTCCCCTGACCTCCACGTGTGTTTGCTTTTTTTAAAAAAAACCCACGCAACATTAACACGTGTCTTGTGCTTTGATCGTCAGACTCACACTTCCACCCATGGCAGAATAAATTGTGTTTGTACTTACATTGGTGGAGCCTGCGTGGGAAATAGGATTGCTTTCATTTCCACTGCTACCTGCGAAAATAAAGGGAGGGATTCACCATTAACAGCAGGAATTGTCTTTTGCTCACAGCCACTGTCCCGTGGCTCAAATGATGCAGCAACACCTCTCTGCCTTTTAGGAAAAATTGGGGTGAATTCAACACCTTGAGGGTAAAGGTTTTATTATGAGCTTGTAAAGAGGTTTCCAACTCCTCCACGGCTTGTTCCCTGCAGCAACTTCCACATGTTCATCCTGGGGACAGGGAGAGTGGGGAAAAAGCACATTCTGGATGTTCCCAGGAGGGTTTTGAGGCACATGATCCTGGGCAAACATCGCACAAGAGCCTCCAGTAACCTGTCGTGCTGTTCCCTGGTTCTTCTCAAGGACAACAGGGTGAGATAATGCACATTTCTGCCTGAGACACCTCAAACACTGCCTGAGGCACCACTTCCCCCTCACACTTCTGCACTAGACACGAAAAAATACAGTTTTGAATACCTCCTCCAAAGAGATTCCATGTCCTCACCTAGTGCAGCTTCCTGGGAAATAAATCATCCCTTGTTTTCCACTTCCCTGTGCTCTCCCATACGGAGAGTTCTGGAGAACGTCCCAACCACCACAGGCTCCTTTTAGCAGTGTGATCCTTCCTAAATCACATATAGGATGCAGGTGAGGAATGCCCCATCAGAGATACCCCCAGGTGGGGGCAGTTTCCCTCATCCCAGCTGCTTCTCCTTTCCCAAAGGATTTACCCAGGTTGTTTCAGATGGATCTTGACATCCTGATCCTCAAAATGTTCTAAGAAATCCCCATCTTCACAAAAAAGAAATCAGGATGTGTGAGCACTGGGATGTGCCTGAAGTGCTCCAGGATTCCAGGAGCACCAGATTCCTGCTCTGCTCATCCCAAAACAGGAGCAGCCCCACAGCTCACAGGGATGGGATCCAGCTCATTCCTCTCCTGCTGCTTCCTCCATCCAAATTTCACCTCTGTCTCCTGATTGTGGCTGGGTTCAGATGGAGACATCTCCGTTTCAAAGAGCAAAACCATACATGAAACCTCGGAGAGGCACATTAAGGTTTTTTCCCCCCCTATTTTAATTGTTCAAAAAAACAGGATTCAGCACAAAAATGGAAGACAGAAAATGAGGTTAAGCACATTTGCAATGGTTTGCTCCGCTCTGGAGGTAAATGAAAGCTTAGAAATGGTAAATGAAACCTTAGAAAGACCTGGGCCTTTCCAGGAACTGTGGAATTCCCCTCCCTTGGTTTAGAAATAAAGAAGGATTTAAATGCAACCCACGAACAGGAGCAGACTTGCCTTGGGAGTACCTGGGTAGGTGGAGGAAGAAATATATCTGCATTTAAGGGTGGAAACAAAGAAAGACAGGAGACTAAATGGTTTATTGGCCAAAATCTGACTGATCCTCATTTAATGCACCTGAGCATTCCACATCACAGGGGAAAGTCTGGTCTCCATGACACAAGATTTGTTTTCCACTTCCAACTTTTACAAAGCAACAAATTGCAAAATTTCAACCCTAGGTACAGAAATCAAATAATCCCAAAATATTTCCCTTCCTGAATTATAATTTTACACGTGAAGTGGGTTTCTACAAAGCTGGATTTGAGCAACTTGGATACCTGCAAAGGAACAATGGGGGAGGCCACGCTGTTTGTGCCTGGATGAGGACAACGCTTTGCCTTTCCACGGCCACCGGATCCGGGATAAACCTCAGGCACCAAAAGCCCGTGTTCAAAACTCAGACGAGGAGGTGCAGCTCTGCAGCCTGCGTTTATTCATCTCTCAAAGAGCAAGGCAATTTTTTTTTTCCTCCCATAAATATGCAAAGTGCCTCACGAAAGACCCTCCCCATTTCCCAGGAAATGGAGGGCTGGAATGCACAAGGGGGGAGAGAGAGCCCCGTGGCCACACCGTGTCCATCTGCAGCACCACCATCCCTACCCAGCCCCCAAATCAAAAGGCAGAGACGTTTCCCCAGCTTTCCCCGATCAAAAACTCCCTCGGATCTCAGGGGGTGAACGTGGGGAAAGATCAGAGAGCTCCAGCTTTGGGAATTTGCGGATTCCTTCTGCCTGGCCTGGCTGCTCCGTGTCCCTCCCCGGGCACGAGGCAGGTAATCCCAGTGGGAACCCCCTGGGAGATCCAGCAAAACCCACTCCTCCTCTCCCCCCCTGCACACACAGTTATTTCAGCAAAACACATGGAGTCTGCAAAGATATTTTCCACTCCTAATCCTCCAGCTAGGAGTTATTCATCATACTTGCTATCCTTTTTCTTTTTTCCTACTGAGATCCTCTGCACGGGATAACTCCCAGTTTGGAGCAACCAAATAATAAATATCCAGCTTTTAAACACAAAGGTTTCACGTTTTGTCGGGTTTAAGTAATTTCTTCGGTTTCTGAAACTCAAACATCCAAGCCTGCGCCCACTCCTCAAACATACAAACTTCAATCCCAACTTTTGATAAAACACGTAACTGTTCCCAAGTATATCCGAGGACAAAAATTAACACCAGAAGCTGCCAAATGTCTCTGATCCACTTCAAGCAATCATTAACTACAGGCAGTTTCTAATTATTTAAGTCCATTTCACTTCTTATTCTGTGGTCATTTTGGTTTTTTGGCCGTTTGGCCTATGTTCAGAAAAATCTCCATTAGGCACCACAAAGTCTCACCAAAAGAAGAAGAAAAATCTCTTTTCCCATTTTAAGGCTGGGAATATTTTGAATCCTTGAGAGACAGGAGTTCTAAATGTGCTTTTAAAAGCAAAAAAGTAGTGAGCACTTAAAAATAGAAAAGCTTAAAAATTCAGCCACCGGGTAAAATTTAGTTATCAACTAAAATTGCTTTCTCTCACCTCTCTGCTAACAGATTTGCAATTTCTCTTCCAGAAAGAACTGGAAAATGTATTAAAAGGCAAAAAAAACCCCATCGATGCTGGGACTGGGAACAATCACATGAACAAGCCACAAGATTTGCTTGATAACACAGAGTTTATTATTCAAGAACGAGTCTCATTTTCAGCTGTAAGGCAGAGGGCGGGGAGAGAAAGGGGGGAACAGGCTCTTAAAGCACACGCTGCAAGCCCAGGATTGCATTTATAGGAAAAAGAAGAAAGGGAAGAAAAAGCAAAGGAAACAAATCTCTGTTCTATCAGCAAGTCGATTTGCAGAAGTTAAGCTCGGCTCCCAGCAAATTCACCCTGCTTCCACTTAAAACCAAGTTTACCTTCAGCAGAGAGAATGAACCAGCAGAGAGAACTGCTGAACTTTTTCTTTCCCCCCACCCCCAAAAAAAGAAAAGTTCAGCTCTGCAGAAGATGGGAAAGGATAGAGGAGAGCAGAAACAAGGGCAGTTCAAAAGTCACAAAAGCTGCTCGCAAAGTTCCTCTGCGCCCCCTCGTACTGACCTACGCAGTCTTCGCTTCTCACAGGTAGCAAAGTTTTGTCTCCTTCTCCGGGGCGAGATCCCCACTCGCAGGGAAGCATCAAAAGAACTTTGTTTGCACCCCTCCGAGGAGGAGGGAAGGGAAGAGCGCAGCGCAGGCAGGTAGGGTTTCTTCCTGAAAAGTAAATCCGGCATTCTGGAACGAGTTCAAACCTCGGGCTTGACAGGCACGGGAGCGAAGCTTTTTTTTTTTTTGCCACTGAGCATGCTTCGTCCTGCACTGCCTGCACACTTAATGAACATTACTTCCTTCCCAGTGGTTACTCCTAGCAGAAATCCACACCCCCTCTTTGAGAAGTGAGGAATGCAGCTGAAACCAAAGTCCAGAAAACATGCCCGGCACCCAGACAAGGCCCCACGGATCAATAAACTCAGGTTGTGACCCGCAGGTCAGTTTGTCAAACAGGACATCAGGGTGAGTTTTTTCTACACTTGGTGGAGTTTGCTTTATGCCTCAGCTAATGCTGCTCGCTCCCCAGAGAAAATAAAACTGTGCTGGCTTTTAGAGAATGATTAAATGCTCCAATAACAGATGGGAATTCTCTTTCAAATCTTGTCTTTCCAAACCTGCTTGAAAGTGAGGAAAGAAGTCGTGCTTTTTTTTTTCTTTTTTTTTTTTTCCCCCCCAGACTAAACTCAGTTCTTGGACTCCTGAACAAAAGCTGTTTGAATTTGTCGTAGGGAAGGAGTATCTGGTGACTTAAAAAAAAAAAAAAAAAAAGAAAAGAAAAGGAAAAAAAAAAAAGCTCCTTTTATTTAGTTAGGGTCTAATCCTGTTCCGTTTGCAATCACATGGAGTTTTGTCATTACCTCCAGTGGGAATAGCGCCGGGGTTTTAGATTACAAATGCTTCCAGGCAAGAGCTGTGTCTACTCCAGTGACCTGCACAGGTCAGACTGGTTTTGGCACTTCGATTTGCAATTTACACCATTGCTGTGCCTGAACCCTGCAAGCAGCAGCAGCAAACCCCCTCCTTCCCCAAATTCACAGGGCATTGCTGAAGAGGTGCGATTCTGCAAAATTGCTTGGGTTGTTTTTAAAGCTTTTCATTGTATTTCCAGCTTTTCCTGGAGGTTCCACTTGGCTCTCGCGTCTCAATCCTCTTCCACAAGAGGAGTAGAAATGGAGGCTTTTTGTCCTGGAGTCTCTGCTGGCCCTGACTGCACCGTCACAGCCCTCAGGAAAAAGCCAAGTGCAAGAATTAAAGTGAAATAACACAGGCCATAATATTGTCAGGGTAAGGAGCACTAATCCCAATCACAGCTGCATGGGACATTGCACTCTGAGGCCTCTACATTTTAAAATGGGTTAAAACTCATCATGACCTCAGTGTCTGAGCAAAGCCAGGCTCCACGGGGCTGCAGGTCCTGAAGTGAGCAGGAGAAATCAAATTTCTGGAGTCCAAATGGCCCAGACCCTGAGAGCATAAACCCGATTTATCCTGCAGATTGTGACAGTGCACAGTGGGAATATCTTCACACTAACACAGCTCAGAGCCACTCTGCTCCCCAGGGCAGCCAAGTGATGTCATGTCTTTGAAAATATTGTTTCCTTGCCCACACGTCCCTGGTCTCCCTTGTTTCCTTCAGGATCATAAATGGAAAAGTCCAAATCCCACATGACAAAACCAAGCTGTGCTGCATTTCCAGTGCACAGAGCTTGAAGAGGTTTTGGAAACCCCCAGAGAAAGTTTTTGGCTAATTAAACACAAATGCAGTAACCAAAAAGTTTTTTTTCTCTTTGTTGTTTCCATTTAACATCCCAAAGATTTCCTTTGGTCAGGAAAGTCCCTGGTTCCCCTCGGATGCATAAAGTCCCTAACAGGGGACTTTCCTAACAGGCAGCTAAACGGGAATTTTATCTCCCCTGGACCACCTCAGAGGCTTTTCTGGGATGTGCCAGGAGCTAAAACCATCAGGTGTTCATTGATGGAGAGCAGGGGGACAGGGCTGAAAGGATTTACCCTGAGCTCTGAACGTTTGGACCCAAGACTCAGACACACAGCAGTGGTTTGAGACATCCTCGTGTCCCTCAGTTGTTCAGAGAGTCCTAAAACGGTCTGGGTTGGAAGGGACCTTAAAGTTCATCTTGTTCCATGGGCAGGGACTCCCTCCACTGTCCCAGGCTGCTCCCAGCCCTGTCCAACCTGGCCTTGGGCGCTTCCAGGGATCCAGGGGCAGCCCCAGCTTCTCTGGGCACCCTCTGCCAGGGCCTCCCCACCCTCTGAGTAAGGAATTCCCCCTCCCCTCACCATTCCTGCAGCCCAGCTGCACGAACAGGGCACACCTCGAGCCTGAGGTGCAACCAGGAGCAGGACACAGCACTGAAGCACCTTTGGAGCACGGAGGTGTGACACTGGGGTGGCACCTGGCAGCGGGGACAGCACGGCACGACCCCAGAGGTGAAGTGTGCCATCCCTCATGTCACTCACACAGGGACTGTGTAAGACATCCCAGCTGCACCCACAAATCCCAAATGCTCACAAATCCCAGATCCCACCCTGCTGCTCTGCATCTCCCCAGCACCCCAGCACTGCCAGCTGCCTTTTCCTGGTGAATTCCCAAGCCTGGGAGCTGCAGGCACCATTTGATCTCCCCTGGACCATCTCTGAGGCTTTTCTGGGATGTGCCAAGAACTAAAACCATCCGTTGTTCACTGATGTTTGTGGAGAACGGGGGGACAGGGGCTCCCCAGCACCTCTGGCTGCCTTTTCCTGGTGGATGCCCGGGCCTGGGAGCTGCAGGCACATGGCAAATGTGCCGTGTGTGTCACACCGGGGGGAGCGGGCTGCTGATTCCCTTCATGCCTCATTACCCAGCAGCGCCTGGCACGATGATTTATTCAGCACAGCGCTGGCCCAGCTCTCAGACAGGTCCCGTGTCCAAGTGGAAAACACGCTCCCTCCCGTTTTCCTGCCGAAAGGAAAAGCAGCCAGGGCATCCGAGGCCACAGAACTCTTCTCTGCAGTGATGCAGGAGGAATTGTATGGAGCACTGGATGCCCAAAGTTAGGCTGGCTGTGCCTCGAAATGAGCTCAGAAATATACCATATATATACTATAGTATATAGTATATAGTGTATAGCGTATAGCGTATAGTGTATAGTATATAGTATATAGTGTATAATATATAATGTGTAATATGTAATATATATTATGTAATATGTAATATGTAACATGTAATATATAATCATGGACTATTTAAGATCTATAATTAAATGATCTATTATATATAATAGATTGTAAAATATATATAATATTATATATGTGTGTCTTTGTTATATACCATCTATATCACACACACACACATATATATATAAAATACCATAATAGAGCTCCACCTGAAAATAAATATATATTTTTATATATATTAAATATATGCATATTCTGTTCTGACACGCGAATTACAGGTTGGGTTGGGGTTTTTTTGAGTGTAATTTCATTTCGCACAGGGATCAGTCCTACCTGTGACTCCGCGGCTGGGACCGGGAGCCCCACTCAACTCCCGGGATGTTTAAACACCCTCCGGGCTCTGCCACAGACGGCGGGAAGCTGGGCAGGATGGAGAAGAGCAGGGAAAAAAGGGATATTCCTCACTTTCGGAAGCTGCTAGGTGGAGTGTCAGCAGTGAGAGGAGAGCACAGCCTCCTGCAGCATCCCCGGGCCGGGAGCGGGGCTGCGGGAATGAGAAGCCCCGGGGAGCGGCACAAGCTTTGTGCAGGGGGTGACTGCCCGGGGTTTGGGCTCTGCCCACAGGCCGTGTCTGAGCAGCAGAGCCGTGCCCTGCGGCACAGACCTGCGAGCGCACAGCCCACCGCATCCAGGGGGGGACCGCTGCTCCTCCGGTGCGCCGCTTTTGGGAAGCGCCAAACCCCCAGAGCCAGCAGCTCCAGCTGGGACAGCTTTGCCTCCCTCTTCTCCCCCTCAGGACGCATAAAACGAGTTCCTGCTCTCCTTCCTGACACCAGAAAAGCCTGGATTGCTTCCCATTGTGCTGCGAGAGCTTGAAACGCGGCCATGCTATTTACAGCATCTTCTTTGCCCGGAGGGCTTGGAGACGCATCCCGATTTTTCCAGCATGTGCAAGCAGCGGGCGCTGCCGCATGTGCCAGCACGGCGAGCCCGGCCCTACCTGTCCGTGCTGCCTTGTGGCCGCTGGAAGCACTACAGAGGGAAAAAAATTGGATTTCCCAATGAATTCTGTCTGCGTCCCCATTGTTCTCAGCGTTCCGCTGCATCCATCCTTCAATTCTTGGTGGGAAAGGGCAAATTAAAGCAAGGCTCTCGAGGGTGGGGCTCGGTTTCTGGTCCTCTGAACTGTCATGCTCGCTTTTGGCCTCTCCAGAGCTTTTCAAAAAGCTTCCAGTGCCTCAGAAACCTCAAATCTCTTGGTTTTCAGCGGGAGTTAGGCTCCTGCTGGAGCTGCAAAAAGCATGTTCTGCCTGTGAGCATCCTGGAGAAATATCCCGGCTTCTCCACAGACATTTACCAGCCCTGGGAAAGGCTCCGGGTGTTGGGATATAACTGGGGTGACTTTTGGAGCCTGTTGGGGTGGGAGGAGCTCCAGCAAAGCTCACTCCAGCCTTGCACTGAGAGGAGAAGGGAGCCAGGAGACTTTATTGCTACGGACAGGACGAGGAACTCAGCCAGGTTTTAGCTCATGGTGTGTCCCCAAATGTCCCCAAGGGATCAGATGGACCAGACAAGAGAGCCAGGGAGGGATTTCAGAGCTGGTACCAGAGGCAAAGCAAGCTCTGACTCAAAGGGACTTTGGGGCTGTTTCTGTTGGGAATTCAGTCAAGGAAATTAAGATTGCAAATCCCGCTAAAGAGTTTTTTGGTCAAACCCCCAGCAGGCGGAATCAGAGGGAAGAAACGGAGTGGAAGTGTGTGATGGGTACAAAAAATTTGTCAGACTCTAGGTCTCTTCCAACTCTGGGACCTACTCAAATAAAGAAGAATTTGCTGCATTAATTCGTTGGAAGACTAGATAAGAGGAGCTGGCACGTTTTCCAGTGTGCAGCAGGTAATCCAGAGATGTTTAACGTTAAATTGCAAAAAAGATGAACTCTGAAGGTGGTGCAAGGACAGAGCAGGAAGCGCAGCAGCTCCCAAGGCTGTACCAGCATCCCCCTGATCTCCCACACAACTTTGGGCCAGGCACTTCAGGTCCCTGATTAAAAGTAATCAAAGGCTGCTGTGATAAAGCTGAGGCAGCAAATGATGCAGGAAAGATGCAGCCACAGAATTCCAGGGGACTCAACTCAGCTTAACAAATTAGATTAACGATGATTTTTTTTTCAGTGTCTTGTTGTAGGGTAATAAATGACAGCAGGCATTTACCTGTGACAGCCTCTTGTTTTATATTCCAGGCAAAATAAAGTTGATGGAAGGAGGAGAAAAAGACAAACCGCACAAGCAGCAGCGTTGAGCTCAGGGAATTCAATTTTCTCCTCTCTCAGGAGAGTGCTGTCTCAAGGCTAAATGTTTTGTGTGCACAGGTACGTGTGATAAATACTCCTGGAGAGATGCTGAAGTGCAATTCTTCTGAAGGAGCGGAGCTGCATCATTTGTGCTGCGTTTCCAACCTGAAAACAGCTAGACTTCAATAAGACATGATACTTTAAAAGAGAAGGGAAGAGAAGAAAGGAAAGAAAAGGGGGGGAGAAATCAAGATGTGTTCGTAATTTCTGATATAAGGCAAAAAGGTTTAGGGTTTTTCTTCTGAGCAAGAAGAGCTAAAAGCCATTTTATTGCACTGAGAGGGTTGGATGTGTTTTTTTGCCAGCATAAAAGAACTTGCTGTGTATCAATCCCTACAGGATTAAAGAGTTTTTCTGGTGCCTAATCCCAGAGATGGCTCAGCTGAGAGCGCAGAGAATATCAGAGCTGAACATGAAGTTTAGAGCAGAACGCTACCACCAGGAGCATCAAAATGCAGGATTTTTCAACCATCACAGTGGCACAAGAATGAGGCTGGACCCTAAATCCAAGCAGCTCTACAAAACCCAGGCTGTGTCAGAATTTGATTTTCTGGCCTCCTTGATCCTACAACTTTAGCAAAGCTGGAAGATTTCTTTGAAAGGCAACTCCTCACTTCTTTGCTGGACATTTCCAAATTAATCGAGCGCCCTATGGCATGGCTGGCCAGAATTTGGACATCAACCTGGAATTCCCACACGCAAAACTCCAGACTCAGCACTCCCCAGGAGCCGGCAGCACGGGCAGGTGTGTGGGAGGAAAATGCCAGCTGTCCATGGGCACCACAACAGAGCTGAGGCATAAAAAAGGCAATAATTTCCATCTCCTTAATCACGCCCCCGGGCTGGGAGTCAGCAGCGGCTGCCTTAAATCCCAGCTCTCCGTGAAGAGAGCTCTTCACAGGGAGCTCATCATCCCCGTGGATCGAGTGGATCCATTTCAGTTTTTCCACTCCAAGTCGCTGCTGAGTTCAACTTTGGCTCTGCAACAAAAGGAGCCCTCGCTGCACAGGGCTGCGAGGTGAGAGGAGCACAGAGGTGCTTGGAGAGCAGCTCCTGCAGCCCTGGGAGAGCTGCTGAGCTCTCCCCCCGGATCTCCCATCGGATTTCTCCGTGTAAAAAGAAATTTGGTGTTTAACTCCCGGCAGTCTGAGGGAGGGGAAAGGTGGCAGTGGGATTTCCTCCCTTTGTTTTGGAGATCTACAGTAGCAGCGCTGGGTTTTTGAGGGAGGTTTTGGTGAAGTTCCCACACCTCCAGGGCTGTAGAGCCTCACCTTTTCTAAGGGTTCCTGAAGCACTTTGCAAAGACGTGGGACAGCGCGGGGCTCTGTGGTGGGCTGATGCTGGCCAAGCACCAGTGCCCCCACAAAAACCATGAGCAAAACCAGCGCGGAGCCAACAGCCTCGAACAGCCCCAAGGAGATTTGGGGGCTCCTCGAGCTCTGCAGGAGCCACCCAGCCCCTCCCTGGGCTCCCAGATGGAGCATTTTAAACGATCTCAGCAACCCTGATACGGTGTTACAATACTTCATGCCGCGAGAGGAAAAGAAAGCGGGGTTGTTTCTCATCCCACCTGAGGGAGCTCATGGAAAATGTCATTACAAGTGAGAGGAACGCTTCGATTTTGGACATATTGACGCTTCACTACGGAAATTTCTATATCCAGACTTTCCTAAACAGCTTTAGCTTGCACCAATCGATTTTTAACCCTCACCTGAATGCATCTGCTCCTTCTTGGGGATTTTTTTTCCATCGAATACACACCCCCTGCCTTTTCAAGCCACTGCCTGGTTGCTGATTTATTCCAAGAACTCTCCTTTCTTCTCAATATCTCCCTTATCCTTTCTTTGACTGTTGGTAACTTGGCTTATCCCATTTAAGTGGTTTGCAGGGTCACAGCGAGTGTCAGGGGATGTTTGTCTTATGTCCCATGAATTTAAAACTCCCTTGTCCTGCAAATGCTGTTGTTCCTGTGGCTGCATCACCCCCTTAACTGAGCACCACACACAATACTTTGGTTTTATCCAATTTTTCTATGAGCTCTTTTAGTGATTTTAAAGTGTTTAAGGTGTCTGGGTGAATTCCCAGAGCTCCAGATCACCACAGAGCTCGGAGTAACTGCCCTGGTGCCTACCAGATGAGGGAAAGCTTTTCATTTGTTGCAGAGGTAAATGCAATAAATGCCCACAACATCTCCATTAAGCAGAAGTTTGTCTGGTGTTTACTTGGAAACCACTCTCAGATGGGTTCCTGCCATAAAGCCCTAATTATGGAAGGGTCAGCAGAACTAAAACTCCTGGTGTTGAGTGCTACACCTCGTGGTAAAGTGTCTATAGGGTTTTTTTTCAAATGTTTAAACAAGCAAGGTTTAGAGAAACAAATAATAATACCCGGAGCAGGAGAGGAAAATCACTCCAGAATGCTTCACACCCTTCTGCTGGGGGCTTTTTGTCCTGCCAGCATGCGAGGAATGGATGCAATGAAATTAAAATCATTATTGGATATAACCCATGCGTCAGGAGAAAAAGCCCAGCTATTTCAGAGGCAATCTGAACCGAGCAGGAGCGATGGATGCTGCCCTGCCATTCCTGTTCCATGCACAAGGAGATGCTGCATTTGCCTCTCTGCTGAGCCACCAAAGCACCTCAGGTACCTCAGGCAGAGAAAATATTCCAAAGAAAGCAAAAATGAGTCGCAAAGTGGGATTTGAAACAGGTTTCTGCTATGAACTTCAGCAGAAATCCATAATAGAGAGCGAGTGCACATTCTGAATGCAGCGCCCACAGACAGGCATTTATCACTTACATATTTGGGAACACAACAGGTTCCTTTCGACAATTAACCTTTTTACTTTGCACTAAACAGCCAGGGGCTGATCCAAGAGGAAGTGCTTGGAGCAGGGGCTGGCACCTGCACTGCCCCTCACCAAGGGAGTGTCAGCCCCATCGCCTCTCCCTGCATCAGTGACCTCTCAGATCTCCTCCGCTGAGCACAGCACCTCCACAGACAGAGCACGGAGTCAGCTCCAACCAGAGCCTCTCACGGCAAATAATCCCTAAATAAAACACAGAAGAAATTCAGGGCTAGATCTCTGCTTTCCTTCTTTATTAGCAGCTTCCCTTCCTTCTGTTCGCGACTTCCAGGGGGAATAATTCCCAAAGGATCCTCCTTGCCTGTGAATGGCCCCGTCCCAGCAGTGTTTAATGCAGCCCAGAGGGATGCAGAGCTCTCAGCTCCAGCCCAAGTTTTGCCCCGAGGTTGAACCTGCGGTTTGCAGATCCCATCCTGCTCCGCCACCCCCAGCTCACTCAGCATTCCCTGTGCAATTCCCGGCCCTGGCTGCTTCCCTCAGGCACGTGGGGATGATGCTCCTGGCCCAGGGATGCTCAGCCTGGCTGCCTGCCCCTCCCCTGAGCTGCTGCACTGCCTGATCTCGCAGCCTGGCCTCGCTAAGCCGAGCCCAGCACCTCTGCTGGGATCTGCTCTGCTCCAGAGGGAACACACGGACGGGAGCCTTCAGTTTGTAACACCCCAAATCCCCCTGCTCCCACCGACGGAGGAGATTTGCAGTTCTGTGCTCGGGGTTATGGATTAAGGGAATTCACGGCAATGATGGGAACATCCACCAGGAATCCCGACTTCCAGCCCCAGGCAGGCTCCACGTCGCATCCCATGCAGCAGGACAGGGAGAGGCGGAGCTTTCCAAGCTTCTCCTCTCCTTTCTCCGCCACAAACTGTGGGACTGAGCAGGCAGGGCCAGCGCTCACACGGTTACTGCTGCTCTCCTGCCAGCTGGAGGGAGACACAGCTTTTCATGGGTCAGAACTCCTCAGCAACGCTCCAGTTTCCAGCTCACGTCTCCTGAGATGCACAAACCCCCTCCGACCCGCCGTGGACATCATTTCCTTTTCATCTTCCTCTGTTTTCAAATTGCTGAGCAATATAAATGCTTTTAACAGCCATTCCCACATGCTTGATTTACTCCACAGTTTCTGCAGAGATTTCCTAACAAGCCAAGCTTGCCTAAACCCTGTCTTGCTGGTGTTTTTAACTTGCAGGAGTTCAGCAATTGATTAAAGAGGGAACAAATGTCTGATATGGAAGGGGTTCCCACATCTCAGAGCCTGGAGTGGGTTCCATAGCAGGACAGAAGTGAGCTGCAGGATTTCTGTGGCTCCTGTCAGTTTGCTGGGACTCTGCCCCATCCCTTTCTGTCCTTCCATTGCTTTCTTGATTTCTCCATTTATAAAGCCACACCTTCACGTGTGACCGGTACATTTATACAGAAACACTTCTATATTAAACCATAAAATCGTTGGGATTGAAAACGATCCATTTTCAAGATCATCCAGTCCAACCCTCAACCCAGCACTGCTGAGCCCTCCGCTAAACTGTGTCCTCAAGGTGCCACATTCACAACTTTAAACATAAAAAGGCCAATTTATTGCTTATAACCATTTCTGCCACACCCTAAGTGCTGTAATTATTCCCCTTGCACAGTGTCTGCGGTCCTGCAAACACAGAATTAAAACCAGATTGGGAGGTTTTGGAGTGGCCTCAGATCCACTTTCTGTTCAGAGTTCCCTCTTCAGGTGTTCAGGGGAAGCTGTGACAAGAGAAAAGCAGGAAACTCCAGGATTTGGGTGCCTGGATGTGGCCTTTGGCCCAACCACAGGAAAGCAGGGAAGACCAAGATGATGACAACACATTTAAAGTGTCATTGGTACAGGAGCAGCCAGGAAAATGCTGCTTCTGACCCCTTTTTCCCCAGCCTCACCAGCCACCAAAGCCAAAACACTTCTCCACCATCCTTTTTTCATACTGATAGAGAGATTAGAGATTGAACCCAGCTTTTCCCCCTGAATCTCAGCCTCGTGTGTAGCTGGAGAGTTAGAGGGAGGCTTAGTGCCAGTATTATCCCACCAGATCTCAGCCTAACTTCCAGGACCCCATAAATGGAAGGAGCCAGGAATTTTTTGTGCTGCAGAGACATTCAGGCAGCTGACACTGGCACATCCTCGGGAATGTACAATCATCATCACTTCAGGCAGTGATGCTTTTCAGGCAATAAACCCTGATTGGCCTTGTTCTCCACCTGCAGCAGTAATTTAATCCACTTCACTCAATTTAGCAATGGGCTTCTCAAAAGAAGAGCTGGAGACCCAGGTAATTAATTCACAAAAGGGTTTGAATTTTGCTGGAGAAGGAAAGGAATCCTGAAGTCATTACATAAAATAACCCAAAAATTTAGAGCTCTTAAACTACAGCCAGTGCTGGGGGTGGAAAGGAATTCTGGTATAAAGAAATATTCCAGACCAGAGAATATTCAATGTACACACAAAACGTGGGCAAAGCTGGAAGCATCTGTGAGATTAAACACGCCAGAGACTCCACAGAGAGATGGTTACCCCCCATAACCATAAGAATAATAACAATAACTACTATTATGATAATATTAACTCAGCCACAGTTTTATTTCTTTCTGTCTGATGTCAATTTACTGACAATTAATGCACCAAGATCTGCCCGTCACAGGGCAGAGAGGAATGGGGAGCACTGGAGAAATGACTCAGGGCTGTTCCAAAGTTGCTGGAGCAGCGCTGAATCCCAGTGAAATCCCTTTTCCTTCACCAAAATCTGACATTCCCCTGAAATTTTAGGGGAACTCCAAGAACTTTGCTCAGTTGTGATGACAGAAGGGTGGAAATTGCAGGGCGAGCTGCAGGATCACCCCAAATAAAGGATATTTATACACCAAGCATGAGCTTCACAGGTGGTTTTGGGGATTGTCCAGCACCAACACATCCTGGAAAACCAGAATATGGTGGATAACACGTCCCTGCCACCTCAGGCTGAGCCCTGGCAGCTGAAGCAGCAGAGTTCTCATCTCCAGCAGGTCCAGCCCTGCTCCACCGTCACACATTCCCACCTCTCTGCCCTCAGCCCAAACTCTGGCCCTGCCTGGAGCCGGGCTCGGCAGAGAAAAGTCCAAATTGACTTGCAGATGGGTGTTTGGGAAGGGAAGGGGTTATCCCTGACTTAGAGCAGGTGCCAGAACCCATGAGCTCTGCAGAGCCAAAGCAGCTGGGGAGGAGGAAACAGGACGGTAACCCCTCAAAACGCTGCCACCCTGGAATTTGGTTAACGCCTGGATATTTTGGGACACTTCTGCACCCGTTTTTTTTCACAAGGTGGGAATCCGAGTGTGCCACGGGGCAGGGACACCCTGAGCTGGCCTGACAGGGAGGGTAAAGCCAAACCCAGAGCTCAGCACAGCAGCTGAGCTGTTATAAAATATATAAATATTATAAATAAACCCCTCTGGGACAAGGGGACACGGCACAGGGACGCTGGAGCAGCACCGGAGCCAGCCAAGGTAGCAGAAAATGGGAATTAATGAGCTCCCCTGCACCAAACTTGCTCCCACACGCAGGCACTCAGTGCCCTGCACCCTTTAGCAACCCCATTATCAGGGTTTTCCCATTGTCTGGAGCTGCAGCGGCTCCGTTATCTGGGACAATAAAAGCCAGGCGGCACTCTGGTACCTTTCTCCACGTCCTAAGAGCCATCCCTTTCCCTTCCTCTCGAGAACAAAGTTCAAAAAATAAAATAAAATTAAAAAAAAAAAGAAAAAAACCCCACACTTCGGGTTCTGCCCCCGAGCTCGGACCTGCCTGGGCTGAATGATCTACCCCAGAAAAAAACCTAAATACAAATATTAAAGGTTAAGCTTTAATTTCCCACTCAATTAATTAACATTTGTCTAAACACACAAACACACACACACACACCTCTCTTCCCAAACTTCTGCAAGTCAGCACATTTTTATTTTTTATTTTATTTTTTTTTTTTCCCCACCGCAGACTGTCGGGAGCTCCTTTCCCCCCTACCCCGCCTCGCTTCAAACTTTATAATAAAACCCCAAAAGTTCACATAATGTCTGGCTATTGTTTCTCCGAGGAGGAATTCTCCTCCCCGCCTCCTCCTTTCTCTGTATCTCTGAGGCACCACATGGCACAATAAGAGCCCTTTCATGTTCAAGACTCAGAGTCGTTGCTGTGGTAACTCACCCAGCCTCACCGAGTATCCAAATAAATAGCGAAAATTAAAAAAAAAAAAAAAAAATTATATATATATATATATATATATAAAAAATAAAAATCAGAGCCCCAGCGGGGCCGGCTGCAATCTTATCTCCGCCGCGATGGCTTCAAGGGACATTAAGAAGCCAAATAATAACCTTTTGCCCAGATTAGTCACCTAAAAGTGGCGATTATTGGAGACAGAAGGACATTTGTGCTGTTCCAACAAGTATTTGGAGCACAAAGACGGGCAAGACGCAATGCAGAGCACCAGTAGCCAGTGGCATCAAAATGCTGCTCTTGGAGTTTTTAACCACTTGCAGACAGATTTCTCTCTCCCTTCTCCTTTTGCTCCTCAACAGCTTCGGGCTCGACACTCCCGGGGAAGCTTTTGAAGGATTTTTATTTTTTTTTAATTTATATGTATATGTATTTTTTTAAAATCTCACGGGCAAAGCGGCATGAATTGCTACCTCGCAGGAAATGCTGCTACGAAGAGGAAGCTGCGCTTTCCCTAGGGGAAAAGAAAAAAAAAAAAAAAAAAAAGAAAAAAAATTTTTAAAAAAGGGGAAAAAATGGATTTTTTTTTTTTTTTTCCTTCTTCTTGTTCTTCTTTCTTTCCCCTCCTTCTACGTGCCGAGACAAGCCACCGCTTGAGGCCCCCGAGTATCTGCTATTATCAGTTAAGTCACGTCTAGTGCCAGGCAAAAGGTCATTTCAGGTCATTCCCGAGATGAAAGGAAGGGGTAATGTATGTGAGAATGCCTGAACTGGCAAGCCAAGAGAAAAAAAAAAGGGCGAGGGGGTGAGGGAGAAAAAAGGGAGGAAGGAAAAAGGATGCGAGACGAGGAAGAGAGGGATAGAAAGAGGGAGGGAGAAGATGAGAGGATGATACCAGGCTGAAAAGGAATGTTCTTATTGCCAGGAAACAAATAAAAGCCCGGACCGCAGCACCTCTGCTGACACGCTGTGAACTTGATTCCTCATCAAATAAAAAGGCTGCCACGTTTTCCGGGGTCATCTTTTTAATTCATTCCTTCAATTAGGGTTTTCTGGTTAGTTTTTTTTCCTTTTTTTTTTTTTTAAACCTTAACTGCTGAGAAAGGCAAATGCTTAAGGGGGACAGGACTATCCATTGTCTGGGGTGTCTGCTTCAGCTTCCTTTGTCTGGGAATTAGAAGAGAAGAGGTAAAGGCTGCTTGCTTGCTTTTTTTTTTTTTTTTTTTTTTTTAATGCACCAACAAAAAAAAAAAAAAAATCAATTTTGCATTTAGCGGTGCAAAATAAAACATCACGATGCTGGAGAGCAGACAGCCCAGCCTTTCTCCATTTGCCTTTTCTCACTTCTCCCCCTTTCCCCCGCTCGGTTCCCCCCCGCCATTTCCATAAGGTAGTAGTCGGATGAAATTTTCAGCGGAGCCCATCAGTCATTCCTGAACGCGTTCCAAGGCTCCCCCTCCGCCCCGGCTCCTCGCATCCACCTCCCCCTGCTCCCAGCTCCGGCTGGACCTGTCTAACAAATCATTTTTGTAGGACAAGCTCCCGGCTCTCCCCGAGCTCGCAGAGCCGGGGAGGAAGAGCCTGAGCAGGGTTTTTGTTGTTGTTGTCCCTTTATTCGTAAAAACATTCCCGTTCTGGGATGTCCTCCCCCTCCTCCTCCTCTCTGCTCCCCCCAGCCTCAAGCTGACCGCACTGGCTTTGCCTGGAGCCTCAGTGGAGTGTTGGGAATGACATCACATGAAATTCTCCTTTTATCAGCGTGCTGGGATCCCTTCTGTGCACAGCAGCCTCACCCAGCCCCATAAAAACATCTCCTTTGTGCTTTATTCCTCAGAAGATTTTCTTTTTTTTTTTTCCCTCTTCTGGATGCTGTTGCTGTTTCTCCATCCCACCATACCCATATGGATTTTGTGCTTCCTAAGGTTTGGGAGAAGGGAAAATTGCCAGAGGAACGACCCCAGTTCTCTTTGTTAGCAGCAGGGCGCTGTGTTTATGGGGCTGGGGAGGGGAGGGCGGCTGCTAAACTACCTCCAAAATTTTGTGGGAGCTGCTGAGGGCCTGGGTGGGCGCAGAATCACAGAAGAGCTGAGGCTGAAGAGACCTCTGGAGATGTCAAGGTGACACAAAGCTGGACGAGGCTCCACACAGCCCTTTTAAACAGCACAAAACCTTTAAAACCCCAGTGCTAAAACAGCTCTGGACACCCAGAACACCCAGGTGAAGGCTCTGGAAGCTGCTGATAATGGTGGCATTCCCACCCGAGGCCTATCTAGGGGGTGGTTTCCTGCTTATTGTTCTGGCAGAGACTTGAACCAACAATTAAAATTAATTCCAAGGTTTTGCAGTCAGAGTCCTCAGAGAGCCCCGGTGACTCGGCGGCTGGAGCTGTGCAAGACCAAGGTTTCAGTCCCATACCTAATTAACCGGGCTGAATTAGGTTCCCTCTCTCCTGCTGATGGTTCTTCATTGCCAATAAATTACCCTGTGCGTGTTTTTTATTTTTTTTTTTCCCTTCCTTCAGTCGTGCTAAGTTTCCAGCAGCCCCACTCTCCTCCCCCGTTTGTCACTTTTATTGCAGCGCTATCACAGACGCAGAGTTGCAGGCACTTCATCAGTCCTGCCGAGCTCTTGTGTCTCTTTGCAACTCGCTGCAGCTCTGGAGAAGATTCCTCCAGGGTTCAGCAGCTCCACTAGGAAACCTTGGCGATCTTGCTTGTCCATTTATTTCCTAACGCTGCAAGTTAAGGCCATTTGCCTCCTCAGAGCTCACTGCCGAACAAAAATCCCTCCCCGTGTCAGCTCCTGAAATACGGGGGGTAAAACAGACTCAAAGGTCCCTTCTTGACACAAAACTCACTCCAAATCCCGAGATTTTTTCTTTTTCCCTCCTCCCATCCTGACATTTCTCCAGCTGTGCCTCTCCAGAGGGTTAAAGCCACGGTGTTTTGGTGGAGGAAGAAGCTGGGCTTGGGTTGGGCTTGCAGCACCCTGAACAACCCTAAATGCAGCATTCCCCGAAGGAAGAGAAGACCACCACGAAGTTTGGTAGCTTGGCACCAAAGGTGTGCCATTCCCACACCAGTGGGGCTGATTCCACCCAGCCCTGGTTTGTCTGGGACAGCAAATCCCCAGATCCCCGTCAGCTCCTGCTGAACGACTTCGGGCTGCAAGCTCAACACAAGCTCAAGCTGAGAAGCGACCTGGATACCTGGGCTACGATGAGCAGCCCTTTAATTTTTAAGTAAAAATTAAAGTTTTCAGCCCGAACCCAGGTAAAAAAGAAGCTTGGCTCGCAAAGGAAAGAAATGTAAATATTATTAATTATTAGAGGCAAAAAATTCCGGCGGTGGAGGATAAAAATAAAACCCCCAGCTGTGGTTCAGTCCAAGCCCTGGCTGTCTCAAGGTTGAGAATCACAACAAGAGCAATGTAACCCAGAAAGAATAATGACCCCAGCAGCATTTGGAGCTCCCAAAAAGCCATGGAAGAGGCAGGGAACTCTTCCAGGGATGGGGCAGCCCGAACTTCTCCAGGAAACCGGTGCCAGGGCCTCACCACCCTCACAATAAAGATTATTTTTCCCCAATATCCAACCTAACCCCAGCAACATTCAGTTTGGAGCCGTTCCCCCCTTTCCTGTCACTCCTCACGTGAGACACCAAACCCTGGGAGGGGCTCTCACTGTGAAATTACTGGAGTATTTTTTAATTCCTCAGGTGGGTATAAAACTGAGCACCACAGACCTCACACAGGGTTTGTTTATCACAGCTATCAAGGGACGCACTGCAGAGACTCCTAAGGCAGGGGCAGCAAAATTAAAAATGTAAATGTATTTATTTCTGATATCGGGTTCAGTTTCCATCCCCCCCCCAACCCCACTTCCTGAAAATCAGTGTGGATAAGCCTCTGCCACCAGATTTCCAAGACAGCTTCCTGCAACAGGACTGGAGGCATATGCCATCAGCACCTGAATATTACTTTGTTGGTAGGGACCAGCCATATGTTTCCTATTTGAAAAAAAAATTACTTTATATCACAGGAAACCACTTTTTCTAGCAACAATAGCAGAGGTTCTTGTAACCGTTTCACCCATGGAGGGGGAAATAATCAAGACAAAGCACCCCATTGGAACAGCTTTCTCCAAGGCACAAGTGGAACCCGGGTTTGGAGGCTTCCTATTCAACAAATTTTAGGTTGTGATTAATTTATTCAGCGAAATGGTGCTGTGGCAACAGCAGCCAGGGGAAATTAAAAGACTTCAGGATATGAACAACATGTTGGAATAGTGTCAGCTTCCTCCGTCACCAAGCCTGGAACCAAAGCTCAGCTTTATATAGGGACAGAAAACACGGAATGTGACAGAATGCTTGGCGCTCTGACAGGGAGACACCTCTCCACCACGAAAACTGAGACCCAGCCACTCAACACAGAATTTCCAAAATCACATTAGAAACAGTCCCTGACGCTGCACACAACCATAACATGGAGTGCCTGCGATGGGAGGCAGATGGGAGCCTGCCAAAGCCGTGTTACGTTTTTTCATTTGAAAAGGAAACTTTCTTTCAAACAATATTATTTGCTCTGACAGAGATTTTCCTCCTGGAAAACATCCTGAGCACATTTCCACGGGAAGGAGCACTGCATCACCCCTGAGCCTGGGACAGGGAGAGGGACCAAGGAGGGATCAAACAGCACTGCAGTCACAAGGCACCAGGATGTCTTCTTGCTGGAACTTAAACCATTGGGGCTTTCAACTACAATATTTAGTATTTGATTTCTAGCAGGAATAAGAAGAAGAAGAAAAAAAAATTGTCTTCATCAGAAGCCCTTCTGGAAAAGCTCCACATCCCATTCCTGCTTTGCCAGCTGGCCAAGCATCCAGAAACATGGCACTGAGCTTGTGGATATTTATTTCCCTTGGATATTGAGGTAGACATTTGATGCGTCTCTTGATGGAAACCAAAATTGTACAAAGTTTTGAGGAAAAGCAACGACAACCAGGAAGGTTTTCCAGCCATGGGAGGGGTCAGGATTTCAGTAGTATCGAGGTGTTCTGGAGGTGGCAGGGACATCTCCCATCCAAGCCTCCAGCTCTGCTCTGGGGGAAGCAGCTCCATCCTGCTCCTGTCTCCGTTACAGCTGGGAGTTTTCAGTCGCCAAGGTCAGAAAATCCCCAGTCAGACACAGCTCTAAATCCAGTTCCTCAACGAGTTTAGGTCGTCACAACATGTGCTTGAATTCCAGCTGAGATTTCTCCTGATAATTTTTGGGGGAAATGGAAGTACATGACAACCCCTGCCTTGTTCCAAATCTACGCATTTTCGGTTTTATACCATGATTTAAATTTCCTCCTGGGGAGTAAAGTACTGCTGATGTAAAACTCCACAGCCTGGCCCAGTTTTGCCTCACTTTAGTTCATAGTGTCCCACTGAAATTGCCACAAATTTCAAGAAAAAAAATCAAGAAAAGCTCAGGCAAAGCTCCGAGGAAAGCGTTTCCTCAAGATAATTTGATGTTTCCAGCCCTAACGGAACCGCGCAACTCCAAAATGCGCGAAAATCAGCAAACCCTTAAGGTCAAAAAAAAAAAAAAAAAAAAAAAAAAATTTCACACAAATTATTATTAATTTTTTTCAGCCAAGTCGATATTTTGGACAAAGGCTATGGTTGGCTGTGGAGGGGTTCAAAGTGCCATCTGCATAGCAGACAGTAATGGGATGTGATGGGAGCGCAGACACAACACGGCCGCCGCGGCTCCGCCTCACCCCCACCATTGTCTCGGAGCCTCTGGGAGCTCTGCCTGCATCTGGCAGAAAAGTTGATCAACTTGGGGTAGCTAATCAGGCTGCTGCAATTTCCGGCCCTTTCTTTGCCAGATTCCTCAGATCAAAGTTCAAGTCCCAGAATTATTATTCCCCGAATGCTTAATGAGCTCCAACCGAGGGACACCAAAGGCAGAGCTCAAACATTGACCGTGCACTTCATTGAGTTTGGCCAATGCGCCTAAAAACAAGAGGGTGGGATCCATGGCATGCAAAATCACAATATACAGATTTGTATTTTAATCCAATTAAGATTCCTGCGAGGGGACGGGGACGGCAAAGGGCTCCGGTGGCTTTGTAAAGGGACCTTTGCTTTTCCTCCGTACGAAAATTTCGCAAAGGTGGAATCGGCCTCGTCGTCAATCATTTCTAAAGAGCGCTCCTCTGGGGGAAAAGCAGAGCCCCCACAAGCACAAAAGCCTCCTTGGAGACTGAAGTTCAGGATGTTGAAATGCAAAAGTCAGATTTTGCCAGGAGGCATGATTTCTGAAGCCAGATGATTCCACCTCAGATTAACTTATTGAAGATCTTTGCATGCAGAAACATTTCTTTGTTCTGGCAAACCCTCCCCGAGTTTTCTATTCACAAATCCTGACCCTTAAGAAAGCCAGCCAAGATTCTTTCGCGTTATCAGGTCAGAATGTTCGGGGCCCAATTATTTTAATAGTTACCAAAAAAAAAAAAAAAAAAAAAAAAAAAAAAAAAAAAAAAAAAAAAAAAAAAAAAAAGAACCTGACAATGGTTCAGAACACCAGTGAGAATAGAATTCAGGGACTTAACAAATCACTCACTCTAACATCTGGCATGTTCTTTGGAGAAGACTAAACACATGGAGAGTCTCGCTGCAAAAAGTCAATGGAAAGGAATGATAATTGCTCATTAGAATGCCTCCTCCACAGGTTATTTTTAACTTCCCCATCTCTTTCTAATCACGGTGCACGCATCAGATGCTCCTGAAAAGGGTCAGTGCTTAGGTTTCTCCTCTGCAGAAACACACTCGGAACAAAGCCCTTTAACCAAGCTGAGGATTCACAGGCTGTGCCCAAGGCACCTGTTCTGGGTTTAGTCTCCAAATAAAACACTCCCAAAACCCCTCAGTCAGCCAAAGGCAAAGCCAGCGAGGGGGAAGTGGAGAGCTTTGTTTCAATCTGTGATGCACACAACTCTTTCCCCTCTCCCCCAGCTTTAGGAGTGGGAGCAATCCCGGGTGCCCAAACGCAAAGGTGTGAGAGAGCGGGAGAGCCCCGACATCAGGAGCTTGGTGCCAGTAAAGCAGAAGCCACCAAGTGTCAGAGGGAGCAAAACAGGTCCTTATCTACTTCTGGAGGAGGAAAAGTTCTGGCTGGATTTTCCCAGCGTGTTTCACGTGATGTTTCCAAGCCTGCAAAGACAACTCAGCCCAGCCCTGCCCAAATGAGCGCAGATCTTTTGGCTGAGCCCATCACCATAGCACTGGGGCCTTTGTGAGGGGGCACAAAAACCATTTCCATGGGTCACCCCACTTCCTCTCAGCCTGGCTACATGAAATTCTTCTTCTTTTTTTTGTTTTGTTTTGGTTTTTTTTTGTTTTTGTTTTTAATGGGGGTTCAGCAGAGCATTTGGGAAAAGGGGGAGATTCTTTGTGGTGTAACATCAAAGGCTGCACACAAGGAATCTTGTTCTGAAGCCTCTCACCAGGAAAAGCCAAACGAATTTAAAGCTCACATCAGACGCTTCGAAGACAGCAAAGACAACGGATCCAGAGGCACAGGGAAAGCTTAAAGCCAACAGTTTATGGCCAAGACTGGAGAGGCTGTGTCCTTATTTAAGGCTTTTTAAAACAACGAAAAAGCTGTTTGAAGAGGAACTGAAGGGCATGCTCATAATGGGCTGCAATTTGTTTGTTTATCTGTCTGTTTTTAATGAAGGGACCGCAGAGCCTACTGGAGAAGATTCGAGTTTCACTTCTGTCACCGGCCCAGCCATTCTCTAAAAGAGCTGCCACCACATCAAACAGCTGCCAGAGCTCCCTGGGAACGGGCCTTAAAACATATTTCAGAGCCCTGAGGGAAGAGAGTGGCTGGACACAGCCCTTGGAATCTCCCGGAATGCAAATCCCCTTTCAGCAGCCAGCCCCGCCAGCAGCAGTGCGAGCATCCCTCACGCCTCCTGCTCCAACCTGCCCCCGGACCACCCTGGAAGGAGGAATCGCGGCAGGAGGGATGGGGATCAGGCACGGGAGGGCTTTTCTGGCCTCGCTAAGCGGAGCGGAGCCGCCGGAGAGCCGCCCACCTGCGGCCGCAGGGATGCGGGACGCGCAGGAGTGGGCTGAGCTCCTCCATCGACGCTGGGACAAAAGCAGGGACAGCACGTGGAGGGCAAAGCCAGCAGCTCCCAGCTCGGAGTCACCGAGCGTCCGCTCCCAGCTCCCCGAGGAGTGAAATCCTTTCGGCCCTTTTTTTGTCTTTTTCTCGCTCCTTTTGCCACTTTCCTTCCCCAAATTCCACGCCGCGCTCCTTTTGCCCTTTTCCCTCCCCACCTGGGACTCATCCCCGCTCCTTCCAGCATCGCATCCTCCAGCAGCACCGGGCTGTGCTGAGCGCATCGCGGCCGGCTCCCCCGAGGTGCCCGGCAGGAATTAACCTCCCTGCCGGGTCAAGTTTTCCTCCAAGGCCACGCCGGCTTTTCGCTGCCATTTCCACAGTGCAACACTGACCTCCTGTGGCTGCGGCTCCTCAGCCGGCTCTTCCCTTCTCCCAGCCGGCTGACCCACGTTTAGATTATTTTGGGGAAGGGGGGGAGGGAAAAAAAAAAAAAAAAAAAAAAAAAGCCCGAAAAACTCGCCCTGTGTGCACATCCGCTTGTGTTGTCGTCCGTGTGTCCGCCAGCTGAAAGGGGGTGAAGGGAAACGCGGCATCAATCCCGAAAGAAAACCAACTTTTTAGGACATCTAACTCCCTGTTTTGGGTGTTCCTACAGAACAAGGCGAGCGCTGTGCAGAGTTCTTGTGGAATTGCTACGAACAGGTGGATTCCACCCCTGGCTCAATGATAAAGCAATTTCTGGTTTGTTTTTTTTTTTTTTTCCCTCACAGCTTCCTCATAGAAGCAGAAATGGGATCTTGCCTGTGTTGGAAGTGGATCTTGGAGAAGCAAGGATGTGCAGGCGTTCCCACAGACACCACCCTGAGCAGCCCAGGGGGAAGGCAGCATCGTCAGGCTTCTGTGGTTGTCACAACCACCGGGTGCTGGAACACCTTCCACAGGGTGTTTGCCCTCCCTGCATGCTGATCCCTTAAACCAGGGTGAGTAAGAAGATCCCTCCTGGGACACAAAGGTAGATTGTCCAGGGGAAATCCTGCTGGCCTGTTCTGCAGCTCAGAGCACAGAAAATCAAGGGATCCCACAAAAACAAGCGATCCCACAAAAAAACAAGGGATCCCACCGAAATCCCGCAGCACATTCAAGTGGTTCTACAAGGTCACCGTTGTAAAGACTTCCAAAATCCAACTCCTACTCCAAAAATGGGTAAGACACGTGCCTTCAAGACCTCCCAAATCCCAAGGTGAAGAGGGCTCTGGGATCACCTCACAGGCAGCAGATCCCTCTGGGAATTTCTCCACTCAGGGCCGTGATAAACCTGGCTACAGCACAAGCAGCTCAGCCACGCTCCCAGGGATCCTCTGGGATGCTCAGCAAATTCCCAGCTCCAGCAGCCCCAGTTTGACTCTCCACACGATCTCCAGACACCTGTTGGTGCTGCTGCTCCTCCCTAGCTTCAAATAGTTCCGGATTCTCCTTAAAACAACCCCGAATTAGAAGATTTTTTTACCCTGAGCAGCAGCAACACCGCCATTATGGACAAACAGGAACTCAGCAGGGACCATCACATCCAACAGAGGGAGATTTTACCTGTTGGGTGGCTCCAGGGGACCCCAAAACCTAAGAAACCCCCCCCGAGATGGCTTGGGGGAGAGGAGACAGGCAGACAGCACTGTGCCTTGCCGTGGGGAGAGGACACTTTCCCTGTCGTGCCAGCAGGCAGCCGGAGGGAGCCAAGCCCTCCTGCCCTTGCCAGAAGCTGTTAATCAGCTGGGCTCTGCCCCGGCACAGAACAGGGGCTCCCGCTGAGCTGAGGGTCCTGAAGCTGCATTTCCACTGCCAGCCGCCCCCGTCCTGGCCCTCGCTCGGAGCACGGGGTTGTAAATGATGCATGACCCTTCTGGGCCTCCTGCCCGGGCACGGCAACCTTCCCACACCGGGGGAATTCAAATCTAGGTTAAACACGCTTGGCACTCCAGTCAGCTCCTTAAAGCAGATGTAAAAGGCTTTTTCCTTTTTGGGTGGGTTTTGTTTGTTTGGGGGAGGTGTCTTCTTTTTTATTATTATTCTTTTCTCTTTTTTTTTTTTTTTTTTTTTTTGTCACTTCTCATTAGATTTTCATGCCGAGATCCCCTGCCAAGGCTGGAGGTGTGAGATCACAGCTGAAGCGCAGCAGAGAGGGGCCTGTGGTGGCCCACAAGGACAGACACCGCTGTGTGCTCCTTCTCCCACAGCTTTCAGCCATTTATCCATCTATTTTCCACCGTTTATCAGGGAAAAGCCACATGATTAAACTGGCAGGACACCTGAGTGCACACATTCATTACCCTGGATGCCTGATCCTTACCTGGGCAGGTTGGAGCTTCAGCACCTCCACAAAAAAAGCTGGGTGGGATGTTGGGGTATGAAACATCTCAAAGTAAAAAAGGCCAGGTTCCCACACAGGGCATCTCCTCTGGCAGCTCCATGGAATCCCAGAATGGTTTGGGTTGGAAAGGACCTTAAAACTCATCTCATTCCACCCCCTGCCATGGACAGGGACAGCTTCCCCTAGAAAAGATCGCTCCAGCCTGGCCTTGGGCGCTTCCAGAGATCCAGGGGCAGCCACAGCTGCTCTGGGCGCCCTGTGCCAGGGCCTCACCACCCTCACAGCCAGGAATTCCTTCCCAAAATGCACCCTAAATTTCAGTTTGAACCCATTCCCCTTTGTCCTGTTACATTTCCCAAGGCAGAGTCCCTCTCCAGCTTCCTTGGGCACTCCCCAGATATTGGGAGATGCTGTGAGGTCCCCACAAAACCTTCCCCAGGCTGAACAGCCCCAGCTCTGTCATCCTGATCAACCTCGTGGCCTTCATGCCTTGGGAAGGCTGAGCTGGGACAGAGACTGGGCAGAGCTGGAGAATAAAGCAGAGATTTGTTGAAAGGACTTTAGGATACACTTTGGGCAGGACAAGAGCCTGGCCAGGGCTGCACCCAAGGTGGAACAAAAATGGACCCAAAATGGGCACAAAATGGACACAAAATGGACAAATGATCACAAGGTCTGACATTTTTGTAAGTTTTGCTCCATTTGCACTTTGGGGTTTAATTGTCCAATTCCAGCTCCAGGCTGTGAGCTCCCATCCTTCTTGTTCCTCCCTCCAGCCATTGTTTGTGCTTTGGGGCTGAAAGTTGTCCCTGGTGTGCAGCAGGAACAGGATTTGTTTTGTGTCCCTGCTGTGTGCAGAGAGCTGAGTGACACTGAGTGTGAGCTCAGAACTCAGCACAGAGTCTGAAATACATGAAAGATAAAACCTAAGGCATCACCTCCTCTGATCTTACCCCAACACTTTCACATCCTTCTTTCACTGGGGACACCTGACCTGGACACAGCACCTCGGGAGGAGCCTCAGGAGCAGAGAGGGAGAACATTTCCCCATGTTCTTTACAAGAGTGGGAGCATTCAGAACCTTTTCCCCGCTCTCAGCACACGGTACCCACGTCAGCGCTCCACCATCGAGTGCAGCGACTGAGGCGCTGGCAGGAGGAATGTACAGCTCGGGGAGAAGAAAAGCAGCGAGACACGCCGTGACATGTTATCATTAGGGAGTCATAATTTCCTTCCTGCAGTCATACAACAGCTGTCAGTAACATCTCCAACACAGACCATGTATTAGAGCACCATAGCAAATGCCTTTTCAGGCAAGAGAAAGAGAGGGCATGTTAAGTGGGTGAGTAGCAGGGAGAATATTTTGACAGCCTGCATGCATTAACCTCCCCGTGCAACGCCCACAACCTTTGGCAGAACCTGGCTGGGGAGACACCTTCTCCAGCTGGGCGTGGAGAGAGGGACCACCAGCACCCCCGGAGCCACCAGCTGTCCAAATCTGGCCAGGCAGGGGACATCGAATCACCCTCGGTCACCTCGGGGCTGCAGAGCTGCGGCTCCACCCTCCCAGAGGCGCATTTTGGGTCCAGCAGGGACAAGGGGTGTTGGATTATCCCTTTATCTGTCCCAGAGGTGGGGCTCCTGAGAGGTGTTTTAAAGGATTTTATTCCATTTTCAGTCTCATGAGAAAGGTGAGATAGTACAGATGTTACAATTCAAGCTATCAAAAATCAGGAGCCAAACTGTTTCCTAATTACAATACACTATAAGAGCTTCTTGGCCTATCAGCTTTTGCCACACAATGCTGTTAATGCTTTAAAGCCAATCATCTAAAATTACCCCTCATGGGTCCTGCTACAATAAATCTTCCACTGTTCTATCTCTCCAAAATCTCTGCTCTGTTTGCAAGGCCATCATCTGAAACTTGTTTGCAGTCCCGTTTCTCTCTCAGCAATGTCTGTCCCATCCCATGGCCTTTCTCAGCCAGGAGATTTTATCTCAGAGTTTGCACACGGATGGACAGGACTGTGTGAGCCTCCTGCCAGGCTTTGAGAATCCTCCACAAACCCATTGCCCACAAAACTGGACATGCTGTGGGACAGGGAGTGATGGCACAGGTTGTCCATGGGAATTACCTCCTGCCTCATCTTCAGGAGCAGGGAAAGCCTTCAAGCACTTTTTAACCCTCCATCCACAACTTTTTTACCAACCCAGTGGCCCTCCAAAGATGCCATTTCAAACCAGAAGTGATTCAGACCCCTCACGGCTTCTCCCTCAATCCTTGACTTCTGAGGAGGCTCCACACCACCCTGCTCCCCAGGAACCCACCCTCCCGTGGCGATAAGGAGCCAGCCAGCACAATTTCAGGATGAATTTTCCTCACGTGGATGAAGCCCTCAAAGGTTACTGTCATTCAGGCACCTCGAGTGTTTGCTCTCAGTGGTTTGTCTAAGGCAGCCTGATCATTAAAGCTTCCAGTGCAGCTTTTCCAGGAGCAAAGGCTGTCATGACGAGGCAGGCTGCAACAACTCATCCATCTTGGGCATAAAGATAATTAATCAGCACCCAGAGCCATTTTTGCAAACATAAAGCCTGGTTGAAACAAACCAAAATAAGAGGGGGGGAGCAGGAGGGGGGGGGGGAACCATGACAGAGCTGTTGGCACTTGCCAACTCCTCTTGATTAAACTTATTTTCACCTCCAGGTGCATACACAGGATGAGTTTTGTTAATTAAACCTGCCAGTCACCTCATTATGCATTCAATTAAAACAAGCCCGATGCCTTGGTTTTGTGCAGCTGGCAGGCTGAGCAGTGACAGGCCGTGCTGTTAGAGCGCCCAACTTCTGATGGGGAGGGGAGCGGAGACGCTCCAAAATACGGCCAAGCGCAAGATTCGCTAATTGGAAATCCTCTCGGCGTTTTGTCTTTATTATTTTGGGGTTTTTTTAAATATTTTTTGCGGGTGTAAGGGGTGGGTTGTTTGTCAGGCAGGCTGCTCGGAGTGGAGGTGGAGGCAGAGCCTGGAAGAGTGTGCTCATCTCATTTGGAAAGCCATAAAAGATGCTGGGAATATTCATGACGGGCTCTGGCAAGGTTAAGGGATGAGGAGAGTGGCACCTAGATGCCATGGTGATGAATGCTGCGTGAATAGATTAGACAGAGGCCCTGAAGCTTCTGGAAAATTGTGGGGTTTTAATTTAGATGAAAGATAGCCTTTATTCTCGAGGCACCACGCTGGGAGGAGCTGGATGCGGGGTCCTGGCTCTGCTACAACGACCTTGAATAAATCCCAGGGCACCATTCCCTGAAGGTGCCTGCAGCTC
Source organism: Hirundo rustica (assembly GCF_015227805.2). NCBI lineage: Eukaryota > Metazoa > Chordata > Aves > Passeriformes > Hirundinidae > Hirundo > Hirundo rustica. The sequence goes on along the minus strand of NC_053472.1, from coordinate 4,008,870 downwards.
CATCCGTGACCCCTGTGTCCTGAAGGACAGCTGAAGGCTGCCCAGTCCCTGCTGCCTGCCTGCTGATGCCCAGCTCCCCCAGGACAGACCGCTCCTGCTGCCAGGATCCGGGCTGGCAGGATGAAAACCTGAAATGTCTGTGACAAAAGGCTCCGCTCTTCCACGCTGCAGCTTTGCACTCGCCTCACACCGACGTTTCTGAGCCTGCTTCACGCTGGCAGTGGCTCTGAGAGGTGACCTGCAGCAGAGCTGACCCATCTGAGCAGGGCAGGGAGTTCATTTCTATTTCCTCTGTTTCTGTTGTTTTCTGCAAGTTTCCACTGAGCTGCTCGGACAGACGAGAGAGATTCTGTCCCAGCGCTCCGCTAAGGTGTTAATCACATCGTTCCCTCTCAGACCCTTGTGAAAATCTGGGAATTAATGCCCACACCAGCCATGGGAAGACCTCTGCACACCGGCAACAGCACTGATTTCCTCTTCACCCTTTCAATTTTTGGAGCAGTGCTTTACGATTGTGGCTTTTCCCACCTTTGCTGCAGCTCTCCAGTGGGTAGCTGGATATTCTGTGCCTGATGAGGAGTGAAGCAGATATTCTAAATTCCCCCCTGTGTCCTAGAAGTGTGAGGGACTGAACTTTGACCAAGCAGATCCCTGGAGTGTTGTATGTTTGATCAGAGCATGAAATGGAGAGGCTGCTGTTGTTATTTTTATCCTAACCTCCGGTGCTATCTGGTTTCAGGCTCCCTGCAAGCTCTGGAAGCTCCACAAGGATGTCTAAGGACAAAACACACCCCAAATCCTTGGAAAATCCCAGCAGATCTCTTGAACTACCTGAATCCTGTTATCCACCAATATGAGAGGGCTGGTCCCAGTCCAGAACGTTCCTAAATGCAGATCAGCAGTCCATCCTCCCTTCCCTGGTGGATTTATTTATTCCTGTCAGCTGTGCCCCTGTCACAGCAAGGCCAGTTGGGCTTGGCAGGAGCCACAGCAGCTGGGCTGAACTTTTTTTATTACAACTTTCATTGAGAAATACTTTGCCAGAACAACAAAAGGAGTTGTGAAGGATGGTGGGTCAGATATTCCCTGTGGGAACAAAGCACAGGATGGGCCATGGAGCCCATCCAGCCAAATCCCCTTGGGGTCGAGGGGGCTTGAAGGGGTTTGGAGCAGCCTGGGATTCTGGAAGGTGTCCCTGCCCATGGCAGGGGAGTGGAACGGGATGAACTTCAAAGTTCTTTCCAACCCAAACCATTCTGGGGTTCTCTGAAAACGCCAGGTTTAGGCTCAGATCTGTTTTCTGAGCCAGACTCAGACTGGAGCCTTTCACATCCCAGGAGAGGACTTGGCTCCCCTGAGCCAGCAGCTGCTCTGCTCTATGAATCTCATTTCCCTGTGAAAGTTTTCTGAAAAAATCACAGCTTGGACTCAACATCTGGGTGCAAGAAAGTGATAAAACCACTGGCTTTTCTTTTTTTTTTTTTTTTTTAAAGCAACCTGTCATTCTTGTATTCCAGCCAGGAATACACAACACCAGGAAGGGCTCATCACCTTTCCCAGCAGAGGATGGTTTGCAATTCCACCCACAGTTTATCAGACACGTCCCAACACACACAGGCCAGCGGCTACTGCTCAAAACTCCAAGCGCAGGACACAATTCGCCTTCCTATCTCAAACTTCCAGCTCAGGAAAAGGGTTTGCATGGAAAGAAGGGGATATGCACAGAGATACCCTCACAAGCTTTGTCTTTCCAGCTCTTGACTCCAGGGATTCCCTCAGGCAAGGAAAACCAGGTGAAAACTGAACTTGCCACACCAAAGGAAATCCAGAGAATATAAAAAAATAATAATAATAAAATCAGATATTCCAAGAAAGTTTTTTTTTTTTCCCAGCAATTACCACTATAATTGCTGTTGTCATCTCTTCACACTCATTTGCAAGGATAAAATAGAAAAAGAAAATTGGAGATCTCCAGCATCCACAATAAGGTTTCCTCAGGGACTTCTGGAACACAACAATTCCCTGTGCTCAGCTCTCAGCTGGTCCTGCTCTCCGCCCCAGGGACTGCAAAGCTGGAGCTGGAAAATTTCATTTTTGTTACTTCCCAGTTTTGAACACCCAACCCTTTAACCCCATGCCCTCACCTAGAAAATCCTGGCCTTTTCCAAGCTGCTCTTTTTGGGGTAAATGTGCCTTACTCACTTCTCTCAACAAGTAATCCTTGAGTTATTTCTGGGTGAGATCCACCTCTCCCTGTGGAATTCCCACCCACAGTTATTGCCCAAACAGCCAGGAGGCCAAACCGAAATCAGGGACTGAGAGCTGCCTTGGAAAAACTCAGTGCTGGGATTAAAATACAACGAACTCCAGGCTCAATACGTTTTGTACCCACTAGATGGGGCAAAAAAGCCACATTCTGATTTAAAATAGCTCTCCAGGTGCTCCTTTCGCTACTTTCGCCTGGCCCCCAGTAGGGAAAAGGTCTTAGAAATGTGTAAGAACTACAGAGAAGCTTTCACTCATCTCCCAAAGAGAAACTCGAGGCTCCTGGCACGGTCTTTTCTCAAAACCTTCCTAGAAGAACACCTGGAGGGTGCAGTTCAGGTTTCAGGGAGGTTTTGCAGGCTGAAATCCCTTTCCTCTGTAATAATTCCGAACTTCACTCTCTCAGAGCAGTTCAGCACCTAAACCCCAAATATTTACAGGGATATTCGTCCCCTGTCTCTCCTCCAAGCAATCCCTGCCAAAACTCTTCCCACCGGACCTCAACCTGTACACAACAAAATAAGAATTTGCTATAAGCACAGACTCCTCTCCACACCCAGAAGTCCCAGCCGAGAAATGAAACTTTCCTACCTCCAAAGGCTTCTTTTCTTCTTTCAGGCTTTATGAGACCACGGCATAAGAAATGGGATAAAACCTGGTGAAACTCCACGAAAAAAAGCCCAAAACCTCATTCTGAGGGGCTGGGAACTTCCACTCCCCAAGGGCAGGGAGATCTGATCCATCCAAAGAGAGGCTGTGTTCCTGCAGCTCTTTATTTAACACACTTATGTAAATTTAACACACTTACATGAATTTAACACAGCTGGGTGCCTGATTTCACCCACTCCTTGTTACACTCAACACTTGTGCAAAACCTGGCACAGAAATTAAGGTTTTAATTCCTGCAGGGATTCACCCACCAGACCTCTTGAAAACGCCCAGAAAACCTGATTTAGCACAAAGAGTCAGCTCCCTGTGATGCTGTACAACTGAGCTGCGGCTGCTCCTGGCCAGAAAAATGTTTCAGCAGGGATTATTTAAAGGCAGGGAACAGGAATCTCCAGTGAGGAACAAGCTGGATGCTGCCCCAGCCTGAACCAGAGCACGGATGAATGAAATCCGCTCATTCACTTCACCCCGGGTTTCGTATTTCCACGCTGAAAGCTCCCCTGCCTTTCCAAGGATGGAAAAAACCATCCCTGGCAATTCCTAACTCTTCCTCCAGCACCCCCAGAGCACCTCGGGCTCCTCCAGGAGGCAGCTCAGGATCCCACCCCAGCCAAACCCGAATGCAGCCCCACTAAAGGCCCCAGGTCATGTCTGCAAACCTCATCTTCAATCACACTCCAGGCCTGCACATCCTGCACCTCGATCCTTTTATATTTTTTTTCCCCCCTTCCTACTTCTTTTGTCATAGGAAATTGCCAAGCTCTCAAGGAGGAGAAATGACAACGAGCTGTTTGAGGGCTGCATTAAAGCCAAGTGCTCTCATTCTTCTCCTCCCTGAGCTGCTGAGGAGTTCCTCCTGCTCCGAATCGAAGGCTGGGAGCAGTGGGGTGGACACATCAAACCTCCTTTGTGTGGGGAAAACAGGAAGGAATTCCAGATTTAAACACCCACGGAGAGCTTGTGGCAAGCAGCAGCTGCCCCTCACCCCAGAGAGGGACAAATCTCAGCAGAGCAGCTCCCAGGCTCCTGCAGACACCGGGGGAAAAAGTTCCTGTGCAATATTCAGGGTGAGAAACCCCTTTCAGCAGAGCTGAGGCTGGGAAGCTGATCTGACCCTTCCTTAGGGTGTCACATCCAGAGCTGAGGCGCCTGTATGGATGTGCCAGAAGGGATCCTGGTCCTGAGCATCCCATCTGCCACAAAACCCCTGTTGGAAAACCCTGGGCACTGGGAATTCCCGGCTTTCTGTGCTGCCAGGCACTGACCCCCCACAAACACTGCATTGGACCTGGAACAGCTTCCAAAATGGAGTGACAGCGCTGGGATTGTGGGTGTGGAGTTTGGGTAGAAGTGTGTGAGATCACAGGGTGCAAAATTCAGAGTTTAAGGGTTTAGAATATAATAATCGATATAAAGTAAGATGGAGGATTTAGGGTGTAGGCTGAATCCTTCTTTTTCACCTTCTTCTTCATGGGTCTGGGTGGGATTTTTTAATTGGGTAGAAAAATCCACATTGCAGACCACGGGTGGTTGGTTATTGGGTTAAAAGTGAAAATAATTTAGGTGTCATTTCTTAATTGGACAATTTGTGCTTAAAAGACCTTGCAGAGAGAGAAATACATCTCCATTTTTTAGCTTCCTAGCTAGCAGTGCTGTAGCACTCACAGCTTGTGAGACTGTGATATGGATAGGAATTAATAAACATCTGAGTCCAAACGTGAAACAACATCTCACACATTTAATCCTGACTCTGGCAAAAAGAAGATAAAATGCAACACCCACGGGCTTGGGTTTGTTGGAGGTTTGGGATTTGCCGAAGTACCCAAATACTGTGCAGAAGGGAGTGGGTCCCTGCTTTGAAAAGCCTCTCTGAGACACCTCCAGAACAAAGATTAAGAACCGCAGAACCAGGAAAAAACAACATTTTTAGTCACACTGGGATTAGGTAGCTTCAACCTCTTTCTTCATCTCCATGAGAAATAATGAATCGGAGTCACTGTGCTTCAGTTTTCATGATTTTTCTGCTAGTCCATGATTTTTCTTTACAAAAAGAATCAGAAACCAGGGCTGGGATGCAACAGCTGATGGAAAAACTCACCATTCCTAAAAAAAAAATACACCCCTGCCTTAGCTTTAATGGCTCTGGGACAGACCTTGATTTTGGCACTGGTTTAAATTCCGTGGACTGGAGGGGGAAAGGACAAAGGCGGGACCTTTTCCTTTTGGGGAGAAATCTGTTCTTTTTTGTTCCTCAAAAAGCCAAAATGTCGCCATCCCAGGGCAGCTCCTCTTCTTGTGGCCTCTGCCACGGGGATGCCACGCTGGGCAGAAATTCTCTCAGCGCACGAAAACGGGGTGGGGAAAGAAAAATCAAAAATGTGGCGGGGAATTATTCATTTATCCCAGAACACCCCTTAGGGAAGGGGAGGATCACGGGAGGGCAAACTAAAGCTGCGTTCAGCAGGGTTTGGGGGGACGCTGGAGGCAGAGGGAATCCAGTTTGAGCAGCCAGCACAAGAGGGAAGTGCAGCACCGAAATCCAGCTCTGTGCAGGGGAAGAGCGGCGGGATCCAGCCTGGGCTTCGGGGTGTGCGCTCGCACCCAGGGCAGGAAGGATTTGGCACATTTCCCTCCCCCTGCAGTGATGCTGATCCCATTTATTTCACCCCAAATCCTTAAGCAAAAGTTGTCGTTTAAACTCAGGCTCAAGTTCAAAGTCATTTAAACCCGGGCTTAAGTTCAGTTGGAGTGCGTCAAGGTACATTTATAATTATCCACGTTTTTTCTCCTCTAAATTCAGGTATTCCATCAGCAGCTCTTTGTCGCAGTGGCCCTAAAATGACAACATTTCTGACCCTAAGGCAGGAATCTGAACCCAGCCAATTTAGGGCTTTTTCCTCCCGTGTTCCAGAGGCTGGCACAGGAAATCCTACCAGATTTCACGAGGATAATGAGCTTTCAGGCTGTACTTTGAACACGGCCACAACAACTCTCCATCTCAACAACAACACGGAATGTCTGAAAAACACCCTGCTGAACAAATCCTTTTTTTTTTTTTAATATATAATTTCTAATTATTTCTCTTGAGAGTGTAAAGAGGATTTTTGCAGGTTGTCTGGACATTTCCCAAAAAAAACTCAAAGTAGAATTATATTCTAGGAATTCTAGGAGATGTCAGAAGACCTTTTGTCAGAAGATTAAAGAACTTTGTGCTTCAATATCTTCTTGGCACTGAGGCAGCACCTCTGTCCTGATGCTTTAGGATTTCAGCTTTTCTATTTTCCATCTGTTTGTAACCCTGCAGTTCTTTAGTGCAGCACTCCAAACTCCACACACAGTGCGAGCTGCTGCTTCCCCATTTTGCTCACACACAACAATTCCTCTCCAGGCCTGGCCATCAAGGACACCTCACTGCCTCAGGCCTGAGAGATGGAAACAAAAGTGAGCTGGGGGCAGCAAACTTGGGGTCAATGACTTCATTAGCTGCAGCTGTAATTGGGAGATGAACCCCAATGTGCAAATGGCCCAAAGTGATCAAAGTGTGCAAACCCGTGACCATTGTCCATTTTGGGTGCAGCCCCTGGGGGCTTTGTCTGCCCTAAATGTCCCTGAAGGCCCTTCCATGAACAGAATTATAAATAGAATTTATTCTCTTCATTCTGTCTGGCCTCTGTTTTTAGGTAGCCAATCCAGGCAGGGAGATGATGATGTGACATCAGATTAGTTGGTGACCACCAAGCCCTGCTGCCATCCCCTCCACTCCCTCCTTCTTCCCATTCCTGAGCATCTCCGTCCTTCACCAGGGAGCATCTCCTGCCTCCAGCAGCGCCTCGGAGCTCAGCTGTGAGTACTGGAATGATCTGTGCAGGGAGATGCTGGAGTCACCACCCCTGGATGTGTTTAAGGACAGGCTGGATGTGGCACTCGGTGCCAGGGTTGAGTTGAGGTTAGGGTTGGGTTGGACTCGATGATCTTGGAGGTCTCTTCCAGCCTGGTGATTCTGGGATTCTGTGAATCCTGTGAATCCTGTGAATCCTGTGAATTCTGTGAATTCTGTGAATTCTGTCACTGCCCCGGGTGGTTGTCACCTCCCTGGGTCCCTGCAGGGCTCCGGGGTGCAGCTCAGCAGGAGGAAGCTCCCAGGCTCGCCCGGAGCGTGTGTGCTCTAAAACGAGACGCACGCAGCGCGGGAACGTTCCCCGCAGCCAGGCAGAATGAGAAACAGATGGGCAGCGATTTGCAAACAGGAACTCTTTTCTTCCCTTGTTTGCCTCCCTTGTTTTGTTTATCCCTGAAAATCCTAACATGAAACACAAGCAGGGGAAAACAACTGCAAGTGACTCCAGGCCAGGGCTGCAGAGGGCTGACAAATTTATTTTTGATGAGATGTTTTGAGGAAGGCATCAAGTCTTACCCTGGGCCCCAGCCCAGCAGATCCAGGGAATAATTTCCTTGCTGGGAATACAACGAGGATACTCTGAGTGGTAAAATATGTGTGCACTTTTAGGGCTGTCTTAATCAGTAAATTTTATTTTATTTTATTTTATTTTTTCAGATGGCAAAGAGCACGGTTTGTGCTAAATATTATCAGTCCAGAGTTTGGACTGAGAGTATTTAATTCTCTGCATCGCTCGCATAAAGAGAGAAGCAGCTGAAATCAAAGCTCCACGGAAATTTATGCTCCCAAGGATGAATGTAACATTTGAGTAAATGGCTGCAAAGAGTTACACATGGAGCCACAGACGGGGGAATTTAATTTACGCAGAGCAGCCTCTCTCTTTTAGCCACTCATCTAATGAAGATTTAAATATGAAATAAATTGCAGACACTTCCAGCAGGAGCAGGATGTTGGATGATGCTCATTCATATTGAAATTACAGCTTTAAGTTCCTCTCAAGCTACAGAAATGCGTTTATAATGGGCACACACATACATGTAAAATAATCCTCTTCTCTAATCATTGCTAAAGTGATGTTTTCCAGATAAAATTGTTATCGTAAACATTAAAAATTGGTCCCCTATGTCCCTAAGCCTGCTCGATGACTGCATCAGAAATATTTCCTTTTTGAATTTTGCTTATCTCTGCCATGTGCTGCTTTATTATTTCTGTTTCAATGCACTTTGTGAAACTTGGCTGAGCGTTTTCACAGAAGCACTTCCAGGCTCTTCTCCCCTCAAAAGCTGTTGTTATGCACAAAGAGAGGAAAGTTTAAACAGCAAAAAATAACTAAGGAAAAATAGGAAAGGACCCAAAGCATCACTCCATTGATTCGAGCTGGTTACTGCCCGTCTTTGAGATCAGGTGACATCAACCTGATTATTTCAATATCCTCATATAATATTCCAAACAATTCTACAACTTCAACCAGTTGGACCAAAGAATTAGGATGATTTCAAATGACCACAAACACCCCATCCCCTTCCTCTCCAACATTCTGTTACACAAAAGAATTTTTTTTTTTTTTTTTTCTCTCGGGGGAATCCAACGAGGGCCCAGGAATGCAGTTAAACAAATCACCACCACAAAAAAAAAAAAAAAAAAAAAAAAGAAGAAAAAAAAAATTAATTCCAAGCAAAGCAAAAGCCCCAAAAGAAAGGGATCTGCAGACTTTGTACAACCTCCTGCAGCTCAGCACATTTATTTCGCTGTGTGGGGGAGTTGGGGAAATCCCAGCAGCTCTCTATTGTGCCACGTTATTTCTTGGCTCAGTCCCCAGCAAAGAAAGGACGGTGGAAATAAACTGGGTTCCCACCAAAGTGCAGCAGGGACAGCCAGAGGGTGCAGATAGAGGTAACACAGCCGAGGATCACGATGTTTCTTGCAAGTTGGGGCCTTTTTAAATATTTGATTTACTCTGCTCTTCTCCCGCTGGCAGAGGGAGCAGCCCAGCTTCTTCTCCAACTCAGAATGAGTGGATTTTACACCAATAAAAGTGGATTTTTACACCAATGAAAGCGGATTTTACACCAATATTTTATTTTGTCGGTGGTTTTAGCTGAATCCCAGGTAGATGAATTTCCAGGTAGGTGGAAGAACCCAGCCCTGCTCGGTTAGGAAGGGGTAAAGCCTCACTTTACAAAGCCTCAGCCACTCGCTGCTTGCTTGGTTTTTAAAGTCTCTGGACTGAATCAGTGCCCAACAACAAACTCCTTCCTCTGACAGCAGAGGCAAAAATAGCTGAAAGCCTTTTAAAATGAATTTATTCTTTTATTTCTCTTCTACTTTCTGCCCACACCTGTCATGTCCTGCCCTGAAGTACCTGAAGGACGCTTTGCCTCTCGACTTATTCCTGCTCAACTCCATAACTCTAAACCCAAATGAAAGGATTATGAGGGAATTAAACTGGATTTTTAATTTTTTTTTTTAATTTAACAAGGAAAACACACTCCAAAATCGAAGGAAATCTGAGCTAGAAAAGCAAATTCTCAACGCCCTTCTAATGAAGCTCGTGGTGCTTTACTCACCCCACAATTCCACACCTGCAGCCGAATTTGGAGCCCCAGCCCCAAAGGCAACAAAAGCTGGAGATGCATAAAAAAATCCCCAGTCCTAAAACCCCAATAACCCTCCCAGAGCCCAAACCTCGTGGCAGAGGTTTGAGGTGAGGGACAATGTGTGTTTGTTTCTTCTTTTATGTTGCTAGAGCTGGAATTAAATGCACAAGAGATGGTTTTCTTGTTCAGACTCAGATGTTTATTAATTCTTATCTATGTTACAGTCTCACAAGTTGTGGGTTCTGCTAACAAAGTGAAAAATGCCTCTGTCTCTAGCTCTTTCCAAGGTCTTTTAAGCACAAATTGTCCAATTATGAAATGACACCTAAATTATTTTCACTTTTAACCCAATATTCAACCATCCGTGGCCCGCAATGTGGATTTTTCTGCCCAATTACAAAATCCCACCCAGACCCATGGAGAAGAAGGTGAAAAAGAAGGATTCAGCCTCTGCCCTAAATCCTCAATCTCACTTTATATCTATTATTATATTCTAAACGCTTAAACTCTGAGTTTTGCACCCTGTGACATCACACACTTCTATCCCAACTCCACACCCACAATCCCAGCGCTGTCACTCCATTTTGGAAGCTGTTCCAGGTCCAGTGCAGTGTTTGTGGGGGGATCAGTGCCTGGCAGCACAGAAAGCCTGGAATTCCCAGCGCCTAGGGTTTTCCAACAGGAGAAATGAGGGGGGGAAAAAAATCTCCTTTCCCAGCCTCCTGGACAGAGCACAGGATCCTGTTCCATCCACCAGCTGCTCCTTCTATTTTTAAACGCTCCGGGGGGACTCCAGCATTGCAGTGAGAAGCTCGTGGATCACCTTGGCAGATGGATGGGAAGGAAGGGAATTATCCCTGCGGGACGGGCTCGGGAATAAACGCTGATTCCAGCTCCACCATCCAGCCCCAACAGGTACCAAAGCTGGACAAAGGTGATTTCTTCCTCAAGGCTGCTCTCAGGAATGTTGTTCTTCCACTTCCAGCAAAGCTCAGCACAGAAAACGGGCTGGGGTTTGCTGTTCCTTTGCTCTCAGCTCCACAAAAACTCAATAATAATAATTTCCCCTCTGGGTTTTTTTTTTTGTGCTGCTTTGAATCCAGTGAGAGGCAGCTGTTGATTTCCCTCAGCCATAAATCACCTTTCCTCCACACTTGGAAACTCAGGAGGCTGGGGAAAAAAAATAAGAAATAAAAGGAGGTGTGAGTGGAGGGGAACTGCTGAGGGTGGGCTGTGTTTTATTTTTAGTTTTGATTTCAATTTATTTTTAATTATTTAGCACGTGCTCGCTGCTGTCTCCTCACGCCTTGAGCACACAGGTTAAAAAAAAAAAAAATTAGGATGGACTCGCCAAGGATGGAGATGGGATAAGGGGAAAAGCAAAGCCCCTGCTCCATTTCCTGTTGCTGTGCTGTTTATTTCAGAATATTCCCATTGTTAGGCAGCAAAACATTCCCGCCCCAGCACCGGGAGGGAGCATCAGGTTGGGAAAAAGCTAAATTTGGCTCGAATTCTTCAGGAACCTGAGCTCTTCCTATTGAAATCCCCCCCCGTCCCTGCCCAGAGTGGATTTTTAAAACATTCCCCCCTCAATTCTGCGTTGCACCGAAGGAAGCGATAAAAATAATCCCCTAAAAACGCATTTTCCTGTAGGTGAAGGGATAAGATTTGGAGTTCACTCAGGAAAATTGCAGGATTTCACAGAGGACACAGACAAGGCTCTTCCTGCAGGGAATTTTACTCTTTTTTTCTGGCTTTAGGCACCCAGAAGTTGTTGCACGAATCAGGAAAAGGGTGAGCAGCAATAAGGGAGCACACAGAGAAATATCTGGGAACAGGCTAGCAACACGAGGCCATGAGGAAAAAAAAATAAATCAAATCAAATCAAATTAAAAAACCAGAACAGTTTTACGTGAAAATCGGAGAGCATTTTAAATAAACTGAATATTACAGATTTCCCACAAAGCCAAACTATCTAGTGTATTTCAATTCTTTTGCTGAAATCATTGTTAATTTTGGAGGCTGCAACACATTCTTCTGGGTGTTCTCCTTTTTAAAATAAAATTTGCTTTCTACTTTTACTTTCTTCCCTTTCCCTATTTGATCACTGTGACAGCTTTCATTTTCAGCTTACAATCAAATTTTTAAAAAAAAAGAAAAAAAAAAAAAGAGAGAGAGAGAGAAAGAGGTGGGTGGCAGCTTTATCTCCAGGCACACATTTGATAGCTGGGGGTAGAAAAAGAAACCTTCTTTTCCCAAAGAAAAGGTTTCCTTGTGAAAAAAAAAAATCCCACTGCCAGATCAAATGCAGGGATGTCAAAGTTCCAAGGACGTGATCTTGGCAGGCTTGGAAAATAATTTCCAGCCAGTCTCACCTGAAAAAAAAATCCTATTTCTCAACTCATGCAGCCAAGCAAACTTCCATATTACAGCTTCTCTAATGTGGATTTATTTCTTTTTTAATTCCATGTGTGAATCTGTCACGGCCAGAGGAAAGAGATCCCCATCTGGGCAAAGTCCCTGGAAGCTGCTTCCATAGCAAATTTCATTTTTATTGTCATTTCCTGGTTGAGTAATTCAGCTGGAGCACAGGAGGGAGGCCCAGGGAGAAAAAGCCAAACATTTTCTGCTGGCTGCAGGTCCCTGCATTCCCCTGGGAGATGGGAAGGTGGGATCAGGGTAAATTTGGGATTTTGATTTTCTCCTTCGGCGTCTTTGTGGTGCTCCCAGCATGGCTGGAAGGAGTTCATGGGTGACAAACCCTTCTGGGGCTCCAGCAACCCAAATTTGAGCCCAAACCTTGCTCTTAACACGCTTAATTCTGCTCCTGCATTAATATGGAATAGAAAATATTGTTATTAATACCTTTAATTCTGCTCCTGCATTAATATGGAATGGAAAATATTGTTATTAATACCTTTAATTCTGCTCCTGCATTAATATGGAATAGAAAATATTGTTATTAATACCTTTAATTCTGCTCCTGCATTAATATGGAATAGAAAATATTGGTATTAATACCCTTAATTCTGCTCCTGCATTAAAATGGAGCAGATTGGGTGCCAGATCCTGATTTCACAGCTGAAATCCACGACTAAACACTCCTCGGTTTCCCCCTCTGGCTTTAATGAAGCCCTTGCCAATTAACAGTGAAGGCAAATTAAAGAACCTCAGCGACGTCAGAGGAGTTAAAAGCGATTTTAAGAGAGGAACAAGAAGCTCTCTTTCAGTTTGGTTTGGGGTTTTTTTTTGTGCCACGTCTTTCTGGAGCTGGAATTTCTGTGGCGTCCTCGGTTCAGGGGTGTTTTTTCCCTGTGGATAAAGAGGCAGAAAAATCAGCTGGCACAGGAGGAGGAGCAGAGAGCTGTGAGGGGAATTCTTTTTTCCCCTTTCATTGACACAACAAAATGGAAATGGGCTGTTGGTCCTCCCTAATGCGAATAATAACAACTGCAGGGATAGGTTTGTCATTGCCATGTATTGATTTCCTTCCCCAACCTAAACTATTTTTAAAAATGCCTCTTAATGGGTTTTTATTTGCTGGCAGGGTCGGGATTTCAGGCTGTTCTCCACTGGGCCTGCTCTGGGAGGAGCAGGATCTACCTCTCCTTACAAGTGAAAGGAAAAGGGGGAAAAAAAAAAAAGAAAGAGAAGGTTAGGGGAAAAAATTAAAGGGAAAAAAAAAAAAAAAAAGAAAAAAAAAGGCAAAGGAGAAGGATGAGAAGGATGAATTGAGAGACAATGAGGAGAAAAGCAGGAATATCTGTCCCAGCCAGCCCACAGGAACCTGCAGGGAGGGAGCAGAGCTGCTGGAAACACAAGGATGAGGTGAAAGTTTGGAGCGCAGCTCCTTTGCCTTGAGCCACGTCCAGGTGAACCACAAACTGCTGGAGAGAGCCCAGAGCAAACCTTGGAGCTGCTCCAGGGCTGGAGCCGGGCTGGCAGAGCTGGGGGTGCTCACCTGGAGAGGAGAGGTTCCAGGGAGAGCTCAGAGCCCCTGCCAGGGCCTAAAGGAGCCCAGGAGAGCTGGAGAGGGACTGGGGACAAGGGCTGGAGGGACAGGACACAGGGAATGGCTTCAAAGTGGGATTAGATGGGATTTGGGGCAGGAATTGTTCCCTGGGAGGGTGGGGAGGGGCTGGGAAGGAATTCCCAGAGAAGCTGTGGCTGCCCCAGATCTCTGGAAGTGTCCAAGGCCAGGTTGGATGGAACTTGGAGCACCCTGGGGTGGTGGGAAGTGTCCCTGCCCACGGGGGCTGGAAGGAGATGAGATCTGGGTTTGGGTTATTCCAACCCATTCCACCACCGTGGAAAGTGGCAGAGGGAGACCTGGAGAGTCCTGAGCTCCCCTCTCTGCTCTTCGTGGAGTTTGGTTGGGATGGCAGAGAGGATTTCCTAAAAAATGAGAGCAAGAGAGGGAGAGAGGGAGAGAAGGAAAGAAGGAAAGAAGGAAAGAAGGAAAGAAGGAAAGAAGGAAGAGTGAAAGAAAGGAGGAAAGAGGAAAAGAGGGAGAAAGAAAGAATTTATAAATAAATAAACCATTGAGCAAACAGATAAATATTAAAAAAAATCAAATAAAGGCAAAGCGAACACGAACGAACAACCAAATGAATAATCAAACAAATAGCAGATTCCTTATAAAGGCGAAAAACGAACCCCCAAATAAAAACCGAGCAAACAAATGAACATAACAATCACAATAAAAGGCCAAAGAAAAAAACACAACAAAAAAAAACCAACAAAAAACCCCAAAATAATAGCGTGTGCACATGCTTTTTCTCCCTTTTCCTTTTCTTTTTCTTTTTCTTTTTTTTTTTTTCTTTTATTCCCCCACTTTTTTGTTGTTGTGTTGTGTGGGGGGGGGGGTGGTGTTTGTTTTATTTGCCCCCCCCCTTTTTTTGTTGTTGTTTTGGTTGGTTTGTTTGGGTTTTTGTGTTTTGTTGGGGGGTGGGGTTTTGGGGTTTTTTTTGGTTGTTTGTTTGGGGGGTTGGGGTTTTTTCTTTGTTTTTTGTGTGTGGTTTTTTTTGGGGGGTGGGGGTTTTTGGTTTGGTTTTTTTGTTGTTTGTTTGGTTGGTTTTTTTGGGGGGTTGGGGTTTTTTTGTTCGTTTCTTTTGGCTTTGTGGGGTTTTTTTTTTTTGGTTGATTTTTGTTTTGGGAGGTTTTTTACTTGGTTTTTTATTTATTTTTGGGGGTGTTGTTGGGGGGTTTTTTTGTTTGTTTGAGGGTGGGGGTTTTTTGTCTTTTTTTGTTTGTTTGTTTGGGGTGGTTTTTTTTTTTGGGGGGGGGGTGGTGTTTGCTTTTTTTTTTTTTTTTGCTTTTTTTTTGCGAAGGAAGCCTTCATCCCTCCCTCCCGCTCCATCGCATCCCCCCACCCACCCACCCTCCGCGGGGCGGGGGCATCCCGGCGGCTCTCCCCCATCCCTCCCTCCCTCCCTCCATCCCTCCCTCCCTCCCTCCATCCCTCCCTCCCTCCGGCGCCGGCTGTGGGCGGTGTCTCGGCGGCTCCCCGGCCGTGTGCCCGTCCCCGGCGCTGTCCCCGAGCCCTCGGCGTGCATGGCCCTGCGCGGGCGGCGATGGCTGCGCGCTGATGGCCCAGCTCGCCATGGCTGCCAGGGAAGAGCTGTACAGCAAAGTCATCCCCCGGCGGAACCGCCAGCACCGCGCCGGGACCATCAAACATGGCTCGTCGCTGGAGATCCTGCTCTCCATGGGCTTCCCCAAGGCACGGGCGTAAGTCGCTGCCCCGCTGGAGGGGGTTTTTTTTAACCTCTTTTCTTTCGCTTTACGGAGGAGGAGATGAGAGAGAGAGAGAGAAGCGGCGGGCGCTGCTCGGCTTCGCTGCTCCGGAGCGGCGCGGGGCCGGACGCGGGGAGGGAGCGCCGGGGAGACGGGGATCCAACCCGGGAAGAGGCGGGGATGCGCTGCCGGAGAGGGGGATGCGCTGCCGGAGCAGGGGGATGAGCTCGTGGAGAGGGGGATGAGCTCGTGGAGAGGGGGGATGCGCTCCTGGAGAGGGGGGATGCTCTGCCGGAGCAGGGGGATGCGCTCCTGGAGAGGGGGGATGCTCTGCCGGAGCGGCCCGGACAGCGGGGGATGCGCTCCCGGAGCAGGGGGATGCTCTGCCGGAGAAGGAAACGCTCTCCCGGAGCCGGGAGCGGCCCGGAGATGCCTTCTCGGAGCAGGAAGGGAAGCGGGGTATACTCTCCCGGCAGGGGGAAGATGCGCTCCCAGAGCCGGGGGGATGCGTTGCCGGGGCGGCGGCGCGGTGCTCTCCCGGGCTGAGGGGGATACGGCCTGGGGATGCCCTCTCGGAACGGCCCGGACTGCTGGGAATGCTGTCCTGGCAGCGGGGAATACGCTCCTAGAGCAGAGGATGCTCTCCCGGAGCAGGGGATGCTCTCCCGTCGCAGAGAATGCACTCCCGGAGCGGGGAATGCACTCCCGGAGCGGGGAATGCACACCCGGAGCGGGGAATGCTCTCCCGGAGCAGGGGATGCACTCCCGGAGCAAGGGATGCACTCCCGGAGCAAGGGATGCACTCCCAGAGCAAGGGATGCACTCCCGGAGCAGGGAATGCTCTCCTGGAGCAGGGAATGCTCTCCTGGAGCAGGGGATACACTCCCGGAGCAGGGAATGCTCTCCTGGAGCAGGGAATGCTCTCCTGGAGCAGGGGATACACTCCCGGAGCAGGGAATGCTCTCCTGGAGCAGGGAATGCTCTCCTGGAGCAGGGGATACACTCCCGGAGCAGGGAATGCTCTCCTGGAGCAGGGGATACACTCCCGGAGCAGGGAATGCTCTCCTGGAGCAGGGAATGCTCCCTGAGCGGGGAATGCTCTCCTGGAGCAGGGGATACACTCCCGGAGCAGGGAATGCTCTCCTGGAGCAGGGGATACACTCCCGGAGCAGGGAATGCTCTCCTGGAGCAGGGGATACACTCCCGGAGCAGGGAATGCTCTCCTGGAGCAGGGGATACACTCCCGGAGCAGGGAATGCTCTCCCGGAGCAGACCATGCTCTCCCGGAGCAGGGAATGCTCCCTGAGCGGGGAATGCGCTCCCCGAGCGGCCCGGGGATGCTGTATCTCCCGCGGGATGCTCCGCTCGCATCCTCCGGCGGTCAGGCAGGAGCCCCGGGCACACCGGTCCCGTCCCGCAGCCCGCCCGTATCGTGCCGAGGTTGGGCACCGCCAGGGAGGGCAGTTTTCGCCCCCCAGACTGATTTTTTTCTAGCTCGGACACCCAGGGGTTATCTTTAAGCCGTGTAAAGTCACTCTAAAAGCAACGGAGCAACAGAAGTAAATTTCCATGCGTGGTTCGGTTCTTCTTGTCCGATTCACGCCCTGCTGTAATCTCCCTGCGCGTGCTTCTGCTTCAAATTAATCAGGCAGCAAACTAATGATGACTTAACGCGGGAGCAGTGACTCCTGAGGTGGGACTGCTCGTTTTGGGATGCAAATGAAACCAGCGGGGATGGGGATGGTTCCTTGATCTCCCTAAGTTTGCCGTTTGTTGTTGATACCAATCAGAACTCCGAGGTTTTGCAGCCTGTCTTGTCGCAGGGTTTGTTATATATATATATATATATATATAGACAGGCACATGCAGTCTGAGGGCATATGTTCCTTGTGGATCCGTGGGATTGCTTGGATCCACCAGCACGCGCAGGAAATCTCCTTTTTGTTTTCCTCGGTGCCGCTTTGCGCTCCTCCTGGCTGTCAGTTATCTACCGCGATCAGCACGCAGCTTTTAGACACAGGGAATGCAAATGAGGAGCAGGGCAGAGCGGTGACTTCACGCTGAGCTCAGCTGGAAGAAAAGATGGTTGGAAGAAAAGATGTGCATCTTTCAGTGGAGCTGGAATTTAAAAAAAAAGAAAAAAGAAAAAAGAAAAAAAAAGAAAAAGAAAACAGCTTGATCCTGTGAATGGAAGTGGTTCTTACCTGCACAACAGTGCCATCAAGGCTGCCAGGCAGCCCTGCTCTCACCTGACTCAGGGATTGTGCCTGTGGGTCACATTCCTGCCCAAAAAGCACTGACATCTGTGCAGGTGCACTCAGAGCTTCATCACGCAAAGCAGAGAAGGTTAAACACAGGGAGAAAGCCAGTTAAATGGGGAAAATATCCTTAAAATGCAAGAAATACCTGTGGGAAATGCAGCCAGGCGGATGGGTAAAGCTGTCTTGATGGGGAGTGCAGGATAACCCTGTGTGAGAACTCAGCAGAGAAGGTTAAATACAGGGAGAAAGCCAGAAAAATGGGCAAAATGTCCCTAAATCCAAAAAGTACTTATTGGAAATGCAGCCAGGCAGATGAGTAAAGCTGTCCTGAGTTCAGGATAACCCTGTGTGAGAGCTGAGCTCTGTGCTGGGACAGGCACCGCTCATCCCATCTGAAGCAGCAGTGAGTGTCCCTGTTCCACCCTGCAGATAATTCATCAGTGAAATTCAGGCAAGAAGAAATCAGAAATAAACCAAATAAGCTCCAAGAGGTGCCACCAAGGGTAGGATGTGGATGGAACACGGGTTTGGGGGCTTGAGAGAAAGGAGTGCATGGCAAAAGGACGTTCCCGAAAGGTGCAGAGAACGCTTCTTAACTCTCAGAGTTTCTTTTTAAGTGGGAATGAGAATACCGAGATGCCAGCGAGGTAAAAGCATCATCTCCCTGCCAGAGCTGGTATGGAGAAGTTGCCTTAAAGCCTTTTTGGGTTTTCCCCCAAAACTCTCCCACCTCTGTTTCCTGCCCCAAAGCCACAGTTCCAGCAGGAGCCAGGGGACTGAGTGAAATGGGATTTCAGTTCTGTGCACACCAACACCAGCCAGGCTGGTACTTCAAAGTGGTGGCCATCTGTTTGGGCGGCTTATGCAAAACAAACCTCCAAGTTGTCAGACAAGTCTGTCAGGCGTGTCACAGAGCACCGTGGCTGCCGGCAGCAGCGGCCTCCTGGCTCTTTGGGGACACTGCCTGGGGCAGGGGACACGGGGGGCCAGGTCAGGCAGGGTCACAGGCAAGAAATTGGGCTGAGCCAGGCAGGAACCGGGGAGCAAGAGCAAAACTGCCACGGGTCTTGGGTTCACACCAAGGGGTTCTTAAAAAAGCCTTGATTTGTCCATCCTACAGGTGTTTATGGGGGCCGGGGGACGAAGGGCGTGTCCTTCCTTTCTGAACGGAGGCACCACTGAAATCACTGGGTCTGCACCAGTGGCAGTGTCCCACAGCTCACACTGACACCTTTGAGGTTTTTCCCGTTGCCCTTCTGAAGAATTTTTTTGGCACGGGTCCGTGTGTTTTCCTTCTTCAGCACCAGCTTCAGTTCAGGGCTCCTCTGAGTCACAGGGTGATGTTCAAAGCGCTTCTGGAAGCTTTTACCTGAGCGTGGCACCTGCTCAGGGCCCTGCAGTGCATCATCCCTTTGAACCAGCACCACGAGCTGCTGTTCTTTTGCCACCACATGCCCATGATTATGATTTTATTTTGCAATTAGCCCAGTAGATTACGTACTGTCTGGTCCCGCAGGCTGTCCCTATGCCCAGCAGTTTCTGATTGAAGCAAGCAAGGAAGGCAAAGGTGATGTTATAATTCCCATTTTGCAATTTGGGCACCAAGAAAAACATTTTACAAACAAAGCCCCAGTGCTTCAATGCCCTAAACGCAACGAGAGGATTCCTCCAGAAAGAGGTTTCGTACAATTATTACTTCCCAGTTGCCCCAAATTATTATTTATCATCTCGTTATGAACCTCCCATCAGTGGTTCCACCTAATTGTCATCCAACCTGCCTGCCAGCACCTCTCACTATTGTTTATAACCCCTCTATATCCCTGAGAGAGAGAAAAGAAAAGCACCAAGTAATTTACAGGCCATCAAAACCACAGGGGATCACGAACAACTCCTGTGCATGTAGAACCAGTTAAAAAAAAAGAATCCATAATGTGTCTATAAAAGGCGAAAATTGAAAAGAAAATTAGTGATGGACTGCAGTTTCATTCAGGATGGAAGAAGAGCTTTGACCAAACTTGAGTGATTGAAACTTATTTATCCTGCATGGTGCAGAAATCAATGTGGCTCCAGAATCAGGAAGTTTTTAAAAGTTTCATGTCAGCCTTTAAACTCCTCCAAAACATCCTCAAAACCAGCAAGGTAATACTCCAGCATGAGGAAAAAAGAACTAATACTGCTTCCTTTGTTTTAATTCTGGGTTCACATATGCGCATGGATGTATGAATGTATAAAATATAAAATGTTTCAATTGATGCCTACAACTCAAGCCACGGCTCTGAGATGCTGTTCCAGAGGAGATCCAGGCCTGAGAAAATGGAGATAATTCCCCGGGCCCTGCCATTACTCAGGCTGGGTAAATCACTGCCCATAACCAGAACACTCAAATTAGAGATATTGTGCTTTTTTGCTGTCACTGTGCTGTCTCTGATAAGCAGAAGAGATGACACAGGTGGCAAAGCTTTCCAAAACTAAATGGATGTTCCTTCCCCTCCTCTGGGCCTGGAAAAGGCTTTAGCTCTGTGTTCATGGCCTGAGGAGAAGTTCATTCCCCTGGACCCGGAGAAAACCAGTCTGACTTAGGTTTGCCTTCTCAGAAATGACGAGAATTTACAAGTATTGAAGGTTTCATTGTTGTCGAAGAAACGAAGCTCAGATCCAGTGTACAAGCAGTAAAAGCTTCTCTGGTGCTTTGAGAGGGATTTTAGCCTGCTAAGTCATGTTTTGCTTAGTAACAGACGTAGCAACATGGCAGGATTTCAGCCCAGCAAGGCTGGGAGTCGCTCCTTCCTCTGGGGTTGGAGCGGGATTTGGGAAATTACTGCATGGAAGCGAAGTGCTGCTCGTAATTTTCAATTTTGAAGTGGTTTCCATTCCTTCACGGCTTTGCCTTCAGGGTGTTTGTTTCCTGCAAGCGCTCCCGGCTGAAATTCATCCTGCTGCAAAGACCCAGCCCAGAACCAGCCCCAAGCCCCGCTTGAGCCCAAGCATTTGAAGGATTTTCCTGATTCCCGGTGACTGGTGCTGGCCCAGGGCGTGGAGGGAAAGCTCATCCCAAGGGAAGAAATGTTGCTGGAAGCAGCAGCTTGGGAGGCTCCATTGAAAGGGATTTCCAAGTTTAGCAGCACTGGAGGAAATCTTGAACCCTGGAATGGAAAATCCAGGTGTTGCAGCCACAAGGGCTTAGGGAAAAGCTTCCCCTAAAGCTCTGTCTGCGCTGATCACCCCAGGCAGGGATCTGGGGTTTGGGAGCCGTGGATTGTGTGGCAGAGAAAACCATCCGAGCAAAACACTTTCATTTCCAGTCCTGCCCGTGGACATTGGGGAGCTCCCCAGGAAGGGTTTGTGACCTGTTTCCAAATGGCGACAGAGGGAGAAGTTCTGGAGGTGCTCCTTTGGGAAGCCCCTGGTTCCCTGCGCTCGGCTCTCCTCGGGGTTTAGGGATGACATTGGGGCATTCTGAGCTCTGAACTGCTCTGGTCTGTGTGCTGCAGTCCTGGGGCAGCTCTGAGCCCTGGGTTCCCTGCACTCGGCTCTCCTCGGGGTTTAGGGGATGACATTGGGGCATTCTGAGCTCTGAACTGCTCTGGTCTGTGAGCTGCAATCCTGGGGCAGCTCTGAGGCTCGGAACAGTTCTGTGCTGCAGGGGATCCCGCAGGTCTGCAGGACAGGGACTGTGAGATAAGGCAGCAGCTGCCAGGGAGGTGCTCTGGAGAAAGCTTTCACAAAGATCCATTTGGGACTCAGTCCCGTGCCTGCTCTGCACACAGATTTTTTTTTTTTTTTTTTTTTTTTTTTTTTTTTTTTTTTTTTTTTTTTTTTTTTTTTTTTTTTTTTTTTTTTTTTTTTTTTTTTGCTGTGGGACTGAGGCTATCCCTGCAGGATTCAGACTGTTCCATGCCAGTGGCTCCAGTGTGTTTGGGGTGGGGGGATCTCCATCCCAAAGACAGTTCCTTGCTTTAAAGATCCAAAGTGATAAACCACAGAGGGCTCTTCATTTCCATGGTATGTTCTGAAAACTGAGGCACGGAGAAGCTCAGATACCAAACCTATAGTCAGGCTGATACTTGCAAATCTGTAGAGGTTCAGTCCACTCCTGACAAGATTCAGATCTGCTCTAAGGAGAACAATTATTTCCATGACACAGTACAACATTTTCAGGGGGAGGGAGAGAGGCAAAGGAGTCGTTCCTGTGATGAGCTCACACTGTAAAATAACGGCGGCAGCAGTGCTTGGTGTCACCTGCGTGGTTCAGGATGCTGGACACAGAGCTGCCATTAATCAAATGGACACAGAGCTGCCATTAATCAAATCTGATGGCTGGGAGTCAGATATTCGGGGCTGATATCCTCAGAGAAAAAGTTTCCGCCACAAACATCGAGGAAGGAGTTTAAGGACGGAGCACCCCTGCACAAAGATTGCCCAGCCAAGGTCAGGGAGTCCCTGCAGTGCTCGCTGGCCCAGAGAACGAGCTCGTGTGTGCTCAGGGAGGAAAACAAAAAGCAAGCTCCCTTGCAGTGCCTGCACTTCGCCGGAGCTCGTATTTGAGTGTTTGGGCAGCATCACCACAAGCAGTGAGGTCCTGGGTCAGGCAGCAGCCAGCGTTCCCTGGATTGCTGAGATGTGGTTTTCAAGGCTATCTGGCTTTGGCAAACGCTGACAGAGATGTCAGAGAGTTTCCTGCTCCCTGAGTACTTGGTTTGTTTTGGTGTTAAAATCACATGGTGACAAGAAAACATTTCCTTGGGCTTCCGTCCCGCTGATGATTTCCTCGCCTCGGAGCCAAGGTCCCGAACTTGATCCTGCCCTCTGCTCTAGGAAGGAGAGGAGCTCCAAAAGTGCAGCCCAGACCTCACATGTCACTGAGGGAGCCTGAAAAATTGCTCTGTGCCTCGTGTGTCAAAGCCCCAAGCATTTAAAAACTCGGTCCTTAGGATGCAATTCCCTTCCAAGCTTCCTATCAGCTCCGAGGGATACAGATCCCAGGGTTATCTTTTCTGTCCCTTTTTTTTCTTTCTCTTCACCTCTCTCCAGGCCTGACACCACTGTCAGGAGCCAGTTTCAATGCACTGATGAGATTCTCAAGACAAAGAGTGGCAGGAGGAGCTCGGAATTTCAGATATTTGCGTGTTTGAACAGCATTAAATGCTGATTAAATGCCCTGTCGGCATTAAATGCTGATTCTCCTTCCCCCTTGGGCAGTGGCAGCGTGTTGGGCTGTTTCCTGCAGAATTCTGCCTCTTGTAAAGCCCTCTGGAAGTTCATCCCTGGATTGCTGCTGCCACTTTCCTTTGGAGCAGCCTGTGCTCAGAGGATGCTGCAAGCTCTCGAGACTGGCAGGAGGCAGGGGGGAATTCCGTTCTTTGAAAGATCATGAGGAAAAAAAAAATTAAAAAAAAAAACCTAAAAATGTGGTGCTTTTAGATATTGAGTGCTAACCCTGTTGGCTCCTGAGGACACTTTTTTTGAAAGGGAATTTGGACCCCCAGGTTTTGCTCGGAGTTGAAAACGCCGCCCTGGGTTTTTAACTAAGAGCTCATCGTGGATTCACGGCATGTGCTCTGCAATTGCAAAAAGAATAGAGACATCCGTGTGTGTGTCTGTGCTGCACCAGTCTAATTATCCTCAACAAGCAGAGTCATCAAAGGAGCTGTGTTTCAGCAGCTGACAGCGTTTTGGATTCCAGCACCACGGCTCTCTGCAGCCTTTGTGCTCCACCACGACCTGTGCTGCCACGCTGAGGCTCGTCCCCCCCTCTGTAAACACCAGAGAGAAGAGTCCTGGGTGCTTTTTCTGTCCCCACCACGTCCTGGTTGTGCACAAAGGATGAAGCTGGACAGCAGCAAAAAGGAGGGGGAGGAAAAAAACCCAGTGAGGAATTGAGGGAATTGCTGGAATTGCTGTGACAAAGCAGCTGGCAGCCTGCAAGAAGAGAGTTTGAGACACCTTGGACCTCTTGTCCGTGTTCATAATGTGCTGTCCCTTCAAAGCCACTCTTGAAATTTCTCCTGAAGTTTAGCAAGTCCCAGCAGCCAAAAGTGGGGCTTGAGGTGCTCCTGGACACCCACAACTCATGGTACCGAGCTGAGAGACACCAACCTCACACACCTGGGGAGCAGGAGCGCTCCTCCATTCCCTGGGAAACCTCAGAATTCCCATTTCTCACAAAGATTCCCGAAAGAACACAGCTGCCTGTGCAGGTAGGACAATATTCTGTCAGGCACGGTCAGGACCTGAATAAAACTCAAACAGAGGACCACTAATTACAAACTGAGCCTGGAGCGAGGGAGAGGAGATGTGTTTGATGGCTCTGCTTTCCCCAGACACCAAATCCGTGCCCTTGAGGCTGAAGCGTGGCAGTGCCAGCACCCTGCAGGCCAGTCCCTGTCAGCAGAACCCCTTGGGAATGCTGCTGGGGGGATGTGGCTGAGCAAACCTTGGGATATCTGCCCTGTGTGCTAAACCCAAAATTGGGAGCTCTGATGGACACCCAGGGCCTGGCAGGGAGAGAGGTTTTAACACTCCCACCAATTGATGCCTTCAGTTTGATCTTCCATGTGTTTCAGGTTCTGTGGTGCCCAGGGTGCAGCTCTGAGCTCACACTCAGGGTCACTCAGCTCTCTGCACACAGCAGGGACACAAAACAAATCCTGTTCCTGCTGCACACCAAGGACAACTTTCAGCCCCAAAGCACAAACAGTGACTGGAGGGAGGAACAAGAAGGATGGGAGCTCACAGCCTGGAGCTGGAATTGGACAATTAAACCCCAATGTGCAAATGGACCAAGACTTATAAAAGTGTGAGAACTTGAGACTGTTTGTCCATTTTGTGTCCATTTTGTGTCCATTTTGTGCCCATTTTGGGTCTGCTCTGGGTGCAGCCCTGTCCAGGCTCTCCTCCTGCCCATGGTGTATCCTAAAGGCCTTTCAGTAAATCTCTGCTTTATTCCCCAGCCCTGTCCAGTCTCTGTTCCAGCTCAGCCTTCCCAAGGCTTCCCATCACCTCCTGCCATTATCAAACACAAGCCAAGTGCCACTTTTCACCTTTCATGAGGCATTGCTGACGCTCTGCTCTCCGTGGCTGTGCAGAATTAATCATCTGGGGCTGCTGACTGTGACATCACTTGCCAGTGTAGAGCTGGGGGTGTTTTTGGGAGATTTCTCATCTCCTGATGTGTAAAAATGACTGTTTTCCCCTGAGCTCAATGAAATCCAGTGAGTTTCTCCACCGCTCATCCCATCAATGGGCTAATTCAGCTTCAGCGGCTGAGACCACGGTGTGTCGAACGCTTCCACCCAAGCAGGCATTAAAGGGCTCTGTGGGACCTGAAACAGATGAGGTGGTGCTCTTCTTCTTCTGAGCCGTTCCCCATTTCACCAAGAGCCATTCGCAGTTTCGTGATGCAAATTTCAAGCCCTGAGCTGGTGCTGAGATGAAACCCCTGTGATCATTTTCCCCCTGTGAGCAGACACCTGATTTTTGTGTCCCACGGCCCTGTTGTGCGAGGAGAAAAGGTAAACATCCTCCCTGCTGCAGGAGCTGACGCTAAACACCGGGAAAAAAACCTCCAGAGGGGAAGATGGGGAGAAGGAAGGAAGAAAAGCCAGGCCCTGATCCCAGCAGTGCCCCCAAAATCCCTTTTTTTTCCCCAGCGAGTTAGATTGATGGGCAAATCCACAGCTGCATGAGGAGCAGCCAAGCCCCATTCCCATTTTCCAGACAGAAAAATGCAGCTTGAGACAATCCACGGAGGCTCCTGATGCCAGAGAGGGGCACCTTAATTAACATTTGCCATCCTCTGGAGACAAAGGGCTCTCCACAACTGCAGGCTCTAAGTGGTGTCAATGATGTCCTGCTCCCTTGCTCTACAATTTTATTGGATTTTTGCCTCACAATCGATATTTCCTTCGGAGAGGAGCTGCCAAGCCCCAGCAAGTGTCAGATCCCAATATATTAGCCAGGGATAAGCCACTTCTCCCCAGCTCCATTCAGAGAAATCTCCAGCTCACCCAGATTTGGAGCTGGTTCGTGTTCACACAGGCAGCAGGAGCAAGGCTGGGAGTGAATGGAGTTTACAGCTGCGCCATACAAATCACATTTCTGTTCCTTTTTGCTCTCTCTTCGTAGCTGTATCATAAATGCATTCATGTTCTGAGGGGCGAAGCCTTCCAGCAGTGTAAATCAGCCCAGCACCGTTTCCTTTGTGGGAGCAATAATAACACACAGCAGCTGAGCGTCTCCCTCAGAAATAACCTGACTTTCACTGCTAGCAAAGCTTCCTTTAGAGAAATGAGTATTTTATACCATTCAGGGAATGCAAAACAAAAAAGCCTGGGCATAAATAAGAGTGAGCACCAAAGCCTCTGGGAAGGAAGATTCAAACCTCAGGTGTTTCACAGCACGTTTATGTGGTGGAGTATTTTATAAATACTGACTCCCTGCCTGCAGCTGGGCCACACAAAATTCTGCCTTTCCAGGCACACAGCCCTGCTTTCCCAGGCAGCTGGATCCATGGGAACCCCGATTATCTGGCTCTCAGACTCAGCAGAGGATGGGTCAGGGAGGGGCTGCAGAGCCCCACGGCGTGGTGTGGCACAGGGCAGCTGCCAGCACACACGGGGGAATCCATCCTGTGCCCTGCCGAGCCATCAGTCCACCTCTGTCACGGGCTGAGCCGCACGGTCAGAGCCCCTCACACCAACCCGAGCCCAGCTGCGTGGGGGGATTTGAAAGCGTTGCTTAGTTTCGGTGAAAAGAGCATGATGTGCAGGGGGAAAATGATCTGCTCCCTCCTGGTATTTCCTGTTTTCTCCCTGAGGTAGAATCTCCTACTGGTATGGGAGGGTCAGCCTTTATTTCATCACCCAGCTTCCCAAAGGAGCCCATCAGATGCTGTCACAGAGAGGATTTAACTCCCTACAGACTCTGGGGATCGATCAATGCATCTTTCCCATCTTCCTCCGCCCCCCCTGCCCCAGAGCTGCTCATCCTCACTGAGATCAAAAGGACTGGGAATTCCAGGGAGGGAAGGACGATGTGCTGCAAGTGCAGAGTGTGCCTGGCATTCAGCTGGACTCACATATTCCTGTTAAAATCTGCCGGCTTTTATTGGCACAGCCGGTGACTCCTCTGGACGTGCGTCCCACGTGGAGGAACTCGTGCACCAATCCCCCTGTGCTGCTCGCCCTGGCCGTGTCCTGGCAGGTTTCTGCTGTGACTCAGGCTGACCAAGGGCTCAGGGGCCTGCTGAGATCCTTCTCATCTCCTCCTGCTGATTTCTGTGCTCGTTCTGGGTGTTCGGAGAGGCCCATCTGCTGCAAAGGGAGCTGGCAAAGGGCAGGGCCGAGGCTGCCCAGAGAAAATATGACAGCAGGAGGGGGGGAAATGAAGAATCTTTCACAGAAATGTGCCATCCCCAAAGAGCCTGAGGCCAGGGCTGGGTTTGGAAGGAAATTCTGGGGTCACAAAGCATGGGGACAGGATTGCTGTGTCAATATTCCCTCCCTCTGCTCAGCCCCCAGCAATCTCCACGACAAACGGAGATAAAATCCTGGAGCTGCCACCACTGCTGCTTTCCAAGCAGAGCACCAGGAGCTTGCTGAGGTGTCATGGGACTTCCCTGCATGGCAGCTCAGGAATTTTTGCATATTTGCTGTCAGCAGCCTGTCTTGGGGGAGCAGGGTGGCAGAGACGACACCTCCTCACGGCCAGGGGGGCTCTGCAGCCTTGGGAGGGACGGGAGCGGTGAGTGCCAGAGCACCCAACACAAACCCAGCGCCCAAAACCCTCCCGTGCCTCTGGGGGAGTGGGGAGCACACGCTCACAGGGGCTGTTTTATCCTTCCTGACAGCAAAAAGTCACCAGAAAACCTTCTCAGATCTCACAGGAGGCTGAAATGAATGACACAACCAAGCCACCAGCCCAGAGGGAGAATCTTCCTTGGTCCTGGAGCCACAGGCAGCTCCAAGTGCAGGGTGCTGCCTGTTTTTGGCTGCGGGAGCACAGGAACTCCCTGTCTCACACGTGCTCTGGAGGATGAATCCATCAAAGCTGAGCTGTGACAGTGATGGGGCACAGGAGTTGGACCACACCAAGGGCAGCATTCCCCCTTGGATCACCAAAACCCCCAAAAAACCCCCCTGAAAATCGAACTTAGCAGCACATGGGAGGAAGTTGTGTTGCTGGGGTTTGGGTTTGTTCACTGAAAGGAACTAATTATGAAACCTGAGGGTCTGTCTGGAGCCAAGGCCTTTCTGGAAGTCCAGAAGGGATGAGCTGAAGTCAGCTCTGGGAAATCTTGGCTGAGGGGTGCTCAGTGTCTCTGCAAATTAAACACCTCCCGAGCAGGAAAGCACTTTAAGGTTTTTGCCTGAGGACACAAAGAGAGGCTCTGGCAGCGCTGGGTTTGGAGCTGGGTGGTTTGGATTTGCCACCAGGCCATAAATAACCCCAAAATGTGCTTTAGGTGGAAATTAGCTGCTGTTCCAGGCATCCACCTCAGCCTTCCACCCACGGGATATTATTTCAGTTTCGCTGCCGCACATCCCCAAACCTTCCAGCACCTTTGATGCGACTTTCATTTCAGTAACAGACACGAAATTCTGTGGTATCTTAGGCTGGGTGTAAGGCCAATGAGGAAGGAATCCTTTTTTCCACGCTGCTTTATCTTCCCCTCACTTGCAGCACATTAGCTCTGAGTGTCAGGAGCACACAGGCAGTTTATTTGTGGAATATCTCCCTAATCACCGAAGTATCTGAAGCAGTTGAACAATTTAGATGAGCATACGAAAACGGGATTGAGTGTTGTGATTAGATAATTGTCCCTTTGCTTCAAGGTATGAGTCAAAGCAGAGACAGAAGTTTTTGGTTGCAGTGAAAATTCCTGAAAGCTGTGGCTTTCTTGGTGGTGGTGGTGCTAAAACAAGCAGGGAGTATCGGCGGCATCGCGGGCAGGTTTGGGAGCTGCTGGGGGATGTTTAAAGGGTAAACATTCCCATGATTTTTGAAGTTCAGGGCAGAGTTGGGCAGAGAGAATGCTCCCCGCAGCCACACAGGTCCCCACACGTGGGGGAGGAACCCAGGGCGGATTTCGATGCCAAGCTGGCAGAGGATCCAAAGGCGCTGCTCAAGTTCAAACACAGGAGCAGCCCCGTTGCCTTTAGCTGGGGTTACTCAGCACAGCCTCGGGACAATTTTGGTTTCCAGCGCGGTGCAGGGTGGAGCTTTGCTGGGAGTGCTTCGGTGCTGGTGCTACCGTGAGCTAACGGCCATCCCACATCAGAACTTCTCCATTTGGTTATCTGGATCAGCGGCTCCCATCTCATTTCGTTTCCTCCTGGGTGCAGATCAGGGAGGGCTTTTCTCCGATGTGTTTTTCTCTGTGCATCCTGTTTGCTCTGCGATGGGCAGTGCCTGTGGCCCTCATCTCCCCGTGAGGAGGAGCAGGGTTTGAGCACAGGCATTGCTCTGGAAGAGCTCTGGCTGTTCTGCCTCCTCCTGAGGGGTGGGGAAGGCAGAGAAATTTCCAGCAGCTTTTCTGCCCTCAGCAGGGTGATAAGTGTTCTCTCCGTCCCCGCTCCGCAGCGAGGGGAGGATTAAGCTTCTGCTTTCCAAACTGGCTGTCAGTTTTCCGGGTTCCCACATGGCAAAGCAGGCGTGTGTGAGTTCTGCCGGGTGCATCCCGCCCTCCACGAAAACCCTTCCCCAGCTGAAATGGGAGCATCCAAAACCTGCAGCTGCTGGTGCCAAGCTGAGCCTGTCCTGTGTCCAAAGCCCAACTGCTGCTCCAGTCGGAGCGCACAGCCTGGGTTGGGATGTCTGACACAATCCAGGAACTTGGTGGTTGTTTTACAGGGGTGAGTCGGGGCTAGATTTTAAAAAGCATTCAGGCATCTGGACAATGATTCCATCCCCTCCTGTTCAGCCCCCGTGATTCTCTCAGCACTGTCTTGGCTGCTCTCACAGCCACGTTCTGCACTTTCCTGCCTGCCAGATTGGGCTGAACACCTGAACTGGCCCCTCTTGTACCTGTGGCGTTACGCTGCATCTTATAATTCAGAACAAAAGAAAAGAGGTTCATATTCTACCTCGCTTAGGTCAGACTTTCTCATTCAAAGCTGCTGCTCGAGATCTTCTGACCACGTGGAGGAGGCAGGGGGATCGAAGAGCGAACACAAGAGCTTTCTTTGGAGATGTAGATTGCATTACAGGAAGTGAGAGGCAATAATCAGAGGAGGTTCTTCATTCTCGTTATCAGCTCTCCCCGTCTCGTTCCTCACGGCAGAGCTCTTGTGCGCCTGCAGCACGGCCCCTCTCAATTCTCCTCATTAGAGGTGGAGCCTCGTCCCTGCACCCTCTACACAGCCACAATCACCTTCCCCGAGCCAGCATGGATTTTTTTCTTTTCTGCCTTTACCTTTAAACAACTCATTCTCAAGCCCAGCCGAACACGCAGCTCCTCTCCCTCAAAAATCTATCGCTCTCAGAGCTCCCTTTTGTCCGGCCTCATTCAGAGCGCTCTGCCTTGAAGAGGAATCATTCCCTTGGATTCAGCAGCCGTTGGGAGCATTGATTTTCCTGCCTGGCTTGCGTGCTGCTGATATCCCAGCCAGCTCTGGGGATGTGATAAGCCTGGCCAGGAGATCGGCAGGGCTGCAGCTGGTCAGAGGGCCAGGCTGGGAAGGGAACGTGGAAACCTTCACAGGAACTGGTGACAGCAAATCTCCTGTGCCGGTGGCATGAGAGAAGGACTTTGAGGTCCTGATTTAAGAAAGAATATAAACACATGTTTACATGCCATCGATCTCGGTGAGTGGCACGGACTGAGGTGAAGGAATTATTTTGTTTCTGCCTCCCTGAGCATGTCGAGCACAGCCTGGTTGAGAAGGAAGTCATTTCCCCACTCTGCACGTGTTCAGGATGGTTCCACACAGCAAACACCCAACCAACGCGGTCCCCCAGCTCGCAGAGGGTGCTGTGCTCTGCTTGAAGTTAGCAGAGAGCGCTGAATTAACTTTGGGGGTTGACTTTCAGGAGGCTCCTGAAATCCCTGTGAGCACCCCAGCAGGCTCCCCGTGCCAGGGGACACCCCTGCAGAGGTTTGGGGAAGAAAAAGAGCAGATGTGGAGGTGGCCGTGGCCACTGTGAGCTCCCACCCAGCTGCAGAGCACAGCCCTGCCCTTGGAGGTCGTTCAGCATCACTGGGAACACGTGGCCACCTTTCCTCCCCTCCACATTAACGCTTCCCAGCCGTGCCCCTTGGCTTTTTGGGGTCTTTGTACAGATATTTTCCCTTTTCAGGGTATCCGCTTTTGCAGAATCTCGTATCCCTGTGGCGTGGCGGCTCAGAGCACTGCACACATCCCAGAAACAGTCCCTGGCTTGCTTTCCATCCCTTGCCTCTCCCAGGAGCACAGCAGGAAACTGTTCCTGCTCAGGGCAGGAAGCAAAGGTCAGGGATGTGGAGCTGTAAATCTGCCAGCAGTGCTTATTTCTGGGCTCAGCTCTGCTTGCAGCACTGCTCTGGTGACAGCCCTGCTCTGGTGACAGGTGATTTGGCTGCTGGCCCACCTTAGGTGAAAAGAAATGTCAAAATACAGGATTTTTGTGTCTTCCTCTCCCCGGCTCTTAATGAGGAACAGTAATTCTCCTTCTCCTGAAGTGTGCAAGTTTTTGAACCACTCTGACCTTTTATAAGTCATGTTCTTCTGGTTTCTTGGATCACTTCTGACTTTTAAGTATCTCCATAATCCTTACAAGGCGTAAGAGGGTGGCAGAAGACAGTGGAGGGCCCTTCTTCCACCCAAGCATTGGTATTTGGGTTTTCTCCCTGCTCTGCCTCCTCCCAGTCCCAGGGAGGCTGTCAGGACCCAGCACAGGGGCAGTTTGTCTCCTCTTGTCTCCTCTGCACTCCTGAACCTGGGGAGGGAGAGGAAACATCTTCTCCCATCCCTGCAGCACTTCTGCAACTCCCCAGCTCCCCCAAAACATCCTGAGGCAGTGGAAAATCTGTGCAAACACAACAGATCTGTAATGTTGAAAATCCCTGAGGTTCCTCCAGGCTGGTAGCTGTGAAAACACACAGAAAATACCTATAAATATAAATTTTCTATAAATAACCATGCACATGCAGACGTTTATCCACACAGACACAATGTGTGGATGATTCCTACAGTGGATACCTGAAGTTAAGCAGCCATTTGTGGCCAGTGTGTGCTTTGGTTTCTTCTTTATTTTTTTCCCCTCCCCTCTCTACAGCACAAACCATCAGAATTAAAATTAGAAACCACGAGAGCTCGTTGGTTTGGAAAGAGAACACGAAGGCTGACGGCAAACATCACGCAATAAAACCGAGAAACGCATCTTAATCAGCCGGTGAATTATCGCGGAGGGTCTGTGGGGTGAAATGATTCAGCCACGAGGAAACTGTGTGCAAAGGCCGCCACTGGAGACACAAACCTGCCCTACAACGTGTCTCTAGGTCGTGCTGGCCACTCTGGTAGGAGCTTGGTGAATAAAATCTCTCCTTTGCACATGTGTTAGCATTTCTCTTAGCCAGTCCTCATTTTAATTTCCCTTTCTGAGTGCGTTTGTCCTTTAGGCACAATGTGTGCCAGTAAGTCCCACCACTCGGTGCAGCATCTTCAGAGCACTCAGGAGTGTTTGCTTCTGGTTTTAAGCACAAAAACTCTCAAATTCAGACCTCGGGTTGTCTGACTAAAGATCTGCATCAACTCCAGAGGATGCACAAGGCTCCTGAGCTTTTATTTTAGGTGGCTTAAGCCACATCTAGAAGCATTCAAACCTGGGTTCTGGTTCAGCAGAGAGGACTGAGTTTTATTGGTAAAATAAAGCCAAACTTCTGCTTTCCCTCTCTCCCCAAAGACATCCAAGCTGTCTATTCCTCAAACACTCATGTAGGTGCTGTTTTTACATTTTTATTGGGAGACCTTGGAGAAAGCATGGCCTTAAATCTTTTAAATGCATTTGGAAGAGTTTAGTTTTTAATTTAGTGTAAGTTTTGACAGTGGGGTCAGATGGATTTAAACCCTGGCCTTCAGGAGGGATTAACAGAGCCATGGTTCATCTGGGGTGGGCATCTCCAGGCTGTGACCCCAGGCTGAGGGCAGGAGTGTAGTGCAGACTTCACAGATAATATTGCAAAGACACATGAAATCAATGGGAGCAGAGATCTGGCTTGTAATTAAATCACAGTTTCAAATCTAGAGTTCAATCTTGCTGATTTCTGATGGGAAAGCAGAGATCTGAGGACACAAGTTACTGCAAGCAAGATGTTGGTGGGTATTACCGAGCTTAATTCCCTCTTGATGGCAAGCCAAAAGGCATTTAGCAGAAGTGGGAAATCCCCCTTCTCCTTTTCAGATTAAAAAAATATATATATCTTAACATTTCGGTGAAAGAATCTTATCTGCCCAGTACCCCCCTGCTCTCCTGGCTGCCAGCACGGCCGTGTCACGCTCCACTGTTAAATACTCTGAACTCAGCCTTGCTGGAACACCCCAGAAATTATTCAGCAAGAGCAGGAGCGAGCCATTATCAGGCAGAGCAGTCATGTGGCTCTGCTCTGAGCCAGCCCTGGGATGAAGAGAGCCCTAAAACAATTTACAGAGGCATGGTGTGATGCCTTCAGTTTGATCTTCCATGTATTTCAGGTTCTGTGCTGCCCAGGGTACAGCTCTGAGCTCACACTCAGTGTCACTCAGCTCTCTGCACACAGCAGGGACACAAAACAAATCCTGTTCCTGCTGCACACCAAGGACAACTTTCAGCCCCAAAGCACAAACAGCAGTGGCTGGAGGGAGGAACAAGAGGGATGGGAGCTCACAGCCTGGAGCTGGAATTGGACAATTAAACCCCAATGTGCAAATGGACCAAAACTGATCAAAGTGTCAGACCTCGTGACCGTTTGTCCATTTTGTGTCCATTTTTTGTCCATTTTGTGACCATTTTGAGTCTACCCTGGGTGCAGCCCTGGCCAGGCTCTTGTCCTGCCCAAGCTGTACCCTAAAGGCCTTTCAATAAATCTCTGCTTTATTCCCTGGCTCTGTCCAGTCTCTGTTCCAGCTCAGCCTTCCCAAGGCATCAGGCGCAGTGTGATACAAGCAATTCCCAGTGCCCAATTCCTTGGATTCTTAGCTGAGCTTGTTCTTGGATGGGTGATAGCAGTGGAGAGGAAGCAATACAGGAATACTGGGAGGAAGTTCTCCAGAAGAAGGGAACCCCGTGTGAGCTGAGATCTGCACCAGCGAGGAGCTGGAAGGGCCTCAGCATCGAGCCCGCAGTCAAGGGAGCAGAGCCAGGCTGTGACATCGCTGGGATCCCTGCCACACCATTTCCTCCGACCTGCAAGGGAAGGTCACAGCCTCCAGAGGTGACTGAGAGCAGTGAACAGCTGGGCTCTCGCTCGGTGGCAGATCAAGGAGCTGCTGCATCTGCTGCGTGGGTGGGAAAACTCCTTCCCTGCAGTTGGTGCCTCTTTTGTTTGTTCATTCATTGATAACAGAGCTCGTTCCACCAGCTCAGCCGGGTGAGCACAGCTCGTGGCTTTCTACCCCTCTTCCTACAGAACAGATCCACTGCGAGAGGCTTTTCCCTGACCACAGCTTGTAGGAAAACGATGAGAGGACAAAAAGTCCAGGGACAGCAGCAGGACTGTGGAGAGGAGGGCTCCACCCAGACGGGTTGGGGCAGAAGCGCTTTGATGGTGGAGATCTGCACGTTCAGGACGAGTGAACCTTTATCCTGCAGCCAAATGCGCACCAGATGCCGGGATTAAACCCAAAACGTCTCCCTGCAGGCCTGGGAGGGCAGAATCTCCTCTGAGCACGGGTCACTTGGAGGCTGAGCAGCGTTTGGAGGCTCTCTGGGGGTTCTGCCCCGAGCAGGTGCAGCGCTCGGAGCCGACAGGAGGCTCAGCTGCTGACGGGATGGAAAAAGAGTCGCACAAACAGCTCTGAGTTTTCAGCTCCGGAGCCGAGCTGAGAGTCATGTGAGTGACCAATATCAGGCAATTTTATCACCGCCGGCTGCCCCCACCCAGCCCCCCAGTCACACATCCTGCACGCATCTTACGCCGGGCCTGGAGCGTGTGTAACTCAGTGTCTGCCACAGAAAGCCCCTCTACTTATTTTAACAACGAGTCCGCTGGAAAAATCGAGCGTTTTTATGCAAAAACCTCAGGGCATTTCACAGCAGTGCGTGATTAGGGTGTCGCCTGGGGGGAGCAGAGTGGGGTGTCCTGGGTGAAAGCTGCTCTCCAAATCCCCATCCCCCTGTCCCTAAGAGTGCTGAGAGCCCCTGCTTCCAGCGTGGAATTCCATTCCATTCCTTAAGTTCCATTCTGGATTTCCCTCCCTGGTGGCTTGGCCGCCAGCTGGACACTCCCAGACACAGCCAGGCTTATGGCAAAGGGGAAAATCCAAAATGATGCTGTTGCTGCAGAAACCACATGGATTTGGGAGTGGAAAACTTAATAAAACAACCCCTGAGACCTGCACAACACATCTGACCCGCTTTGTCTGGGAGCTGGGATGTCCCAAAGATGGCTTATTGCATCCTCTGTCCTTGAACTGTTTATTCCCTCCTCTGTTTTTAAGCTGTGAGCACTTCAGGGCAGGGATTGTGCCTCATCCTCCGGACAAACAGCAGCTCCCACCCTGCACATTTCAGCATTCCTGGGCTGTGAACAGCACACAGGGTTCAGCCCTTAAACTGACAAAAGACACAAGGAAATGTAGTAAACAGCCCTGTTTATTTGAGAAGGGGTGTAGGTGGTGTCGGGTTTTGGGCTTTTTTTAATTTTTCTTTTACCCCCAGTCACACTTTAGTCTCTTGACTGCTGGGATGTGCCGTGCCTTGGTGAAGAGGGATGGTTTGTTCCCGTGGAAAAGCAGGGAGCACTCGAAGAAACAACACCCCCTTGGTTGTGAGCACATTTAACACCCCTGCCAAGCTGCCATCTGCCACCAAGGAAGGGGACAGGAAGCAAGATGAGGCTCTGAGGCTGCCAGGGCCTGACTGCCTCCCGGCTTTCTGCTCTGTTCCGGGCAAGCTGAAATGTCAGCTGACACCCCGCTCAGGTGTTGGCGCCTTCAAAAGAGCACCTCTGTGGCTTCCCAGGAATGAGAAGCTCTGGGGTTTGTCTGGGAGGGGGTTGTGTTGTTGGGAGTTGTCAGCCTGGGGGCTGTAATTGCATTTTTTTGCCCTCTGAGCAGGGGGAAATGGTGCTTTAAGGATCGGGAGATTCCCTCCAGTGGCAGTGCCACGTGCTGTTTGCTCTCTGCTGAGGCTTTCAGGCCTCAGAGAAATGCAAAACTCACAGCAACTTTCATCCTGCCCCACTGGCAGTGCAGGAAGTGGTTCTTTGAGTGTTTCCTACTCAGCTGCAAGGAGGAAACACTCCCAGGGCAGGGCTCTCCCCAAATGTCACATCTCGGGTGCAGACCAAGGCTGAGGGGAACGATGTCCACGTGGGGACACCCCCAGCACTTGTGCCTGCTCCAGAACCACGGACTCACGGAACGGTTTGGGCTGGGAGAGGCCTTAAGGAGCATTCATTTCAACCCCTGGATGGATGGCACGCACTAAATCGTGGGTTTAATCCCCTCGAGGAGGCAGAAGGAGGGAGCAGGTGGAATTACAGAAGTCGCTGTGGATGTGGCACTTGGGGACACGGGCAGCACTGGGGGAAGGATTGGACTCAGCGGTCTCGCAGGTCTTTTCAGCCTAAATGATTCGGGGGGATGGGGAAAATGATGCCAAAAGTACGAGCTGAAATCCTCTCCTTTTTTTTTGGAGCCCAAGCTGTGAGCACAGAAACCACCAAAGGAGTTTGTTGGCTCTTGCAGCTCGTTTTCCCTCTCACAGTTCAGTCGGGACGCAGCGGTACAAACAGCAAAACCTTGGTTTTATCAGCTCTCCTGCCCATTTGCAAGGTCGGAATGAGTGGAGCCCATTAGAACAAAAACAAAGCACATTCAAGGATATTCCTCTGCTGATAAAACCCACATTAAGGCTACAAAGGTACTGATATGCTAAATACATGAAAATCAGAATTTCCTGGAAGCAGCTGGGCCAGGCTGTGGCTGTTGTCACTGCAAAACTCTTTATGGAGAAAAGGAGAGACAATTCCAGGGATCTGAACTCTTCACCACGTTAATGACATTCACAACGTGACTCAGTCAGATGCTTCCATCCCCAGCGAGCCTGGATAATTCCAACACAAAATTCTCCTGCATGTGCTTCCTCCTACTCCTCCCTTCTCAACGACATCCCCAGCATTCTGCCATAAACATTTCTGCTTCACTCCTTGCCCTGAATGCATTACCATCCACAAAAAAAAGACAATGCCTGAGGCAGCAAACAACAGGAGCAGAGGGAAGATGAGATGTAATTTTTTAAACTTTTTTTTTTTTTCTTTCTCCTCCCTTCTAATACTCAGCAAGCAGGATGGGAGAATTATCTCGTTCCTTGTTCTCTCACTGAATTACTGTGTGCTAAGTTTAGCTGCTGAGCCCATTTGCGCTGTGGTTTTCTCTCTCTGTTAATGAGGGTAATGAGACAGCAGCACCGAGTTCAATCCACTGAGTGCTGCAAGGCATTCAGAAAACAAAACAAAACAAAAAAAAAAAAACCTCAGGAAATTGGGTGCAGGAGCGATGCTTCCCCTCAGAGAATGGAAAATCCACCTTTATTCCTAAAGTGAGACACCGTCCCTTTAAGTCGTTGGAGATGTAACTGCAATCCAGACACACTTAAATAAATTATTTCAAGTTATTTCTGGTTGTGTGTGGGAGGCGAGTGGGGGATGGAGTTGATACTTGGTGGTTGGAGCAGCCTTTAGCCTTCACATCTCCCCTGCTCTGCACAGGCACTTTTGGGGTCTTTTCAGCTCCTCTGTTTGAGCACAGGCACTTTTGGGGTCTTTTCAGCTCCCCTGCCTGTGCACAGGCACTTTTTGGGTGTTTTCAGCTCCTCTCCCTGTGCACAGGCACTTTTTGGGTGTTTTCAGCTCCTCTCCCTGTGCACAGGCACTTTTTGGGGTGTTTTCAGCTCCTCTCCCTGTGCACAGGCACTTTTTGGGGTGTTTTCAGCTTCTCTCCCTGTGCACAGACACTTTTTGGGTGTTTTCAGCTCCCCTGCCTGTGCACAGGCACTTTTTGGGGTCATTGTAGCTCCTCTCCCTGTGCACAGGCACTTTTTGGGGTCATTGTAGCTCCTCTCCCTGTGCACAGGCACTTTTTGGGGTCATTTCAGCTTCTCTCCCTGTGCACAGGCACTTTTTGGGTATTTTCAGCTCCTCTCCCTGTGCACAGGCACTTTCTGGGTGTTTTCAGCTTCTCTCCCTGTGCACAGGCACTTTTTGGGGTTTTTGCAGCTCCTGTATCTGATGCAGACAAGGAAGCAGGTTCTGATCAAAGTCAGGCACCCTGCAAATGGCACTTGGTGACCAAACAAGAGCAGCTTGGCCTGTCCCACTGGGGAGATGATGATGATGATGATGATGATGATGATGATGATGATGATGATGATGATGATGATGATGATGAGAGCCCTCAGGCAGCCTGTCAGACTCTTGGCTTCTCCACTTTCCATTTAAGCATCCAACCAGATCCTTTCCGTGGCAGCCTCCTGGCTTTTTCCACGCCCTGTGAAACTTCATCTGGCATCAGCCAAAACTCAAAACTCCTTCCTGGGCCTGAATTCTGAATTCACAGCTCTAGGAATGTTCCTTAATGAACCCAAATTTCTGTGCCTGTTTCTCTCCCCGTCCATCACACGCCTCAGCACTGCCGAATACAAAACCTCCATTCTGATTTCTCCATTTTCCCACATTCCTTGACCTTCTATCTCCTCTTCTAAAAATGCTTGGGAGTTAAATTTGTTAGGGAAAATCCTTAGCAGACAAATTGACTTTTTTTTTTTTTTTTTTTTTTTTTTTTTTTTAATGGGAAGAGGGGAATTTTAGGTTTGACATATGGAATAAATTCTTTATGGTGAGGAGAAGCTGTGGTTGTCCCATCTCTGGAAATGCCCAAGGCCAGGTTGGACAGGGTTTGGAGCACCCTGGGACAGTGGAAGCTGTCACAGCCCACAGCAGGGGATGAATGAGATGATTTTTAAGGTCCCTCCCAACCCAAACCAGTCTGGGGATTCTTTGATTCTCAACCAAATTCAAGATCTAAATTTTGCCACTTCGGTACGAGTGGGATTTAATTTCAGAGAGAATCAGGCAAATAGCAATGATAGATTAAAAAGCAGCAATAATCTGGGGAAAACAAAACAAAACAAAACAAAACCCAAAAAAAACCCAAAAAAACAAACCAAACCAAAAAAAGAAAAAAAAAAAAAAAACCACCTCTCAGAAAGGTTCCTGGAGGATTGAAAAATCCATTTGTGGTTGGTTGAGGTCAATGGCTCTTGGTGTGTATTTGGTGAGGAGCTGCCCCCCTCAAACCTGAGCCCAGGACACATTTTCTGCCTTTCTCTGCTGAGGATGGGGAACCATCCAGCATGGCCACAACCAGGGTTTGTCGCCTCATTAGACAAAATGTTCGTTGTTTTGAAAGCAGTTTCTCGTGTTAATTAGAAAATCCGTTGAAATTCGGGAAATGCCAGTGTCACAAGGAGCTCTAGCTCCCTAAAACCCAAACAAAGCAGCTCGGTCCATCCTCACAGACATCGGTGCGAAGGAGGAACATTCCGGTTCCTCCCGACCCGCTCTGATTTTTGCATTAATAATGCATTCGCTGCTAGAACCAAAAATCCTCTTTCTGCCAGCAAGGCCACGGGCTCCTGAGCTCTGCCCAGACATTCATGGATGCTCTTTGCTGGAGCAAAAACCCCGGCACAGAGTGAGGAAAGGCGGGCATGGGAGCACTGGCTGCCTCCTCATCCTGCACAGAGGTGGGAGTGTCCATCCATAACATTCCTAAAAAAAAAAAACAAAACAGGAATACGAGCCCTTGTGACAGGTTATTTCCCTCTGGAAGTTACTGAGCTCCGTTCCAGCAGGGATGGATGTTGTAAATGAGCTTGGACTCAGGGGTTCTTGCAGGTTTTCAGAGGAGGCTGAAGAAGCTGAGCAAGGCAGACCACGGCAAAGCCAAGGGATGGGATTGGGGAAGCTCCCAGCTCAGGGTGCCTGTGAAAATCCCGGCTGAAGGTGCTCAGGAAGGAAAGAGTGGCCAAAACCTCTCTGAGGCAGCTCCAGGAGGGAGCTGTGGGCAAAGCAGGGGAATGCAGAGCTGCCCTGAGGGGGTGAAAGGAATAAAATGGGAATTGTGTGGGG
Organism: Hirundo rustica; assembly: GCF_015227805.2. NCBI lineage: Eukaryota > Metazoa > Chordata > Aves > Passeriformes > Hirundinidae > Hirundo > Hirundo rustica. Next base: position 3,969,138 of record NC_053472.1, on the reverse strand, counting down.
GACAGGGCTGGCTGGAGCATCCCATGGCTGGGACTGGGACCCAGTGCTGTTCCCCACCAGGGGTGATGATGATGATGATGATGATGATTATGATGATGATGATGATGATGATGGTGCCTGCCAGAGCTCCCTGCTCGCAGGACTCTGGCTCCAGACTCTGCTTTCAATCCGTGCAAAAAAAAAAAAGAGAAAAATCCCTTCCCTGAGCAGCCAGAAGGGAATGCAATTAAGGTGGCCTCGTGAAGCTCATAAAGGCTAATGCATGAAAATAAGCAGACAAATTACGGGCGAGCATTAGGAGGAACATTTCTAATTGTGAGGTCGGCTGGCCCTGTTCCTTCAGCCTCCCCGAGCTGGGCTGGAGAGGGAAATAAAAGGATCCCACTGGGAGCAGTTCTGGGCTGTGGGGAGCTGGGCAGGATGAGAAAGATGGAAACTCCTTCTCTCCAATATAATGCACTTCTCAGAAATCCAGCCGCGGTTTCTGGCTCTTATTTGTCAACCCGTGCCCTTCAGGAAATAAAATCTTCTTTTGTTTTGGCCGAGCTGTTTTCTCTCTCCTCTCTGGATGTTTCCTTAGCACAGGATTTCACGCAGGTTTCTGATTCAGGAGAAAGGAATATCTCCCATCCTTACACTCTCAGGCGCTGCTGGAATTGCTCTCCAGCTCCTACTGACATATTTGGCTCTTCTTTTGGGTTTGTTTTCAGAGCTTGGCTGCTGCTGCAGCTTGAATCACAGAAATACCACATGCACAGAGGGGAAAAAAAAAAACTTCCCAGCACCTTGTTCTCAGTGTTTCCTGCCACAAGCCAGATCTTCTGCCTCTCCTGACCTTCTTTCCAAGCGGTTCTTGTGTGGTTCTTGGAGTGAAACCTGGGAAAGCATCCCTTGGGATCCATCCCCAGCCTTTGGGTTCTTAGGATGGCCCAGCAGCTGCCTGTTTTCCCGTCTGTAAATGAGGAATATCCCATCCGTAAGGCAGCAAGAGAAACCCTGGAGAAGAAGTGTGGGAATTAGGGAGTTTGTCACAAATGCAGCAGGGATTAAAGCTGGTCCAGGGCTCGTTCGTGCCGCGCTGGGGAATGCGGAGATGAAAATATGGCTGTGGACACGGATGGACGTTTTTTTATTCTGGATTTCATCTCTTCCCAGGCAGCTGCAGGGCAGAGGGATGGACAAATAGCGGCATTGTTCTGGAGTGTGTGTGTGAGTACATCTCACACGCTCAGGCGCGGGGAAGGAATCATGAGATGGTGCTCAAATAAGGCTTTGTGCAATTTTTATCTACGATTTTCCACGATGACTCACCATCATTTACATGTTATCTAACACTGAGAGTCGCAGGTTTAGGTTCCTTTCTGTTCTTCGTGGGGAGGGAAAAAAAAAAAAACAGAACGAAAAAAAACCTTTTTGGAGGAGGTTCCTGTGGCTGGAAGGAGTTGAAGCTCTGCTGGAATAAGTGCCAGCAGACAATTATTTTCTTAATTAAAACAACAAAAATAAAATAATAATAAAAATTAAAAACAAACCAACAAACAAAAACACAAAAAAATGCCGCAAAAAACCCTAAAACAAAAACTCCCATCACCATTTTGGAAGAGGCTTCTGTGGCTGGAAGGAGTTGAAGCTCTGCTGGAATAAGCGCCAGCAGACAATTATTTTCTTAATAAAAAAAATCAAAATTTAAACATTAAAAAAAGACCAAAACCAAACCAAACAAACCCAAACAAACAAAAAGCACACCAAAAAGCCCTCACAAAAAACCCCCAAAAACAAACAAACAAACAAAACACCAAAACACTACATTTTTGGAAGAGGTTCCTATGGCTGGAAGGAGTTAAAGCGCTGCTGCAATAAGTGCCAGCAGACAATTATTTTCTTAATAAATTAAAAATAAAATAAAATAAAGTAAAATAAAATAAAATAAAGTAAAATAAAATTTAAAAAATAATAATATAAAAACCCCGCCATTTTGGAAGAGGTTCCTATGGCTGGAAGGAGTAAAAGCTCTGCTGCAATAAGTGTCAGCCGACAATTAATTTCTTAATAAATAAAAAACTAAAATAAAATAAAGTAAAATTAGATAAAATAAAATTTAAAAAATAATAATAGAAAACCCCCACCATTTTGGAAGAGGTTCCTATGGCTGGAAGGAGTTAAAGCACTGCTGCAATAAGTGTCAGCCGACAATTAATTTCTTAATCAATAAAAAAATAAAATAAAATAAAGTAAAATTAGATAAAATAAAATTTAAAAAATAATAATAGAAAACCCCCACCATTTTGGAAGAGGTTCCTATGGCTGGAAGGAGTTAAAGCTCTGCTGCAATAAGTGTCAGCCGACAATTATTTTCTTAATAAAAAAATAAAATTAAAATAAAATAAAATAAAATAAAATAAAATCCACCACCTTTTTGGAAGAGGTTCCTATGGCTGGAAGGAGTTAAAGCCCTAAGTGTCAGCAGACAATCGTGTCCTAAAGAGCAGCAGTTACCAAAATCCATTTCAGCCTGCGGGCTGCAAGAACAATGCGGCCATTGTAGTGCAGGCGCAGCCCTTGGCACCCGGAGAGGGATCCGTGTTTTGTTGATCAGGGAAGTGATGGAATCCATGGAAAGGTTATTTATTGTTCGAGGGCCTTTTGAAGGGAATTCCAGCCCTTTTCGTGCGCCGCGTTTGGAGTTTGGGGTAGGCTGTGGGTTGTTACCTTTCCTGTCCCTGCGGGGTAATAAACCCAACCTGCCTCCAGGTGAGGTTTAATAATAAACCTGACTATAAACCCGGCCTTACCTCGCTGCCAGCCCAAGTTTCCATCGCACAGAGGTCAGGCGAGGCTGGAATGTTCGGCTTGAGCGGGACTCTGCTGTCGCCATCAGAGCACCCCGCTCCCTAAAAATTCAATCCCAGTTGGAAAATCCCGCCTCTTCTCTGCGCTGGCAAAAATCACAGGTTGGGTTTGGGGTTTTTTCCTGTCTGTGTAGCTCTCAGATGGGGAAAAAAATTGGTTTTTCAGACTAGATAAAGTTCTTAATCCTCATGGATTTGGACAAGGTGCGAGGCTGGTTTGGCTCTTCTCCAGGATCTCTTGTTCCTGGTTGGAGCAAAGGTCCTGCAGCTGCTGCAGGAGGCCAAAGGCTTTAAAAAACCTCAAGGAAGATTTTTCTGTGTGGGAAATGTCTGAAATGATTCAATTCACCTTGATCTGAGGGGAGGAAAATGATGGGAACTTTAATGAGGAGGTTTTTCCGTGGCGGTGGATTTGTCCCAAAAACGCTCTTGGAGCTCTCCCTGTTACTGGCGTGGAGAGACACAGAAAATCAGGCTCACAAAAAAATCTCCCATAGATTTTTAATCACTTCGGGGAGCTGCTGCAAAGTTTTAGGGTTGGAGTTTCTGAGGTTTTTTATTTCCCTCTCCATCCTGTACCTACAACCAACAGAAATCTGCAAAACTTTGACCAAGGACAGAAACTTCTGGGCCTGGCTTAAAGACAGTGAGATTTAATTACAAGACCATTAAAAACTGGTATTTCTTTTTGTTCCTACAAGCATTTAGGACACACTGAAGTTTTTTCCTTAAGCTTTTCTTCCCCAGACAGGAAGGACACGCATCGACTTTGCCTTTTCTATTGAAACTTGTTGATTCTGAAATAATCGCTTGCTATTAGGAGCTGCGCCATTAAAACAACAAAATTTTAAAAAGGTGAAATCACAGGAGTGAGGAACTCGAATAATACGAATGTGAAAAGGCTTTTAAGATTCTTCAAGGGTCATTATGTCCTCAACACTTTGCTGATTTTTTAAAGTGCCTAACTTCATTTGAATCACTTCCCTTATAAATTACGCACTTAAAAACGCGCTGATGTTGCCTCCAATACTTAGAAAAACATCCCATTTTTGGCTTTTTTTCCCCATCCCCCCCCATATCTCAGTTTTTGTTGGAGAGATCATTTCAGGCAATAATTTCCTCTTCTTTTTAACCTCGGGGGCAGCAGATGAACTCAGTCGGGTACAATGCAGAGCCTTCAGAAACCTTCCATTTGTTTTGCAACAGAAAGTTCATTTTTCCCTGATTTTAATTAACTTCAGACCCGGCATTGCCAATTTGAAGCCAGGTTCAGTAGGGAGCTGTGGCATTTCATACACTTGTCCAAAATGCCCACACCTTTAATTAGAAAATTTGAGGCCAAAGCCATTTGGAAGCCACTGGGAGTTTTTTTTTTTTTTTCTTTTTTATTTTCCAGCAGCTTTTGGAATAAATTCTATGGTAACCTAAAGAAAAGCAGCAACAGGCCTCCCTACCTCTATTTTGAGCTGAGGATAAGATGCACCCAAAAATAAACAGATTTGTCAACATCAAGCAGCACGAGATTGAGTTAATCAAACCCCCTCACGACTTTAATAATCCTGTTTTTCCTTGAGATTTCCTGCCTGGCCTCGCTGATCTGCAAGGGAGAACCTCCTCCATTAAGGGGGGGGGGGGGGGAGGGAAAAGTGAATTTACTTTCATTTCTTTTCTGCTCCATCCATCCCTCCGGGTGCCACAAAGAGCTGTGATTTCATGCTGCAGATGATGGGAGAATTCACGAGATCTCCCTGATCTCGGTGAATCACCCAACAATAGAGGTTCTGTATTTGTGTAAACATCCCAGAGGACAGAAATAGGGGAAAACTCAGAGGAGCATAAATGTGTTCATATCCAGAGCGGTCTCCACAAAGAATACTTTGTGCAGTCTTATTGTTGTTGTTGGAGTTTTGTTTCTTTTCTTTTTTTTTTCCTTCCTTTCCCAGAAGCATCAGCAGTTCCTCGGGCATGTAATTTATGAGAGGCTAAAATCTAAATTATGCATCAGAAAGGGAGAGAGATGCAACTTCAGGGTAATAACACACTTCAAAAATAACTTCAAATGCGTAGTTCAGAGCTGCAGCCTATAGCTGGAAACCGGTGCCCAGTCAGCAAAGGCAGCAGAGAAGTAAAAATTACTCTTCCTCACATTAAAAAAAATAAATAAACTCTTGTAGAGATCTTTATTTTTAAATCTGACAGCAGCAGAGCCGGATCCTGGAACCCTGAATCTATTGGGAGGGGCGATGCTTCAGAAATGCACTGAACAGAATGTTGAATAATGCAGGAAATTATGTTTCAAACCAAAAAAAAAAAAAAAAAGTTTATTTATTTTCTGTTTAACAGACAGAAAAACTCCTGACACAGCCCAGGGCTGATGTTTGGACAAAGAGAAGTCCCTTGAGAAGTCTGAGATCCCTTTTTTGTCCTCCTTGAGCTGCTCTACAGCAGGCACAGAGCTTCCACCTGAATTTCACTCAGGCATGGCTGAGCTTTTCCTAAGAAATTTTTTTTAATCATTTATTTATTAAAGGTATTTAACTAAAGACCTTTCACTAAAGGTATTTGGTTGAGGATAAGGAAATGGTGAGTCAGGTGTAAAAGCTGCTTTCCTGGTTTGAGGTGAGATCCTCCCCCTGGGCAGTGCAGGGACCAGGCTGGGGATAGGTCGCCTCTCACAATTATTTATTTCCTGCCTGCCTGGATTAATTAGAGAGCCTTGGAGGGTGATTTTTGTGCCCTGGGATAGCATCACCCATCGCAGGAACTGGCAGTGCCAGGGGCAATCCGTGGGCTAAATATGCAGGGGGGAAAGGATGGGGCACAACAGAGAGAGCAGGGAAGGGGGAATTTCACATAAAAACAGACTGAAATGATTTTTAAGGTCCCTCCCAACCCAAACCAATCTGTGATTCCACGATTCTGTGACTTGCCCTGCTGTATCAGCCCCTGAAATTTACTGCAAAGGATTCCTCCCGACTGACACATTCTCCTTCCTTGCCTATTTTTCACGAGGCAGCTCTGAAATATTTACCAAAAGCAAAGCTCACACGAGTCTGGGTCCTTCACCACGAGCACAGGAGCCTGCAGAGCGAACCAATCTTAAAAACCCCAGAGGAGTTTGCAACCAACCTGTGTGAGCACCTGCCATCCATTTTATTTATCTCTTTTCCTTGGATGTGGCACTCGGTGCCAGGGTTTAGTTGAGCTGTTGGGGCTGGGTTGGGCTCGATGATCTTGGAGGTCTCTTCCAGCTTTGTGATTCTGTATATTCTGTATTCTGAATTTTGGATTCTGAATTCTGTGATTCTGTATTCTGTGTATTCTGTATTCTGAATTCTGTGATTCTGTAGTCTGTATTCTGAATTCTGAATTCTATATTCTGTGTTATCCTGTGTTCTGTACAACCTGACGTGGCAGCAGGTGATCTCCAGGTCTGGATTGCATCTCCCTCTTTTTTCCAGCCCTGTGAATCATCCGAACTCTTTGAGAAGCCACCCACAGCACAGCAAAGGTGCCCTGCAGGGGCCTCCTGGGGCTGGGGACAGCTCTGAGTTCAGAGGGATCGAAGTCACCAGCACAGGGCTCATTCACCTCACAGAGAGCAATCACTGCTGGGTTTGGGAGTGATTTCCACTCACAACTCCCTCCAGGCAAAAGTCTGTCCTAGCTGTACCAGGAGGTTTCTGAACTGTGCCACAAAGGAGGGGATTCAGCCCAAAATGCCACCAGAAAAGGGGAAAATGGGGAAATCTGGGCATAATCCAGCCACAAAGGAAGGGATTCAGCCCGAAATGCCACCAGAAAAGAGGAAAATGGGGAAATCTGGGCACAACCCAGGGAAGAGGCTCCAGGAGGGGTGACACAAGCCCGCCCTCGCTGTTGTCCCACTGTGAACAGCTGGCACCCCAAATAAAAGGCAGGCTCTGCTCTGGGGGGCCCAGATGGAGTGGGAGCAGCTCTGCTGCGAATCCAGCGCAGCTCCTGGGGATTGCTGCCAGGAGAAGTGTCAGGAGCACATCCTCCCTCAGCTGCACGGGCACAGAGCAAGTGCAAAACTCTTGTTTGGGAGGTGACAAAGCCCTGAGCTCACAGCTGGCCGCCTTATGCTCTCTTAGACCCAAAAAACCTCCCTCTTTTTGTTTTTGGGAGCGCTGGATGCGGAAAACCAGCAATAAGCAGAGTGATAACTCTGGGAGGTGACCTTGGACATGGAATTTCTTCTCTCTGCTTTTAATTTCTCGTCAGGGCTGTGCTGAAAATGAAAGCATCGACTATCACAGCGAGCAAATTTTTATCCCTCACCAATATCAGGGCTCCAGTTAAATGTCAGGACAAGGGTTGGGCTGGGTAATAAATTCTTCCCCTTCTCATTCTCCTCCTGTGGGGATGTTTACAGCTCCTGGGGAGTGCAGTTGTCGAAATACCACCAGAATATGCGATCACACTGCCAGGAGATGCAACAATAATCACTGATTAAAAAGGAAGAATGAAGAGAGTAAGAGCTGGTGGCAGCATTGCTAAATGCTGATCAGCGCTGTAAGACAGCCTTTGATTTTTTTTAAATTAATTATACATTCCCTCATACTTGGTACTGCTGTAGATTTAATTGGACTCCTTATTTTTAGGCAACTCCGGCGAGAGGAAGATAGGATACAGCTTTCAGCAGCTCAGCTCCAGCCTAATTCTGCCTCATTCAATGCCACTGGGAGGAAAATCGGGCTGATGCTGAGCTCTTGTGAAACGAGATGCTGCTCGTGGTCTCCATGCAGCTCACGCTCACCTGCCTGGCAGGATGGAGTCATTTCCACACAGGAATCCAGGCAGAGCCGGGCTCAGCATCCAAAAAAAAACCCCCAAACCCCCAAAAGGTACCGAGGTCTGGCTGCTGCCTGCGGAGTTTGCCCTGGTGATTCGCTCCGGCCTCGCTCCGCAGGATTTATTTGCCAGCCTTGTTTGCCAGCGTGCTTCTCTGAGGGAAAGCATGAAATGGTAAACTGCAGGACAAAGAGGATTGCACTGAAAGAAAAAAAAAAAAAAGGGTCTGGTTTCAGCTGCAGCCTGAAATCCTGCACTGCCCAGGGGATGTGGGCGACACCTGCACACACACACAGAGCAGTCCTGGGAGCCCTTCACCTGCACCACTCAGAGTGCTCAGAGCCTCCGCTGCTGGAGCCGACACTTGTTGTTGTTGTTGGAGCGCACACTCCGCTCTTCTGGCTCTCCCAGGACAGCATTTCCTACAGAACATCCCCCTCCCTCCGCAGCTGTGTCAGAGCTGGTGTGGGTTGTGCTCTCAGCTCGGAGCCCTGTCGGCAGCACAGGCAGGAGAACGTGTGGAGCAGCCTCTGGAGCTGCCCCGGCTGGGAACAGCAGCTCTGGGAACGCCAGGACCCTTCCCAAATTCTTTTCTGTCTGGGGGATCATGCTTTCCCTGTCCTAGGGCTTGTGTCTGGCAGGGTCCTGTGATGCTGATAGCCAGGAGAACCTCCCGATCTTTTCCAGATGGGCACTCCTGTAGTTATACAAAAAACCCCTCTTTATTTATTTTCTATCATGCAGAAGCAAGATGTGAAATACCCTTGGCAGCTCTGCATCTCTGCAGAGTTTAAATGTCCTGATAAGCTCAGGAATTGTTGTAGGAGGTTGGAGAGACCCCGGGGTGCAGCACAGTCCTGGGAGCCTCAGCTCCTCACAGAACCAGACCTAAGAGAGACCTCAGTGCACAGAAAGGGTTAAAAGGTGCTCAGGCCAGGTTGGACGGGGTCTGGAGCACCCTGGGATAGTGGAAGGTGTCCCTGCCATGGCAGGGGGTGGATGAAATGATTTTTAAGGTCCCTCCCAACCCAAACCAATCTGTGATTCCACGATTCTGTGACTTGCCCTGCTGTATCCACCCCTGAAATTTACTGCAAAGGATTCCTCCCGACTGACATCTCCTTCCTTGCCTATTTTTCACGAGGCAGCTCTGAAATATTTACCAAAAGCGAAGCTCACACGAGTCTGGGTCCTTCACCACGAGCACAGGAGCCTGCAGAGCGAACTAATCTTAAAAACCCCAGAGGAGTTTGCAACCAACCTGTGTGAGCACCTGCCGTCCATTTTATTTATCTCTTTTCCTTGTCCCAGGAGCTCACCCTGCCGGGTGGAGGGAGGGGTATTGCTGGAAGCACAGACGATATTTTGAAGCAGCAGCACTGCAAGGTGCTCTCCTCCTTCCTGATGCTGCTGTTAGTGCCAGAGCCAGGCTGGAATTGTCCCTGGATCCATTCCTCCCCGGGACAGGCTGCAGGATGGAAAGAGAGGCGGCAACAGATGGAACGAGAGGCTCCCACTGTGTTTAGGAAAGGAAAGCTGCACCTCTCAGGCTGCTTTCTAGATATCAGCCACACGCGAAAACCCAGGGGAGACGGGGCTCGGTTCTCAGTTGTAAAAGGGTTTTTTTTGTTGTTGTTTGTTTTCCCCACCCCATGGATAATTTTAGCAGCACACCCCCACAGCGGCGCCCGCCGAGGTGCGGGGGAGAGCGGCGCTCTGGAAATGAGGTGATGCTCCCGGTGTGTCTGTGTGTCTGTCTGTCTGCCAATGCCTGCCTGCGGAGGGATAACGAGGGCTCCAAGGTGAGCATCCCCGGCCCGGCCACCCCCACAGCCCTGGCGAGGGGAGGAAACGTGTCCCCGGTGCTGGGATGAGGTGTGAGCTGCGTTTGGTGGGGGAAAAAACCCATGGGAAAAGGCACTTCATGCTCAGGCAGCACGGCTCAGCTGGGAATCCTCGTGGGAAAAGGGCTGGAATGAAGGGAAACCCCAAATCTCCCATGATTTCGGTACCCAAGCCGTCCCAGAACTTCCATGGAAATTTTGGCCGAGGATCTGGGTAGGCTGCGGCTCTGATCCTCACACACAACAAGCTTTTCTCAGGGAAAAGGACCGAGGGCTTTGTCCTTATCCATTCCCACCCCATTGCTGCCGCCTCCAAGGTGTCCAAAATTAAAATGGTAACGGCGAGAGGAGGGGGGAAAAGGGGATTTGATTAGACTGTAGTACCCACATCGTGGGTACTCTGGATACAAAACCAGAGAATTGGAGCTGAACACCTTTCTGGTCAGTGCTGTCAAAACTGGCAGGGTTTCAGCAGGGCTGGAGCTCTGGGAATTCCCATCCCCTGTGGTCAGATAAAACCCTGTGCTGGGCACTTTTAAAGACTTATCACTGCTTGTGTTTACCCAGGGGGCTCAGCAGAGGCTGAGATGATGGAGGCAGTGACCTGCTGAGCTGATATTTCGTGATTTTTACCACGGCCGTGCCCTGTCGAGGCCTCTGACACAGCTGCAGAACCATTTTAGTGATAAACAGACATTTGGGGGCACGGGAAGGTGAAGTTTTACCCCATAAACACGAGAATTAAGCAGTGCTTTGTGATACCTGCTGGACTGGGGAGCCTTAAAGGCCATGAAATGGGTCAAGGAGGGTGAGGGGATGGAGTGGGACCGTGCAGGGGATGGGCTGGGCTGGGCTGGGCTGGGCTGGGGGTTTTGCCAGCCCTTTGCTGCTCCAGGGGATTTTTGTGAGCAAACACTCCAGCAAAAACACACCCAAGTGTTCCTGCCAGCACCGAATCCCCAGGTTTTCGGGGAGCTGAACAAAGTTCCTTTTATCACGGCAAACACTCGGTTTAAAATCCTTGGAAATTGTGCTGGAAGGAAGGAGGGAAGCAAAGCCTTGATTTGCAATAACCTTGCAGCACCTGCTTTGCATAAGAGCGGGGCTGGAGTCTGTAAGTACATGCTTGGAGTTAAAGAGATGCATAAGTACTCTTTGGTGCAGGGATAATTACTAAATCCAGGTCTCATTAAAGCTTTCCTATTGCTGTTTGGGTTTTTTTGGGTTTTTTTTTGTTTTTTTTTTTTTTGTTTTTTTTAATTCACTGACATGTTCTGCAGGATCAGACAGAGGAATCAAAAGGCTTAGAGCTGACAGGCCAGAACAAAATCAGGAAAGTATGCAGGGAAATCTTCCCAGTCTGTGGTGAAGTTTCCACATTAGAGCTTTAGATCCTTCTTTATCTCATTGTTTCTCGGTTTATCACAATTCTTCATTTCCTGTTCCTTTTTAGGCTTCAAACATATTTTATTTTTAATGTGAGGGGGTTTTAACCCTTTCCCTTGTGAAGGTTGAAACTTTCTGGAGTCCCTTGGTTAGACCTCATGTAAAAAAATCCAGATTACTGAGCCAGGAACTGCAGGGTGACTTTTAATATTTATTCTGGTATTAGAGTTTAAAAGCTCTGGCCACGAGCTTACAACTTAATCATGATTATAACAGCAAAATAATTGTACATTTTTACAGCTTTTGTATCACCTGAGGACTCCAAAGCCACCTGGAGGAGACCAAACTCCCCAAACTGAAATTCAGAGCAATTGCTTGCCTCACTTATTTTCTCTTTCCCCCGGTGGAAACTTTGACTTTAGCTGCAGCTCACTGCTGTAACCACACACTTCAAAATCTCTGAGGCAAGGGGCTGAGCCCTGAGTGTGTTTTCTCACCCCCAAAGCTTGCAGCAGCAGGGGACTCCCGGCCCCAGTTCTGTCCTGGGGGATGTTTTAGTCAGTGGCAAATGTCCCTCATCCTCTGCTGCATCGACCCTTTTTCCCCCCCCTTCTCCTACAGCATTTTGGGTTTCTTGGCCAGATCCCCCACGTGAATATTGGTGTGATGGATATTGACATAGCGAACATCTTCTCTAGGTGACAAAAAGAAGTGAGGAACGTTGATTTGGAATATTGGGAATTTCGTGTGTTACTGAAAGGGAAAAGAAAAACAGCAAGGGAAACAACGGGGCTTCAAAAATTTCCTGAACAGAGCTGTCTAGAGCAGGAGGCTATTTTAAGTCTCTCTTTTTGCCTTTGACCCAACTATTTCAGCACCCCACCCTTCTTCTTCCTTCCACCTTCCTTAATTTCTTAGACTTCCTTCTTGCTGCTTTGCCTGAGTCTATTTTAGGTGTGAGAGCATGCTGAGCTTCTCGCCAGGCCTCCACTTCCCATTTTCCATCTCTAGGGTTTGCCTTTTCAGCAGAGCTGGGAGCCCACAAGGACACAGAACCTCCGAGAGTCCCCGTGGTGGGGAGACACTGCCCCTAAAGGAGAGAAAATCAGCACCTGGGGGGGAAAAAAGGGTCAGAATGAACATTGCAGGAGATAAAAACTGATCAGGGCAAAGAGCGGCAGATTAAGCTGAGTGAGGATGCTGGGATGGGAGCTTTGGAGTTTTTCCTTTTTGTATTTTTAAGATTTCATTTCTGTAGTTTCTTCTCCTGTCTCTTTATTTACAATCCTTCCCTGAATTCAGGATTTAATTGCAGTAATTTGAGCAAGTGTTGGTCCTTTTCCACTGCTCCTCATTTCATCTCAGTCCATTTGGTTGTCATCACTCCATTTCCAAATTTTCTGCGGTTTTTTCAATTGCGTTTTATTTGATCATATCTCCTTTCCAGAGCGTTCGTTAGACTTCCTTCTCTGATTTCAAGGTTTCATTCATTTGCCTGAAAGGAAGAATTTCAGGAAAGCGTGCAGGGAAAAGGAAGAATTCCTGAAAGGAAAGGGAATGAAATCTTGCCGTTTCAATGAGGGTTAATTGTGCAAGCTGCAGTCCCTTTCCCTGCGCTTTTTGTCACCCATTTCTGAATTCTCCACTCGCCTATTTCTGAACTCACCCAAATTTGGCAAGCACAAGATATCCCCTTCTTCACTGGACAGCTAGGGGCTGAAACAGGGAGTGGATTTATGACGGAAATTCTTCCCTGTGAGGATGGTGAGGCTCTGGAAGAGCTTTCCCACAGCAGCTGTGGCCGTTCCATCCCTGGCAGTGCCCAAGGCCAGGCTGGACGGGGCTTGGAGCACCCTGGGGTAGTAGAAGTGGATATCTGGTTCTCTGGTGGAACCAGAGGATCTTCAAAATCCCCCTCCAACCCAAACCATCCCAGGAATTTATGATTTGGTTGCGCGTGACCCAACCTGACAAAGTTCTGACCAAAACCTGTTGTTGGCACCGCGATCCAAATCTCGTCGCTGCCAAGCAGAGCAGGTCCAGAGCAGCACCCCAGCTCCCTGGGGGGCTGTGCAGGACACAGGGACCTGCACCCTCACCCAGGAGGAGTTTTGCATCACAGGCTTCCTCACGAGATCCAGGCTGAGCAGCTCAGGGCTCTGTTCTGGGGCTTTGGGCTGTGTTATCTCTGCTCGCTTCCTCTCTCAGCCTGCTAAAACCTCCCCTGAGCCCAGCTTTGTTCAGCAAGAGGAGCTCACACAGGGCTCCTCCAGCCGCCAGCAGCACACCAAAACCTGCTGAGAATTAGTCCCAGAAGGTCACATCCTTGGTGGCCGTCAGGGCTGGAGTTCCTGGTACAGCCCCGTGTCACCAGCTTCACAGAACAGCAGCTTTCTGGCAAATTGTGCAACTGCACCGCCCCCAAACTTCCTGTTTTGAAACCCCAAGAAGCTGGAAAATGTTAACACTGGCACTTTAAAGTGCTACTCATGGGTTTTCTGTATTTTTTTTTTTTTTTTTTTTTTTCTTTTTTTTTTTTTTTTTTTTTTTCCCCTCCCTTCTCTTCCTGAAGCACTGCTGAAAAATTTGGATGCACAGAGAGGGGCTGCCTGGAGCTCTGGGGGCAGGAAGGGGGCCCAGGGAGCCTGGATTTGGGTGTGGGGGGCTCTCAGGTGTGGGGCAGCAGGTGCTGGGCACCGCGGCAGGGCTGTGACAGATGGAGAGGCGAGGTGGCAGTGTGACATTGGGCACCCACAGGGTGCCAGCAGCAGCCACCTGGCCCCGGGTCCCGTTCCCTGGCAGCTCCACCAGCCTGGAGCCCGCTGCTGATGGCAGCGAGAAAGGGGCTGTGGCACCGAGGAGCGCCTCGGAAACAAAGCAGAGCCGTGGCAAATCTCCTTTCTGCAATTAGGAGGAGCAATTAGGGAGAAGAAAGTGCCGTGTGTGCCTCAAAGGAGGGATTTCGTTTCTCCCCAATCAGCGTGACAACCGCTTCCTTCCCTGGCTATCGCCGAGCCTCCAGATGGTGCATTGGAGCATCCTTAAACCTCCAGCTTGGCTCCTTGCGAGGACATTGTCTTCCTGGTTAGCTAAAAATGGATGGCTGGCTCTGGGACGAAAGCTGCTGCCTGTGAGTGATGAGCTCGTGGTCGCTCTGTTAAAATCAGGTGTTTGAAGGGGACGAGCCCCTGCTGAACGCGCTCCACTTCCCTGCCAATATATTTCTGTTAACCCCATCTGCTTGGCTGATGGGCGCAATTCTGCGAAACCTTCGACAGCAGCCGTTATTTCTCACCTCCCTTAGCCGAGTCCGCAGTCGCTGTTTTGAATCTGAACCAGGCAGCTGAGGTGCTGCCAATTTTTGTGGGTTTATTAGGGAATTGTGAGACATCATTCTCTTAAATCCCCAGCTTCAGGCCTCCTGCTATTTCCAGAGCTTGTTTGAGCAGCACTTTTAGATTAGCACACGGGGAGAAGAAGCTGAAGGAAGTGAACCAGGAAGCCAGACGGCAAATGTCATCCAAAACCAGAAATTAAAAAGAAAACCAATATCAGGATTGTAAGCAAACCTAACGGCGGGGCTTTGCAGCCGAAGGGGAGAATGAAAGGCCAGAGGGATTTTGATGGGGTGTGACGGATTCAAATCAGCCCCAAAACCTGTTCCTTGCTCCTCCTCCATCCTGCAGGGCCGTGCAGTGTCTGGCAGGAGCCGGACAGCCGAGCCCACGCCTCATAAAAAAGCTGCACTGTTGTTGTTCTGAGGAAGGGAACATCCTGCTTCCTCTTTAAACCCTGTATCTCCTTGAAAATGGTAAATGGCTGCTACATTCCTGCCTTTATCCCGGCCACTCTTTACCAGCCTGTGCTTCCCTCTCCTCCTGCTTGAACAAGCTGGCTGAGCAGGGGATTAGGGAACGACTTGGTGGGGAGAGAAATCCTCCTTCCAAATCTTACATAACTCCAAAAGGCAAGAGGCACATGCCCAGGCCCTCATTCTTTGCACATAAAAATCGTCATTTCATCCTCCTCCTGTGGCCAGGCTGCAGTTTGCTTGTCCTCTGATTGAGATATATATATAGATATATAGATGTATCTATATATATATAGATATATAAAATTTGAAATTTCCCAGATTTATTTCCGGTCACATTTCCCCCTTTCCCTCTCTTCCCTGCTGTTCCAGAGCTGGGATGCAGCAGCCAGCCCTCGGGAAGGGTGAGGAAGGGAATTTCCAGCCCCGCCAGGCACCTTCCATAAACATTGACGTGACCTGCAGGATGCAGCACAGCCGGAGCTCTCACAGTCCCCGTGTTCCCAGGAATTTCCCCTCTGGAAGTTCCTGTATTCCAGGCAGGACCTGGGTGTTTTCCACGGCTGGGATCTGCTCCTGGCTCCTGCTGACCTCCGTGCTTGGGAACGGCGAGTTCCCAAAGGGGATCTTGGGGTGTAAAACCGGCTCGTGCTCTGCAGTTAAAGCCAGAGGATTCAAGGTGAGCAGGGATTTATCTCAGTCATCAGCAGGCAGGAAAACAGCAGAAGTTGAGGTAAAACTCAGCCAAGGGAGAGAAATGAATTGCCCTGCCACGCTCTCGCCTCGGAGCCGTTCTCCGGGCGAAAACACCGCCGGGGTTCGTTGTTTGTCCCTTCACATCCCCAACCCCCTGCCCTAAACAGGAACTGGATCCCTGGTGATATCTTCCTGTCCTGTCCCTATTTATAGCAGGAAGGTCACCCAAATAAGAGCAGAAGCTTCGTATGATATATATATATATTTTTTTTTTAAGGGGCGGCCGAGTGAATTGTGCGTGTTGAGGATTCAGAGGAGCCCAGCACGCTCAGGAAGAACAACTCACTGCGGGCATTTTTTGTGGGCAGAATACTTAAGAAATTCGTGGCACCCAGGAATTTGGGTGTTTTTTCCCCCACGTCACAGAGCCAAATCATTAAATGCACAGAAATTTTCCCTGCAAAACTGTTTTCTCAGCATGCATTGTTTAGTGAAAGCCTAAAACAGACACGTTCCCTTCGTTGGACTGTTAATAAACAATTGATGAAAACTGCAAAAACTCAGGGTTCTGTAGAGGTCACTCTGGAAAAGAAAACACACAAAGAATACTGGGGATTTGACTGTTTGTGGAGAATTTTTAACAGCTTTCCTGCAGGTTATAGAGCAGAGTTTGAATTCAGGACCTCCCACCCCATGACTTTGACACGTGAGGCAAAGGAGAAATTTAAATATTGGGCTCCTGACCTGTACCTGCGCTGACAGATCTGCTCCAAACAGCAGCTGCAGCCAGAAAATTCCCATTTTTTTTCCCCATTCCCTGGAGCCAGCCAGCATTTTGCTTTCTATTCTTTTACCAGAAACCAACAGAGACGGAAAAAGCCAAGCTTTAAATAGACACGCAGGGCTAGCTGAATATATGTTTATATAAATGTGTCTTATAGGCACAAACATGCGAAAATGAAGGTGCTTATTTTTTATTCCGGAGGGAAAACACTCTGTTTGACAGCATCCCTCTTTCAAACTTATTTGGCATAAATTATGGGCTGTAATTCCTATTTCACCCCAGCATTCAGGCCTGTGAGTGGGATCTGATGAGGAGAGCCAAGTACTTCCATCATATTTTAAAAAATTAAAGAAAATTTATTTACACAGCGAAATATTTGATGGGCCAAAGACTCAGGTGATGGATTCATCCCTCAGAGGGGTTTTGCTCAGGAGGAAGGAGTTTGTGTGGGCTTGAGGGATGGGGTGAAAGGGCAGAGTTGGTCATTCCCTCTCTTTCCTCCATCCCTCCAGGGCTCATTCCCAAATCTCTCGGTGCCTGCGGAGCCGGGGCTGAGGCAGAGGCTGCTGCTGGCGTTTTCTGCAGCAGAAATTCCAAATAAAGCTGTGTCCAGAGCTCTGCTGATGGCACAATTAGTGAAATTAAAGAGGAGCCAATGGAAATCCCTGCTGGGGCATCAAGCCCCTGAAGTTTGCACACTTTTTTAGTGACATGTCTTTATCTGCATTATATTTCATCTCAGAATGGTTCCCCCCATGCCTTGCTCTTGCTGTTTGCAGTGCTGCCTGTTCACAGCCCCTCCTTTTTTAAGCTGGGCTTGAATAAAGCTGAGAACTTTTTAGACTGGACTAGAAGGAGAAGGCTGAGCTCTCAGCAGAGGGAGGATTTTTGTGTGGTGCCTCTGAGGCCGAAGGATCTCGTTTATGGTTAATGCCTCATTCCCCATTACAGCCATTTCCTCTGAAGCAAATGGGATTTGGCCATTATATTTTATGTTTATTGATATATACTTCCGAGCTGAATTGACATCCTCCTTTTTCTTTTCCCAGCCAGGAGTGACAGGGAGCCAAAAATCCTTCAGCAGGCAGGAGTGGAGTTCTCAGAGCAGCACTCAGAGCTCTGTGCTCTGCCATTAAGTGGGCTGGGGTTAAAATGGGCACCATTTGCACATTAATGTGTGGGCCAGGGCAGCAAGGCCAATTCTGCTGGAATATCTTGGGCCAAGGGGTCAGCTCTTTAGCTGGGAATATTTCATCCTGTTTAAACAGTGATTGAGTGGGAAAAGGCTTTCCTTGGGCCTTGACGTTGAAGAGTGTCACGGGGAGGGCTCTCAGGTTGAAGAATCAAACACGTTTAATTCTTCCTGCTGAATAAAATTCCTGCTGTGCGTTTGGAAGGCATCGCCATTAGGATTTTCCTTCCCTTTCCCCCGATTCTCCAGACCTGCAGTTGCACAGAACCTCTGCCTCGCTGTCTGCTCAAAATGATTATTCCGTGTTGCTGGGTGCTGTTAAATGATTTCCCTGCGCTCCATCTCAGGAGCTGAGAGCTGGAGGAATTGGGTGGCTCAGGGGACCAGCAGTGCTGCACAAAGCTTCTCGTGCCCTACCCGAACTCATTTTGCATCACCAGAGACGGCTATTGTGTGATACCACCTAGTAAATCCTGAAAAAATAGGTTATTTTCTTCCTTTTTCCTCCTTTCTGGTTCATCTGAGTCACAATTTTATTTTTTTTTTTTTTTCTACAGTGCTCCAGCCAACGCTCGCTACCCAGCGTGAGGAAATCTGAGCACCTAAGCCATAATTTGTCACCTAATTAAGTGACCTGATTTTCTCAGGAGCAGGATGTGTTTTCCAGCTGCCACTGCACTCAGCAGTTGTGAAAATCAGGCCACTTTTGCCTGGCTCTGACCAATTTTGAGTACTCAACTTCTAAAAAAGCTGATTTTGGCCTGAGAGCTGGAGGATGGGTCCTCTCCAGGTTTTGGCCAGGGATGAGATTTTGGGAGGGAAGCAGAGACTTATCTGTCATCAGCACCAATCCTTGCACTAAATTAAAAAATAAGAGAAAAAAGAAAAAAAGAGCAAGAAATCTCCCAGTTGCAGGTCCTGAGATAAAAATACCCTTTGGCTCTGTTTGCTTTATGCAGCATTTCCTCCTCGCACTGAAAATTAAATTGAATTGTCCCTGTGGATGATGGAGGCAGCTCTGGAAATCCCACCTGGATGAACGTGTGGGTCCAGCCTCATGTTTCCTGCCACTTTTCGGGGTCCCCAAGCACCGTAGGAGCTGCAGCTCCTTCCAGCACAGCTCCTCTGTGTGATTTGTTCCAAGGAATCATCAGGTCGTGAAGGAAAAGAGTCCCCGAGGGTGGGTGACAGAACCCTCAGAGGTCTGTGCTAGCTCCTGAGCAGAGGAAATCCCAAAAAACTGCTCATTTCGGAGCCAGAGCTTCTCCGGGAGGGCAGTTTTCACTCCCAGATTTCAGAGGAGACTTTTGCAGAGTCTCATCTCTGTGGGTGTGTTTGAAAGAGCAGAAACAGCCCAGGCAGTCGGGGGGGCCAACTGAGCAAGGGCAGCACAACAAATGATGCAAGCAGGGCAGGAAAAATCCCCAGGCTTTGCTCCCAGAGGGATCCCCCCTTACCTTCTAGAGAAATCCCCTTAGTTTTTTAGCGAGGTTCCCCTTATCCTTTAGAGAGATCCACTTCATCTTTTAGAGAGAAACCTGCATCTTGTAGAGAGGTTTAGAGAGAAACCCTTATCCTTTAGAGAGGTTCCCCTTTTTTTTTTACAGAGAACCACCTCATCTTTTAGAGAGAAACCCTCATCTTGTAGAGAGATAACCCTTATCCTTTAGAGAAGTTCCCCCTTTGTTTTTAGAGAGAACCACCTCATCTTTTAGAGAGAAACCCTCATCTTTTAGAAAGATCCCCCTTATCCTTTAGAGATCCCCCTTATCTTTTACAGGGATCCCCTTTTTTCTTTAGAGAGATCCCCCTTATCTTTTAGAGAGATCTCCCCTATTTTTTAGAGAGATCTTCCTTATTTTTTAGAGAGGTTCGCCTTATCTTTTAGAGAGAACGCCCTTATCTTTTAGAGAGATCCCCCTTATCTTTTAGAGAGATCTCCCTTATTTTTTAGAGAGGTTCCCCTTATCTTTTGGAGAGATCTCCCTTATTTTTTAGAGAGGTTCCCCTTATTTTTTAGCTCCCCCACCTGAGCTGCTTTCCAAAGCAAAGCAGTGGCTGCTTTGCACAGAACATTTTCCAGAGCAGGGCAAGGTCAGCAAGGCAGAAACACCAACCCAACAGTGCTCAGCACCCCAAATCCATCCTCCCCGAGGGCAGGTGCCGTGCCCAGCACTCTGCTGATCTCCAGGGGATGCTGGGCAGCAAAACCGCTTGGGGAGGAAGTATTTTCATCATCGCACGTTTGCAACACAGCCCTTTAATTTTAATTTTTTTTGGTTTTTTTTCAGCATTATCTTTCTGCCTTCCTCTTACCCTCCAGAGGAACAAAAACGTGCATTCAAAGGGAGGGGAAGGCAAGGGGCAGAGCTGAAGCACAGCTGAGTCAACAGCACATGGCTGAGGGCCGGCGGGTGACGTGCAGGAATATCCTCCCTGGTTGTCAGGGCATTTTGAAAGCCTCCACTGCAGGCAGAAGGGGTGAACAAGCGCTGTCACAAATCCTGGAGGGTCCCAGCTGATCCCACACCCAGGGGCTGCACCCTGGATCTGCCCCCTTTCCCTTAAGAAGGAAGCTCTGAAATCACCTCTTCGTGGGGAGTTTTGCACCTTCCCCAACTGAGCGCCGGTCTCTGCCCCATGACCCTAAAAATTCTGACATTTTCTGCTTTCTCCACTCACAATTCTTGCTCCGTTTGGGTTCTGGGCGAATCCCTCCCTTTGGCTGTCCCTGGTGCCACAGAGCTGAGCGGATCCGCAGCTGCTTTCCCGTGCTGCTGTCGAGCGTTTGGAAACCACAATTCCACGCTGAAAGCTGTCACTTGTGCTGGAGTGCTCTGGAAAACTCGCTGAACAGGAGAGCTGGGTGCTCCCAGCTGGAGCGGAAAGGGAAAGAAGCAAAAGAGCTCTTTGAGTGCAGCAAGGACTAAAGGGAACTTTACTAAGCTGGAAAATCTCTGGCTTGTGCCCTCTCGTGGCAATTGAATTTTTCTTCTCCTCGATGCAACTCCTGCACTTTCAGACTCAGCTCTTTGGTGTTTCGTGCTGAAATTCCCAGCAAGGAGACCGTGAGATGCTGGTGTTTCTCTGCCCAGAGAAAGTGGGGAGGTGGGAAAACCCAGAGATCCGTATTTTGTATTTTGTGCTGGCTGTGTGACTTTGCCCTTCAAACAGTTTATGGGGATTTGACAGGTGGCATATCCAAAAAAATAACCCCAGGGATTGGAGAATTGGAAAGGGCATCTCAGAGTGTCCAAACACACAGCAATGGGACCCAGCAGCGCTGAAATTCTCTTTTTATTTTGCTCTCCCTGCAGGCAAAAAGCGCTGGCGTCGACAGGTGGAAGGAGCGTTCAAGCAGCATGCGACTGGTTGGTATGAAGTAATAAATGTTAAAAAAGTAGAAGAAATGGTGAATTTAAGGTTTCAGCCTTTAGAATGTGGAGTGTTTAAACAACAGGGGGGTCGTCTGAAAAGCAGCTGCAGAATCAGTGAGGTGCTGGAAATAAGCAATCCAGAAATGAGCCTGGTCTGAGGGGGTTTGTGAGCAGCAGGAGCAGGTGAGAGGAGGAGCCCCCCGCCCCCTGCACCTGAGCAGAAGAGCTGAGAGCTTCTCGGAGACGTGGAGCGATTCCCGGTGCTCTCCTCCCTGTGCTTTGCACTCTGAAATAGGGAAAGGCAGAAGCAGTGACCTGGGTTAGATCTTCAGAGCATCAGCCTGAAAGCAAACCCCAATTTTCTCTATTACTGAGCGGTGGAAATGGGCTGCAAGCGAGGCAGCGCCCAGCTGCTTTTCCCCATAAAGGGACAATGGGGAAGCTGGTTTTGTTGGGGGGTGGGGGGGGAAGAAAATTAAAAACCTGTCATTATCTCTCAATTTATCATCCATTTCTGCCTGCCAGGCTCTTCTCCCACGTGGGTGACCCGTTCCTGGACGACACCCTGCCCCGGGAGTACGTCCTGTACCTGCGGCCCACCGGGCCCCTGGCGCAGAAGCTCTCGGAGTTCTGGCAGCAGTCCAAGCAGATCTGTGGCAAGAACAAAGCTCACAACATCTTCCCACACATCACCCTCTGCCAGTTCTTCATGGTAAAGCGCAGCTCCTCTCCCCTCTCTCCTCCAGCCGCTCCTTGCCAGGCTCAGCCTGGAGCCTTCACCCTGGCTCAGGGGGGGAGCTGAGGGGATTTTGCCCTCAGGCTGGGTGATGATGATGCTTCTGGAGGGGGTGATGGGTGTTTTAAGCTGTTGCTTTCAGGGAAGAGCAGCAGCAGCAAGACAGAATTCTCATCCCCTCCAGCGCTCCTCGGCGTGAGAATGGGTGGGGGAGCTTGGGAAGGTTACTTGGGGATAGCTGATCCTGCTTTGAGGACAAGGGAGGGGCCGAGGATTTCTAAACATAGATTTTTTTTTCCCCTATTTTTTTTTCCTCCCCATGCCCCTGTGCTTTTTCTCACTGCATGAGGGGAAGGGTAGCCCACTGACAGCCACCCACGTCCTTGCCTTTCCTGAGCCACGCCTGTCCTGCTTCCTTGGCAGTGCGAGGACAGCAAGGTGGACGCTCTCACGGAAGCCCTGCAGGCCACGGTGATGCGCTGGAAGTGCAAATTCCCTGCCCCGCTGCCCCTGGAGCTCTACACCTCCTCCAACTTCATCGGCCTCTTCGTCAAGGAGGAAAGTGCTGAGGTGCTCAAGAAGTTTGCTGCAGACTTCGCTGCAGAGGCGGCTTCCAAAGCAGGTGAGTGACTGCTCTGGCAGCTGCCAGGAGCTCCTGGCTGGGCATCGTCAGAAAATCCACACTGTGGATGTCATTAAGAAGCCCAGCTTGGGCATTGTCAGAAAAATCAAAGTTTGGATGTCACGAAGGAGCTCAGCTTGAGCATTGTCAGAAAATCCACATTTTGGATGCCATGAAGGAGCTCAGCCTGGGCACTCTCAGGAAAATCAAATTGTGGATGCCATGCAGGAGCCCAGCTTGGGCATTAACAGAAAGCCAAAACTTTGGTGTCATGTAGGAGCTCAGCATGGGCATTGTCAGAAAAAATCAGTTTGGAGTCATCAAGGAGCCCAGCGTGGGCATTGTCAGCAAATCCAAAGTTTGGATGTCGTGAAGGAGCCCAGTTGGAGCACTGACAGAAAAACCAAAGCCGTGAAGAAGCAAAGCATCTGCCAAAGCTCACGGTTTGTGCTTTTCCAGAACCCCAAAGCTCCGATGCCACCAAGAAGCGAAGCTCAAAAGCAAATCCCTGATGTTTTAAGTGAAAACTCAGGGGAGCAGGAGGTGCTTTGGCATTTCAGCTGGGACGTGTCTCCCCCTCGGTTCTCGGTGCTGTTTCTGGAAGGGAAGCTGACATTTGGTGGTTCCTTAACCTTTCGCAGAGCCGCCCTGAGCGAGGCTCGGTGTTTCCTGCCCCGCTCGCCGCCTCCAGCCACCACCACAGAACTTTCCCCGGCCATTTCAGGGCCGTGCTTGTTTTTTACCGCTGCACCCCTGAGGTGTGAAGGGGGCTCAGGGAGAAGACCCCGAGTGTCCTTTCCCACCTCAGCGCTCGCAGGGCTGTGTCTGTGAGCCTCTCCTGCTGCTGGAGGGGAATGAGCAGAACCTCGTCCTCCCATGGTCTCCACTGAACAACCTCGCTGTGTCCTCCAGTGTTACCCTGGTTTTTCTGAGTTTCTTTATTAGCCTTTTGATTTTCATAAATGGAGTCAGATCTTTTAGTTACTGTAGAATATTAGAGCAGTTTTTCTACCTTTCCCACAGAAGTAATATAAACAAATCCTTTGTTTTTCATTCTCTGTCCTTTGTTTGCATGTTTCTAACCTGAAAACAATTGTAACTGACAATTCGTCTGGCCACTGAAACTGAGGGGTGGAAACCCCAAAAAACCAATCTTCTGCTAGACCCACAAATGTATAAAAAGTAAAAGAATAAACAAAGGGGCTCTCTTCTCTCCGCTCTCTCAGCTGGGAGCTGGATCAGAAGAACCTCTGCGAAAATCTCTTGTCTGCGTGTGATTTCTTTGTGTGTCTCTGTGACGCTCCAGTTCCCTCCAAACTGGGGATTCACAGCACCCTGGGAGCACTGTAGCACCTCCCTGGATAATCCTCCATCCCTGCAGAGCTCAGCTTGCACTGCCCACAACACAACTGGTTTAGTCCTTTTCCTATCCCAGGCTTATCCTGGAGCTTAAATGCACCAAAATGCAGCAAATTCTGCATTTCTGGGGCGTTTCTGTGCTGGGCAGGCACCCCACAGCCATGCAGGAATGCTGGCCGTCTGTCCCTGCTCCAGAGGAGGGAGCCACGAGTGTCCAGAACCTCTGGAATGTGTCGCTTTCACCTGGCCTAGAACTTCACTTCCCTGTAGAAGAGGCAGGGAATTTCATCTTTAAAAAAAGGTTTTGGGAGGCAGACATTGGGTGGGTCCAAGGGCGCTGCAGCCACGTGAGAATGGGATCAGTGTTTCCTCCCAGCACAGCCAAAAATGCCATTTTTTTAATCCAGGAAAAAACCTCACTTCTTCAACAAAGAAGCATTGGTGGCTCCCAACAATCTTTTCCCCCTGAGACTGCTCCAATTCAGGCCAAATTGGGGGTTTTTTAGGGGAAGGCAATTGCTGCATTGCAGCCACAGCTTGGTCAGGTCGTCACATTAAATTCTCTGGGGTTTGGGGTTTTTTTCCAGAGATCTTGAACATATTTTTTATTGCTGATGAAAAACAACAACAACAAAGATGGATGAGCTTGCAAAGCTAGCCCTGGCTGGCACTTGGAGCCTCTGAATAGCTGCAATTGTGACTGAATAATCAGTCAAACTTAATTGCAATTTTTGGTTGAATGAGCAAGAATAAATTACATGCAAACAATGTATCCTGTGATTTCCACATCTACTGGAGGAGCCCCGATATTTCACATATTTTCACCTGGATTCATCTCCTGATGCAGATTCTTTTCTTTCTGCGGGATCATTTTGGATCATTATTATGTTTCCACAGTTTGGGAATACCACACCCTCAGTGGGTAAACTGATAATCCAACTAATGTCCAGGGAAAAGATTTAATCAACTTGCACAAACCTGCGGCTTGCATGGATTTGTGATTCAGTGCAGCAGAGAGAACAATGGAGGGAGAGTAAATTGATGCTTTTTAACCTGCTTATTTTGGAAAGATCCTCAGCTGCTCATGAAAGCCTGCTGGATTTTCCTACCTGGAAAAATGTCCTTTTTTATTTTTTTTTTTGGCAGGCAATCCTGCGTGTCCAGAGTTGCAATAATGATTGTCACCCCAGTCTGGCAGTTTGCGGGGATGCCTTGTCTGGCACCCTGCTGTGACTCAGGGCTGAATCAGACCCCCCCAAAAAACCCCCCAAAAATCTCTGATCATTTGATCTGGGGTTCAGCATTAGAGACCTCACACTCACAGCGTTTCCATCTGAGCTCCAGCTTGATGGTGATGATGATGCTCAACTCCACTCGAGCATCTCTGCGAGCCCAGCTCCCGTTAGAGCCCACAGTCCCTCATCTGGCAGGAAGGCGTTTTTAACCCTCCTCTCCCCGTTGCAGATGTCCACGTGGAGCCCCACAAGAAGCAGCTCCACGTGACCCTGGCCTATCACTTCCAGAGCAGCCACCTGCCCACGCTGGAGAAGCTGGCCCAGAGCATCGACGTCAAGCTGGGCTGTGACTGGGTGGCGGCGATCTTCTCCCGGGACATTCGCTTCGTCAACCACGAGGTAAAAGCTCTGGAGCTTGTTTTCTCTGCTGGAGGTTGAGACATGGCAGCAGCTCACGTCTGCCAGCAGCAGCCAAAGTTCTCTTTGTTACAGGGCATTTTAAAAGTTTTCCAGCCAAAGCTGTGGGTTTGTCTTTTTTTCCGGTGTTAGAGTATGTTGTTGTTAGATTGATGCTTGGGAGACACAATTTGTGTTCGGACTCAGATGTTTATTAGTTCTTATCTACAGTCTCACAAGTTGTGGGTTCTGCTAACAAAGTGAAAAATGGCTCTGTCTCTAACTCTTTCCAAGGTCTTTTAAGCACAAATTGTCCAATTATGAAATGACACCTAAATTATTTTCACTTTTAACCCAATAACCAACCACCCGTGGCCCGCAATGTGGATTTTTCTACCCAATTACAAAATCCCACCCAGACCCATGGAGAAGAAGGTGAAAAAGGAGGACTTGGCCTACACCCTAAACCCTCCACCTTGCTTTATCTCTATTACTGTATTCTAAACCCTTAAACTCTGAGTTTTCCACCCTGTGACATCACACACTTCTATCCAAACTCCACACCCACAATCCCAGCGCTGTCACTCCATTTTGGAAGCTGTTCCAGGTCCAGTGCAGTGTTTGCTTGGAGGTCAGTGCCTGGCAGCACAGAAAGCCTGGAATTCTCAGTGCCCAGGGTTCCAGCACAGCATATTGCCAAAGCTTTCAGACAATTGTTCTAGCCAGTCACTAAAAGCTACCCCTGCTTCAAACAATTCCTGCTTGCACGCTTTCTGTTAACAATACACAGTATCCCTTTATTAAGCTTAAAACCTTTTATCATCTTGCTAAGCATATTTTTCTGCAGTCTTAAGGTCTATCCTAGCCAAGCCTAAAAACTCCAACTATTGTCTCGTGTCCTTGCTTCCTGCATCGTTGCATCTTCTCCCACTTTGCAGTGACAGCTACCTCCAAGCTCTTCTGCTCTTTGTTCCTGAGGCCTGCCTTCACATCTTTCTGAAAGTTGCCTTACCTTTAGTATTCCCCACCGTTTCATCCCCCCCAAAACCATAAAAATCACCGCTCTGCTGAGGATCCCCGTGCCATTAACAGCCCTCTCGTGCTTTTCCTCCCCCAGACTCTGCAAGTGATCTACCCCTACACCCCCCAGAACGACGACGAGCTGGAGCTGGTGCCGGGGGATTTCATTTTCATGTCGCCGGTGGAGCAAACCAGCACGAGCGAGGGCTGGATTTACGGCATCTCCCTCGCCACGGGCTGCTCGGGGCTGCTGCCTGAAAACTACATCACCAAGGCGGATGAATGCGGCACCTGGGTGTTCCACGGGTAGGTCAAGAGGCTTCCCTGAGTGTTTTCATCCCCAGAGTGTTTCGAGCCCCACCAACGTGGATCGAGCTCGGAGGGATGCCAGCATCCTCCCAGAAATGGCTGAAGGGTAATTAGCCAGACAGCTTGATTGGAGGTGTTTGGAAAAAGCCAAAGGGTTTTAATTAAAGCGAAAATAACAAATTATACAGAAGGAAAGAACAAAAGCCGTGCATGGTGCAGGGGAACTCCGTGCTCTCTCTGAAGTTTTTAATGATTTAGGAGGGGTTTTTGCCTTGCTGCCCAGTAGAAAACAGCCACATTCCTTGAGGAACAGCTCAGGGATCCATCCTTTGTCCTGGCACTGGGCCAGTTATGGTGAGAGAAGCATGGAAGTTTCTGGTTCTTCTTCCTTAAAAGCTCAGGGGTGAAACTTTTAACTCTTTTCCTAATATGGGAACACCTGCTGCGGTGTGGGGGTGCACTGCAACAGCTCCCTCCCTTTTCCATGGCTGCAAAAAGGGGCTCAGCAGCCGGGATTTCACCTGGGGAAGCGAGGAGGGACACTGAGAAGGGCACTGAGGGGAAGGAGCTGGCACACCGAGCCGCATCTCATCAGCCAAGGAGCAGCAGATGCTCTCCCTTAGCGTGGGATTAGAGGACAAGGTGATTTTTTTTGGCTGAGATGTTGCAGCAGCTCTTCCTGGCTCCCAGGATTGCTGCTGGATGGTGGAGCTGGAGCAGATGGCTGCTGGAGGCACTGCTGTGCAGGCACCTCTGGGATCAGTAAATCTGAGCGTTAATTTGGGAAGAGACTTCTTCCGTGCGTAATTCCCTGCTGAAAAGGACCTCGGATCAGCAACATTTCTTCGGATATTTAGCAAGATTTTTAGGAGACTGCAGCTGGCTTCAGTGAGAATGCAGCCCTCACCTTTTGAACAGGGGTTGTGCCTCTTGATTTTGGTGGGAATTCATTAAACAGAGTGCTGGTCCTGAAATCACTCATTTACCCCTCGTTTATCCCTGCCAGAGCAGGGGACAAGAGGCACCACCGAGGACACAGGAGATAGAACCAGGATTTTTGGGGGAAAAGCTTCCAAACAACGTGTTGTCCTTAGGAGATGACTAAGCTGGAGCAGCCTCAGCAGTTTGTGTTTTCCAGCAGCACTGGGGACGGGCTGGTGGCTCCTCTCCAGGCACGCCGAGAGTTTTCCTCATCTCTATTCCCAGCGAATCCTGCCATCTATAAATAGATGGTGGAGCATTTGTGTCCTTTATTAAAAGGCTTAGAGAGAAAGAAAGGCTCAGACATTGTGTGGCAGCTCCTGGGGGCAAAGGGAAGTGGGGTAACCAAAAAATCCTTGGTATTCTCCAGACCAGTGTCCTTAAAAAAATGTCATATGGGCAAGGCAGGAAAGGGATTAAATGGGAGGAAGGGCTGACAGCTGGAAGAAATTCGCTTTGTGCAGAAATAGAGACGGGTCCTAAGTAAGAACAGAGATTCTGTTCACATTGAGATTCTGTTCACATTGGGATATTCAAGTTCTGGGGTCACTGGGGATGGGTCTGTGCTGACCCCAGTGCTCCACCTGCGTTTGGGCAAGGAGGGGAACAATCCCCCAGCATGGGCCAGCCCTTGTTGGGAACTCAGGAGCAATCCTTGTCATCCTTGCACCCTAAATCCACCAGATAATAGACCAGGACCAACATCATAGTGGGCTTTTCCTCCTTTAAATCATATAAATCACGCAGGTGACCTATTTTTGTCAGCCTGGCAGAGCCACTAGGGGTTATTTTAACAGCTGTGAAACCCTTCAGAGATTTTATCCCAACTGGCTGCTATCAGGAAGCAGCTCCTGCCATATTTAAGGCACTGAAAAGTGCCAGCTCTGCCAGCTCTTTCTGTCAAAGTAAATGACCACATCCATTACCTGAGAATGGCTTTTCTTTTTTTTTTCATGACTAAGCAGAGGTAACTGAGTCAGCAGAGGGTCCAGGCAGTGTCTGTAATTGCCTGTCACAGTTTAGTCCCCAGGGTTTTGGTCAAAGTCCTTGAAATCCCTTTGGCTGCACTTAACAGGAATCACTGGGGGAATGAATGCCCAAGAGGGTGGGAAGGGGAATGGGCAGCGCTGAAAAATGCAGCAACAACAGGGCTGAGCGTGCCAGCTCCCTGCCAGGGGTAGAAGCTGTTTTGGGCACAGGAACCCTGAGAACTGCTCAGGGAGAGGCCCCAGCTTTGTGCTACAAAGGTGAGTGAAAACTCCCTGTGGCTGTTAATTCCCAAACTTGGGGCCACAAATCCATGGTCAGTGACATGGGCTGGTCCCCAGGTGATGTTAGTGAGCGTCAGGAAGGCCCTGGCATTTTCCAGGAGAATATTCCAGGGTGGAGAGAGCCTCCCAGACTGAAGTCTGGGAATCGTTCAGTAAATTGTTTCTAAGGCAACAGCCTGTGGAGATGGAATTTGTCTCCTCACGTGTGTGCATCACCTGGCAAGGTGCTCTCAGGGCAGCACTCAAACCCAACTAATAATGAAATAACATCACAACTGTAATTACCACTGGCTCCTGAAGGCTACAGAAATGACCCAAGAGCAGCCTGAGCACAAAGAGCATTCCCAAAGACAGCATTTTTTTCCTGTTTTTGGCAGGTCCTACTCCATTCTGAACACCACGTTTTCCCCATCCCTTCAAGCCTTTGCTGACGGAGCTCTGGAGAGGAGGCAGCAGGAAGACCAAGGGCCAGGGGACGCTGGGCCACTCACCATCATCTGCCAGAACGTGCAGGTGGGCACCCCACAGCAGGAAATCATTAGGGACGAGCTTCCAGTGAAAGGAATTTACCCAAAAATTTATCTTTTCGCTCCCTGCAGCACAAGTTACAAAGCATTTTGGATCACACAACCCCGTCCCTGAAGTGCTTCTCCAGCTGGGGCGGCAGAGCCCCAACCTCTGCCCCCTTCAGCACCTTTATACCTTGAATTTACCAGAGTTAAAAATTCCCAAAGAGCTCCACAAACCCATGAAAGCCATAAATCCTGCAGCCTTCCCTGTGATGTTTGCACAGGGGCAGGGCAGGGGGTGCTGGCGCTGGCTCCTGTGGCTCGCTCAGATGTCTCTCCGCTCTGCTGCAGGTCAAACCCGCTGTGACTTTGATGCCTTGGGAGGCTCCCTGGAGCAGAGGCTGGGCAGAGTTAAAGGAATAAAGCAGGATTTATTAAAAGGATTTTATAGGACACACCGTGGGCAGAACAAAGCCTGGCCAGGCTACACCCAAGATGAACCAGGGGTCACGAGTTTTCCCACTTTTATAAGTTTTGGTCCATTTCTATATTGGGGTTCAGTGTCCATTACACCTCAGGTGATGCAGTCCCACCCTCCCAGTTTGCTCTCCTCAGCTCTCTGCTGTTTGCACTCTTTGGGCCCGAAGCTGCAGCGGTGTCCTTGGTTCTGGGGCTGGAGAAGGATTGTTCTGTGTGACTGAGCTGTGAGGAGAACTGGCCAACACTGTGTGTGAAGTTCAGAGTTATGTACCGACACAGTGCAGAATCTGGAAAACACGAAAGCTAAAAATAAAGGCATCGACTTCCCTTGCAGCCCCTGAGGATCAGCAGCCAGCCGGGCCCTCAGAAGCGCTGCCTGTTCGTCTGCAGGCACGGCGAGAGGATGGATGTGGTTTTTGGGAAGTACTGGCTGTCCCAGTGCTTCGACGCCAAAGGTGAGCCCCGGGGTATCCCAGGACTGGATGGAGGAAGGGGAAGTGGCCACTGCCTGGTGGAAGCTCTGGGTTTCAGCATAAAGTGATGCTTTTTGTGCATCCAGCGGGGAAATACTCTGTTTGCCAAGATTTGGGATGATATTGCAGGGCTGATTATGACAGTTACGTCACCAAAGAGAAACTGCAGTCATGATGTTGGTAGTCAGTGCTCAGTGAAAACATTCGCTGCCGTCAAGAAAAAAAAAATTTGCACTGCTGGCTCTTAGTCCTAAATGGAAATAACATTGCTCAGAGTGGGTTTTGGGGCATAAATTGATGTTTTTAACCCAGTATTATGCTCGGGTTTCAGACTATAGTGAACAAATTATAACGTTAAGATCTGTTGGCCTTGAGGCTGATGAGAAATCTGTCCTAAAAGTCTTTTTTCTGTTCAAAAACACAAACACCTTGTAGTGAAAGGATGATTTCACAACTCCCTTCTTTCTAAACTGTGGCTGAAGAGCTCTGACATTCTTAAAAGTCAGAGCTCTTATCCCACAACAAACTTTACAGCCTCCTGTAAAAATGTGATGTTTGTTGTGGGATAGGAATGACTTTCCAATGGGGAAATCAATCCTGAATTTTTTTATTTTTTTTTTTTAGAACCTTAGCAATATTCTGTGCTGATTTTGAGCTGGCGAGAGGTGTTTAATTTAATTCCGTGAGATTCCTGTTGGGTCGACGCGGGGGGGAAAAAAAAACAACCTGCAAACACCAAGCCGAGGTGTTGGGAGAGGGGAGGATCAGGTGTGATGTTCCTGCCTCTGTCTGAGGGGATAATTCCAGCTTGGCACCTCTCCCTGCAGGCAGGTACATGCGCAGTAACCTGAATATGCCTCACAACTTACCTCAGAGGAGTGGTGGTTTCAGGGATTACGAAAAAGACGCTCCCATCACCGTGCTGGGCTGCACCCAGGCGAGGCTCGTGGGTGAGTGCTGCTCAGCAGGCAAAGCTTTCCTCACTCAGGGGTGGGGATTTGGGGAAGGAGCTGTTCCCTGTGGGTGTGGGGAGGCTCTGGCATGCGTTGTCCATCCATGGAAGTGTCCAAGGCCAGGCTGGGCAGGGTTTGGAGCAACCTGGGACGGTGGAAGGTGTCCCTGCCCGCAGGGTTTTTGGTTTTTTCCAACCCAAGCCGTTCCATGAAGTTCTTGCCCAGGAAGCTTCACTGTCTTCCTCCCACACCTCCCATCAGAGAAGGGAAAAGTGCAAGGCAGGAAAAAACGGATTGGATGCCCCGAGCTGAGGGGATTTAAATCTTTCAAGGAACTTTGCAAAGTCCCTTCACCTTCCCCAGCAATTTCCCCCTTCCAAAGGAAACCTCACCTCCTTCAGCTGCTGCAGCTGAGGAAAAGGCAAAGCAGAAATGTGGGTTGTGGGGTGAAATCAGAGCCATCAAAGGATGGGTGCCTTGGGAAGGTTCTGTTCTTATCCACATTGGGAGAAATGCAGCACTGTGGCTGTCACCTCATACAAAATACGCTTTTTTCCATCCAGTTTGCCACACCAGCATCCTTTTATCAGCCTGCCTGGCTTCGTGCTGTCACAAACACAGCCCAAATCATTCCCAGCCCTCTCCCACCCTCCCCGTCCTCATCCCTGAGCTCTGAGCCTGTTGGTTTGTGTACAACCAAAGACAAATCTTTTGCCATCACATCTTGAGAGCTGTGGCCAGGGCAGCCCAGCCCCTTAAGGACGCGAGCTCCAGCGCCGAGCCTTTCCTCCGACTCAAATCCTTCCGAGCACTCCTCGCTGGTCACGTCCAAAACTAGGGCAGCTAAAATTATCCTGGCCTTTTTGAACACGAATAAATCACTGTGCAGCAGCAGCAGCAGCAGCAGCAGCATGCTCAGGAGCCCGGCCACATGGCAGCAGGGTTTGCAATCTGCTCAGGACAGAAGGGGGGCTGCCAGCGTCACAGCACCCCGTGCTGGTGGCATTCAGGGGGCCAAGGACACACTGGGGGTGGCATTGGAGAGCTCCAAGGACACTTTGAAGAGGTCCAAGGACACGTTTTGCCGTGGCATTCAGGGCTGCAAGGACACGCTTTGCAGTAAAGGGCGGCAAGGACACAAAATTGGTGGCATTCAAGGGGTCCGAGGACACTTTGCGGGTGAAATTAAAAGGATTTGAGGACACATTTTGCTGGTGCCAGTAAAGGGGTTTGAGGACACACTTTGTGGGGAATTAAAGGGGCTGGAGGACATACTTTGTGGGGAATTAAAGGGGTTGGAGGACATACTTTGTGGGGAATTAAAGGGGTTGGAGGACACACTTTCCTGGTGTCAGTGAATGGGTTTAAGGACACTTTGCTGGTAGCATTTGGGGGGTCCCAGGACTCACTTGGCTGTGGCACTCAGGGGATTAGAGGACACAGTTTGCTGGTGGCATTGAGGGGGCCTGAGGACACTTTGTGGGGCATTAAAGGGGTTTGAGGACACACTCTGCTGGTGGCATTAAAAGAGGACCAAGGACCCACTTTTCTGGTGGCATTAGAGGGATCTGAGGACACACTTTGTGTGGCATTAAAAGGGTCAGAGGACACACTTTCCTGGTGGCATTAACAGGTTCCAAGGACGCATTTGGCTGTGGCATCCAGGGGTCCAAGGACACGGCTGCAGCTGTGGTGGCACCGTGTGACCTTCACATGATTCCTGTGATGACCAAGACCCCTGAGCAGCTCCCAGGGCTGGTAGATGTCCCTCTCCTAAATGACCCCACTTCTCTCAGGGCATTTCTAGGGCAGCCTGGCGTGGTGACAGCCACTGTCAGGGTGAATGTCCCCTCCCTGCTGCCACTCCTTTGTCCTGCTCTTCCAAGAGAAGGAAAATGTGGCTGCCGTGACCCCAAGCAGATCCCTGCTCTCCCTTGGTTCCCCCAGGCAGTGCAGGAATATTCAAAACCCTGCTGCAGGAATATCAACAGCCCTGAGGGTGGAGTTGATTCTTATCTCGTTTGCAGTGATCTCCCACCTGTGTAATGAAATGCTGATTTATGCTAGCAGAGAATCCAGCCAGTTCAATTACGCTGGGTTTGAGTCGTGTTGAATCATTTGATTTGCGGCTTACAAATGAAATGAAATTAAATCCAAGACCTTTGCCAGATTTTTTTTTCGGGCTGCTTTTTGAGAAGCAGCTCCTTGCAGTGCCATTTACCTGAGTTTATTCCCAAAGATCAAAACTTCCTTGCAGGTGAAGCCTTGCTGGAAACAAACACCATCGTAGACTACATCTACAGCTCCCCATCGCTGCGGTGTGTCCAGACCGCTCACAATATCCTGAAAGGTAAGAAAGTCAGGCAGAATTCGCCCCATTTTCTGCATAAAACACTGACAAGCAGGTAAAAATTTCATTCACCACCTGAATTAAAATGTTATTTTATTATAAAATTAATTAGCATAATTATACGCTTTTGTTTTATTATTTTATTATATTATTATTATTATATTATGTTGGATATCATTTATTATTTATATACATTATGTAGAATGTGTATTTTATCATATATAATTTATGGCTATAATATCTGTAAATCTATAACTTATTATAGCTATATAATATCTATATTATATATTACATATTATATATTATATATATAATATTATATATATAATATTATATATTATATATATAATATTATATATAATATTATATATTATATATTATATATTATATATTATATATTATATTTTTCTATATGTAGCTATAATTATAATATAATCCATGTTATAATATAGAATGCATATTATAATATAGAATTCATGTTATAATATAGATTATTATTGTATGTATATGTATATGTATATGTATATGTATATGTATATGTATATGTATGAGTATATTGTCATAGTAATTATTATCTATTAAGGGAATGGCAATTATCAATTACCATAGGGATATATTTTATATTAGCACAATCCATAAGGAGCCTCTCCTAATTGCACCAGCTGCCAGCGAGAGCTTGACATTCCCCGGCACACATTAAATAAATGCATTAAATACTTAATTTGCCTTAGAAAAATAACAAATTAAACAATCGAACTGAAGAATTAAAGCTGCTCTCCTCCTCCCCAGCTGCTTCCGTTGCTACCTGGCCTCCTCTCCCTCTTTTCCAGGCATGCAGCAGGAGAACAACCTGAAAATCCGGATAGAGCCGGGCTTGTTTGAGTGGACCAAGTGGGTGTCCGGGAGCTCCCTGCCAGCCTGGATCCCCCCCGTGGATTTGGCTGCAGCCACTCTCAGCGTCGATACAACCTACAGGTAGCGCTCGCTGGCATCAGAGGGCCTGGGGCTGCTCTTTTGGAGCTTCAGCACCGAGCTCTGCCGGGTTTGGGAGTTTAGGCGTTGACTGGAAGAGCTGCCGAGGCTCCCAAAATAAACTCGGAGGCTGCCGTGCTGACCTGAAAATTTTATATATATATAATTATTATATATTATAATATATATATAATATAATATAATATAATATAATATAATATAATATAATATAATATAATATAATATAATATAATATAATTATTATCATTATATGTGATATATGATCTATGCTCTATGATCTATGCTCTATGCTCTATGCTCTATGATATATGATATATGATATATGATATATGATATAATATTATCTATATCTACATCTATAGATAGATATAGATATAGATATAGATATAGATATAGATATAGATATAGATATAGATATAGATATAGATATAGATAGATATAGATATAGATATAGATATAGATATAGATATAGATATAGATATAGATATAGATATAGATATAGATATAGATATATCAATCAGCTTCTTTTAAAATTTCCCAAATTTCCCGCATCACTGGCAATTCCTCCTGATCGTGGAGGTTTTCTTTCCAGCACTCCTTGTGCTGGATCCTGGGTTCTTTCAAGTTGCCAAGGAACTCAAAACAGATTTTTAGCGCTTTTCCTAAAACTTAGAAGTTTGGGCTCAGCTAACACAAGCAGGAGTGCCACCTACAAGGGCTTGGTGGCAAATATTTTGTGTCAGGGCTTCTGAGCGTTATGAAATCCTGGTGTTTCTCACCTGTGTTTATGAATCTTCAAGTGGAATAAGCAATTGAAACACTAAGAGTTAAAAAAAAAAAAAAAAGAAGAAAAAGATTTTTTAAAAAAACCTGATTTTTTTTCATAGCTGGTTATACCATAAACTACTTAATTCAGGAGCCGCTTGTGCTGTGTCATTGCAGCTGAAATTCCAGCACTTCCAGGGTATCTAAATAAAATTCCTCACCCTGCATTTATCCCTGGAAGGGCATCACGTGGCTGACAGCAGCAGAGTGAGTCAGGAGAGTTTCTGCCTCCAAAAATCCCTGTCCTCTGGGAAAAACCGTAGGGAATGTTCGGAGTGTGAGGGAAGAGCTGCTCGGTGTGGTCAGCTCAGGTGGGGCAGGGAGAGAGAGCTCTGTCCCCTCTCCCAAGGACAATTCCTGTGGGTCAGAGCACTGCCTGAAAGTCGCATTTTTCTTTGCACTCCAGCAGGAGAATGCAGCTGCTGCCAGTCCCTGTGCACACCAACCCCTCCAGCTGATCCAGCTGGCCAGGAAAATCCCAGCAAGGCCCTGGCTGGGCAGGGGATGGCTCAGCCAAGCTTTTCCCAGCTTTGCAGCGGGCCAGAGCAGCAGTTTGCCTCTGAGGGGTGTCAGGGATGGAGCAGCTGCTGCTCCACGCCGGGTGACACCGTCCTTGTCCCGCTGTCCCCTCCTGCTCCTGCTGGGACAGCTTCTCCTGCCTCTCCCTGACTTGATGGGGGTGGGAGAGCCCCGAAATCTTCTAACAAAAGGCACAGAGAATCAAAAATTCACTCAACAGCTTGGGTTGGAAAGGATCTTAAATCTCATCCCATGGTCAGGGACAACTTCCACCATCCCAGGCTGCTCCAACCCGGCCATGGGCACTGCCAGGGATCCAGGGGCAGCCACAGCTGCTCTGGGCACCCTGTGCCAGGGCCTCAACACCCTCCCAGGAGGGAAGTTTTTCCACAGAGCAGCCCAAATGAGCGCAGAGGAGCATCTCCAGGGCAGAGGGGACGCCAGCGTGTCCCGGGCTCTCTCCACGGACTGCTCCCCATCGGAGGAAGCTGTTCTCATTTTCCCAAATATCTCCACTCAGGAGTGGCAAACAAATCATTCTGGAAGTTTGAAGATCACCGCAGCGGCTCCCAGTTCTGGGGATTTCAGAGTTTCAGCAAAGACACTTCCAGATGAATCACAATTTGCGCTTAGAATGTTTTTGCTATTACCATTTACTGGACGTGTTTTTTCTGCTCACAGACCTCATATTCCTGTCAGCAAGCTGGTGGTCTCTGAGTCTTATGATACCTACATAAGCAGGAGCTACCAAGTAACAAAGGAAATCATCAGTGAATGTAAAGGCAAAGGTGAGTGCTGCAGAGGGGGTGAAAACCGAGCCAGGCATGCTGGGGTGTGAATTCCAATATTCCTGACCAACCTTTCCCTCTTCGGGGATGAATTCCCACACCTGAATCCCTCACCCTCTCTCCCAGAAGCATTGGAATGCCCTGCACCAGAGCTGTCATTTCAGATACACTCACAAGAGAGGTCCATAAAGTTAAATAGCAGAATTATTTTAGTGACCCTGACCCAATGGCAGCTGTTTCTTTCCCAAATTAGCTATTTGCCCTCTGCTGTGTGTTCCCAGGGTTAAATGGAGCGTTCTCCCTCCCCTCTCTGAGCTCCTCCTCCAAGTTATATCCCCATAAAGACCTTAGAGCATTTCTCCAAACAAAACATTGAAAATTTTTTAAAAATCCCTAGCTGTTGTTGTTCAGCCACAACACCCTGAGAACTCCTAAATTCTGGTGTTTTCACACAGAATTCAGAAGCACGGTGGGGCGTTGGCTGTAAAGGATCCTGGAAATGGAGACGTGAAGCTGCCGCTGTGGAAAGCCAGCAAGTGAAATTAAAGTGTTTGTTGTGATAGGAATTAATTTTTTACCTAGGCAAGAAGCATCTGCTTCCCAACACAGCTGGAATCTCGCTGGAATTCTTGTTTTCTCCAGAAAGCGTTTTGGAAGG
Source organism: Hirundo rustica (assembly GCF_015227805.2). Taxonomy (NCBI): domain Eukaryota; kingdom Metazoa; phylum Chordata; class Aves; order Passeriformes; family Hirundinidae; genus Hirundo; species Hirundo rustica. The sequence continues at coordinate 3,931,907 of NC_053472.1, read as the reverse complement.
GAGTAGGAGTGAGTTAACCATTACCCTGGAAATTGGGAAATGCTCTGAACGTGTTAACAAATCGCATTTCCCCCTTTGCTCACAGTTTGACGTGTCATTGTGTGACCAAGTGTTTCAAATGCCTGCTCCATCCTGGGCACCCAGCCCCTAAATCTGGCTTTACCTCCCTCCTCAGGCTGCGATTCTCATTTCATTTCAGGAAATAACATCCTGCTCGTGGCTCACGCGTCCTCCCTGGAGGCCTGTACCTGCCAGCTCCAAGGGCTGTCACCTCAGAACTCCAAGGATTTCGTGCAGATGGTCCGAAAGGTAATTGCCAGCAAGGAGCAGAGCCCTGGCTCTGCGGGGACAAAACCAATTTACAGTCTGCTGGAGCAGGCTTTGTCCTGAGCTTTACTCATTTCAGGAGTCAGGAGGCTGAAGGAGAAAGGGTTTGAGAGGCTGGGGCAGGGTGTGGGTCAGGTACACACATGAGGTGGGTTTGCAGGAACTCTTTTGTGCTTTTTGGGGTCAGGTGTCCACCTCAAATGGGTTTGCAGGGACTGTTTGGTGCTTTTTGGGGTCAGATGTACACTTAAGATGGGTTTGCAGGAACTCTATTGTGCTTTGTGGTGTCAGACATCCACCTAAAGTAGGTTTGCAGGGACTGTTTGGTGCTTTTTGGGGTCAGACATCCACCTAAAGTAGGTTTGCAGGGACTGTTTGGTGTTTTTTGGCTACCAGGGGCTGTGCAGAGAGCCCCAAACCCCCTGAGCACAGCCAGCAGGGCTCCTGAGCCCTACAGCACTCCCCCTTCTCCTCTAAAGAGATGCTGACCATCAGAAGGCTGGAGATTGTAATGGGGTTATTTTACTTCCTCTCCTTTCCTGCCCTCTGCCAGCCTCGCAGAGGCTCCCTGGGATATGCAGGGCTCATCTGGAAACCCCTGACCTGCAGGAACATCCATATTTCCCCCAAAGCTGTGCTGGTTTGGGACCACATTTGGGTTGAGCTGGTCCCTGTTTAAACCTAACTTCCATTCAAAAGTGCATTTTTAAACCTGCATTCCATTTAAAACTACACTCCATTCAAAACTACATTTTTAAACTTACACTCCATTCAAAACTACATTTTTAACCCACATTCCCAGGATATAATCTGGGTTTTTTCCCCAGTTTTTTTTGCACAGGCAGTGATGCACAGTCTGTCAGTCACCATCTGAAAATGGACTTTGGGAGAGGGAAAAGAGAGGAAAAAAGGGTGAAATCCTGCAGTAGCACAGCAGGGCTTCATCCCTTGGGATTGCCCAGCTCTGTCCCTGCTGTTTTGCCTTAATTCCCACTTCTCTCCTCACAGATTCCCTACCTGGGGTTTTGCTCCTGCGAAGAACTGGGGGACACTGGTGTTTGGCAGCTCACAGACCCTCCCATCCTCCCTCTCACACATGGACCAACTGGAGGCTTTAACTGGAGAGAAACCCTCCTGCAGGAGTAGGGAGAGCCCCAGCGAGGACAGCTTTTCCCAGCCTTGGAGAACGTCTCTTCTTCCTTGTGTTTTATTGACAGAGGGGGAAAAAAAAAAAAACCAAAAAAAAAACCCCTCATCATCTGTCCAGTGGGTCGCTCAAAGCATATCTCACACAGCCACAGCCCTGCAAAAAAAAGTCATTTACAACAAAAAGGGGCTGCTTGGAGGAGGGGGGGGAAATTAAAACACAGCTCGAGGCTCTTGCACAGAGCTCGGGGTTGGTTTCCTCACCTTGAAGGGAGCTCTGGTGACACTTTCACTGCCACCTGCACCACGGTAGAAACGCGTCAGGCAGGATGCTGGGGTTGTTTTTCTCACTGCTATTTTTGCAAAGCTCCTGCAGCCTTGTTCAGCACCTCGTGCTTGCTCCGCTCCCAGCCCCCCGAAGCCTCAGCACCTTACATAAAAAAAAAGAATAATAAAAGTGTGTCCCCGAGGCTGGAAATGAGTCCAGCGTTGCCTCTGCCTGAGCAGAGATGGGAGTGCTCAAAATATGCAGAGATTGGTTGGTGTCGAGGAAAACTCCGAATCAGAGGGAAATTCCGAATTTCGCATCGGTTACAGGTGAGGTTCGAGCATCAAAAGCCAGTGCAGCAAAAGATGGGAGGAATTTCTTTGAGATAAAAGAAGCCTTCTCCAACCAAACCTGAGCCATTTAGGGAGTTCAGATTTGGGGTTTTATTCTTTTACTTTGGTTATTGAAACCCACCTGCGTGCCCTAACCTAAAAGGTTTGTGGGGGTTGAATTCCCTTCGGGAGGTTTGGAAAAAGGGGCTTTTGCCTTTTTGTACTGGGGTTTTTGTGCTGGCCGTTCACCCAGCAGTGGCTTTGTGTCCCTTTGGCTGTCTTGGTGAGACTGATGAAAAATCTGCTGGAATTCAGCTGGAATTCTGAGTGCTTTGCTTCCCTACCCTTAATTCCCAAGTGCCATCTGTCATCAAAAAAAAACCCCAGCAAACTTCAATTTAGGAACAACTTTTTATGCTGTTTATCCAGGGAGGGAAGGGTTGGGATTTGGGGGAAGTGGAAGAGGAGGGTTTCCATCTCTAACCAAGCTGTTTGGGACCACAAGGGGGATGCTCTTGGTGCCAGAGCCTGCAGGATGCTAAAAGCAGCTGCATCCCAAAATACACCACAGTGGGTATTTCTACCATGAAGTGACATCAGAGCAGAGGTTTTAGGGTCAGAATTGCCTAAAATCATCAGCCTTGGGTCCAAAAGTTGCTGAAGACACTTCAACAGTGCAGGTTTGCTGTCAGCAGGTACCTAAAAAATGCGATGGAAGAGATTTAGGCGCACTCCTTCCTTGGTTTGGGCCACAAGTCTGAGTATTCCCAGGAACAGAATCATCCCGGAGTGGTTTGGGTTGGAAAAGACCTTAAAGCTCATCCAGTTCCATGTGCAGGGACACACCAGGCTGGCCTTGGACACTGCCAGGGATGGGGCAGCAGATAAAAACCGCCAAATGAAGCAAAAAGCAGCAGCTGAGGTGGTGCAGGAGGGACTTTGTGCCGTCCCTGCCCAGCTCTGCCTCTGCCCAAAGCGCTGAATGCCCTCGTCGGAAACGGGTCAGAGGCAGCAAAGTCAACGCTTGACGTTTGTTAATCACAGAAAAAATCAACTTTTGGGTGGTGTTCTGGTGGATTTCCCCCTTTGGGCAGGGCTGGTGTCAGCTCCCCCCAGCTGCCACGACAACCAAGGAGCGACAACCTGCAATTCCCGGGACAATTGGGATGGAGCCAGTCCGAAGGGGCTGAGCTCAGTTTGGAGCTCTGCAGGGAGGGCACAGCACATCCCGGGCAATATCCCAGATATTCCCACAATCCCTAGGAACATCCCCTTCTTTCTACCTTTAGGACTGTGTAGCACACTCGTGCGTGCTTTATTGTAGCAGGGATGGAACTGAAAAGTCAGGGAGAAAATTTAGGATGGGGCAGGAAGGAAGAAAAAAAACAAACAAACCTGTTCCCGCGTGGTTTTATCGCTGTCAGGTTGATTGTTTAATTATCATTTAAACTCTTTTTTTTTTTTTTTTTTTTTTTTTTTTTTTTGGCTGTGTAGAGACATTCTGAAGAGCATTTCTGGCTTGTTTTTCCTCCGTGCAAAAAGTTTAAAATTAAATCTTTGGCAATCACACTGAAAAAAAAAAAAAAAATTCGGTTGCTGAGGCGCGTGAATTCTCCAGATATTTTTTTTTTGCTTCGTGCAATCAAGGCGTAAACTGGGGCAAGAAATATCATTATATTCTAATATTTATTGCCTGTAGAAAGAGTGGAGGCTGCTCGGATCCTGTTTGGTTTGGGTGACATTAAAAGGGGTTTCTTTAGAAGCACGAGAAACACAGAGGGAGCAAAAGCTGGATGCACAATTTGAGCGGTGTTAGCTGCTCTTTGATATATCATAGAGGAAAAAAAGTGTTCTGCTTGAGGAGGTAGATGTTAAAATACTCTTCTTTAAATATATATATATATATATTTTTGGATGTTTGGGAAATATTTTGACAATTGTAGTCTCGTCTGGAATTAGGTGTCAAGAATCGCAGGGAGAAAAATCTTATTTTCTTCAGCGTTTTGAGTTTTCTTGGGGGTTTTGTGTTAAGCAGTCTGGTGTTGAAAAGGCTTTTTTTGGGAAAAGGAAAAAAAAGAGAAAAAGTATTGTTCCTTTTACATTTATTATTGAAAGGTTAAGAAGACAAAAGAATTGCTGCTTCACTTTCACCCCATCGCTGCTCATTAATGTGGGTTTAATGTCACTCCAGTGTTTTGGCCCAGAACATTAAACTTGATCTCTCCAAAACCTTTTCCTTCCCCGTGAGCTGTGTCAGATCCCAAGATTTATTCTTACAGCACTTCCCAGGTTTTTTCTTCTCTCCACAATTAAGGGAAAGGAAAAAAAAAAAAAAAAAAAGCTGCAAACCTGCCGAGAATAAATGGTTAATTTTCATAATTTGCGACGTATGGCTTAGAAAAAGACAAGAATTAAATTGACATTGCACTCAAATCAACAGAGCTTTGCTTGTTTATGCAAAATGAGGATCCAGACCGTGATAACTTCAGTCAAAAACTGGTATTTCCCTTTTCACTCTCTTTTCACTGAGCACTTTCAGACAGAAGTTGGCTGAGGCCAGGAGCCTCCTCCTGCTATGAAATTCTTGGGAGTTTATTGAGAATGGTAATTTTTATCCCCAAATAATGGCTTTGGTTTGTGGTTTGGGCTCGTTTCTTTCAGAGGAGGCAGAGAGGAAACGATTCTGGAGTCGCAAATAGGAGCGATGGGGGAGCAGACGTGCCCGGGATGGCGATCAATGAGCAAAATAATTGTAATTAACAGTGGCTGTGATTGGCTGCAAAGGCTCGAAATCACTTCTTGCTGCTCCCCACTTCCTCAAATTCGTTCCCCAGGGAATCTTCATGACCCACAACAGAAAAATACTCAGCCAGTTCCTTCGTTATTTCCCATTAAAATGTATTTTCTGAACTTTCTCTCCATGACATCTCTTCAGACTTGATGTTATCAACTTTTTATTTTGTTTGTTTCATTTTCAACCTGTTGTATCATTCTGTTTGTTATGTTTTGGTTTTTTTGTTGTTTTGTTTTTTTTTTTTTTTTTTTTTTTTTAATTTAGTGTGAGCAGATTGTATTTATTTGAGGGGAAAAAAAAAAAGTCTGCTGTTTAAAAAACCCCAATAATTGTATTGCCAAAAATAGCTGTAATTACCTGTGACATCTGTATTTTTTTATTTTGGGGGTGGGGCAGGCGGGGGGGGGGGGGTGCGTGGTTGTTTTTAATCTCAGTTTGGAGTGCTAACAACTGTTAAAACAACCACTGCATTTTAATTTGCTTCTCACATTAAATGGAATTCTCGGAAGTCAGACAAAAATATCTCGTAGGTGAATTAATAAAGATGCCAAGCACCCTTCCTATTTCAGATTTCCTCTGGAGTGTGGTGGAATTTTGAGCTGCGTTTTTCTTTTCCTGAGGCTGAAATTCATTCTCTTGACAGCAGATGGCACAAAATTCTCTCGACTCCAGTTTTCCATGCTCAGGGATGAGGTTTTCCCTCTGGATTCAGTTTTTTTTTCCCCGGAGTTATTTCACCCTCAGGTTTCGATGTGTGGGACTGAAGGCACAACTTTTAAACCAAACTTTTTAAATCTGGATTTTTTTTTTTTTTTTAAACCATCGAGAGTTTTTATCTTTCAACTCAGCTGCTTTAAATTCGTGACCTGTAGCTCTGTTTTCCAGTAAAATTAATTAATGACTTTGAACACAAAAGCCACAGCTTTTATCAACCAAAAAGTTTCATGGAAACAGGTCCTAATGAATCAGGAATAAAACACACACACTGCGTTTATAATTAACAATTTTGTCCACTTCACTCAAGCACACACAGGTTTTAGACCATAATTGTCTTCCTAACCATGATTATCTTACTAAATTCCGTTTATTTTGATGCTAATAGTTGCCCACACCAAATTTTGAGCTGCTGCAATGGAAGGCCAGGAGAAGATCTGCCAAAAATTTTCCTTTCTGGAGATCACAAATCATAAAAGATAGACTTGGATGAATGTGGTGTCAGTGGCCATCGCACACCTGGGGGGGACACAAAGCTGGAATAACCAAAGAGAGGAGAAACGCGGATTGTGTCCTGCAGCTGTCCCCATGGCTCCTCGCCGGCGCCCAGCGTGTTCTGCCCTCCCTGCGGAGCCGCAAACCACAACCAGCTCCCTTTATCCCACCGCTGCTTCCTCCGGCATCCCTGCGGGCGGAGCCGGCCAAAATCCTCCTGGTCCAGCAGCGCATCGGCACGGGAGTGATAGCATTTCAACCCAGGGATTTAAAACGGGTTTTTAAACAGCCTTGAACGAGCTCTGCCTTCCCTGCTGCCTCCTGAGCTCGGGCGGGTGAAATCCTGCGGCACCACAGCGGCGGGGTGACCCCAAACCCGTGTTTCACTAATCTTTCACCTTCTCCCTCTGCGAGCATCCCTCCCCGAGCCGGGCAGAGCCGGGCAGAGCCGCGGCGGTGAAGTTCCGAGTTCCCCCAGGGCTGTCGCCCACCAGCCACCCGTGAGGTCACCGCTGTCCCCGCGGCTCGCCAACACAGTGGAAACACGAGGTGGGGCCGGGGAGAGCGAGGGAAGGGGGCAGAGACCCCGGGGCGGTGAAGTCACGGTAAATGCGCTGAAAAGGGAGCGGGGACAGCGGCAGAGGGAGGAAGCCAAGACCGGCTCGGCACAGCGTGCCCGGGATGCTGCTCAGCGTGCCCGGGGTGCTGCTCAGAGTGCCCGGGGTGCTGCTCACCCTGCCCGGGGTGCTGCTCAGAGTGCCCGGGGTGCTGCTCAGAGTGCCCGGGGTGCTGCTCAGAGTGCCCGGGGTGCTGCTCAGCGTGCCCGGGGTGCTGCTCAGAGTGCCCGGGGTGCTGCTCACCCTGCCCGGGATGCTGCTCAGAGTGCCCGGGGTGCTGCTCAGCGTGCCCGGGGTGCTGCTCAGCGTGCCCGGGGTGCTGCTCACCCTGCCTCTGCTCCTGCTGCAAGGTAAGCCCGGCGTTCTCTCCTTCCACCTCTCTCCTTTTCGGTCCTGCTGGGAAAACCCTGCTCCAGAGTCCCGGCACCCAGCTCGAGGCGGTGCTGTTGGCGTCTGGGTGACAAAACGTTGTCACCCGCATTCCCAGAGCTCTCCGACTCCTAAACCCAGGGTCAGTGAGATCAGGTCTCCGTCAGGTTGAGGGGACAAAGCGTTGGGGTATCAAAAGTTTCTGCCCTAAATTTGGACGGAGGATCGCTGCCTGCTTTTCCCGGGTCGGAAATCCAAGTGTGCCTTTGTCCAGGCTTCGTGAAAAAAAGGGGCTGATGGAAGTCAGAGCAATTCAGGGAGAACTTGCAAAGCACTTTGCAAAAGAAAAGCACTCTGGATGCAGTCTCCTCACTCCTGCTAGAGGAGGCAGCTTGTTTCCATTTCCTCTGCCCTTCAGACACAGAAGTGTGTGACAGGTTCATATTTGACTGTGGCAAACAGTCAGAGGGTCTCAGGAGGATCTGACAGAGGATCCAGGGAAGGAAGGAGCAAGGCAGCAATCCACATCCAGGATCCTGCAGGCTTCACTCCTGAGCTTGGCAGGAGAAATGGATGCACCGTCCTGGGGCTGGGCAATATTCCCTCTCCCTCCCTGGCAGACCCTGGAGCAGAAACCTCTGCAGGGTTGTTGCTGACCATTTGCTAATTCCCAATACAGCCCCTCTCCCCCATTTTGCCACAGACTCCTGCAGGATGAGTTTGTAGCTGCTGCCTTGGCTTCCAGGATTAATGCGACTCCATTCACAGGTCAGAAGCCAGGACAAAACTCAATAAAAGAGGTGGCTCTGTGGGTTAGAGGCTCACAGACAACCCTGCACCAAAACTAACTCACAAAATGGGGTGAGTGTGGGTTAGAGGCTCTCAGATAACTCTGCACCAAAACTAACTCACAAAATGGGGTGAGTGTGGGTTAGAGGCTCTCAGATAACCCTGCACCAAAACTAACTCAATAAATGGGTGAGTGTGGGTTACAGGCTCACAGACAACCCTGCACCAAAACTAACTCACGAAATGGGGTGAGTGTGGGTTAGAGGCTCTCAGATAACCCTGCACCAAAACTAACTCACAAAATGGGGTGAGTGTGGGTTAGAGGCTCACAGACAACCCTGCACCAAAACTAACTCACGAAATGGGGTGAGTGTGGGTTAGAGGCTCACAGACAACTCTGCACCGATGCTCTCAGCGCAGGTCTCAGTGCAAGGAGCTCTCAGTCACTTCCTGGGGGCTCCAAGAATAGCAGCAAGAGTAGAACCTCTCTGCTGGGTGAATCCTGCAATTCCCAGCATGAAATTGCTGCCCTTTCTGTTCAAGAAGGTGGATCCGCCACTTGATGTCGGACTGGTTTTTCCAGGTGGGTCCCACATGGTCCAAAAGCCACCATCCCGTGCCATGGGGACTATTCAGGGATCACATTTAGTGAGCACAGTGGCTGCAGGGCAGAGCCCCCGTGCAGGGAAGAGCTGCCCTGTGAGTCATGCTCTGAATGAAACCCATTTTCCAGTGGTCTCCCATGGAAATTCCATTTATAAATTCCCCCTACCTCTTGCAGCTCAGCCTCGCCGCTCTCACCCCCCGAAGGTGTGATGTGCCAGACCCCACGCTGCCGGTGGTGACAGGAAACCATCACGGGGACAGAAATACCCGAGGGGCCTGTGGAAAACCACAGACAGCTCCAGCTGGCTCTGAACCACTCTCACCTCCTGCCACAGCTCCTCTCAAGGACACGCAGAGCCACAATCCCCATGGGAAACTGCTGTCTTACGGGGAGTCGAGGCTGATTCTACAGGAACAAAAATCAGCTCCAGCAAAATGCACCCCCCCAAAAAAAAAAAAAAAAAACAAAAAACTTAATTTCTGAGCAATTTCAAATTTTTAAGAACCTGAAAATCTTCCCTGAAGCCCAAAAAGATTCATTTCCCCAAAGTGCAGTGGGAACGGGCAGCCGACAGCTCCCTGGAAAATCAAATCAAAACACAAAAAACAGGAATGAGAACAAAACTCTCCTGCTGCCTATTTACTTAACTCCAACCCAGGCACCAATCTTAATATTCTCCAGGGCATGGATTTTGTCTGGAGAAGGCAATTCATTCCAGGTCATCAAATATTTCCATAAAGTGTTTTATCTGCCTTAGAATGTCTGGAGAGAAAAAAACCTGTATTTTACTGCCCGCCTGTGAGATGAGCTGGGAGAAGAGAGAGTGAAATTTCATTTTAGCAACCTGTGCCAGGCCAGGTTTGGTTTGGTTTTGGTTTTGTTTTTTTTTTTCAAAAGAAGTTTCATTTCTGAATAAAAAAGCCTCATTTTGAGAGTTGTTGGGAAATCAGTCACTGCTCAGCCACACACTGGGTAAATCGAGTTCAGCAGTTCCAGAATGGGAACTGCTCTGCTAAAATCAGAGAGTGGCTTGGGTTGGAAGGAATTTTAAATATTATTAGTTATAATAATGGAATAAGTGAAAACTGAATGTTTGTGTTTAAATACAGGGAGAGAGTGCATGAAATGGGTCTGCTTCAGTTTTTTGTTGGCTAATAACGAAATACTTTCTTGGCTAATGACTAAAACTGGATTAATCATTAAATCTGGTCATGCTGGCAGGTGAAGGTCCCAAACCTTCGTCACACAGTGCTTTGCTGACCTGACCAACGACAATAATTTATTTACATCCCTACATCCATACTGGCAACGTAGAAATATTAAAAAAAAAAAACACAGAGAAAAAGGAAAACTAACACATTGCTCTGTGCAAAAACATTGCTGCTTTGCTTCATGTCCCAATTTCCCACTTTTTTTTATCCCTGATGCATGGCAGGGGGGTTTCCAGGGGCTGCCTGCGACCCTGTGACGCTGAAGGAAGGAGAAAACCTAAATCTTCGCTGCACCTTCAGCACCCCCAGCAGCAGCAGCAACTCTACCCTGCAGTGGCTGAACCCTCAGGGTTTCACCATTTTCCTCAACGCCCAGCGGGGTAAGTGTGAAACCCCAGCGTGGTGGCACCTCCCACTGGGGCTGGGGACACCGAGCTGTCCCTGCTGCCACCCCGGCCGCGGGGACTCTGGTGCCAAAAGTCCCGGTGCTGGGGGGTTGTAGCTGGGTTTTACTCGGGCCAGAGGATCCTTCAAGGGCTCCTGTCCCTTCGTGGTCACCAGGAGCTGAGGGGGATTTGGGGCTGCCTAAAAAAAGAGCCCAGACAGGATGAAGAGAATAAAAATCATTTCTGTTTATTGAAGGGACTTCAGGGACATTTAGGGCACACAAAGCCCCCCAGGGGCTGCACCCAAAATGGACAATGGTCACGGGTTTGCACACTTTGATCACTTTGGGCCATTTGATGAACCGTGCGGGAAATGGAGCTGATCCATGGGGAAATGGGGCTGATCCATGGAGCTGATCCAGGGAGCTGATCCATGGGGCTGATCCATGGGGAAATGGAGCTGATCCATGGGGAAATGGGGCTGATCCATGGGGAAATGGGGCTGATCCATGGGGAAATGGGGCTGATCCATGGGGCTGATCCATGGGGAAATGGAGCTGATCCATGGGGCTGATCCATGGGGAAATGGGGCTGATCCATGGGGCTGATCCATGGGGAAATGGAGCTGATCCATGGGGCTGATCCATGGGGAAATGGAGCTGATCCATGGGGCTGATCCATGGGGAAATGGAGCTGACCCTTGGGGCTGATCCATGGGGAAATGCAGTTATTGCAACCCACCCTGTGCTGCTGGGACATCCAGGCTGCCAAAATCCCCAGCAGCCTGTGGCAGGAGTTCCTCTGCCCCACTGCAGTCAAAAAATCTGATTATTCACTCACAAGACCTTGGAGGAAATCACCATCAGTTATCTCCGTTTTTGACATATATTTATATTCATTGCAGATTTTTTTTCTCAGTATTTTATACCATAGAGGTCAGCAATTCATTAGGGGCAGGGAAGGAGCTGAGCATCCATTGGAGAAACACCCACAAGGACTGGAGCTCCCAAAGTGTTTGGACCCCGGAGAAGTTGAGGCACGCTGGATATTTCCCTTCTGCAGTGCAAAAGCAAGGTTCCTCCCCCTTGTTTAGGGAGAAACCAAAGCTGGCACTGCACATGGAGCTTTTCATTCTCCATCTGAGTCACCACTGGCAGCCTCTGTCACGTTCCTTCTCCAATGAACCACTTTGGGAATCAGTTCCCTCTGGTTTTCTCTACAAATATGACAGCTCAGCTGTGAGTCTTACACCACCACGGTCTCGAAATCCTTTAATATTTAATCCAGAAATTGCTGGGATTTCCTTCCAGCTCAGTATTTTGTCAAAACCTCAGCTAAAAAAATTAAATAAAATAAAAAAAGAGAGTTTTTGAGGTCTCTTTCACCCTGATGGTGGTGCAAACCCCCAGTTTCAGTTCAATTTATGGGCAGAAAATTTCATTTTCTGTGCAGCAGTTGTGGGAAAATTTCATGGACTTGTTGGGCTGACCCTGAGGACTCCTGTAAATTATGCAGCAGGAGGAAATAATTAAAGATTAAAAAGTCAAGAGAGAGAAAGGAAGAGCAGAGGAGCCCTAGGAGATGCTTTCATTAAAAACTTGAAATTTTAAAATGCCATAAAACAAAAACTCTCCTCATGCTTTGACTTCCTCTCCTGTACCAACCCCCGTGGTGTGCTGGCTTTTTCCCTTGCAGTTTTAAGAGACCAGAGGTACAAACTCCTCCGCCACTCCGAGGATGAATTATCCATCCAGCTGTCCAACGTGACAGTGCAGGATGAAGGAATTTACAGCTGCTTCTACTACAGCAGCCACTTCAAGAGCAAGAGCCAGAATGTCGAGATTTTGGGTGAGTTCCCTCACTGTGTTGTTTTTTATTTCCAGAGGAGCTCCTCAAATCCAAACCTGCTTTTGGTGCTCAACAGCATTTTGCTTTTAGCTCAGTGCTGTTGGAGCCCTGGGCGCTGGGAATTCCAGGCTTTCTGTGCTGCCAGGCACTGACCCCCAAGCAAACACTGCACTGGACCTGGAACAGCTTCCAAAATGGAGTGACAGCGCTGGGATTGTGCGTGTGGGGTTTGGATAGAAGTGTGTGATGTCACAGGGTGCAAAACTCAGAGTTTAAGTTTAGAATATAGTAATATAAACAGAGCAAGGTGGAGGGTTTAGGGCAGAGGCTCAATCCTCCTTTTTCACCTTCTTCTTCATGGGTCTGGCTGGGATCTTGTAACTGGGCAGAAAAATCCACATTGCGGGCCACGGGTGGTTGGTTATTGGGTTAAAAGTGAAAATAATTTAGGTGTCATTTCATAATTGGACAATTTACCCTTAAAAGGCCTTGCAGAGAGAGAGATAGCGCTCCATTTTTGTTTTTTCAGCTTGAAGTGCTGTAGAACTCACAGTTTGTGAGATTGTGACATTGATAAGAATTAATAAACATCTGAGTCCGAGCAGGAAACACCATTTAATCCTGACCCTGGCAAAAAGGAGATAAAACACAACACAATCCCCTCCAACAATGCTCATAAAAAATGAGTAGAAAATGCCCCTAAACTGATCCTAAATCTTCCTGCTGCAGCTGCTCCTTCCCATCCAGTGCTGGAAGTATCCCAGGACTCGGGAAGAGGCATCAAACTCTCCTGCCACACCCAGGGGTGCAAACCCCAGCCCCAGATCTCCTGGCTGTTGGACAACGGGATAGAGCTCCCAGGTAAGAGTTCAAAGACCAGGGATTGAGCACTGAAATTTGGGGGTTTTATCAGTTTTGGGTGGTTTAAAGATGCTGGAGGGTGAAATATCAGCTGGGTCTGCCACTCAGCCGTACAGCTTGGTGCAGGTCTGGGGAACAGTCAGCACGAAGTTCCAGTGGGGTGAAATAAAGGGAAAAATCCTGGAACCTCAGCACTGAATTCCACAGGGATAAAATGAACCAAAACCCCTGGAGCCTCAACTCTAAATTTCAGTGGAATAAAATAACCCCCTGGAACCTCAGCTCAAAATTCCACTGGGATAAAATGAACCAAAACCCCTGGAACTTCAGCCCTGAATTCCAGCGGAGTAAAATAAACCCCAAAATTCTGCAACCTCAGCGCTGAATTCCACTGGGATAAAATCAGTGCAAATCCCTGGAACCTCAGCACTAAAATGGGATAAAAATGGGATAAAACAAACCCAAATTCTGGATTTTCCAAGCCCCGGCAGCCTTTCTTCTCCTTTAACCTGTCTGCTACACGAGTAACTGCCATCCTAACCGTGCTATAAATAGCATTATTCTAAAAATCACTGCTTTATCAGCTCCAGGGCACATCTGCATCAAAATGTGAGAAAAACACTCACGGATGCAAATGTCTTTTCTTTCACACATCAGCAAGCTCTTACTTGTGTTTTGCATCATCAAGCAACGTATTTAAAGCTGAACCTGCAACATCCCCTGCCCCAAGATGGTTTATTTTTAAATAAGAGCTCTAGAAAACAGCAGAGAATTGTGTTTTGTGGCCTGAATATAGACAGAATTAATAATAAAAATGAATCAGGTTGGCAGATACACGGGTATTAATGCAAGAAAGGTGCTCCAGAGCAGCGTTGGGATGGTGGAAAAGCAGGTTTTTAAATCCTGCCTGTGTCTGGGGAGAGCTGGGCTGTGTGTGAGGGTGAGAGCCTGGGGAATACCAACTGGGAACTCATAAAAACCTCGATATGTCCCCCTGATTTTTTATCTGTTCCTCACAGTGGTTTTCTAGAAGAAGGGGGCTCCCCGAGCCTGAAACCAGGCTGAGAAAGTGATTTATTTGTGACATCACAACGCGCAGTTCAGACACTAAACACCTCCTTCAAGCCTGCAATGCATTTCTCCGATATTTTACCAAAAACCTCCGCTTATCTTTATCTCCTCCTTGCCTTTGGAGCAGAGGAAAAAATACCTGAGCTATGTCTGTCGGGTTGGTTTATCTGGGGCTGGCTTTCAGAGCAGCAGCGTTTGCATGAAGAGGTGGGAGACAAAAATTTAATTCTTTGAAAGACAAAAAAAAAAAAAATTTAAAAAATCATTGCCCTAGTCCACTATTTCTCAAATTTCTGCATGTGGAGGGTTTTTTTTATCCATTTTTTGAAGGCTTGGAGTAACTCTCCTTCCCTCCTTCCTTCCTTTCTCCCCCTTCCATTGCCAGCTTAAATCACTTCCTGCAAATATTTACACTAATTAGAAAATAGCTAATTAATCTTAATTACTGGCAACACCTCAGTTGCACCAGGGCTCAGCAGGGGCAAGCCAGCTGTAATCACTGAGCTGGTGCTGTCAAAGATGATTCCCTTCCCAGCAAAAGCACTCTGAAATCCTTTTGGAGCTCTTACCTGGCCCTGCTGGGGATGGAAAAAAGGGTTGAGGAATGCTGATCTGTAAAATGTTCATTTGGAAACGGGATTTCTTTCATTTGAGGGTAACAGAGCAAGGGGAGGCATCAGAACCTCTGCGCTACAAACAGAATAATTTGTGCCCTTCAGGTAAACAGCTGACACACCTCCCTCTCCAGCAGGGCTGTTCAAACACATCTCTGGGCACGTCAGACACCGTTTTATTTTTCCATATCATCAGTATTACCCGGAGGACTGGGAATCACACCAGACTCCCCCTAACTCCCCGTGGCAAGGCAAGGCAAGGAATCCTCGTGTTTACCTTCCAGCAGCTGGAAAAGGGGAAGGGTCCAACCTGTGCTGCAGGAGCCATGGAGAACAGGATTTCAGGGCGCTGTCAATGCTTTTATTTATTGCTCTGGACCAGAAGCCCTCACATTTTTTTCGCCCAACGGGCATGCAGGTGACACCAGGCACCAGCTGGGAGCTGATGGGAAGAAATGGAGCACAAGCAGCAGTCTGAGGATCCTCAGCTACGGCCCCAAAGTGACAGCCAGCTGCGCCATCCAGCACCCTGCACTCAGGGGACAGAGGCTGATGGCATCTCTCCCCTTCCAGGACCTCCCCAGCACGGGTACTGCAGCTCCTCCAGCTCTGCCTCTCCGATTTAACTGCCCTGAGGTGCTGGAAATTCTGCAGATTCACCCAGCAGCTCAGAGTCTGAGTGCAGGATCTGCTTTTAAACCGGCGGCAGAAAGGGTTTGGGGTTGTTCCTGGGTGACAGATCTGAGCAGCAGCACCTGCCCCGAGCCCCCAGCAGCAGAGTTTCATTTTAGGGCTCATTTAGAGCAGCAAATACATTCTGAGGGCAGGAAAGCTGAGGGTGGGAGGATGGGACTGAAAGGAAAACCCTTGACCAGACAGAAACCCCAAACCAGAGCACGGAGCAGGGCAGGGGAGATTTTCAAGGATCTGCTCTGTGGCAAAGCCTCTTCTGATTTTTGGTTTTTTGGGGGGCATTTCTTTAGGCTGCAACAAATCAACCGGACTTTCAGAGGATGCAGAAGTTCCCAGCCCTTCAGGGAATCCAGCAGTTCCCAGTTCTCCAGCGAATCCAGGATTTTCCAGTCCCTCTGCATCACCAGAAGATCCATTAACTTCCAGCACCTCTACATCCCCAGAAGATCTAGTAGCTTCCAGCCTCTCTACATCCCAAAAAGATCCAGAAGCTCCCAGCCCCTCTACATCCCCAAAAGATCCAGAAGTTTCCAGCCCCTCTACATCCCCAGAAAATCCAGGATTTTCCAACCCCTCTGCATCCCCAGAGAATCCAGAAGTTTCCAGCCCCTCTACATCCCAAAAAGATCCAGAAGCTTCCAGCCCCTCTGCACCCCCAGAAGATTCAGCAGTTCCCAGCTCAGCACCAGCCCAGCCGAACCTCCCAGGTGCCACATCCGAGGGTGAGTTTGGAATTCATCAAACCCGAAATGACGAGCACAGAAACGCAGCGGGGCGCGGCGCACATCCCGCCCCACGCTGTGGGGCACAGAGCACTCCCTGCTTGCTGCCTCAGTTTCCCAGCCGTGCGAGCGGCCCAAATCCCTCTCCTCCGGAGGAAGGAGGGCACGGGCAGGGTGGGAGCCAGGCTGGCACGCTCTGGGTGGGCTGCACTAGATGGCACTGTGCAACAACTCTTCGTCCCTGCTCGCACCAGCCTGCGCTTCCCCGGCTCAGGGGTTTGGGGTTTTTATTTTCCCAGCACAACCAAAAGCTCCACAGCCCAAATAAACCCCACCAAGAGTTTTGCACCTGCTTGGCACCACGGGCCCTGCGGTGACAAATCAGCTGCTGCTTTAGAAACGCCCCAGCTCTTTGTTTCTGTTGGTTTAAAATCGGTACGTCAGCGACGGCAAAGAGCACAAAATGAACACATCCTGATGAATCCTGCTCTGATAAATCCTGACACGTGTCAGGACAGCATCCACGGAAAGGGAGCCTGAGTCTGCTAAGAGGGGATGGAACCAGAGGGGCTTTCAGGTCCCTTCCAACCCAAACCACGCTGCAATCCTGCGGCTTTTACTGGGCGTGAAAAGGAAAGGAAAAATCTCTTATTGACGCAAAGTTTTGGTGCACACAGCACAAGCCATCATTTCGGCATTGCAAGTCAAAGTTAATGGTTATATATATTTATGCATTTTGTGTAATTGCACCTAAGGATGTATTGTCTGTGTCCATAAGGAATCAGAGCTCACCTCTCTGTCTGCACAGGGCCTGAAGGAACAACAGCACAAATGGGAGGTTCGTCGACTTCTGGTGGATTCAGTGGTGAGAAATTCCCTCAGCGGACACTGGGGGTGGTGGCAAAGGACAGGGCTTATCAGGAAAGGAGGGCTCAAGGGCACGAATACCAAAATATCTGTTGTAAGCAGAAGGATTTCTGCTCACCGCTGATTTTTCAGGCTAGAGGAGCAAACTGATGCGCAAGGAAAGTTCCAAAATTACCAGGCTCAGCTTGGTTTCAAATTGGCTGTAAATTGTTTGTCTAGCAACGTGTTAATAAACATTAAAAAATATGCAATTAAATAATAAATAAAATAAAATACAAAGTATTTTAAATAGTAAATACAAAGGATAAAATTAAACACGGAGTTAAGGAAGTGAGCCCAGACCTTACATCGGGGGCAAAACCTGGTGCTCTGAAGCTGCTGGGGAAATGAGCATTTCTTAAACCTCCCTGCAGAGAAATTTTGTTCTCCTTTCCCTTCCTGCAGGGACTGGAACAGCACCCAGTGCAAACGGCACCGAGGAGGAACCTCCCGGGACAGAGGTGTCACCACCACGTGAAAACACGACGGGGATTTCCACCCTGGGTATGAGCGCTTCGATGAGTTTCCAACCCTGACCACAAACCCGCTCCAGATCTTCTCACGGGTCAATCCTCTAATCCTGGGGGATGCCACGGGAACACAACCATCTCCATCACCCAAAGAAAAGTTAAATTTTACTGGTTGCTGGGCCGAAGCACAAAGCTGCCGAGTTCAATCAGTTTTTCTTGTTCGTGCCACAAAAAAAAACAAAAAAAAATTACCCCCGATCCTAAAATTAAGCCCAAAACTCACTGAATGTGAATTCTTCACAATCCATCGGGTGAATGCCGCTCTCCCACCATGTCCATCCAGGTGAAATCATTCCCGTTTTAATTACCAGAGACTCGCGGGACGTTTCACCACACAAATCTCTGTTACAGGGCAAAGCCCTGAATCCAAAGGCTTCGTGAAGAAGGAGAAGAATCTCCTGCTGCCCATCCTGGTGGCTGCTCTGATTTTCGTGCTGCTCGTCATTGTCCTGCTGTTCATGGTGAAGCTGAAGAAAGCCCACGGAGTTTGGAAGAGAGGTGAGAGCTGCCCTTGGGATCGTTGGCTCAATCCCATCCCCGAGGGGGTCAGGCTGATGGAATCCCCATTTTATAACTCTTCTCTCGGGATTTTTATGCTCAAGGCAGAGGGTGAGCAAGAATCGTGGGGAAACGAACAAGCAAACAAACTCATTCTTGTAAATCAATTTGGGTTTTCCACAGAAAATGATGTTTCAGAGCAGACGCTGGAGAGTTATAAATCCAGATCTAACGAAGAGAGTCCAGGCCATGAGAAGAATGGACAAGGTAAAAAGCTTTAATCGACATGAATAATTCTTGTTTTATTTCATTGCTGCTGACCGTGGCCAGAGCAGCTGGCAGACACTAATAATAAATAATAAATATGTGTTGTGTTTTAGCTGTAAATCCCAAATCCAACATGCAATATGTAACAGAAGGACATGTGGAAACCCCAGAGAAGATTCCAGAAACCCCAGAGAAGAATCCAGGAGGCAAAAACGTGGCGAAAATGTTTGAGTGTGGAAGGGAGACAGATGTATAACTGTGGAGAAGGTGCAGGAAACTGCAGTTTCGGGCTATTTGCATTAAAGTTTTCAGGGATCTCGATTTCAAGGAGCAGAAGGGACAGGGAGCTCCATCCCAAAGCCACCTGGGGATGGTTTTGTCACCCAGCAGGACAGGGAGGTGGGGCTGGTGCTCCTGGAAACCTGGACTGATTGCCCTGGAACCCCCGGGGGATTCACGAACCACTGCCACGAACAGCAATCAGCAGCAATCAGGGTCCTGTGAGGACACCCAGGCTCAAATGAAGATATTTATGATTGATTTTGCCACCTCCTCTCTGACCACTGGGCTGAGCAGGGAATCCCAGATGCTACAAACCAACTGTGACTTTTCTTTTCTCCCTGTGACCCCAAACCTGGACTTGCAGCTGGGAAACAGCCTGATGTCCGAAGAGTTAAAAAAAACCCCAAACAGAAATCCAGATTATCCTGTGATTTGATGATTCTGTGAAGTGTTCAGATGAAAAGGGGATGTTCCCCATGGGACTGCCCAAATCCTGGAATGAGGGCAGTAGGAGAGCTGGGAGTTCTCCAGGACTTCACAGGAACCCTTCCTGTTCCAGAAGGATAAAAACCAATCCCTAAAATAAAGGAAATGTGAATTACAATGCTTTTTTTGTCACTTGCAGACTCACAGAATAGAACTGGGGTGGGAAGGGAGCTCTGGAGATCACGCAGAACAACCCCCCTGGCCAGGCAGGGTCACCTGGGGCAGGGACACAGGGACATATCCAGCTGGGGTTGGGATGAATCCAGACAGGGAGAATCCAAAACATCCCTGGGCAGCTCTTCCAGGGCTCTGCCACCTCCATGGAAGGAAGTTCTTCCCCTCCAGTTCCTCCTTGTCTTTCTCACCGAAAAGCCCAGAACCAGACACTGTAAATTTCATGAATCTCATTAAATAAAATCCATTCGCGATGATTATTTCTCACCGCAAGTACAAAAAAATTATGAAAAATGGCGTTTAAATTCCGAATGGGATAACAGCCCCTGCGTATTCCGTTTTCCAGTGGAAATAAATCCGCATTTCAATGGAAATAATTGCATTTATCAACGGAAAGCGGCTGCTCCCGGGCGCTACCACAGAGCCCTCGGGACGGGGGAAACCGCGCCCCCCCCCCGCCTCCTCGCCCGGTGGGTGCGCCCGGCGTCCTCTGGGGTTGCCGTGGTAACGGGAGCGGGGCCCGGCCGGGAACGGGCCCGAACAGCGGGGTGAGGGGGACAGGGACACGGGACAGGGACACGGGAAAGGGACAGGGACACGGGATAGGGACACGGGAACAGCGGGGTGAGAGGGACAGGGGCACGGGATAGGGACACGGGATAGGGACAGGGACACGGGACACGGGATAGGGACACGGGAACAGCGGGGTGAGAGGGACAGGGACACGGGACAGGGACACTGGACACGGGATAGGGACACGGGATAGGGACAGGGACACGGGACACGGGATAGGGACACGGGAACAGCGGGGTGAGAGGGACAGGGACACGGGACAGGGACACTGGACACGGGATAGGGACACGGGATAGGGACAGGGACACGGGACAGGGACACGGGATAGGGACAGGGACACGGGATAGGGACACGGGACAGGGACACGGGACAGGGACAGGGATAGGGACACGGGAACAGCGGGATGAGAGGAGCTCAGGGACAGGGTGCGGGGACAGGGGACCCTGGGGGGACACAGTGGCTTTCCCCTGGGAGGTGAGATCCTGCCCCAGGCCAGGAGATTCCCTCCCTGCCCATCCCAGGCCCTGCAGTGCTCTCTGATGGGAGCAGGGGACACAGGGGACTGTCCAGGTGTCAGGGCCACCTGCAGGGTGAACTCGGCTGTGACCAGCAGAGCTAAAATATCCAAAATTATTTATCCCCAGGTCCTACAGTGACACTGCCTGTGCCTCTCTAACCGTGCTGGCCCCCAGGATGTGCTGTGACTAAGGCACATTTCAGCACAGAACACTCCTTTTCCTCCCTGCCGCTTCAACTTGTGAATATCTGACAGCGCAAACGACTTCTGGAAACTCTCATCCTAATTTAGAAAGAGCTCCAGTTCTCACCGTGTTCCCTGTCACACCTTCTTGCTGATTTTACATGCCCAGGGGGGATAAAGTTGCATGAAGAGGACAAACAAAATTCGCTTTAACTCTCAAAGGTTAACAGGTAACAAATGCTTTGTCTCAGCTTCATTTTCTTTCAGTCACAAGCTGTTTTTGCATCATTTATTACCAACAATAGCTGAGATTCATAACAATGAGTCCTGTATTTGATATGTAGAGATCTTGACATTATTGCTTAAAGGAAAATCGGTGGGACAGATGAGAACAGAGAATTGTTTGAACAACAGGTCAAATTCTGAGCTTAAGCCAATGGTGGCCCCCAAAATGCAGCTTTCAAGTATTATTACAATATTTTATGTCCTTGTGTTCTCCAAATACAGGGCTGGCGTGAACCATCAGCGTGAAACATGGGATGAATTCTTCAAACATGGAATACACTTTGGTCTCTTCCCCGCACTCCTACACCAGGAATAACATCCATGTCCCTCCAAAAGTCCTCGTGCCCCCCGTTTTCCAACCTGCCAGCTGGGAAAGGGGAGGGAGCTCTGCCTCCAGTCTGGAGGATTCCCAGGAATCCTACTCCGAGAGCCTGGAAAAGGAGAGGCAGTACCAGCTGGGACTGCAGCAGAGGATCCTGGAGAATCAGGAGCTGGTAGGGCAGGATGCTGGTGACATCCTGGAGGATGACAGCTTGGAAGAGGACAGCTTGGAGGAGATGAGTTCTGATGAGAGAGGAGCTGAGTATGACACAAATAAGGAAGGAGGACAAAAGATTTCCGGCGGTGGAAGGTAAGGCAAAAACTTCAGTGGGGTAGAATAATTCTGACGCTTTTAACCTGGTGTTGCTCAAGGCCACATTTAAACATCCTTCAGAAAGCATTAGCTCGGTACATAAAATAAAATTGAGCATCCTGTCATAGGCGTGGAAGGTTTAACCCTGGATAAATTGGGAATAATTCTCGAGTTTAAAGGGATTACATTAAACCCGAAGTAATAACAATGTGCAGTTTCAATTTAATAGTCTACTTAAAATAAAATGACAAACAAATGAAGGCTAAATGATTAATAGCATGCTTTTATTCACCTCCTCAACGAGCAAAATGGCCAGTTATTGAATATTTTATTGTGAGTGCAAATGATGTTAATTGTACTAGAAACATGCTCTAATTTTTAGTAATTTTTTTTTGGACTGAATACTGTGCTGAATGTGAGGCTCTTCATTAAATGGAAATTTGATTTTATTTTGTTTGAACTTAGCCCAGTAAGTACTCCAGTGCAGTCCATTAAGCAGAGCAAATATCACAGCACATACATACGAAACCCTCTCTCTACATCCATTACCAACCTCGGAATTTGAAGAGGAAATGCTGCAGCTGTTGTCTGCTCACCACACTTTTGTTGAGGAGCACCGAGTCCATCCAACCTCCCCGTGGAGCTGGGGGCAGGAATAAAAGGTGCCCTTTTTGTCTGGGGATGATTAGGGATGAAGGAGCTCTTCACACTCATTTTGTCCCCGCGCAGTGACCTGGGCCGAGTCCCACAATCGGGTTCTGTGCACACATTTCAGCACAAAGGGACTCTTTAGCATTATCCTCTGCCATTTCAATCATTGCAATTAGCTCACATATTTCTGTACTCACTTCAAAACAGCCTCGCCTCGTGCTGTTTACCTGCAGCCCCTTCCAGCTGGGGAATTAAGGATGTTTCCCCTGGTGGAAATCAGCTCCAGGAGACCGTGGCACCCATGCTCACCTGGAAAGCAAAGACAAAAAATATTATTTTGTTATTAGGAGCCACTTGAAATATAGGCAGAGGCGTGTAGCTCGTTGAGAAAAGGATGAATAAGTGATTTGTGGAAATGTTAATATCATTAACCAGGCCACAGGTTGGGGAATCCAGCAGATTTCTTTAACAGGAGCTGAAGAATCAACCAGGTTTTGGTGCCTGTAAATGTCCCCCTGGCACAGCCACTGAGAAACCAGGGCTGTACTGCAGGTCCAGGGAAGAAAAAAGTTATGTTGAAAGCTTTTTTCTCCCCCATTTCTTCCTCCTGTCACTGCCTGCACATCTCCTGGAAGCCTGTTTGGATGGATTTGACTCCTGCAGTTGGTTTTCCTCCCATTGGATCAGATCTTAATCAGAAATTGGATCAATTGTGGATTTTTTTTTTAAGGCAGAGCATCTGGCTTTGCTTTATCACAAATGTAACTCAGAGCAATGATCTGGCCACTTGTTAAAAAAAAATTGTCAAACACACATTTTTCATTTATGTTTTTCTGCTCTGATTTAATCACCATCTGTTTTTTTAATAAAAAGTGATTTTTACTCTTTAACAGAAGGAGTTTTTTAATCAAAGCATCACGATGTTTCATGGGAATGAGGAGAGAAAGTAAGAACACGGAGCTGGAGGCTGGTCTTGCTTGGGCAGTCTCAAAAAGACTCTTGAAAAACTGATTTTACCAGGAATTTCACTTTTATTTCACTCAGCAGAACCTTTGAGGAAGGAACAACACAAACTGCCTTCTGTACTATATAATTTTTAAGGGGGCAACAGAGCAATGCCATCTATCATTTCACCTTTTAGCTGATTCTACTAGGATTTAAAAATTTCTGTGCCAAATTTAGGATAATGGTTGTAGTCCACTGTGATCTGAGTGTTAGACCAATTTACCATTCACTGCTGATGAAAATTGAAAAGGAAGAGGAAGTCCTGCCTAAATTTTCTACTAAGAAACCTTTGATAAAATTGTTCTGATCCTGATCCCGTACCGAATGCACTGCCATAATCCATTTGGCCACAGCAGGACATCTGCTTGCACATTGAAATAATGCAGAATTTGTACAATTTGTGCAGAAATAATTCGGTGTTTGTTTTTTAACTAGGAAAAAACTGCCTGTGGACAAATATTCCAGCCTGAGGTACAATCCTCATTGGAAGAGTGCAAAAAAGGGAGCAGAATTTTTTAAGGCAGAGAAGGAATCCCAAATTTCTGGAGGAAGCAGTGGGGACTTTTCACTGGATTCATTTCATCTCCATTCCGATGGATCCTCGGAAAATAATCACCAGGAGGCAAAGAACCAGGATTCACTCCCAGAGTTTGGTCCAGAATTATCCAGCTTTTATGGAGCAACTGCGGCCAGCAGCGAACCTGTTGGGCCACAGGGCAAAAAGAAGGAACCTGCAGATGGATTTCATTCCAAAATTAATCCTGGCCGTGCTTTTCCTTCTCAAAATCAACAGGATCCACCCCAAAGAGCCAAAAAAGACTTTGTGAAAAAAAATAAGCGGACTTTAGGGCTACAGTCAGGGAAGATGAATTCCTATCTTGAGCTGCACAATAAAAAGCAGCAAGTTCTTCAAGGGCAGGTGGGTAAATTTATAAATTCCTAATTTTTATAGATGAGGCCTGTCAGGTGTTGAACTCTCAGCTTTGCAGAGGAGAGAAACAGATTTGAAATCCATCATGGAGGCAGATTTGAAATCCATCATGCAAGGGACAGCTTTGGGTTTCCAGGGAGAATCTTGTTCACCCTTTATGGAATAATTGACAAATCAGTTACCCCCAGCCCACTGGTGGCCACATTCCAGCTGCCTGTTCCTGGCCAGGAAATTGTCGCAGCTCTCACAATACTTTTTAAACTTGATGCTAAGGAAATTCTGTCTTCTCTCCTGGCATCTGCACTGCCCCTGATGAGAGACTCTTTTTATGCTGCCTCTCATTTCTTCTGCTTGGCCATCATGAGTTTGATAGTGATTCTCTCTGCTAACGCCTTTTTCCTGATTCTTCTCAATGGAGCAAATGCAAAGCTGGGTAGAAGGAACCGTGAAGCCCATCCAGGGACACCATCCACCATCGCAGGGTGCTCCAAGACCCAATGTCCAACCTGGCTTTGGACACTTCCAGGGATCCAGGGGCAGCCGCAGCTGCTCTGGGAATTCCATCCCAGCCCCTCCCCACCCTCCCAGGGAACAATTCCTGCCCCAAATCCCATCTAATCCCACTTTGAAGCCATTCCCTGTGTCCTGTCCCTCCAGCCCTTGTCCCCAGTCCCTCTCCAGCTCTCCTGGAGCCTCTTCAGGCCCTGGCAGGGGCTCTGAGCTCTCCCTGGAACTTCTCCTCTCCAGGTGAGCACCCCCAGCTCTCCCAGCCCAGCTCCAGAGCAGAGGGGCTCCAGCCTGGAGCAGCTCCAAGGTTTGCTCTGGCCTTGAGCTCCATCAGATTTCCATGGGCTGAAGTCCCAAGCCTGTCAGGATCCCAGCCCAAATTTGATGTTGGTCATCAACACTTGTGTCTGGAAGTCCTGACTGACTGCACAGTCTCAGCCAACTTGTGGCAAGGTTCGAGTGGAAATGTAATTACAGTTCCTAATGAACCATTAGAAACGAGTTTATTGCTTTTCCTTGCTACTTACACTTAATGGGGAGGGGGGGGTCACTGAATCACTCCACACAGAAAATTCTTACCTTGGCAAGCTCCAGGGACCTTGTGCTTCAAGTGACACCTCTGCCAAGGCTAATGAAGAGTTGTCACAACATTGGAGGGAATTTTCTGACTTCATTCCGGTGGCAGGAATGATGGACGGGATTTTTTATTCTAGTAGAGCTATTAAGAGCACTTGTTTTTTTTTCAGTTCTAATTTGGATGATGGTAAAAATAATGAGCGTAGATGGATGCTAATTAGAGCTATGTTGATATGATTATGTTTGCTATTCAGGGAATTCTGGAAGTCTTCCCTGTCTAAGTGTTGGAGCCAGGGATCAGGACTTCAATGTGCAGACAGCGTTCAAAAACATGGAATAAGAGAAGGAATCTGTTAAAACCAGGGATATGAGATAAGGTTATCTTGGTGAATCAGCCCTGGGGACAGCAGAGAGGTGACACAGCAGGCAGGGAGTGTGTAGGAAAGCGTGCTCCTAACCAAGATGAGTTAATACAGCTGCAACCGCTTGGTGTCCAGGGAAGCTGTGGACTTCCCATCCCTGGAAGTGTTCCAGGACAAGGCTTGGAGCAACCTGGGATAGTGGAAGGTGTCCCTGCCCATGGCATAATTCCTGTGTCCCTGCCCTTCCATAATTCATAATGAGCTACCTCTCTACCTCTGGATCTGCTACAGGACAGGCAGAAGTTACTGACTAATTTACTGTTAATTTACAGTTAATTTATTGATTCCTAACCAAGGTATCCACCGCTCAGTCTTGCTGGAAGGGGTGAAAAAAGCCCTGAGGGGGGCATGGTGATGGTCCAGGAGCCAACTTTGGTCACCTCACCTGGAAAACTCTATCCAAAGTGCAAAACCACCAAGTATGTGAAGAAACAAATGAGCCACATGTCACCGATCCAACTGTGCTTTCCTAAAGTGATTAATCTGAGCTTTGCAGGGGGTTGAAGCTGAATTTATTGATCTGATCACTGCTGGCTGCCAGGGGTTGTGGTAATGAATGAGTGGTTGCTTTGAGGGCACAGCTGACATAACACAAGTTAAAATATTCCCAGCCTCGTTCTGCAAGATTTAGATTTACAGATTACAGATTTTTCTCTGTGCTGGAGCTACCAAAACACGCCACAAACCCGTGCTGATCTGTATATTTGCTAATTTCTATAGCATTTTATACAGCATCAAGTTCTTTGCAGTGTTGCCTGATTCCTAAAGAACCCCATGATGAGTTTCTTTGAGAGAGAGAGCGAGGCAGAAGGAGAAGCAGTGGCCCAATCTAGCTCAGCTGTGCTCAATCCGAGTTGCTTTCCTACCTCCAAGCCCCTTACTTCAAAGCCAGGAACATAATGTACAATTTTTTAATGGCTCTAGAGCAAGGCACTCAGACTCTCTGTGCACTGAGCCTTCCCTCGGTGTAAACACCTAATCAAGATTGCCTGTGCTTCAACAATAGCAGCCAAATGCAATTCGAGAACCACAAGGCTTTGAAGTCCTCCCTGCAAAGGCTGGTTTGCCAGTCTGGGATAATGACATGCCATGATTGCTGCCTTTGTTGTATCTTTTCAGTGGAGAAGCAATTATGGGCCTCAATTTAACAGAATAGGCATTACACAGCTTATGATTCTCAAAATGCAATTTCATTTGATCATTTTCTCAATTTGATTGGTATTAATAGAATGGTTCACAAAAAAAAAAAAAAAAAAAAAGAAAAGAAAAAGGGAAAAAAAAAAAAAAAAAAAGCTGGCAGAGGTTGTGTCCTGTTCCTCTTTCAAAGAGATAATGTAGAAGTATGTTTTACCTGCCCAGCACTCCATCAATGCTCTCAGTCAGTTGGTTCCACCAAAAACAACTTATTCACTGCAAAGCTGTGTCTGTCCACAGCTCAGGAAAACCTCCGTGGTATTTCTTAATTTTCTTGTGAATTTTTTTCCAGGGATTGACATTGAATTTGGGGCCATGAGATCCCCCATAAACTCAGCAATAATCCCTGCCCACCTTTTAGCTGTCCTAATTTCTTTCCCCCAAAGTGAGAGGCTCAGCTTCCCACATTTTCTCCCCACTGATGATTCTCTCGGTTGTAAATATCTTCTCATAAATATAAGGACTTCTTGGTCATAAATATCTTCCCCAGTTCTCCTGCAGTGGAGCAGAGATTCCTGTCACAGTGACACTGCCCAACACATTTCATCAACTAAAATACTCAGCAGGATAGTTTGGAACAACAAAAAAAATAGATTAAAATGTTAAAAAATTGGGTTTCCTGCAGTTTTATAGATTTAAAAAAAAATTATATTTCAAGAAAAAAATAAATTATTGCCATAATTACAAGGGTATCACCTGGCTTTGTGCAGTGCCACCCTCAAAAAACTTGCTCCAAATAAATTTGCAGCCGCAGCTGTGGGTTTTGTGAAGCAATCCTTGTTTGCGAGCTTGTTTTGCCCAGGCTCTGTGCACTCCACGCTTTATTTCTGCAGCTCCTCCTGTGCTTTTCACCCCCCATTATTGTGTTTTGCCAGCTTTTCCTGCGAGCCTGTCTTGTTGAGGCCCGGGATGTGCGTGATTGCCTGGCCAGGGATGGTTTCTGGTTGTTTTGCTGTTATTAGGTGCATCCAGTGGCTCTCGTGGAAATGGAGGAACCCAGGCATCTGAGAGTTTCTGTGCTGCACGCTTCCTGCAATTTTCCTTTCTTTTCTTCCCCTTAAAAGTAGAAGGAATCCTCCCTCCCATTAATTGGCTTTTGCTTCTTTTTCTCCTGTGACCATTTCTCTCCTCGCCCTCCATTCCATGATGCCAAACTCCGGCATTTTAATTTTAACAGGGCGCAGATGACTTCTCTTTATTTCCCCAAGATTTTAAAATCCGTTCACCTGGTGGCTGTGACCGTGAGCATTCCTGGTTTTTAGGTCACAGATCCTGCACCAATTGATGAAGAACCACTCCAGAATGTCCCAGCATTCCAGACTGGGAAAATGAAGCCCGAAGACAAATAGTGCCCAAAAGGGCAGCAGCTCAAGGTTCCTTTTTGAGAGAATTTAATAACTGAAATTCAATAGAATTTCATGGTTGGAATATATCCATAAAAGCACTGAATTTGACTGCTTAAAGCTGTTATCCTGTTGCTTTTAAAGTAACTAATACAGACAATAAATCCTTAAATATATATCAGTAGATCATCACTGTAATTGAATGTATTTGTCCTTTGTGTACTGAATAAATTTAAAGCAAAATGCCAAGAAATTCTCAGCTCGCAGAATCTATTGTTGTCTATTTAGAGATGATCTGGTTGATAATCTAAAATGACAAACTAGTACACGGTCATGTTTGATGGTTTGGGACAATTCAGAACTTCACCATTTCTGCCCGATTTGTCCCCTAAAATTAAAGGGCAGTTAATTAATCACCATAAAATGTTCCCAGTAGAAGTTGCACTCACTTCCTCCGCATTCCTAAATCTGATTTTTGCTGGCCTTTAAACCAGTGTTCTGTCTTTGGAGCAATAAAAGGTCCAGGTTATCATCACTGATAAAAAAATAAGGATTATTATTGGCAAACCCAGTTACTCTCTGTGCACTGCAAGGATTTGAAGCGGTCCAGCAGCTGTTTAAATTCTGGAATTTAAAGACTGGGAGCTGCACTGCTGTAAAATACAACCAGGATTTTATGCTGCTGTTCATTGGGAGAGATTTGCTTTCTACCTGAAATTCCAGAATAAAGCATTTCATTATTTATGCATTTATTTACTTCTTTATTTCATTGCTTAAATGGGGAAACATTGGCCTGCTCCCAGTTTGGCTGCTGCCAGAATTATTCCCTATGTAGGAGGTGATTTGGTTGATAATGTAAAATCATAAATCACGTGGTTGTGTGTGATGGTTTGGGAGGCTTCTGAGCCAGAACTTATTTAGGAGATTATTTGGCTGCATTTTCTGGTTTATGGTAATTAATTAACTCCCCCTTAATTTTAGGGGACCAACCAGGCAGAAATAGTGAAATTCTGGCTCAGAATCCTCCCAAACCATCAAACACAACCACGTACTAATTTATGACTTTAGATTATCAACCAAATCGTCTCCTAAACAGAGAATAATTCTGGCAGCAGCCAAACTGGGAACAAGCCAAAACAGATAATTCCACAGTGTGCCAGGACATGAAGCTCCAAGGGCCAGGATTCCCGGGGCTAAAGCTTTTCCCAAAACCTCCTGGAATCGTGCGGATTTCACACCTCCGTTAATCAGTGATTCGAGTGCATTTGCCACGTGCTGACTGCAAGGGCTGCTCACAAAAGAACCCCGGCCAGACCGGAGGGTGGGGCGGAGGATTTCAGCCCTGACAGAGATTTAATGGGCTGAGAATGGATTTGTGGATTCCCTGGAAGGAAATCCGAGTCCTTCCTCCAAGTGGGCAACACCTGATGCTGTAATTGCAAAGCGATAGATTGAAATGAATTTCAGATTTTGTGTGTGGCGGTTTGGCTCTAAGTAGCAGTCCTGGTGTGCCTGAATTCTTGAATTCTGGATTATGTTTTGCAGGGAGGAGCTCTGGGTTTAGAAATAACATTTTTTATATAATTGGCATCAGGCTGTTCTACCATGGGACGATCTAATAGTGTTACAAAGCCATTTCCCCCTGAAATTTGGCACATAAAAAGCAAGGGCTGATTTGAATTTTGGAGCGTTTTTTCCCAGGTGGTTGACAGAGAGATATCACTTATCCACAGGGTTAGTTCCGTGCACTTTTTTACATGCACCTCATGCAGGTAAAACTCCCTCAATCCACATTTACCACGCCTGGTTTGCATCTCTGCAAGGACCTGATTTTAAAGTCCAGTGCTGCAGAATTTGTCTCAGGCCATTAAGCAAAGTTTTGATGCAGAATTATTCATTGTGCAGCGCCTCAATAACATCTCTGCTTCTCTTCCCTTCTGAGTGTTCTTTCATATTTGGATTTTGGGTTAATCCAGCCATGAGCAGGGTTAGATCCAAGCAGCACAGAGGGATTTTGATGTGAGTGATGAAACTTCTAGATGAATATCTGGAATATCCGCCATGCAATTCACCCAGCTGTTGGTAACTTGTTTCAGGAGCAGCACAGGTTCTCCCAGAGAAATCAAACAGCATCCAGCCAGACTCTCAGTGGAGGAGCTTTCCCAAGGAATGATGGCTCAGAACCCCCAGGAAAAGCAGCAGAAGCAAAGCCTTGGCACCAGCAAATCCCAGGATTTCAGACTGCTCCCACTACAATGGAGCAGGATCACAGCTCAGCGCTGCGGGGATACCTGAATCCAAGTTCTTCTGTCTGCCCTGACCCAGCAGAAAAATCCCAGAGTGACTTCAATGATTTCCCAAATTCAATCCTCACCACAACAGCCCATCATTTTCTCCCAATATTCCAGAATTTTTACCCAGCAGAGGATCCAGAGGATCCCAGTAAGGAGAACAAGAAATGCCAGCACGACTCTCCAGCTGGAATTCCACATCGACACTCAGCCAGTGCCATCCCTGGGCAGCATTTTTCCAAGAATAACAGCATCAGTGGCCAGGCACATCCAGAACTGGGGAATATTTCATCTGATTTTAATGGAATTCTTCAAGAAAGGGTGGTGAAGGCTCAAGCACCACTTCAAGATTTCAAAAATCACATCCATGAGGATAACAGGTATCGGAACAGCTTGTGGTAAGTATTTCAGTGGTAAAATAATATTATCACAACCCTGTGATGCCCAGAAAATAAACAAATGGACAAGAAAATGCTTTAGAGTCCAAAGTGTGAAGTTATTTTGATACAAACCTGTCATTTTAATTTACTACTAATTGAAGATTCATTATAGCTATTGATTTTTAATTATGACATTGGAGAAGGACAGTTCTGTCCTCCAGGTATGGAATTCTCCACAACTGAAAGTTTCCTTTTAAGAGGTTGGGTGGAAAATTTAAAATATAGATAGGAAAGGGCGTTGGGCATAAATTAAGAGTTTGTAGCAAAATTGGTTTTGCAGGGTGGATATCCAGGATCAGTCCTATCCCTAAAGGGGAGAGCAGGCAAATCCTCAATTCTGTAGAATTTCACCTGTCTTGATAAAAAAAATGAGGGGTTTATTTCCCATAAACAAATAATTCTATCAGTACTCAGCAAGCCTGATCCAAAGCCTTTCATTGGCTTCAGCCACCTTTGCATCAGGCCGAAATTTCCACATTTGTAGGGTCTTTTTCCATTTATTTTCCATACACTTGGGTGCAAGCAAAGCCATTTATTGCAAAATGCTCGTCTTCCCGTCTCCCTGCTCCCATATTCCATGTCCAGGTTGTTTGCTGAGCTCCCTGCTGTGTGTAAATTAAGATGTTTGTTCTTTTCCCCCTCACTTTTTAAGGCCTTTTCCATGTTTTGTTCACAGTTCACCAACGGCTTCTTGCAGAACCTCCCATTTTACAGAAAAGAAGGAGCAGCACAAGCCAGGGATTTCTGATTTTAGAGATGAATTTGCTGGCACGTGGCTGTGGGGTTTGTTCCCTCCTGCCCGGCCCCAGGTACAGAGGGGTTCACAGGGAGATTTAGGAAGAGCTGAAGGAAATCCAAGGAAAACGAGACGAAGCAACTCAGAAGGATCTCTCCTGCAAATGGAAAAGCAAAGCCGGGCCAAAGCCAACAAGAAGGTGAGAAAATAGAAGTGGGTTAGGTGGTTTAACATCTCTATTCCCCCTCTAATGTCTTTTCTTAATGATCCAAAGTTGTTGCTTTGTTTTTTTAAAGCTATAAACAGGGACTGAGAAATATTTTGTTGTTGTTAAAGCACAAGGACACACAGCAGAGCATTAAAAATCATGGAACAAAGGTAGAAACAGACACTGAAATCAATTTAGTCCAAAGAGTGAAGGGATCCACCTGGATCAATCTGGTTTAGCTGCGGGGACACACAGAGCAGTGTTTGTCCCGTCACTGATGCACAGATGAAATTATTTCGGGTCAGGCTGTTTGTGTGGAGCAGCAGGCAGCCTCAGATCTGAGCCAGCCATTATCCCGCTCGTGCTCATTTGTTGTCCAGCTCAAATCTCCTGCTTTCCAAGGGATTCCAACCCCAAACTTGGAGGATTTGTAAAGCTAATGGCATAAACATCACCCCAAACCTCCTGATGGTCCTTTATTAAAACTCGGATCTCTTTGTCCCCTCTGCGTGCCCACTTTTCCTGGTGTCACCACTTAGCACAGCTGCAGGGGGACTGCAGAAAGCTGCCCGTGACAAATCCAATGTTTGAGAAGTTTGCTCCAAGTCTCAGGGCAGACAAACTAAGCTGGAATAATTATTTCATCCAGGAGGCAGTTTGGGTGTTGCTGCCTGAGTGCCTCTAAGAAGAATTAGGATTATGGTGGTAACTGAAGGGCAGATTTCCTTCCCTTTCTGTTCAAACCATTGTTTCCTGCGCTGTGTTTGCAGCGGTTTTCTCACGCTTCACATGTGAGGAATGCACAGAGAATCAGACTGGTTGTGTCTCCCAGGAAAATCCAGCTTTTCCTGATAAACAAGTGTGTCGGGGGCTCCTTTTCAGGAGTTTCAATTCCCCGGCATTCAGGTGGTTTTAGAGTCCTGGCCCTCTGCAAAGCTCTGTGCCAAATGCAGGAAAAGACGGAGTCTTCAAGGTTACATGCTTTGTTTATTCGTTCTTATCTTACAATTTTCTCAGTGTCCAAAAGATGTTTGCCACGGCTCGGACATCTGGTGACTCCCCCTGTCTCTGGGCTGTCCTTATCTTTTATACTAATTGCTACGTATTCTTTATTTACTATTTCTTACCAATGTCTATCACTGTTACTAAAAAGGTCATCTTTACTCTGACCCAATCCTCACTAACTACTTTGTGCCACCGTCACTGCAGAAATGGAGTGAGGGAAGGAGAAGGAAGAAGAAAGGGACAACGCCCCAAATTCTCCATCTTGCCCCATTCACTTCAATGCCAAGAATCCCAAACTCACTGTTTTTTCACCCTGTGATATACTAAACTACTATTTTTACACTCTTGTGGCCTGCAATGCTTCCTGCAGTGCAAGAAGCCTCTCCCATGGACTGAAATCAAATCCAGTGTCTCTCTGAGCTCTGGGCTCTGGGCCGGGGTCCCAGACCCCCCTGCCCAGGTCCCTGACCCTCCAGGACAGCCAAAGGAATGCCCTGGACTCCAACATCTCCCCCTCTTGTTTGAACCAAAAACACCTCCTTGGCCATTCTGTCCATGGTTTGCCGTATGCATGAAAACAAACACGGCAATATCATGAGAAGGATTACAAGCCCTGCCTTGGACTCCAACACAAGTGCACTCGTTGGAAGAAGTGAGGAAACCCTGATTTAATGGGACACAGAGAAATTAACTCCTCACTGTACCTCAAACGAAAAGTTAGTGAGTTATGGCGTGTCAGAACAGGGACAGCTGACACAAAGAAACCTCAGATGGGAAACTTAGTGCATAGAAATAATTTCACTGCAGTTGAGTTTAACTCGAACCTGTGTTTAGAGGAAATGCCCATTTTATTTGCATATAGAAATAACGCAGTTCCTGCGTTACTCTGTGCTTGACATTACCACAGCTGATCATAATGAGCTTCACTGATGTGTTTTTAAAGCATAATTCCCTTCTAAAAAAAATCCAGTGGCCTTGAAAGAGAATAAAAAATATTATGGAGGCTTTGTGTGATGTCCTGAAGTATTGGAATGGCATCATCCACCATTCCTGACTTCACCGTGCACTTGTAAAGCCCTTGCTGTGCAGCAAAACATGGATTTTTCAGCTGGCTGTGGACAATTTTCCAGTGCAGCTTTGAGAACAGGGAAAGCTCATTCTCAGTAAGGTCATTTGCCTGATTTTTGCCACCAAAATCAGGTAATTTTATCTGCTTCCTTTACAAAAATTTATTTGGAGTCTCATTCTAATCACAGTCAAACGAGTGGCTTTAAGCTGTTTCAAAATACAGCCCACCAAAGGTCACTTCTGACTGAGAAAATATCACTTTGTGATTGGGATAGTTGCTAATTTCCCACCTGGATCCAAAAGGAATTCTGTGTCATTTGACTTTTGCCATTAACTCAGTCCTGTTGGTCACTTATTTAAAATGAGACATGCCAGGGGTAGGACTGAGGTTGCAAATTAAACCTTGAGGTTTCCACTGCAAGACTTTCTTGAATTATTCTCTCTGTGAAGTTGTATCAAGGAAAATCCGTTTGCTGTTTGGTTTTCAGCTGAGCAGTTCCAAGCTCTACATCAATCTGAATGTGAAGCTTGGAGGCCTTGGACCTGACTATGAAGCAATCAAAGAGAAAGTGAGTAAACCAAAAGTGAATTTAGGCAAGGGAGAATGGCAGAGAAATCATAATTTATGATTATCTGGGACTTTATATCGTTGGCTAGCTGGAGATCCTGTGGGAAAATTCAAATAAAAACAGAGACAGCTGTCCTGGGGGTAGTTTTAATCCTATAAATTTTAAATCCAGAAATAGGAATGAATCAGGGGCTAATTGCACCTCAGGAAGTGACACACTAAAATGGCTGAGTTGTCACTCCCAGTGTAAAGATCCAAATGTTTAAATTTGAAATAAAAGTTGTGGTGAAATGGAGACATTGCTCAGGGCATTCAGAATAAAGATGGACCTGTCACATTTCTGCCGAGCTCCATCCTCCATTCAGTCCAGGGAAAAGCTCTTAAAAGGGAAAAGCAACTAAAAAAAAAAAAAGCTGTGCCATTTATCAGGGGTTCCTGTTGTGTGCTGAGGAAGGATCAATGGCAAAGCCAGGCTGAACAGCAGCACAGGTGGAAATGGAATATTGGTGGCAAAAGGGTTTCATTGATGGATCCCCCGAGCCATTGAACCCCAGTGCTTTTTCTGCTTTTCTCAGAAAGAAAAGCTAAAGCTGCAAAAGGAATATTCCAGGCAAATTAAGGAATATAACATGAGGAATATTACCGTGGTTCAGAGGTCGCCTGCAAAACCCCAGGTGTCTTCAGTGTCCAGGCAGAAGGTAAGAGCTGAGTCCCTTTCCAGGGTATTTCTGCAGGCTCCAGGACAAGGCTGGGAGTTCAAGATCACAGTTCCTTGGTTCCTTGCATTTATTCTCAAGCATAAACCACTAAGAGACAAAACTTTATTTATTGTTTGGATGTCAGAAAGAGGGTTGGATTCTTTTAGGAGACTTCACCAGCACCATGAGGTAATGAAACTTCCACTGGAGTCGAGGCGTTTCCAAATCCCTGCAGCAGGCACCAAAACCCACCCCAGGCTGAAGCAGGGCTCTGCCAGCTCCAGGATTTCTGTA
Source organism: Hirundo rustica (assembly GCF_015227805.2). NCBI lineage: Eukaryota > Metazoa > Chordata > Aves > Passeriformes > Hirundinidae > Hirundo > Hirundo rustica. Next base: position 3,896,771 of record NC_053472.1, on the reverse strand, counting down.
AAACTCTTTCCATTCCCTCTCCAAGACAGCCTCCCATGTTCCAGGCATCATTTTGCTTTTTAATTTTGATGGTGAAGTGCATCATGCGGGAGAACCCGAGCTTGTCCTGTTAACCTGCAAAACTCCCTGCCTGAGGGCAAGAGTTTTATGAGACTGGGGGGAAAAAAAAGTTAATAAATTTAGTAGATTTGTGTTGCTCTTTCTTTTTGAAAATAAAAACACTTCTTCAGTGTCTAAGGTGGCTTCCAGTGATGTCAGAAACACATCTTGGGTTGGGTCATGTTGCAGTCAGCACTGAAGGATCTGGGGTTGAACTCTGTCAGAAACAGGATCAGGAATTCAGAGATATCTTATTTAACCTACCTAAATATTCTTGGAAACATCACCCAGGTTTTGTCTTGCTCAGTTACCCCAGTTTTCCTGGTTTTAGGCTCTGGAATACGCCAAGAAGATTCCAAGACCGAAGACTTTCCTTACGAAGCAATCAGAGCAAGAGGTGAAAGGGGTTCTGCCCCAGGCCCCAGCTGGAACCAGTTTGCCCCCAGTCCCATCCCTGGAATCTTTGTGGAGCAGGCACGAGAAGGAGAAGGAGCTTGTGGCTGCTTTCAAAGCCCTTCATATCTTATAGATATTTGGGAAATCTCCAGGATTTGAGGTTTCCCAAAACGCCTGAATTGCTTTATTGTCAGTTGTGACCTCCCCGTCTTGATTTCCCAGCCCACAGAAATTTAAACTGGCTTGAGTTGAATTCTTTTTAAGTGTTAGAAGTGGTTCTGCTTGTACCTATTTTGTTTAATAAAGTGACCATTTGCGCTTACAGCACTTTAAATATAGTCCTCTGTTCTTTTTTTTTTTCTTGGAAATCAATGATCTGACAATTGCAGCTTTCAGACCAATCAGCTCCTGGCTTGTCACAGCTGGATCCTTTTTAAACACATAAACAGACAGACATAGTGACAAAACCTTAAAAATAAACTTCTGTTTCACCTGATGATCTCAGCACCAGCAAAATTCCTCTTCCTGAAGTGCAGAAGAGACTTTTGGGCAGAAATAAAAGCAAAAAGGATCCATTGCTACTAAAAAAGGGGAACAAAAATATGCTCCAAAGCACAGCAGTTGGTAATGACCCAATGCTAATTATGTAATTGTTTCTCTGTTAACTCTTAGTGAAGACTTTCCACAAAAAGAACAAAATTTGGAAGCTTCACCTGGGACAAGAAAGTTCCGAACAAATCCTGGCAGAGCATGCAGACAATCTGGGATTAGGCAGGAGCAGTTGGAAAATATATTGGGTAACTGAGGATAATTGAGAGCTGCATGTTTGAGAGGAAACAGCTTTTAACAGATTAAGGCTGTAGAAATAACAACAAACAGATGGGTTTCTTAGGACGCTCCCATTTCTTTAACTTAGTAAATTATGAATTAAGTCACCATATGAAATGTGATTAGAGCACACGGCGAGGGAACTTGGGCTCAAATCTCCTGGAAAACAGGCTGGATGAAAGGAAAATAACAACCAACCACCTGGTGATGATGTGGAATTGCTTTATCCCATTTATTTGGTCTCTTTTTCAAGGGACCTGGGGCCTTGCTTTAAACCCTCCTGAGGGGCAGGAGCCTCCCCTGCACTGCTGGATCAGCCCTTGGACTCACAGCCGGGAGTCCAGGACATTTGGGGAATATTGGGACAAACCCCAAGCACTTTGTGATGATGTGGAACTGCTTTATCCCGTTTATTTGGTCTCTTTTTTTATGGGGGGGCTCCCAATTTATTTGTGGGAAAAATGATCCCCATCCTGCCCTTCCTCATGGAAAAGGGACCTGGGCCTTGCTTTAAACCCTCCTGAGGAGCAGGAGCCTCCCCTGCACTGCTGGATCAGCCCTTGGACTCACAGCTGGGAGTTCAGGACATTTGGGGGAATATTGAGGAATATTGAGACTATTTTGGGAAGTCTTGGTGGAGGAAGCATTGTCCAACATGGGAACGTGGGTCAGGCGGCTGGGGGAATGTTTTCCATGACATTTTTGTCACCTGCAGCGTCCAATTCCAGCTTCTGGAACGGATCCTTCCTCTTCCTCAGGCTCCTTCCATTCTCCCTGGGGCACTGCCAGGCTGGGAAATGGTTCCACGCTCCGCTTTCCTACTCTTATTTTGAAACCAAACTGTAACACTTTGAAGCATTTCTGCTCAGGGCACCTCAACTTGTTGTTCCTGCTTAAAAGTGATAATCCCCCCTTAATCCAAACCTCAAGTGCCTGTTTTAATGAAACCTTCAGATGAATATCAAAGAGCTATTTACTCGCATCTAATATTTTAATTAGATTATATTCTCAATTTAACCCATTAAACCCCCTTTGATGAGCTCCATGTTCAGTGTTTAGCCCCAGATGCTGGAGGTAATGAATATTGGACCTTTGATTTAATGAGAACTTCTGCCTTCCCAGCCTGACTCCCTTTGTATCCCCCCCTTTTTTAGTTTTTTGCTTTCCTGGCCTATAGAATTCAGTTAATTGAAGAAGTCTCTTATCACCACACATTAAGGAACCGAAATTAGCATCCCTTTTCTGACGAGAAAATGCAAGCAGACATTTTCTCTTTGATCTGAGGGCTGAGTTGAAGTAGGCAACGGCCCCCTGAAAATGAGCTGATGGCTGCATTATTTGGCTGCCATGCAGATGTGTCCATGTGGTGCAAAATGCTTAATGTCTTAATTGATCACCTTCCTCCCTCGCTGGCATCCTCCTACCCAGAAATTAGGGGAGAAACGTGTCCATTTGGGTTTTTTTTTGGTAATAAAACAATGAATTTTTAGGGAACATTTAAATACTAAACCTGGGCGACACTTGGATATGGTGCCGTGTCTGGAGGAGCACATTTTTTATATTTTTATCATTATTTTACTAACCAGTTATTTATTTTTTTTTAATAAAAAGTTATCATCTCACAAACCATTTAGAAATTCTGTTTGTCCTGGTGCTTTGGGTGTTTTAAAATCCCACCAAAAAAAAAAAAAAAAAAACAACCCAAACATTTTTACATGGAAAGAAAACCTCTCAACCTACCTCAATGCAAATTCGGATTTTCCCTGCACTTCACAGATGCGGTGGCACAAAAAGGGGACCAAGTGAGCATCCACCTGCTTAGATGCAGAGCCCCAAATTTAATTATTTCGGATTAGGAAGGCAAAAATATTGAAATAAAAATCAGCCTTAAATGTGGAATTACTTATTGAGGGAGGGGCAGAGTGGGAGCAGTACCTACCATGGCCCCGTGAGCTCCACCCGATGGAAATTCCCAATATTTTCTTGGCAACACCTTTCCAGTGCCATCATTTCCCGGTATCTGAGGTCCTGGAAGTGTTGTAGCTGAGATCACCTTCAGTGGCCAAAGGCTTGGTGTCGGTTCTACCTAAGAAATGTTGCTGCAATTACATCCCCATCGCGTTTCTTCCAAAAATAACCAAAGCTGGCTTCTCAGCACCTCACAAAAGGCACGAGGGTTGCTGACAGCCTCCTGAAGATTCATTTTATCAGTTAAAAACATGAAATAAGGCAGAACCTCACAGCCATCTCTAAAAAAAAATAAAAGATGAGGGCAGAAACCAGGTGAGGTTTTGCGCAATCCTGCAGTCCCTGAATGCTTCAAGGAGCCACGAACGAGCTCTGCTGGCACAAACCAAGCACCTGATGGCTGTTACCTCCTGCCAGGCATCCGATCTCCCCCTTGTTGCCCAACCCTGAGTGTTTTCCACGTGAGAAAAAGCAGGTGTGTGGAGAGAGGAGCAGCTCTGGTGTGAGGAGGAGCTGGGGAAGGGCAGGGAGCTGCAGCAGGACGTCCTGGGGGCTCAGGAGTGATGCTGAGCCAGATCCTGGAGAGAAAGGAGCATCTGTGGCTTGGCACAGTCCCGGGTGCGGAGTGGGGAGCTCAGAGCTGGCTTTGTGTCCTGGGAGCACTGCAGGGTTTGTCCTGCAGCCCCAGCAGAGGCAGCAGGATGCGCAAGAGCGGAGAATCCCAACCTGGGCCAAACTGGAGGGGGTTTGGGAGAGCTGAAATGTGGGGACAGCTCACCCTCACTCCTGCCATCACAGACCTGGGTGATAAAACCTTGAACCAACTTCATCCTTGAGAAAATGCACCCTCACAGGTAGAAAAGCCACCCGTGGGGCCAGGATCCCACATTTACACCCTCCTGCCTTCTCAGGCATTAATGCTGGGAGCAGCTGTCCCCACCCCTGCAGGGCAGCCACCAGCGGCTCCTCCAGGCTCTAGAAACAAGATGAATCCAAGAAACAAGAAGTCTAGGAACAGGATAAATCTGAGAAATGAGAAAACTAGAAACACGATGAATCCAAGGAACAAAAATTCTAGGATGATTCTAGAAACAAGATGAATCCAAAGAAAAAGAAATCCAGAAACAGGATGAATCCAAGAAGCAAGAAATCAAGAGATAAGATAAACCCAAGACCAAAATCAGCTGGTTTTTTAAGCCAGGACCATCCAAGCAGGAGTTTGCTGTTGGTTAAGGTGATGCTGTTCGTTGTTGTGAGGAGAGGAGAGGAAAAGCTCCTCAGCATGGCTCACCACCTGCAGGAGCCTCACTTCAGGACATCAGTGATAAAAAATACACTGAATCCAGCAGTCAGCAGAGAGAAACGAGGAGAGGAATCATAGAAAGAATTTCACATCATACCCAGGTCGCTGCTGGGCTTAGCCAGGGGTTATTTACACCTTCCCCACAGTACTGACCCTCCATGTGTGTGTAACAGCAAGAAATTCCATTTATTTGTTCTGTAACTGCCCTTACAACCTGGATCTGATCTGCTTTTACAGAGCTCTGGCCACAGAAGGAAAGAACTGAGGCTGGAACTGCTTTTCAAACCCATAAAAGTTCAAAACGTTTCAGGCAACACGCAGGAAAAATACTCAAAATCAAAACAGAAAGCAAATGTCCGTGGCAGGATTTTATAGATTGGGTTTTGATTTTCTATAATGCAAACAGCAACAAAAAAAAGCATTAACCACTTGGGTTTTAAATTAATCACCAGAATAGGATTTAATTTCAGGAAAACTCACTGGAGAATTTGGATAAAAATCGATCTTCTCGAAAAATAGGAAATCCACCTACATTTCCTGTCTCCAGCAATTATTTCCTGCAAGTCACTTCCACTCCAGCATTCCCCAAATGAACACATTAAATATATATATATAATTTTTGGTTTTTTAAGAGAGAGAGAACAGCTCTAAATCTCTCCTCTACCCCTACGGATTCTTGGGAAGAGCAGGGAAAAGCCGGCTGCTGTCACGAAATGAGGCAGGATCCACAAATAAAACCTCATTTCATTTATTCCAAGTGAAAAACCTCCGATAGAAACAAATAAACGCCTGCCCAGCCCTTCCTTTTTCCCAGGACCATCTCCATTCTCCAATAACCCATTCCCAAAACATTGCCCAGACTCTCTGGAAATTACATTTTTCCACCTCCAGCCGGGCAGGAGCTATCTGGTGGCACGGGGGATTTCTCTGGCAGTGAGTGTTTCCTTCAGCTCTCTCAGTTTCAGGGGTTTTTTTTGCACCAAACTTTGTGGGATAAGCAGATTCCCGAATCTTCCTGTTCCCTGCAAGGCTCCGTGCAGGGCACTGGTGGGATGGGGACATCCCTGGACTGGGAATGTTCGCACTCTGCCTGTGTTTGTCACGTTTTTGATCTGATTTGTAGCTTTAATTGTCAGCCAAGGTGCCTAAAAGAGCCCAGAGGTGAAGAGGGCTGAGGGGTTGGTTTTATTGCTCAGCAGAAATGCTTTGGGAAGGGAGTTCCTGGAGTGGCCGGGGAGGAACGGCAGAGGTTTGAGGGTTCTTCGAGTCATTTTTGACCTTTTCTCACAGAACTCGCGCCCCTGGGCAGAGCCAGGCCAGCCCCGAGCCATTCCCGACCCTGGGAACAGCGGCGGCGCGCGCGATCAAAAACCCCATCATTACCCCATAAATATCATCTGGAGCTTTCCTCTGATATTATTTTTAATAATTCCCAACGAAACGCGTGCACGGGGGAGGCTGGCGATTATCGCAGCGGGAAACACCCTGCGGGCGACACAGGGAAAGCGTGAAAATTCCAAGTTTTTCGGTTCCCTTTGCATCCCTGGGAGAAGGGGAGAGCCCCGGAGCTGGACCGGCATTTCCAGCCAGGTCTGCTTCAAACCTCGCCGAGGTTTCAGGAGCAAAGTGATGGCTTTGCCTTCCTAATCCTGATTTTTTTAGGGACGTGGGTGGCATTCTGTTGGTGGAAACGATTGTCCTGAAAGGATTCATAGGAGACAAGCAGCTTTTCCTGGATAGGTGATGAGTATTGGGGTTTTTGCTCTACACGCAGTGTGTGATCTTTATTTTACATGTGAAAAACCGAAAAGGCAGATTCACCAAAATAAAATAAAAAAAAAAAAATTAAAAAAAAAAAGGAAGCAAGCATACACATTTCAATCGTCTATATTTTATATATTAAACAGCAAAATGAATCGTTTTCCCCTCACAAAACGACGTGTCCCATAATCCAAAACGCCCTGAAAGTGCTAAGAAAGCCAGACAACCGAATTAAATTCCCGTTGAAAACAACAAAAAAGAAGGAAATCAATTAAATAACCTAACGAGACACCTCCACGCCGCCGTGTTGGGGTTGCAGCAGGGAATATCTGAGCCAGCACATCCCCCGCTCCAGGCTTTTCTCGGGGAAATTCCCCATCCCGACATCTCCTCCTCGGAGATGCTGAGCCTCCGCCGCGCTCCCGGCGCGTTTCCCAGCCTGCGGCTCGGCCCGAAACAAACAAAAAAAAATCCTAAAAATGGGAATTTACCTGGGAATGAAGCCCATTTCCCTGGCAGGGAGGTGAAGGCAAAGCGAGCCCGGCCGGGGCTGCTCCGGCTGAGCGCGGGGACAAGGGAGGGGGACGCAGGTGACGGGACGGGACCCGCTCCGGGGCTATCTCACAGGAAAAGGGAATTACCCACACTGGAAGCCGGGCAGGAATCGTGCTGCCGACACTTCTCCAAGCTGGAGAAAATCCTTTTTTGCTGCCTGGGAGCGCCGTTTGCTCCATGCAGCCGAGTTATTGGCGATGCTCTCCCATCCCTTCCCCAGAGAGAATGAAATAAACCGGATTTTTTTTTGCCTTACCTGCTCCTTCGCAGGGCTTTTCTTACGATTCTTTTTTTTATTATTTATTCCAGTCCTGGAAGCTCTGCCCGACCTCCCGCACCGGGGATGGAGACGGCGAGCGTGGGAAGAGCGGCGAGGATTTAGGGATTCGGGGAATAGCGGGTGAAATTCGCCCTGCCTGCCGCTCCCAGGAACCACAACACTCTGCCACGAGTATACATTTATTTTACACCCGAGGAAAGTTCGGGGCACGAGGAAAAGTCCGACACTTGCGAGGGAAGGGGGAACCTAAAGCAAACCCGGCTCGTTTTTCTCCCCCCGCCCCACATTTCCGAGCAAAGCCCGGCCTCGGGGTGATGCTGGGGGGCACCGCGGGGTCCCGACCCCCTCGGGGGCATCGCCACCTTCTCCCCGGGGAGGGGAGGGGGCTCCCCCCGCATCCACAGCCCCCTCCCGAGCCCTTCCCAAGGTGGGGAGGCGGGGGCGACCTGCGGGGCAGAGCCAAGGAGAGGCAGGAGAGCCCCGGCTGTCCTAGAGGCGGTGGGGGCAGATGTCCCCGTCCTCCAGGATGTCCACCTCGTCCTCGGGGTCCTGCAGCAGGAAGGGACCCGCGGGGCCCTTGCGGGGCTCGGCGCCGGCCGGCTCGGGCAGCTCGGGCTCGGGGGAGCTCTGCTCCCGGCTCTCCTCCCCGGCCGCCTGCTTCGGGTCGTCCTGAGTCTTCCTCAGCTGCTTTTTGTGCTTCATGCGGCGGTTCTGGAACCAGGTTTTCACCTGGGGAGAGGAGAGGAGGGAAAGTGGGAGAAAGATGGAGGGAGAAAATAAAGAAATAAATAAAAGTGATCAAAATTAAAGGGAGAAGGATGGTGGATGGGATGGATGTGGGGATGCTGGAGGGGGTGTGAGGATGTTGGAAGTGATGCGGAGGATGCTGAGAGGATGGGATGTGGGGACTCAGATGGGATGTGGTGTGGAGGATGCTGCACGGGACGCAGGGATGCTGAGAGGATGGGATGTGAGGATTCTCCTCGGGCTGTGGGGATTCTCCTCGGGCTGTGAGGATTCTCCTCGGGCTGTGGGGATTCTCCTCGGGCTGTGGGGATTCTCCTCGGGCTGTGGGGATTCTCCTCGGGCTGTGAGGATTCTCCTCGGGCTGTGAGGATTCTCCTCGGGCTGTGAGGATTCTCCTCGGGCTGTGAGGATTCTCCTCGGGCTGTGAGGATTCTCCTCGGGCTGTGAGGATTCTCCTCGGGCTGTGAGGATGCTGGACCGGACGAAGGGTTGGGAAATGCGCCAGCCCCAGTCCCCGCTCCCCGTACCTGCGTCTCGGACAGGCTGAGGGCCGTGGCCAGCTCCACCCGCTCGGGCGTGGAGAGGTACCGCTGGATCTCAAACCTCTTCTCCAGGCCGGAGAGCTGCGAGTCGGAGAAGACGGTGCGGGCTTTGCGGCGGCGGCAGTGCTTCCCGGGCAGCTCGGCGTGAGCGTGGTGCTGGAAAAGCGCCGGCACCGGCATTCCTGGGGGGACACGGGCGGAGATGCGCGCTGCGGTGGGGCAGGGAGCCGGCACCGGGGAAAAACCCCCCAGGAATGTCGGACTTTTCCTGCGGCGGCTGCGGGCGGGTTCTCCCTCTGCCGCTTTTAGGGGGGGTTTGTTATTTTTTCCTTGATTTCGTTTTGGAGGTCGATTGGTTGGTTTGGGTTTGGGGGTTTTGTTGTGCTGGAATCGGGGGGATTTTCACCCCGGGGAGGTGAAGGGAGCCCGGGCAGCGCTGCCACCGGAGGGGACTCCAGGCTTCCGCGGACCCCTGAACGCTCCCGGCGAGGAAACCACAACGAAATGGGCATGGAAAAAAACCGGGGGAGCCCTGGAAAAGGCTGGGATGGGAGAAGCGATCCTGCACGGCCCCGCTGACACGCGGCTGGGGAAACTTTGGAGGTTTTCTCCTTGCAGAGCAAGGCCCGGGGACGGAGAGGGAGAGGAGTGGCACAGCCCCGGCGCTGCTGCTGGAGCCGGGAAAGCGAAGCCCGCTTGGGTAACGCGAGGGAAAAGGGAGGTTATCGGTCCCAAAATGAAAACGATTAAAAAAATAAAATAAAATTTAATTAAAGGCAAAGAGAGGGAAAACCTCAGGGTTTCAGGCATCCGCTAAGTGACTGCCCCGGGGCGAACGGCTCCTGCCCCGGGGATGCAGCCGGGATGGTGGCGAGGGATGGAGGGATGTCCGCCCCGGAGCGGCTCCTGCGCTCCTGTCCCCACCCGAGTCGCCCCCCGCACGCCCCAAAGCCGGCGGGCGCTGCCGCACTTACCCGAGGTGGTGAGGAAATAGGGCTGGTGGTGGTGATGCTCCGGCTTGTGCAGGGCGGGGTGCGGGTGAGGCGCCAGCAGGGTCGGGGTGGGCATCAGGGGGTACCCATAGTCCAAGAGGGGCACGCGGGAGGCCAAGGAGCCGGGGAAGGGCTCGGGGGGCAGCTCCCGCAGCGGTTTGGGCTTGTGCAGCAGGATGTCCTCGATGAAGAAGGAGGTGGGCCTGCCCGTGGGGTGCACGGGCGCCGTGAAGTTGAGGTTCATCGCGGCTCGCTCCCCCTCGGGCAGCGGGGAAAGCACGGAGCCGCTCCGAGCTGCGGGAGCAGAGAGAGGGGGCGGCCGGCTGCACCCCCGGGGCCGGCGGGGAGGAAATGAGAATAGCGAGGAAAAGAAATAAACTTTTTTTTCTTTCTTTCTTTCTTTCTCTTCCCCGCCCCCCCCCCTTTTTTTTTTTATTTTTTTCTCTTAACCTGCAATCAATATATATATATATATATATATATATATATATAATTTTTTTTTTTTTTTTAAATAAAAAGTTAATCCCCCAGCCGGAACGAAGCTGGCGGAGCCGGGGGAGGCGAGGCGGGCGGGTCGGGGATGAGCGGGGCGCATTTGAGGCGCGCTGGGAAGGGGGATGCGAGCTGAGCCAATGGCGAGCGGGGGGAGGACGGACCTGCCGGGCCACCCGAACCACCCCGGGGGCGAGGAGGGGGCCAGGAGCCGCTCGGGAGCCGCTCCGCAGCCTCCCCCGCGCTCAGCCCCGCTCCGAGCGCAGCGCTTGGGGCGTTTTCCCAAAAACCGGGGGGAGATCGCTTTCTTTTCCCTTAAAAAAAAAAAAAAAAAAAAAAAAAAAAAGGGAACAAAACTTGGGTGAAAATAAAGCAGCGGTTCTTTCCCTCGCTCCGCTCCCAACCTGTCCCCACGCGCGCAGCTTCTCCCTTCCCTCTCCGCTCTCATCCCACCGCGGTTTTGTTCCCATCCCTTCCCCGCTCTCTGTTGCGCACCTTTTCCTTTTTTTTTTTTTTTTTTTTTTTGGGTCTTTCCTCTGTTTGGCTTTTTTTTTTTTTTTTTTCCTTTCCTCACCCCTCTAATCTGCACCATTCATTTCCCCGGAGTCAATTTGCTCAAATGAGGGTGATACACCACATCATAGCCGAGATAATTTCGGTTCGCATCTCGGAAAATTGCTCTAATTATTGATGTTAAACTCAGGGAAATTAAAAGAAGGCGCTTCTCCTTCATCTCCTGATTTTAAGCTCTAATTTGTTGAAATCGAGTTGTCATCACAATTCCAATCACTGCCGTTAATAGTAAAAGTGTTCTAATAGAGGCAGAATTCGCACAACCCATGCTATTAGATAATTAAGAAAGATGTTAGAAAGACAAGTGCTAATCCTTGGGCACACGGACAGCGTTTCCATCTGATCCAGCAGGTAGAACAAATTAATTACCCGAATCAATTAGTCCTAAAAGTACAGTTCTCAGGGAAGTGCAAGCCATGCCTTCCATATGGATGAGCTGGTAAATGATAAATAGATGAGGAAAAAAGCTGGAAAAGAATAGGAAGGGGCGAGCGCCGGGCTTTAATGAGTGCGCGGCTCGCCAGTTCTCCCGCGGTGCCGGGCACAGCCACGGGCCGGGGCACAGGGGCTGCTCCTCCAGCAGCTGCCAAAATTCGGGAGGGGGCGGTGGGAGAGCTCCCTGTGCCACCGGGAAAGGCCACGGGAGCGTTTTGTGTCCCCTTCCAGCCACACCCACACTCTGTTCTCTGCTGCGCAGGCAGCGCTCACACACTTCAGCAGCGCGCATTTATGTAATTAAATATCCACGCGTTTCCAGCTTTATCTCGCGCGTTACATTTGTATTTCTAGCCCGTGTCATATCCCTATATGTGATCTGTGAGTTTTAAAATTTAGTATATATATCGGTACACACAGATCCTTGCCTGCAGAGTAAGGAACAGATACCCCGATGCAGGAAGGCAGGAGGAGCCCCCCAGGACTGGGGGAAAAACTCCTCTCCTCTCCTCTCCTCTCCTCTCCTCTCCTCTCCTCTCCTCTCCTCTCCTCTCCTCTCCTCTCCTCTCCTCTCCTCTCCTCTCCTCTCCTCTCCTCTCCTCTCCTCTCCTCTCCTCTCCTCTCCTCTCCTCTCCTCTCCTCTCCTCTCCTCTCCTCTCCTCTCCTCTCCTCTCCTCTCCTCTCCTCTCCTCACCGCTCCTCTCCTCTCCTCTCCTCTCCTCTCCTCTCCTCTCCTCTCCTCTCCTCTCCTCTCCTTATACAAATAGATAACTAAATCAATAAATAGCTAGATAAAAAATTTAAATAGATAAACGCAATGATCCTGTTGCAGTGGCCCCTCCTGAAATGACCATTGCGAGTTGTTTTTGGTTGGTTTGTTTGTTTGGCTGAAGGATTTAAAAAAATCCAACAGGCTGACAACTTTCTGTGATGGAGCAAGGAGTGGATGAATTAAGGGTGATGAAACGGGGCTAAAGCCCCCCTGCTAATGAGGAGTGTGTAATCTGCTTGAGGAGCCATTTCATCAGCTGAGATCGCCCTGCCGGGGGGGCTGGCCCTTCGCTCGGGGGTAAATTGGGGTGTTTAAAGCAGAGCTGAACGCTGCAGATCGGGTCCCAGCTTCAGCACTCGGCAGGAACGTTGCCAGGGCTAATTTTTGGGGTTCCTCTTCATGTAGGGCGTGGATAAAGGAAGCAGAGCAGGGAATGGGGCTGTGTCTTGGCTTTCATTTGCAGCAGAACTCGTGCCCAAATCCTGCAGTGGCACTTCGGGCACCACAGCACCCCCAGGAAGGGGGATCTCCACTGCAGTCCTCACATTCAGAGTTTGCTGTTTATTTTTTTTTTTTTTTTTAAATTTAACATTTCATAGCTGTTTGTGATGGAAATTGGGTGCCAGCTATGTCTGGTCCTCTTTGCCCCAGAAGTATTTTACCTATTTTCCCCCCATTTGTCCCTCTTCTGCGAGTCCCTGGGGTGATGGGGACCCAGCAGTTTGGATTTCATCCAGGGTCCCCCAACCACGGCCAGGAGCAGCCCCTGGATGCTGGATTAGCCCTTTTCCAGGCTGGACAGACACATGGACACACACACAGGGTTTTCCTGGCACATCCCCACTCCATTTGCTGGGAGAACAGAACTTGTGGAGGTGTCCCTCAGCAGAGACTGCCCCAAAGCTCAGCTCCTGCAGGGCTGAGGGGAACCAGGAGAGAAAACCAGAGGGAACAGGATCAGGATCGGGATCAGGAACAGGAACAGGATCAGGAACAGGATTGGGAACAAGAACCGGATCATGAACAGCAACAAGAACAGGATCAGGATCAGGATCAGAGCAAGGAAAAAAGCTGCAGCTTGGGCTGTTTCCTCACTGTTTCCCTCCCCATTTGGGAGGAAGCAGAGGTGAGGACCAGAATTGTCCCTTTTTCCACCCCTCTGAACCCCTTGAGGGACTCTGTAAATCTCAGCCTGGCACCCCAAACCCCTCAGACCTCATGACTTTTATCTAACCACAGCCACACTGCTGTGGGGTTGGTCTTCAATAAAATAAAATTTATTTTTTCGGGCTCCAAGGGGTTTATAAACTTTCTGGAAGTGCTGCGCCCCCGTTTCTGATTTAATAACACACGTGCTTTGCTTAGACAAACACCAGCCATCACCACCCGCACACTTCGGATCATTTGAAGATATTACAGAGAGGATTTTGCCCAGGAAAACATAAATGTATTTGACTTAAAACCTCGGGGGTCACTTCGAAGGTCAGCGCCGCTCCATCGCTGCTAGCAGCTTTATTTCAGTGCGCTGCATTAGGGATAAATTTGGTGCGGTTTAAAGATACAGGCACTTACCTTGCCATGGCTCTTGAAGAGGTAAGGTAGCTCAGGAGCCCGGCCTTTTCATGCCTTTCAAGACCAATCCACTCCAAAAGGAAGGGTTAAATTAAAAACAGACAGCCTTGATAGGCTCCAAATGGGAGCCTGGCTGCGGCAGAGAGGGCTGAAGAGCCCAGGCTGAGTAGCCACACACATAACACCGGGAGAGGGCTTTTGAACACAAAGCTTGGCTTAATGGAGAATGTTCCTTGCATGATGCTTCAGGCTCAGCCACTTCCCGTTCCTCAGAGTGCCTCTGCTGCTGGGGAGAGGCAAAAACACTCCTGGTGTGCTCCTCTCCCCATCTCCATCCTGCCCTCCTCTGCCTAAAGCTGCCTTTCCTCCACAAGCTCGGGTTCACCTGGCACCCTGTGGAAAATCCCAGGAGAGGGATTGGTGTGTTGGTGGTGAGGGATTTTATCAATTCTGCTCAACTGAGATAAAGTGGGAACCCCTGGAGCGCCAGGCTGGGGCTGCACTGGAAATTTCGCTGGCATCTCATCTTTGCCAGGGAGAAACAGCAGCTGAACTCCTCATGGGTCCCTCCCAGCTTGGGCTATTCGGTGATTCTGGGAATATTTCTGCTGGAAAGGCTCTGCTCTGCCCTGGTAGAGCTCAAGGAGAGCTTGGAGGATGGGTTTGGTGTTGTCTCAGGGCTGAGAGAGGGGAAATGAAGCTCCAAAGAGGAGTTTGCCTCCTAACCGGGGTTGGTGGCGTGAGAGGATCCATCCAAGTTTTCCAAGGCTCGTAATTCGACCCTTGGCTTCTGATGCCTCAAATCCCTGTCACTCCCCAGCCTGGCACTGCCCTTCATCGGTGCTGAGGAGAAGAAAAGCCAGAATGAGAACTAGAGGGGAAGTTTATCAGATTTATCCCAGACAATAAACACTGGGGTTAAAAGCCAGCTCTGTGGAATTTGGACAGAATCGCTGAACCTCCCCAGAAAAGCGCAGTAACTCCAGGGTGAAGGTGCCAGGGGAAAAGCACAGGGGGATGGGAGTGCTGCTGATGGGAGAAGGTTTTGGGACAGGAAGGGATCCATTCCCAAATCCAGAATTTTATCCCTGTCCTTGAAATTTGCCTCATTACCTGATAACCCTGAACGTTTTCTCAAGGCAAAGAATAAAAGCAGTAACATTGACAGGTTTGATCCAAACACTTCTCTGAAAAGTGACACTTATTAATTGAGACCTTTTAAATGACCTAATAGCTGTTTTCAGTTTCAGCAGGGGGATCTGGACATTTCCAAAACACAGAAAGATAGATCCTTCCTTCCTTCCTTCCTTCCTTCCTTCCTTCCTTCCTTCCTTCCTTCCTTCCTTCCTTCCTTCCTTCCTTCCTTCCTTCCTTCCTTCCTTCTTTCCCTCCTTTTTCCCTCTTTCTCTCTTTCCCTCTCTCTCCCCATCTCTTCCTCTCTCTCTTTCTTTCCCTTTCTCTTCAGAATGAATCAGAAATCAGGAGGGAGGCTCAGAACTTTCCCTGGGACCTGCTTTCAATTATTCTCCTCTTCATTTGCTTCCCTATCAATTCCTGCTCGTGTTCCCAACCCTTGGGCCCTGCTGTCTCCCTCGGGACAGAGGTGATTATTTCACCCAGGACCATCTGTACTTTGGGATCTGGGCTAATCCTCTGCTCTCGGAAAAAAAATCCATTCCTGCTGCTGTGGTCCAGCTTTGTTGTTGCCTTTAGCGCATTAATGCTCCGTGGTTTGCTCTCATTCCAGCTGTGGAACAATCAGCAGCACAACTCCACCTTTTGATTCACGCTTGTTTTGCACTAATGGCTCAGGACCTCCCTTGTTCCCCCTGATTTCGTGGTGTATGAACCACGCAATTCCTTGTTTTTAACCTCTGGGGCGGGATAATCCTCCTTTTCCCTTTCTTGCCCATCCAAGCTTTATTCTATTCCCGTGGTTTTCCTCCTGTTCTCTGGGGCTTCCCTCTGATTGTTTGCCATGCTCTGCAGCTCCTTGGAAAACCTCACGTGCCTTTCCCACTCAAGGAAACCCTTGGAACAAATCATCCCCAGTCCGCACTCGAGTGAGGAGCACCTTCTCTAAAACCCACAGGAG